>NC_052068.1:51951973-52633639 GCF_015852505.1 Tachyglossus aculeatus | reverse complement strand
CATGGTGTGTGGATGCATTTAAACTGAGGGGCCTCACAGAAAAAAGATTATTCCTAGTCAAAGCAAGAAGTAAAACACCTTACAAGTATTTTTTCTTCGGACTATGATTTCACCTTTTTTTTTTTTTCCAAATGCCATATTAAGCACTTACTATGTGCCAGGCACTGTTCTAAGTGCTGGGGTAGATAAAAGGTAATCAGGTTGGACACAACCCACGTCCCACATGCAGGTCACAGCCTTAACACTCATTCTATAGATGAGGTAACAGGCACAGAAGTGAAGTAACTTGTCCAAGTTGACACAGCAGACAAGTGGCGGAGCCGGGACAAGAACCCAGATCCTTCTGACTCCCAAGCCCGTGCTCCATCCATTAGGCCAAGCTACTTTTCATCTTCTTACCTTTGTAATCATCAGTTGGGATTTTTTTCTCCCAAATATTACATTATTTCCATTGTAGCTACAACATATAATCTTCTCAAAGACCAAGACTGGACAAAAGTAAAATGTGAAACAATTCTGCCTGCTAACTAAAAAAGACAGAAAATAAACTCATGAAAGTTTGAGACTTATGAACACAGAAAACTTGAAAGTATCACTTTGCTTGGTTAAAAAAATACCCACATTGTGCAATTTAAAGGTTTTGAACTAGTGAGTAGCAACAGCAACAAATAGCTTTCCAAATAGTTCATATATGAACAGATGTAATTTCATTTAACATAAAGGAGGGAAAATACTAGTAAAAACTTGCAGTCCTGGACACCACAGGTGTGCCAGGCTCCAGATGCCAATGGAAAATTTCACTGGTATAAATTTAGATGGTGCAGATCGAACTTGAAAACGACTATAATGGTGCTTTAATTTCTTCATATTAACATTTGTCTCCCCCTCTAGACTGAAAGTTCGTTACAGGCAAGGAATGTGACTGCTAATTCTATTGTACTGTACTCTCCCAAGAGCTTAGTACAGTGCTGTGCATATAGTAAGTGCTCAACTACCACTGATTGACTGATTTAACTTGTCTATGTAGGTATGTCATATAGTCCATGTCATATAGTCCCCAATCGCTTCCAGAGATGAGAGGAGGCAGTGCGAGGTATGAAGAGAAGGGATGCTTAACCAGAGGGTAAAGGACTGGAAAAAGGCAGAAAACAGGGAAGATATCCACATCCACAATTAATTTTTCAGCAGGAGGAGAAGGGAGAGAAGTAGTAGCAATAGCCCTTTAGAGCAGTCACTTGATGGGGTGCATTATACTAAGCCCTGGGAAAGTGC
Source organism: Tachyglossus aculeatus (assembly GCF_015852505.1). Lineage (NCBI taxonomy): Eukaryota > Metazoa > Chordata > Mammalia > Monotremata > Tachyglossidae > Tachyglossus > Tachyglossus aculeatus. The sequence continues at coordinate 52,632,367 of NC_052068.1, read as the reverse complement.
AGAAGAATGAAATGGCACATTCTCTGCCCACAAGGCATTCACACTCTAGTGGGGGAGACAAGACATGAAAAGTGTTAATAGTGTACCTGTCCTTGTGACTTTCCTTCTGCATTGTGTGTTGGGGGGTGGTGTCTTGATGATGATGGCATTTATTAAGCGCTTACTATGTGCAAAGCACTGTTCTAAGTGCTCGGGAGGTTACAAGGTGATCAGGTTGTCCCACGTGGGTCTCACAGTCTTAATCCCCATTTTACAGATGAGGTAACTGAGGCGCAGAGAAGTTAAGTGACTTGCCCAAAGTCACACAGCTTGCAATACATGCTAATAATATAAAAGAAAAAAATCTATTATATTGTTGATTGAATGCATTTTTTGAGCCCTTATTGTGTGTGTACTAAGTACTTGGGAGAGTACAATACAACAGAGTTGTAGAAAATTCCCTGCTTACAAAGAGCATGAAGTTTAGAGGGGAAGACAGGCATAAATATAAGCAAATGAATTATGGATATGCACCTAAGTGCTATGGAGAGGAGGGGAGGGTGAACAAAGGACACAAATCCAAGTGCAAGGGTGATGACAAAGGAAGTGGGGAGAAGACAAAATGATGGCTCATTGGAGAAGGTCTCTTGGAAGACCTGTGGCAGGGGCATTTGGATTCCATTCCTTTCTGTAGAAATATGAGATGGGACTACTACTAACAAACACTACAGAGTGCAAATAATGTTTTTGTGTTATCTTTACAGATATTGTCATCACAAGCAATTAGCCTCCTCCCTACTAAAGAAAAATGCTTCACGACTTGGTCATCATATGCTGCATAAAGTATTTCAAATCTTTTGGCTCTGCTGAATTAGAAAAGTATTTTGATGATAGTTATACATAATGAGTAGAATGTAAAACCAGTATGTTAACTTACTGTATCTAGCTATGGGATCTAGCAAATAGAACACAAGTGCTTAGTATAGTGCTCTGCATACAGTAAGCACTCAATAAATACGACTGAATGAATGAATTTCTCTAAGGGCTGACTGTAAGGAGAAAATAGTCAGTAGCTCACTGAGGTTAGCAGGATCTCATCGGCACCTTTCCTTTTTTCCCCAGTCTGTGTCTTAACACATGCAATACTAACGTAGAAGCAAGCAAACAAAACTTTAATATATGGCATATTTTAGACCAAGGGAAGCTGTGCAGCCTAGTGGAAACAGCTTGGGCCTAGGAGCAGAGGACCTGTGTTTTAATCCCATTCTGCCCCTTGCCCAGTGTGTGACCTTGGGCAAGTCAGTTTTCTTCTGTGTGCCTCAGTTATCTCATCTGTACACTGGGGATTTAAATGGTGCGCCTCATATGGGAGAGGAAGTGTGTCCAACCTGATTAACTTGAATCTTTCCCAGCACTTAGTAAAATGGCTGGCACACAGTAGGTATTTAGTAAGTACCACTGCAAAAACTGACTTCCTTGAATGCACATACTAGATAGATTCTACAAAGACTGGTAAAAGTATGGGTAAGAGAGATTTTCTATTATTCACATATTTTAAATAGTCAAAGGGCAATACAGAAACTTTCAAAAGCTTTTTAACTGAATACTTTAGTTAGTTTTATCCATACAATCTTTTATCCACAATGGGTCGTAGGCCTTTTCAACCACAACCGCAAGGAAATAATCCACTTTCAGTAGCAAAAACTACAAATCTGAAGGACAGATGGATGGATTAGAAACAGGTAAGCTAAAATAAAGTCTTAAATTAATCACTTGAAAAACACTATTTTCCCTGAACTGTTGGACCTGTAAATTTAGGAAAAAAAAAACAAAGGAAAATTAATTATTTAGAGTAAGCCCTTCCTGAAAATGTTGAAAAGCAAAGGAAAATAAATTATTTAGATTAAGTCCTTTAGCAGAGGCCCCTGCTGGCTCCCTTTAGGTGTGGCTGTAATCACTTACACTCTTGGTGTGAAATAAATAATAAATCTCAATCAACATCAGTTCCTATGGGCTGTGCATCAGTTCCATTGAACATTCATACATATAATTGAGTTTTTTGCGAAGTAAAACCAAAACATTTATGGCACAGTAGATAGAGCATTGGCCTTGTAGTCAGGAGCTCATGGGTTTTAATCTGGGCTTCACCACTTGTCTGCTGTATGACCCTGAGTAAGTCACTTCCCTTCTCTGTGTTTCAGTTACCTCACCTGTAAAATAGGGATTGAGACTATGAGCCTCACGAGGGTCAGGGACTATGTCCAACCTGATTTGCTTGTATTCCCCCTACTGCTCAGTAAAATGCCTGGCACACAGTAAGTGCTTAACAAATACCACAATTATTATCAAACAAAAACTCTTCACTGTTGGCTTAAAAGCTCTCCATCACCTCGCCCCTTCTTTCCTCACCTCCCTTCTCTCCTTGCACATCCCAGCCCACACACTCTACTCCTCTGATGCTAACCTTCTCATCATGCCTCAATCTCACCTATCTCACCACCAACCCTGGCTCACATCCTACCTCTGGCCTGGAATGCCCTCCCTCCTCAAATCTGCCAAACAATCACTCTTCCCCCCTTCAAGGCCCCATGGAAGACACACCTCTTCCAGAAGGTCTTCCCATACTAAGCCCCCTTTTCCTCAGCTCTCCCTCCCTTCTGTGTCACTTCAACTCGCTCTCTTTTCTCTTTCCCCACAGCATTTATGTATATATCTATAATTCTATTTATTTATATTGATACCTGTTCACTTGTTTTGATGTTTGTCTCTCTCCCCGCCACTAGACTATTAGCCCATTGTGGGCAGTGATTATCTCCCTTTATTGCTGTACTGTACTTTCCAAGTGCTCAATACAGTGCTCTGCACAGAGTAAGTGCTCAATAAATATGATTGAATAAATGAATGAATATTTAAGAGAGTTCTTAAGCTTTAAAAAAGGAATATTTTCTCTACTACTGATATTTTACCACTTGCAATCATATAAAGACTTGGAATGCATTTATGCATGTGCTTGCTTTAAATAATAAAAAGAACAAAAATCCAAAAACATTGAGAAGCAGCGTGGCTCAGTGGAAAGAGCATAGGCTTTGGAGTCAAGAGTTCATGGGTTCAAATCCCAGCTCTGCCAATTGTCAGCTGTGTGACATTGGGGAAATCACTTAACTTCTCTGTGCCTCAGTTACCTCATCTGTACAATGGGGATTAAGAATGTGAGCCCCCTGTGGGACAACCTGATCACTCTGTAACCTCCCCAGTGCTTCAAACAGTGCTTTGCACATAGTAAGCACTTAATAAATGCCATTATTATTATTAATATTTAGCGTCCATCTCCATTATCAGCAGACTCCCCAAAGCAATAACTAGTCCTACATTAAGGATGGTTTCTATTCTAGTACTAGAATGCAGCACATGGACCATAAGAAGCCCACAAAACTTTTTTAAAAGCCACTAAATCTGCTAGTATTAATGTGACTGTGCTTCAGTAGGAGGAATATGCTTACACATGTTATAGCATCAAATGAAAAGAGGTATGCCATAGGAATACATATAAAGATACTTATAGCTCATTGCTGCTTTATAATTCATGGACTTTATTATGTGACTTGCCATTCAGGAGGACTCCTTTTGATGAAGCTTTGGAAATTCCTGTCTCACACTTAGCTGAATTTTTGAGGGAAAATGAATGGTAGAAGAGTTGCTTATTCTCATTAGGTGTGTTCACAAAGATGAAGAAATGATACCCAAGCCCTGATAATGAAACAAGTTTCAGAGGCCAACAATCTATGTATTTTTTTTAATGGATTTGTTAACCATTGACTTCGTGCCAGGCACCGTACTAAGTGCTGGGATAGGTACAGGTTAATCAGGTTATCAGGATGGACACAGTTCACATCCCACACAGAGCTCAAAGTTGTAATCTCCATTTTACAGGTAAGGTAACTGAGGCAAAGAAACGTTATGTGACTTGCCCAGGGTCACACAGCAGACAAGTGGCAGAGGCAGGATTAGAAACCAGGACCTTCTGTCTCCCCAGCTTGTGCTCTACCCACTGAGCCCCATATGAACTCTCTTCTTTAAGGATGTTACCTGCAATTAGCTGCAAAAATTTCAGGAGATCTGCTGTATGAAAGGTAGAAAGGAGGTTGGTGAAGGGGTGGGGGTGCGCGTGCAGGGAGGAAGAAGACATACAAATACAAATTACCTGCATCAATTTTCTAGAAAGCTCATTAGTGAGGAATTCTTCTTCCTTCTCATAATTTACAGCAAGCGTTTCTTTCTCCTTTTGCAAAGCCTGGATCTTCTTAAACAAGGTATTACTGATGAACTCCTCTTCCTGCTCTGCCCTAGCTTGCTGTGAAGCAAAAAAGAAAAAAAAATATGGTTAATAAGAAACATAGATACCAAAAAGTACAACTGTTCTTTTATGCCCAGGGAGTGTTCATTTTTAATAGGAGCTTTATTTCAAAAGTGTGAAAATGAAATTAGAAAAGAAAGTGACAGTATTTCCCCCTGTTAAAATGGAGATAAGGCCTCATAAAAATAGCAAACATTTCACTTTGATAACTAGGAATTCTCTCAAGGACAGTACCAGAAATCAGAACAACCTTCACATGGACACTAACAGAATTTAGCACTCTCCTACCTATATTCAAGATTTCTGTTTTTGCCATTATGGAGCATAGTATTCAGGAAAGAACCTCTCAAACCCTTTCCTAATTCCTGTATTCAATTATATTATATGAAAGCATGAAACAACGGCATTATTAAAAGTGTTCCCAAGTCTCAATTCAGAAACCAAAAAACACTATATTTTCAGCCAGGATGAGAAAGCTTTTCAAAAGAACTCCGAACATTCAAATAGCCTGGGCTCTTGCAAAATCATAAAAAGAGAAACCAGAGACTAGCATAATTTGATGCATTAAGACTAGATGAAATATTCATAGTTTTATCTGCCATGCAGTAAAAGTACTATATTAATTCCCAATCTGCAGCACCTGTCATTAGTAATAATGTAAAAGGTGGCCTGCCTGTAGTGTCAGAAAATAAAGGCAGGCTTTGTAAAAAGGTCAGCAGACTCTGGCATATATACTACACTAGGCAAATACTTTTTAAACTGAAAGCAACTGACAGAATAGACACAAAACACTAATATTCCAAGGGAATTTTCCTTTTTATTTTAAAAAAATGAATGGTCACCATGTATGGAATGTATGCAGGGAGCCTAACTTGAATTTCACTCTCTAAAAATGTCTTAAAAAAAAAAAAGAAAACAAAGGCATTTTCAGCTACTTGATCCATGACTGCTGAAGACACCACCATCCAGGGTAGCACTATTCAGTGGGGTTTAGGAAAAAAAAAAAAAAATCACTCTCCGTTCTCAGGACAACCAGCACTTCTCTCACCGGATACAGAGGGAAAAGGGCTAGTGGGCCTACTGGACCTCCAGCCACCGGCTCTAAGATTTCGGCTGGGGGTTAAATCCTTCCCAGGGTTAAATAGCTGTGCAATGCGGCAATCCTTCCCCCAGAGGCCAGGGCATCAAGCCTGACCCTACACCCACAGAACCTCTTTATTAGGCATGATCCAAAAAGCCTGTTAGCCAAAAGTCCAGAGTGATGTCACCTTTGGGAGCCAGAATGAGAAGCCTCTGAGGTTACACCTCTCTAGGCTTCCCCAGATCCCACAAGAGCATTTCTTCCCTGCTTTTTTTTTTTCTTCCCCATCCTGTCTGGGGAGCAGAGTTCGGTTGTCCCTTTGGGAAAAGGAAGACCATTCATTTTTTCTTTAAATAGAAAGGAAAACTCCCTTGGAATATTAGTGTTTTGTGCCTGTTCTGCCTCTCTCCTGGGCACTCTCAAGATACTGGGAATGTGTCCAAATGACTATCTTATAAATGGCACATAATATTATTATTATTTTATTATCACTACTGTTTGGAAAATGTTTTGAAGAAACCAACAAAATTTAACCATCGATTTATGTGAGGAAAAAGAGAGCAAGAAATAAAGGGTAATGACTCGGCCGCAGGATTACCAGGAACAAGGAGGCTGGTGGTATTGTCCACAGTGATGGAAAAGTTAGACGGAGGAGAAAATTTGGGAGGGCAGACAAGGAGTTCCATTTTCAATGCTAAACTCCAGTTAACACTCTCTGATTTTCTCAAGCTAACCAGCTTTCTAATTCTAATATTTCCTCATTACTTCAGAGAGAGAAATGAGCCAGACTCTCCATGCCCAAGTGGGTCCTTATCCATTAGACTGAGGGCAGAGAGAACATGTGTCTTACGGACTATGTTTCCCAAGTTCTTAGGACAGTGTTTTGCACTAAGTAGGAACTCAATAAATAAATAAGAAAATAAATACATGCTTAAAAATACCACAATTATTATTTATAAAAATACTAATAAATGCCATTAATTTTATTACACAATATAACTAATGATAAAATGCCAAGTTTGGTAAAAGCAAAATTTCCCAAGAGGACACCTCTTATAGATACAAGAGATCATTCTTAATGCTCAGATATTCAAATAATTGGTTATCCTATTGCTTAGAGGAATGAGAATGGCATGCTGTTTTACACAGTCCTCCTGCTCTAATAAAGGGATCACAGTGGCTGTAGGATCTTGCTAGGTCAATCCATGAGTCAATCATATTTACTGAGTGCTTACTTTGTACAGAGCAAAGCGCTTGGGAGAGTACAACAGAGTTGGCAGACATTTCCTGCCCACAGTGAGCTTACAGTCTAGAGTGCAAGTCTTCATGACATCTCCCCCAGATCAGGGGGCTGACTCTGAGGTCCCTGCAGTGACACACAGAGGCACAGGTACACAGCCAAAATTGCACTAGATCTGTGCTTCTCCATGAGTCAATCATATTTACTGAGTGCTTACTTTGTACAGAGCAAAGCGCTTGGGAGAGTACAACAGAGTTGGCAGACATTTCCTGCCCACAGTGAGCTTACAGTCTAGAGTGCAAGTCTTCATGACATCTCCCCCAGATCAGGGGGCTGACTCTGAGGTCCCTGCAGTGACACACAGAGGCACAGGTACACAGCCAAAATTGCACTAGATCTGTGCTTCTCAAGCCTAGATACTTGAATTCTTTGTATAAGCAGAATTGAAATACGGGTGTTTTTACTGAATTAAAAAAAATCCAAGAAAGCAGTCAGTGATTTTCAATTTAGGCTACTAACCTTTTGTTCAAGCATAAACACCATGACACTTTACTGCATGAAAAACTAAGTGAGTTATATTTGCACTCCTGCTCTGCCTAGACACTTAGCAGTCTATTTTTTAATGGTATCAAAACTTGATAGCCTGCTAAAGGATCCCAAACTTCACTGCTATAATTACAGGAACACTAAGTACATGTCCAGAGAGTAGAGAAGAAAACAGGTTCTCTTTTTCGAACTATCATTACTAATACACAGGTGACATCAAGTATTTTGAGAAGTTAAAACCACTTCTGAGGGGAATCTTACCTGGGTATGTCCCCAAAGCCTAGTGAGAGGCAGAGAGAATCATCTCTTCTCTCTCTAAACTCCTGGAGCACTCTCCAGTATTACCAGCCCATTTATGAGTTTGCCCTAACAAGGTCACAGAACCCCACTGGGGGTCACAACTGACGATAACAGTGCTGTGATGTGTGGTGAAACACCACACTGTTTGTCCTCACAGCACAAGAGGTGGGCAGGGAATGTGTCCGCTTATTGTTTTATTGTAATAATAATAATAATGGTATTTGTTAAGTGCTTACTATTTGCGAAGCGCTGTTCTAAGTGCTGGGGGGGAACAAGGTGATCAGATTGTCCCACGTGGGACTCACAGTCAATCCCCATTTTACAGATGAGGTAACTGAGGCACAGAGATGTTAAGTGGCTTGCCCAAGGTCACACAGCTGACAAGTGGCAGAGCTGGGATTCAAACCCATGATCTCTGACTCCCAAGCCCATGCTCTTTCCACTGAGCCACAATTGTACTCTCCCAAGTGTTTAGTACAATGCTCTGCACACAGTAAGTGCTCGATAAATATGATTGAATGAATGAAAGAACGTGTACATAGGCACCTAAACCCAAAAACAATGTACTGATACTGGAAAACGTCACCACTGGAGAGAGCACAGGCCTGGAAATCAGAGGACCTGGGTTCTGATCCCAACTCCACCACCTGTACGCTGGGTGACTCTGGTCAAGTCACTTGACTTCTCTAGCTCTGTTTACTCATCTATAAAAATGGGGATTAAATCCTAATGATAATAATAATAATAATGGTACTTATCAAGCACTTACTATGTGCCCAGCACTGTTCTAGGCACTGGGGTAGATACAAATTAATCAGGTTGGACAAAGCCCCTGTCCCACATGGGGCTCACAGTCTTAATCCCCATTTTAAAGATGAGGGAACTGAGGCACAGAGAAGTTAAGTTAAAGTCACAGAGAAGACACATGGCAGAGCCAGGATTAGAACCCAGGTCCTCTGACTCCCAGGCCCGTGCTCTTTCCATTAGGCCATGCTGCTTCCCACTGCCCCCTATTTAGACTCTGAGACCCCTATGGGACAGGGACTCGGTCCAACCTGAGTTTCTTCCCTCTACCCCAGCAATTAGTACAGAGCTTGGCACATTGTAAGTGTTTAACAAATATAAAAAAATCACAGATGGCTTTTAACTCTTGACAGGAAAAAAATATTGGAGAATGGTTTCAAATCAAAAATAAAGTGCAATGATCTTGCATTTCTACTTCCTCTGGGGTGAATCAATCAATGGTATTGCCTGCTCGTACGAAGGATGTTGACTCCCTTAAAGTTTAATTGGATTTACCACCTCACACTGTTTTACTGGAAAATACTATGGAAATTACTTCACTTATTATATACACGCTAATTCCAATGCTGCTGGAAGATACTAAGCTGGGTAATCATAGTAGGAATTAAGACTATTAGTTCTCAAACAAATTATATTTTAACTTCAAAAACACTAGTCCAAACCATTAGATGGGGAAGGCATGGTGTTCTGAAGAACCAGGAAAGCAAAGACAAACTTTTCCAGCACTACCATCCTCCCTGTCACAAAAACCTGTTACCTTGGCATTGTACTTGACTCACTCAACTCTCTCATTGAATGCACATATTCAGTCTAACGGAAAATCCTGTTGGTTCTATCTTCACAGCTTCTCTAGGATCTGTGAGGACCTTTTTTCTCCATCATTTCCTGCCTTGACTATTGTATTAGTTTCCTTACTGAACTCCCTACATCCTACCACTGGCCTTCACTCTGCTGACCAAATCATTTTTCTAAAAAAACTGTTTAGTCCATATCTCTCTCCTTTTTAAAAGTTGCCAATGGTTTCCCATCACCCATCACATTAAACAGAAACTCCTTTATTCATGCATTCATTCATTCAATCATATTTATTGAGTGCTTACTGAATGCAGAGCACTGTACTAAGCACTCAGGAGAGTACTAAATAACAATAAACAGATGCATTCCCTGACCACAACGAGCTTACCATCAGCCTTCAGGAAAGCCCTCCTTTCTAACCTCACTGATTTCCTACTACAACCCAAGCTGCACACTCCTCTCCTCTAAAACCATCCACTCTCTGTTCCTTGACCTCGTCTATACTGCTTCCAACCCCTTGTCCATGTTTTTTCTTTGCCTAGAACTCCCTCCCCCTTTATATCAAGTCACTTAACTTCTCTGTGCCTCAGTTATATCTCATCTGTAAAATGGGGATTAAGACTGTGAGACTCCCATGGGACAACCTGATCACCTTATAACCTCCCCAGTGCTTATAACAGTGCTTTGCACATAGTAAGCGCTTAATAAATGCCATCATTATTATTATTATTATATTATTAAAGATTTCCAAGCACTTTTATGAAAGCTGATATCCCCACAGAAAGAGCATGGGCCTCAAAGTCAGGAGATCTCCTGGTTCTAATCCCAGCTCTGCCACTGATCTGCTGTGTCACCTTGGGAAAGTCACTTAACCTCTCTGAGCTATGCTTTGCTCACCTGTAAAATGTGGATTAGAATCCTGCTCTCCCCACCTCTTAGACTGTATGCCCCTTCTGGGACAGAGACTGTGGCTTGTCTGACAGTGCTTGGTACTTAGTATGAACTTAATAACATTACTATCATTATAATAATAATAATAATAATGGCATTTATTAAGTGCTTACTATGTGCAAAGCACTGTTCTAAGTGCTGGAGAGGTTATAAGGTGATCAGGTTGTCCCATGGGGGGCTCACAATCTTCATCCCCATTTTCCAGATGAGGTAACTGAGGCCCAGAGAAGTGAAGTGACTTGCCCAAAGTCACACAGCTGACAATTGGCGGAGCCGGGATTTGAACCCATGAACTCGGACTCCAAAGCCCGTGCTCTATCCACTGGGCCACGCTGCTTCTCATAATTATCATAATTATATTATACTTCTCTGAATAATTATCATTATTCAAAATCCCAAACCAACAGAAAGATTGTGGAAGATCCAACCCTGCAATTTTATGTGAAAAATTATAGTCAGTGATCTCTCCTGAATGGTTATATATTCACTGGGCTTTCCACCTTAAGGTGATGCACATGGAATTGATTGGAGTCATGAAGTCCGATCCTTCCCCAACTAAAAAAGGGAAAGATCTTCACAAACAGAAAGCTTAAACTACTAGAAATGATGAAGAGGAAAAGAGACAAATGGGTAATTGACAAGTGAAAAGCATTTCCTGTAAAGGCCTCTTGTACTCTCCCAAGTACTTACCATGGGCCTTTACATTCAGTAGGCTCCTAATAAATGCAACTGTCTAATATTATGAATAATAATCATACCAATAATGATAACTGTGATATTTGCTAAGTGCTGGGGCAGATTCAAGATAATCAGTCCCTGTCCTACATGGGACTGACAGTCTAAGAAGGTACCGAATACTTATTTTACAGATGAGGAACCTAGGGACAGAGAAGTGAAGTGCCTTGCCCACAGTCTCACAGCAGGCAAGAGGCAGAGCCAGAATTAGAAGCCAGATCCCCTGACTTTCCTTCTTCCACTAGGCCACGTTGCTTCCCCTGACTGATGGCAAAAAGCTACTAAAGTAAGAACAGCTATCAAGCACATCTGATATTCACTATTTAGATATGCTTAATAATGGAGCTTATCCATAATTTTTCTTTGCATTTTATCTTCATGGTTGTATAAAAAGAAAAATAAAGGATGGATATCATTAGCACTTAGAGCCCAAAGGCATTCTTATTTTTTAAAATATTTATTTCTCCTCTTCATTTTCATTATCCAAAGTGAAAGTCAGCTAGGAAAGGAAAAACTGCATCTTTCTGTGATACGAATTGTTCTGTCACACTAGAGCAATGCCCTTGCAAAAAACAATTTTAACTATGTCGATCCAATTTCAGAGATGGAAATTTTAAGAAAAATATTAACCATGTTTCCATAAGGCAAATCCAATGGCAAGTTGAAGCCAATTTCACTGAGCTTGTGTGGGTTTTAATGGTACTAACACCTCTTTACTCAGTTAACACAGGGGGAATTTAAAACAAGCAATACCTTCTGCAGTTCAGCATAGGAGAGCTAAGTTGTGAAGAAAAGGTATTGCTCCCCCCCACCCTCACACCACCCAGTGAAACTGCATATCTCCAACTGGCCCAGGGGTCTGCCTGATTGACAACTACAGCCTGGGGATGTTGACATCACTGGATTGCTTAGTTCTACTACCCAACAACTGTAGTTCTTGTGTGCTTAGTGTTTGTAAGGCTGCACGACATGCTTGGGAGACTAAGACACTAATGTAACAGGCACATTCCCTGCTCACAGCGAGCTTACTACTTCCACTCACCACCAGCCTAAGACCCCAGGATCTCTCACAGAGGGTGATCAAAAGGAAATTGAGGAATGGGAAGGAAAAGGATGAGAGTCCACACACTGGGGGCTGAAAAGACAGAAAATTCTGTCAAATTAGATGGATGTGCTGTCATCAGGTTTCTAGGACAGATTCGAAGGTCACTAGTGGTTAACAGCTCAAAATATGTTGCGCCTGTCTGCATGAGCAAACAGTTAATGATACCTATATTGTTCAATTTGAACTTTGCAAATTCAAGCCCAAAATATTTCACAGAAAATAAATCTTCTCACAAACACACACACACACAAAAAAAAAAAAGCCCACGTAGGCACTGATGAATTCTTGTGCCTTCCTCTCTGGCCCACGCACTGCTGCTTCACGCACTTCCAAAAATGAGACCCTCATCCTACGAACCTCAGGGCAAGATAAGGGGCAAACAGGCAACTCTGAGAAAAATAAAAGGAACCTAACAGCTATGGAGTCACATCCTGCTTTGTTCCAATGTGATGAGGCATGCTCAAGGGCTCCTATGACCCTGGAGTACAAGCCCTGCAGGCCTGTGGCTACCATTCACAGCTACCCAGAAGGGAAGCAGTATGGTATAGTGGATAGACTCGGCTTCATGGCTCTCCATCACCTTTCCCCATCCTACCTCACCTCCCTTCTCTCCTTCTACAGCCCAGCCCACACACTCCTCTCCTGCAACTAACCCCTTCACTGGGCCTCGTTCTTGCCTGTCCAGCGGTCGATCCCTGGCCCAAGTCCTTCCTCTGGCCTGGAATACCTTCCCTCTACACATCCGCCAAACTAGCTCTCTTCCTCCCTTCAAAGCCCTACTGAGAGCTCACCTCCTCCAGGAGGCCTTCCCAGACTGAGCTCCCCTTTTTCCTCTCCTCCTCCTCCCCATCGCCCCCCACCCTACCTCCTTCCTCCTTTGGCTTGAAGACGTTGTGGCTGACAGTATGACTGCAAGAGTGTAAAGGAGAACCTCATGCCCACTCTGTCCATGAAATTCTGATAGTGAACCTTTTCTTGTCCCTCACCCTAAAGTGAGTAAATTATTTATTTCTATTAATGGTTGTCTCCCCCCTCTACCTCTAAGCTCAATGTGGGCAGGGAACGTGTCTACCAATGCTGTTGTACTCTACTCTCCCAAGCACTTAGTACAGTACTTAATACATACAGTAAGCACTCAATAAATACCACTGATGATGATGGTGAGCAGTACTCAGTACCAATGGTTGAGAGGGAACAGGCGGGTCCTTCCACCAGCAAGACATGTGCCTGCATCACTTTTCTAGTAAGGATGAGATACTGAGCTTATAAAACGGCTAGCTAAGATATGGGGTGTGGCCACCAATCAATTAATGGTATTTATTGAGCCCTTATTGTGTGCAGAGTATTGTCCTGAGCAAATACCATAACTGAATATCTTGAGACCTCAAATGTAGCTGAAACCCTGGCTGCTTCGCCCAGCATTGGCTACAATATCAATATTGGCTTAGAAAGGGATAAGGGATGGGTGTCTTCTCAAAGTAACAGAGGAAAGATGGGTGGTTCCTCCCCCTGGCCTGGAATGCCCTCCCTCTACACATCCGCCAAGCTAGCTCTCTTCCTCCCTTCAAAGCCCTACTGAGAGCTCAACTCCTCCAGGCCTTCCCAGACTGAGCCCCCTCCTTCCTCTCCCCCTACTCCCCCTCCCCACCTTACCTCCTTCCCCTCCCCACAGCACCTGTATATATGTATATATGTTTGCACATATTTATTACTCTATTTTACTTGTACATATTTATTCTATTTATTTTATTTGGTTTATATGTTTTGCTTTGTTGTCTGTCTTCCCCTTCTAGACTGTGAGCCCGCTGTTGGGTAGGGACCGTCTCTATATGTTGCAAACTTGTACTTCCCAAGCGCTTAGTACAGTGCTCTGAACACAGTAAGCGCTCAATAAATATGACTGAATGAATGAATGAATGGAAGGGACATGAATAATTAAGAAGCTGAGGAATTATCTCCTGAGTAATCAAGAATCAGCTTTATAAACAAATGAAAATAAAATCTTTTAGAAAGTTAATTCCACAGGGGGAAAAGATATGTCATTTCAAATATCATTTCAAATGTTTCCGCATTAACGTACGAAATTCAGGATGCCAGGAAGAGATTTTAGAAACATTTGTTCTCAGGCACTTTTGATTATTTGTGGGTTTTCCTCTTCTGACTAGGTGGTGTTTCACGTATTACTACCCACATATCGTTGTGGATATGTGATTATTGAAGTTTTGCTCTTAAATTTGAGAACTTCCACATCTTCAGATCACTTACATGGCTCACATTCCCATTTCTCCAAAGTTCCTATTTTCTATTATTCTTTCAGTAATTGTCCACTGAAATGATTGTATATTCATCGCTCACATCTTCAGCAACTGTGTTTGCCTGAGGTGAATTTCCAAAGCAATCCCCACTGCTTTTCCTTATATTTCCTGAACTAAGTTGCTGTTCATGCTTTTATGGTGATTGCACTATGAGATCATATATATCAACAAATGCAGGCATTTTTTATTTGTCTCTTTCACTGGAAAAGCCACCAGTATGCTTGATCTCCCTCAAGTCTCCAAAACACTGGAAACTGCTTAGGCAAGAGTCCATCATTATGGCCTTTAACACATTTTGAATAGAGAGGGTATTCCTTGTTCTAATAGTACATAAAGAACTGCAGTACGCGCTCTTGTGCTCAAAATCAGCAGGAGGAGCAGGAATCTTAAATTCTTTGTTCTCTGGTGGATGGCAGAAATATCATTTGATATCCTTTCTGGAAGACTACCTGTGAGTCCTCTCTTGGCCCAAACAATGTCCTTTTATAAGATTTAGAATGACTTGTGTACAAATTTGAATACCTCTAACAGCACACTGGTTGAGAATTTTGCCACCTTGTATGTCCCCGTTCTTTAGTGGCAAACACCTTTAGACAATTTCCAGATGTGAGATTTTTTTCCAATTTGGATTTATTTTGCAAAACTCCAGAGTCACTGTTTCTCTTGGCCACAGGCCTTCTGCTTTCTAGTCTTTGGCGGTGATTTTTTAACCAATCCAGGCGATTTTCCCAGTTTCATTTTCTGCATGGAAAATTTGATTTCGGTCATCTCTATACATCTTCATTATTGGTGACGTTCTTTTTTAAAGGTATTTGTCAAGTGGTTACTATGTGCCAGGTGCTGTTCTAAGTGCTGGGGTAGATACAAGGAAATCAGATTGGACACAGTCCATGTCCCACATGGGGCTCACAGTCTTAATCTCCATTTTACAGAGGTGGAAACTGAGGCTCAGAGAAGTTAAGTGACTTGCCCAAGGTCACACAGCAGACGAGTGGCAATGCCAGAACCAGAACCCAGGTCCTTCAGATTCCCAGTCCTATGCTCTATCTACTAGGCCACACTGCTTCTCTTCAAGTTCTTCCACTTGAATGTAGTATTTAAACAGAATTGATGGTATTCTTGATACGAAGCAGCAGCGACAGTATTTAGTGTTTCCTGGGTTCAATGCTCTCTACTAAGTCCCAGCAAAAGTACAACAGCAGCACAAAGTATGCTCCCTGCCCACAAGGAGTTTACAATCCAACTGGGAAGATAGACATAACAGAGCTAAAATGACACTGCCAGTGGCAAGACAGCATCTCTAAGCTTGGGCATATCTGAAAGAGAAAAATCTCTTGTACACATTGCATCTTCTCTTCTAGACTGTAAACTTGTTGTGCGCGGTGAATGTATCTGTCATACAGTACTCACTCAAACGCTTAGTACAGTGCTCTACACACAGTTAAGCACTCAATAAATTTGACTATGAAGATACAATATACCCCTTTTCTGGTCCCTTACCAACTGGCTGAGCCAATCTTTACAAATATTTGAATTAGGATAATTAAATATTCACACAAACACACAAGTGCTGAGGATGGAGACAGGTGAGTGCATAACTTTAGAGGTGGCAATCAGGTTTCTAGATACCAGTGTCTTGCTCTGAGCACAGAAGAGAAAAGAGGGCAGGGAATACAGGAGGGGGCGAAAAAGACAAGAAGGGCTGAACTTCAAGGAGCTAGTAGGGCAAGAAGTCCCCCTTTGGTGTTTTTTAAGTCCTAAGTGGAAACTCTAAAGTTCTTTCAAATACCTGGGAGTCCAGCTCAGGCGGCTATGGGGGCAATTACCCTCACTGCTCCAGTGGAATGGACACCTATGGATGGGCTGATACAACTCGGCATGCTGGGAAACAGTCAGTCACTGGTACTTATTGAGCACTTATATGTACAGAGCACTCTACTAAGCACTCTGGAGCATACAATATAAACACAGTTGGTAGATATGTTCCCTGTCCTCAAGGAGCTTACAATCTAGCCTGTTGTGGACAGGGAATGTGTCTGTTTATTGTTATATACTGTACTCTTCCACATGCTTAGTACAGTACTCTGCACACAGTAAGCACTCAATAAATACAACTGACAGGCTGACTGACTAGTGGGGGAGACAAGTATTAAAATGAATTAATAGTTCAGAGGAGAAAGATATGTACACAGGTGCCATGGGGCTGGGGGGTGATATCTGCCAAACTGGGGATACGTGCCTCTGGTTATGTGGCAACAAATAATCGTGACTTCTAAAAAAGTTTTGCCATCGAAATATTTTGACTATTAACATTTACTGTATAAAATAACCTGAAGGGTATGGTGACATTTAACCTTAGAAAACTCTACTTACTGGAAGATTTATCATACATTAAGGGGAAAATGATTAAAGTTTCTTACCTCAAAAAGATGGGGAGGGCTCTTTTTTTGGCAGAACTACACTTTCCAACAAAATAAAAAAGAACTGATATAAAAGAGTGGCTCAGTTTCGACGGTGGTGTATCGAAAGAAAATACGGATTAGAGTAAGAGATTACTCAGGCACTGAAACTCATTTCTACCCCTAAACTAAAGGCATAAAATACAGGCATTGATCTGTACACTATTTCATTAGACTGAACACTCCTTTAAGGCGGGATGTGGGGTTTTTTATTTATATTTTTCTCTCGTTCTCAGTATAGTAGTAATAATAATAATGCCATTTGTTAAGCACTTACTATGTGCAAAGCACTGTTCTAAGCACTGGGGGGGATACAAGGTGATCAGGTTATCCCACTTGGGGTTCACAGTCTTAATCCCCATTTTACAGTATTCTACCCAGGATATACTCACTAATTGTAGTTAAGGGTTTTGTGGGATTGTGTGTTTGTGGCTGAATCGAAGCTAAAGCTAAACACCTCGGCTCTGAGAGATGGCATGAAAGTGGCTAGTAGAAAGTAGAATTACTCAGGAGTAACTGCCCATGACAATTTGTGAATAACCATGCCAACATTAAAGATTTTGTTCCCATGCAACTTGTCTTTTATAGAGCACCTAACACACTACTATATTCACTTAAACCCATAATAAGGCACTTAGCACAGTGCTTAAGTGCTCATTACCACTGGCTTATTGATTGATTTGATGTTGCTGATATTCTAGCCAGACCTCAAAACAATCTAAACTGACTTTATGAATTGGCTTGCCAAAAGCACAATCCTAAAAAGCCACTTTGCTCTCCAAAGACTTGCCTGTAATATCTTCAGAGCCGAGAACACGAGTCAGTTTTCTGTGTAGGTGAGAAAAACCCAGCTGTTTTACTTCCTATGAGATCTCTGCTTTCGGATGCAAAGCTGGATGGGGGGTTTCGGTTTTAATATGAATGTCCTTCCGCCCAGCCAAGCTTTCTGAAGAAATGAAATGCAGGATGCATTAGGTGAGCCAGAAAGCTATTTAAGTTTGTCACCAGGCAACATGGAAAACAAGGGTCTTCATTTGCTTTGCTTTATTAAGAGGAATCAAAAACTGGTACTTCAGGGAAGGCAATCAATCGAATTGCTGACCACTCTATTAAGCACTTGGGAATAATAATAATAATGTCATTTATTAAGCACTTACTATGTGCAAAGCACTGTTCTAAGCGCTGGGGAGGTTACAAGGTGATCAGGTTGTCCTACAGGGGGCTCACAGTCTTAATCCCCATTTTACAAATGAGGTAACTGAGGCCCAGAGAAGTTAAGTGACTTGCCCAAGGTCACATAGCTGACAACTGGCGGAGCCAGAATTTGAACCCATGACTTCTGACTCCAAAGCCCGTGCTCTTGAATGTACAATGGAGTTAGTAGGTAAGAACCCTGTCCTCACATTTTTACTCTGCATTTCAAATTGTTGAACAGTTAGTTCTTGATCTCCCATTAATGTTTTCTTTTTCAGTGAATTTGGCAGTCAGATAACCATCCGTATTTTTACATTTTCATGAAACCGAAATCAGTTTAGCCTTTTCAAATAATCAACATAGAACTGCCAGATTACCTATCTTGTTAATCATATTTAAATCAATATGTGTAAATGCATAAAACAAGGGTTAACATTTTACAATATTAAGTCAGGGTGATAATGTCGTTCATTTTTTAAACAAATAGCCCAAGAACCTGGAAAGTCTACATCTAACAATGCCAAATGAATCAGTGTTAAAATCTAAACACCACCTTTTTTATGGTATTTGTTAAGCGCTTACTATGTACTAGGTGCTGGGTAGATACAAGCTAACAGGTCGGACACAGTCCCTGTCCCACACAGGGCTCACAGCCTTAATCCCCATTTTACAGATGAGAGAACTGAGGCACAGAGAAGTTAAGTGACTTGCCCAATGTCACAAAGAAACCAGTAGGAGAGCAGGGATTAGAACCCCTTGTGAGCAGGGGCGGTTTCTACCAACCCTGTTACTTTATACTCTCCCAACTGCTCAGTACAGTGCTCTGCACACAATAAGCGCTCAATAAATACAACAGACTTAAGTCCTTCCTACTCTCAGGCCCTTGCTCCATCTGCTTCCCTTCCATCTTCCAACATGATGTCAATCCAACAACTGCCCTTAGCATTTAGGTTCACACATTATCTATCATTCCCTAGTATTCTTAACACACTATTATTTGTTTTTCTATATACCCTACCATACTTCTGCTGTCAGCAGGTACACAGCATTGCTTCTTACTCCTGCTCCAATTATTTGTAAATGACTTGGGTCGTACAGCCTCTGTCCTCCTCAATGCAAAATCACTGAAGGGCGGAAACCAGGCCTCTTTCCTTTTGCTGTACTTTTCCAAGGGCTTACATAGTACAGAGGTTTACATATACTAGGCATACAGTAAGTGCTTCAGGGGAAGCAGCATGGCCTGGAAGTCAGTGGTTCTGCCACTTGCCTGCTGTCTGACCTTGGGCCAGTCACTTACTTCTCCGTTCTTCCCTTTCCTCATCTTCATTCATTCAATCATATTTACTGAGTGCTTAAATGTGTGCAGAGCACTGTACTAAGCACTTGGGAGAGTACGACATAACAATAATCAGACACATTCCCTGTCTGCAATGAGCTTCGTCTAGAGGTGTCTGAAAGGACCATACTTCTCCCAGCACTTAATACAATGCTCTTTACACAGTAAATGCAAAATAAATATTACTACTGCTATTACTACAGCATCAGGGAGACGTTACCTATGAAAAATTCTAAATTATTTTCCCTGAAAATGTCTCAATGGAAATATATATCCCAGGATAGAATCTGGTTGTTATCCCTCAAAATGTGGCTGAATTTTGGCACATAGTAAGCACTTAACAAATACCATTATTATTAAAATTTTCCCATAGATTTTTCCTGGAAAAGAAATACGAAATTCCTTTATGTGCTGCACAATGATGACAGTCTCCTAGAGGGAATGACGGTTGAGCCTCAGTCCTGAGACTTAAGGACCAAGAGCCTGGGAGAAGGAAATGACTGAACAGTCAGTGGTTTGAGCAGTATCACTTGCATTCACTTCTCCCTGCTGTGTCCTAACAAGGCAAGGCGTGTAACAGGTGAGTAGGCAGGAAAGGGTGAAGCAAATTGCAAAGGGCCACCAAAGGATCTTTTACAGCAGAAGTAACCATAATACAGTGCCGAGGCTGGGGAGTAGCTTCTTAACCCAAGCAAGCTGAGAGACAGTGTTGCCTAGCGAATAGAGTACAGGCCTGGGAATTAGAAGAACCTGGATTCTTATCCCAGCTCTGCCATTTGCCTGCTCTTTGACCTTGGCCAAGTTACTTTGCTTCCCTGAGCCTCAGTCACCTCATCCGTAAAATGGGGATTAAGATTTTGAGCCCCCACGTGGGACCTGAGCTGTGTCCAACCTGATTAGCATCTACCTGTCTTGTGTGTAGCACTGTGCCTGATACATAGTATACACTTAACAAATACACCTCCCCCACCAAAAAAAAAAAAAAGGTTACGGTCTTCGTAGCTGCTGGAAACTTTGTTGCTCATATTGGCCAGCAATTTTTCAGGGTTCCTGCTCTGCCTGTTCACTTCATACAGTGCATTAGTTGATTCTTCTATCAGAAACTCTCACCACTTTTGTCACAGAACCAAGAAAAGTATTCAGGTCTGGTTCACAGGGTAGTGTTCTTTCCACTGAACCAATAAGCAGAACTAGACACACTTGCATTTGCTTCCTTTTCTCACCCCTCCCTCAACCCCACAGTAATTATGTACATATCTGCAATTTATTTATATTAATGTCTGTCTCCTCCTCTACACTGTAAGCTCATTTTGGGCAGGGAACATGCCTAGCCTACCACCTTCGCTGTATTGTACTCTCCCAAACCCTTAGTACAGTGCTCTGCACACAGTAAGTGCTCAAAAAACATAATCGATTGATTAATAATAAATGACAATCTGTTGCATAATCTTTTTTAAAATGAAATGATCAGCTGCTCAAAATACAACATTGAAATATCAAATGAACATACTGTAATACAGTTATTAGTCTTGGCAAGAGACTGTAGAAGTAAAAGCCTACTCTGCTAACTGGGACAGTCAGTTTCCATCTTCTGCAAATAATCTGTCCAATTAAGTTGCACAGCAGCCACTACCTTTTCTTTTTACACCTTCTGAAAACCTTTGGGCAGCTGTGAAATCACTAGTCAATCAATCAATCATATTTATTGTTTATAGTGTATGGAGCAATGAACTAAGCACTTGGGAAAATATAACAGAGTTGGTAGACACATTCCCTGTCCACAACAAGGTTACAGTCTAGGAGGAGTCCATGAGATTTTTATTCTTCTTCCATCAAATATATAAATTCACCTGCTTTTGTGAAAATTTTTGCAAGATTTTTTAAATCAATTCCATTTATTGAGTGCTTACTGCATGGGCAATGCTGTACTAAGCACTTGGGAGAAGAAAATACTAGAGTTGGTAGACATGTTCCCTAAACACAGTGAGCTTTACTGTCTTCAGGACTGTAGAGGACTTACATCTAGGGGATTTAAATCAACCAATCATTGGTATTTATTGAGTACTTACTATGTGCAGAGAGCTGTACTAAACGCTTGGAGAGTTCAATGCAACAAAATTAGAAGACATTTCCTGCTCATAATGGGCTTACATCAATCTCTTAATCATGAAATTTTAGCTAGTGGTAATTCATTCATTCATTCATTCAATCGTATTTATTGAGCGCTTACTGTGTGCACAGCACTGTACTAAGCGCTTGGGAAGTACAAGTTGGCAGCATATAGAGATGGTCCCTACCCAACAGCAGGCTCACAGTCTAGAAGGGGGAGACAGACAACAAAACAAAACATACTAACAAAATAAAATAAATAGAATATGTACAAGTAAAATTAAGTAATAAATATGTACAAACGTATATACATATATACACGTGCCGTGGGGAGGGGAAGGAGGTAAGGGGAGATGGGGACGGGGAGGAGGGGGGGAGGAAGGAGGGGGCTCAGTCGGGGAAGGCCTCCTGACGGAGGTAAGCTCTCAGTAGGGCTTTGAAGGGAGGAAGAGAACTAGCTTGGCGGATGTGGGGACAGAGGGCATTCCAGGCCAGGGGGAGGACGTGGGCCGGGGGTCGATGGCAGGACAGGCAGGAATGAGGCACGGTGAGGAGGTTAGCGGCAGAGGAGCAGAGGGTGCGGGGTGGGCTGTAGAAGGAAAGAAGGGAGGTGAGGCAGGAGAGGGCGAGGTTATGGAGAGCCTTGAAGCCGAGAGTGAGGAGTTTTTGCCTGATGCGTAGGTTGATTGGTAGCCACTGGAGATTTTTGAGGAGGGGAGTAACATGCCCAGAGTGTTTCTGCACAAAGACAATCCGGGCAGCAGCGTGAAGCATAGATTGAAGTGGGGAGAGACAGGAGGATGGGAGATCAAAGAGGAGGCTGATGTAGTAATCCAGTCGGGATAGGATGAGCGATTGAACGAGCAGGGTAGCGGTTTGGATGGAGAGGAAAGGGCGAATCTTGGCGATGTTGCGGAGGTGAGACCGGCAGGTTTTGGTGACAGATTGGATGTGAGGGGTGAACGAGAGAGCGGAGAACGAGAGAGCGGAGTCGAGGATGACATCAAGGTTGCAGGCTTGTGAGACAGGAAGGATGGTAGTGCCATCAACAGTGATGGGACAGTCAGGGAGAGGGCAGGGTTTGGGAGGGAAGATAAGAAGTTCAGTCTTGGACATGTTGAGTTTCAGATGGCGGGCAGACATCCAGATGGAGATGCCCTGAAGGCAGGAGGAGATACGAGCCTGGAGGGAGGGGGAAAGAGCAGGGGCAGAATGTAGATTTGGGTGTCATCGGTGTAGAGATGATAGTGGAAGCCGTGGGAGCAAATGAGTTCACCAAGGGAGTGAGTGTAGATAGAGAACAGAAGGGGACCAAGAACTGACCCTTGAGGAACCCCTACAGTAAGGGGTTGGGAGGGGGAGGAGGAGCCCACAAAAGAGACTGAGAATGAATGGCCGGAGAGATAAGAGGAGAACCAGGAGAGGACAGCGTCTGTGAAGCCAAGGTTGGATAGCGTTTTGAGGAGAAGGGGGTGGTCTGCAGTGTCGAAGGCAGCTGAGAGGTCGAGGAGGATTAGGATAGAGTAGGAGCCATTGGATTTGGCAAGCAGGAGATCACTGGTGACCTCTGACAGGGCAGTTTCCGTGGAATGTTGGGGATGGAAGCCAGATTGGAGGGGTCGAGGAGAGAGTTGTTGTTGAGGAATTCGAGGCAGCGCGTGTAGATGACTCATTCAAGGAGTTTGGAAAGGAATGGTAGGAGGGAGATGGGGCGATAACTAGAAGGTGAGGTGGGGTCAAGAGAGGATTTTTTTAGGATGGGAGAGACGTGGGCATGTTTGAAGGCAGAGGGGAAGGAACCAGTGGAGAGTGAGCGGTTGAAGATGGAAGTTAAGGAGGGGAGAAGGGATGGAGTGAGAGATTTCATAAGATGAGAGGGAATGGGGTCAGAAGCACAGGTGGCCGGAGCAGCACTTGAAAGGAGGGAGGAGAGCTCATCTGAGGATACTGCTGGGAAGGATGGGAGAGTAGCCAAGAGGGTTGAGAGCCGGGGGGTTGGAAAAAGGTGGGGGGAGTGACTTCGGGGAGCTCAGACCCGATGGATTTAATTTTATTAATGAAGTAGGAGGCCAGATTGTTGGGGGTGAGGGAAGGAGGAGGGGGAGGAACAGGGGGCCTGAGAAGGGAGTTAAATGTACAGAAGAGCTGACGGGGATGATAGGCATGGGTGTAAATAAGGGAGGAGAAATAGTTTTGTCTGGCAGAGGGGAGGGCAGAGTTAGGATAAACTTGAAGTGAACGAGGTTGGCGTGGTGTTTAGCCTTTCGCCAGCAGCGTTCAGCAGCTCCAGCATAAGAGCAAAGGAGGAGGACAGTGGCAGTGATCCAGGGCCGTGGGTCAGTGGTACAAGAGCGGTGAAGGGAAAGGGGAGCGAGGGAGTCGAGCTGAGTAGAGAGGGTAGAGTTGAGAGCAGTAATCTGATCATCAAGATTGGGTAGAGAGGAAAGGGCGGCAAGGTGGGGTGTTAGGTGCTCAGAAAGATGGATGTGGTCTTCTAGACTGTGAGCCCTCTGTTGGGTAGGGACCGTCTCTATATGTTGCCAACTTGTACTTCCCAAGCGCTTAGTACAGTGCTTTGCACACAGTAAGCGCTCAATAAATACGATTGAATGAATGAATGAATGAATGAATGAGAGCAGAGGTCTCTGTGAGGAAGTAATATAGATTTACAGGGGAGAGGAGTGTGAGTGAGGAGGCAGGTGAGAAGGTTATGATTAGAGAGAGGGATTTCAAAGTTGGTGAGGGTGCAGATAGTGCAACGGTAGGAGATGATGAGGTCGAGGGTGTGACCAAGTTGGTGAGTGGGCAAGGTGGGGTGGAGCAAGAGGTTGGCAGCGTCAAGGAGAGATAGAAGGCAGGCGACAGAGGAGTCACCAGGGATATCCATGTGGATGTTGAAGTCTCCAAGGATCAGAGTTGGCATGGAAAAGGAGAGAAGGAAGGTGAGGAAGGGGTCAAAATCGTTAAAGAAGCTGGAAGTGGGGCAGGGGCAGGGGTGGTAGATGACAGCTACAAGAATCTGGAGGGGGTGGTAAAGGCGAATAATGTGGGCTTCAAAGGAAGGGAAGGAAAGGGAAGGGGGAGGAGGGATAGTGCGAAAGCGACATTTGGGGGGCCAGAAGGAAACTGACACCTTCTCCATTTCCAGTGAGTCTGGGGGAGTGGGAGAAGAGGAGGCCTCCACTGGAGAGAGCAGCAGAAGGGACTGTGTCAAACCCAACTTCATCTGTTTTGGTGTTTTGTAATGATATTCTTAGTAAAGTGCTCTGCACACAGTAAGCGCTCAATACAACTGACTGATGTTATGGATCGTCAGTGTTTGATAAGGCCCGTCCCTGGATGTGTCCTAGGAATCAGGGGAAATTATCCTTGACTTCTCTCTCTCATTCGACACACATATTCAATCTTTCCCTAAATCCTTAGGGCTCCATCTTCATAAAATCGCTAAAATCCATTCTATCCTTGCCAGCCCTCCAAACTGCTACTATGCTAATCCAAGTACTTACCCTATCCCACCCTTGATTACTCCATCAACCTCTCTGCTGACCTCCAAGCCTCCTGTCTCTCTCCACTCCAGTACATATTTCACTCTGCTGCCTGGATCGCTCTTCATGAACCTCCAGTGGCTGTCCATCTACCTCCCCAAACAGAAACTCTGAGCCATTGGCTTTAAAGTACCCAATCATCTTGCCCCCCCTCCTATTGTACTTTGCAGATTTCCTCCTACAACCTAGCATGTTCACTCCACTCTTCTAATACTAACCTACTCAATGTACCTCGATCTCACCTTTGTCCTGCCTGTGGCCTGGAGACCCCCTCACCCACCCACCCTGGCCCCTTCATAACCGACATTCTCCACACCTTCAAATCTTTAATATCATATTTCCTCCGAGAGGCCTTCCCCAACTTAGCCCTCATTTCCTCTACTCCCGCGCCTTTCTGCAATACCCTTCAACTTGGATTCGTACCCTTTACTCACCCCACCCTTAGCCCCATAGCATGTATGTACATATCTGTAATTTATTCATATTAATGTCTGTCTCCTCATCTAGACCGTAAGCTCACTGTGAGCAGGGAACATGTCAACCAACTCTGTTCAACAGTACTTCTGGAAGGAACTGTGTGCATATGAAGACCAAAAAAAAAAGTAATCCGGTGAATGAGATTTTTTTTTCATAAGAAAATGGATTCACGAATACACTTGTAAGTAAAATAGAGTAATACATCTATATGACCTGACAGGGATATTCAATGCAACAGGACCAATCTTAAAAGCAGTGAAGAGGAGATTCAAGGCACTTCATGGTGGGAAAAATTAATTCTAATATTCCTTTTCCAAGCAATGATGCTTCTAAAAACCTGAAATCAATGATCTTGCTCTCCCACCCCCATGAAAACACTAACTGGGAAACAGAAGAGTGATTGCTTCTATTTGAAAGGAAGGAAACAGAGATTGATAGCAAATCAATCATATTTATTGAGTACTTACTGTATGCAGGGCACTGTCTTAAGAGCTTTGGAGCAACCAAAAAAGTGTTAAGGGATGTGAATGGGTTGTTTTGAACAAATAATATTTACAAAAATCCTCAAACAAGTTGTTCACACCCACAGCTTCCACTTCCTCTTCTCTTTGTTCTCTTCCTATCACCCTGGCTGTTTTTTCTCAGTATCTTTCACAGGTTCCTTTGCCTCCCACCCCCATACTATGGGAATCCTTTTAAGGCTCAGATCTGGGTCCCATTCTACTCTCCATTTACACCCACTCCCTTGGAGAACTCATTGTCCCCCATGGCTTCAATACCATCTCTATGCAGATGATTCCCAAATCTACCTCTCCAGCCCTGGCCCCTCTCCTTCCCTGCAGTCCACCATTTCCTCCTGCCTTCAGGACACCTCCACTTTGATGGCCCAGTGATGCCTTAACCTCGACATGCCCAGGACAGAACTCCTCATCTATCCACTCAAACCTCCTCCCTCCAAGTTTCCTATCACTGTTGGCATCACTTTCCCAATCCTTCCTGTCTCACAAGCCTGTGACTTTGGTTCTTAACTCTTCTTCTTCTACTACATATTCAATCAGTTACTAAATCCTGTTGGTTTCCTTTGCAGCACCACCAGAATCTGACTCTTTCTCTCCATCCAAAATGCTAACTCACTAGTCCAAGCATTTGTCATTTGACTACAGCATCACCCTCCTCTCTGACCTCCTTGTCTCCCGCCTCTCCCATAATCAATCAATCAATCAATCAATCGTATTTATTGAGCGCTTACTATGTGCAGAGCACTGTACTAAGCGCTTGGGAAGTACAAATTGGCATCACATAGAGACAGTCCCTACCCAACAGTGGGCTCACAGTCTAAAAGGGGGAGACAGAGAACAGAACCAAACATACCAACAAAATAAAATAAGTAGGATAGAAATGTACAAGTAAAATAAATAAATAAATAAATAAATAGAGTAATAAATATGTACAACCATATATACATATATACAGGTGCTGTGGGGAAGGGAAGGAGGTAAGACGGGGGGATGGAGAGGGGGACGAGGGGAGAGGAAAGAAGGGGCTCAGTCTGGGAAGGCCTCCTGGAGGAGGTGAGCTCTCAGCAGGGCCTTGAAGGGAGGAAGAGAGCTAGCTTGGCGGATGGGCAGAGGGAGGGCATTCCAGGCCCGGGGGATGACGTGGGCCGGGGGTCGATGGCGGGACAGGCGAGAGCGAGGTACAGTGAGGAGATTAGTGGTGGAGGAGCGGAGGGTGCGGGCTGGGCAGTAGAAGGAGAGAAGGGAGGTGAGGTAGGAGGGGGCGAGGTGATGGACAGCCTTGAAGCCCAGGGTGAGGAGTTTCTGCTTGATGCGCAGATTGATCGGTAGCCATTGGAGGTTTTTGAGGAGGGGAGTAATATGTCCAGAGCGTTTCTGGACAAAGATAATCCGGGCAGCAGCATGAAGTATGGATTGAAGTGGAGAGAGACACGAGGATGGGAGATCAGAGAGAAGGCTAGTGCAGTAGTCCAGACGGGATAGGATGAGAGCTTGAATGAGCAGGGTAGCAGTTTGGATGGAGAGGAAAGGGCGGATCTTGGCAATGTTGCGGAGCTGAGACCGGCAGGTTTTGGTGACGGCTTGGATGTGAGGGGTGAATGAGAGAGCGGAGTCGAGGATGACACCGAGGTTGCGGGCTTGTGAGACGGGAAGGATGGTAGTGCCGTCAACAGAGATGGGAAAGTTAGGGAGAGGACAAGGTTTGGGAGGGAAGACAAGGAGCTCAGTCTTCGACATGTTGAGCTTTAGGTGGCGGGCGGACATCCAGATGGAGATGTCCTGAAGGCAGGAGGAGATGCGAGCCTGGAGGGAGGGGGAGAGAGCAGGGGCAGAGATGTAGATCTGGGTGTCATCAGCGTAGAGATGATAGTTGAAGCCGTGGGAGCGAATGAGGTCACCAAGGGAGTGAGTGTAGATTGAGAACAGAAGGGGACCAAGCACTGAACCTTGGGGAACCCCCACAGTAAGAGGATGGGAGGGGGAGGAGGAGCCTGCAAAAGAGACTGAGAAAGAACGACCGGAGAGATAAGAGGAGAACCAGGAGAGGACGGAGTCAGTGAAGCCAAGGTCAGATAACGTGTTGAGGAGAAGGGGGTGGTCCACAGTGTCAAAGGCAGCTGAGAGGTCGAGGAGGATTAGGACAGAGTATGAGCCGTTGGATTTGGCAAGCAGGAGGTCATTGGTGACCTTTGAGAGCGCAGTTTCCGTGGAATGAAGGGGACGGAAGCCAGACTGGAGGGGGTCGAGGAGAGAGTTGTTGTGAGATGGTACTTCACTCTGCTGCCTGGATCATTCATATAAAAAAAATGCTCTTTGCATGTCTTCCCACTCCTCAAAAACCTCCAGTGGTTGCCCATCCATTTCCATCAAATTCCTCATCATCATCTTGAAGGCACTCAGTTAGCTCTTTCCCTCCCACCTATCCTTGCTCTGCTCCCACACCAATCGTTTCTACCAACTATACTGTATAGATAACAATATTTATGGTATTTGTTAAGTGCTCACTATGCGTCAGGCACTGTACTAAGAACTAGGGTGAATACAAGCAAATCTGGCTGGATGTAGTCCCTATCTCACGTAGGGCTCAAAGTCTCAATCCCCATTTTACAGGTGAGGTAACTATGTGAACTGCAAAAGTGGACCTTTGAAATCTTGGTTATTTAATGGCATTAATCAGGAATACAATCTTACTTAACCTGATTGTCTATCTTTGGCTTGGTTTTGTCCTGTTTTTCTACAATCACTTCTCTCTATAAAATAATTAAAATTTACTGTTTTGCAGGCCAAAGCTCCCCTTCCTGGCAGCCTTTCCCTTTCTTCCCCCTCTGCCCCACGGTACTTATGTCCACATCCATAATTTACTGTATTGTCTGTCTCCCAATCTGGATCATAAACTCCTTATGGGCGGGGAACATGCCTACCAACCCTGTTGAACTGTACTTCCCCAAAAGCTTAGTACAGAGTTCTGTACAAAGTAAGCGCTCAATAAATACCATTGATGAACAGACTGACCCCGCAGAGCATTCCGAGTAGGCACATACACAGGAAAACTACACAGCACAGAGGAAGTTAGGGGCTTAATTTATCAGTGAATAGCAACATTTAAAATCAATTTGATGCCAGAAATCAGGAAGTTAAATCTCCAGTGGACAGAAACGTTAGAAAAATAAGCATCCTTTTCTAGCAGTACCTGTCCTTGGACAATTAAAAATGCAATTCAGGGATTAACCCAGATCCATTGGGTATAACCATGAGGATTGTCTGATGCTTCACTTTGAGGCTAACGAAGATGTAAAAGGCAGCCCAAATAGGATATTTATTTACAAATGTATTCGTGAATCCATTTTCTTATGAAAAAAAAATCTCATTCACCGGATTACTTTTTTTTTTGGTCTTCATATGCACACAGTTCCTTCCAGGGACCAACTACTCCACAGTGAACCACAAAAAAATTTGTTAAGAACAATTATTCCCTTCTGAAGCGATGAAAATTAAAAGGCATAGCATGTCTATTCAGAAAAAATTGAACAGCTGGTTGAAAAACTTCATGGCTTTTGCTTTCACCTTAATGGTGTTAATTATATCTACCCTATTGAACAGTTATTTTACCTCTGATACAATTTACTGCAGTGTGGTCAAGTGGAAAGTGTGGGGGTCTGGGAGTTGAGGGATCTAGGTCTTAATCCCGGCTCTGCCAAATGTCCGCTATATGACCTTGGACAAGCCACTTAACTTCCCTGTGCCTCAGTTTCCTCATCTGTAAAACGGGGATTCAATACCTGTTTTCCCTCCGACTTACGACTGTGAGCCCCATGTGGGTTAGGGGATATGTCCGACCTGATTAGCTTCTTGCTACCCCAGTGCTTAGTACGGTTTTTGGCACAGAGTAAGTATTTAATACCATTAAAAAAAAATTCAACAATACAGAGCTGAAAAGCTCAAAATCAAGATCATAGAGTCACTCCAATCAATCAATCAATTATATTTGAGCGCTTACTGTGTGCAGAGCACTGTACTAAGCGCTTGGGAAGTACAAGTTGGCAACATATAGAGACAGTCCCTACCCAACAGTGGGCT
This sequence comes from Tachyglossus aculeatus, assembly GCF_015852505.1. Classification (NCBI taxonomy): domain Eukaryota; kingdom Metazoa; phylum Chordata; class Mammalia; order Monotremata; family Tachyglossidae; genus Tachyglossus; species Tachyglossus aculeatus. The sequence continues at coordinate 52,602,447 of NC_052068.1, read as the reverse complement.
CACAGTCTAGAAGGGGGAGACAGAGAACAAAACAAAACATATTAACAAAATAAAATAAATAGAATAGATATGTACAAGTGAAATAGAGTAATAAATACGTACAAACATATATACATATATGCAGGTGCTGTGGGGAAGGGAAAGAGGTACGGCGGGGGGGGGGGGGTGAAGAGGGGAGGAGGGGGAGAGGAAGGAGGGGGCTCAGTTTGGGACGGCCTCCTGGAGGAGGTGAGCTCTCAGTAGGGCCTAGAAGGGAGGAAGAGCGCTAGCTTGGCGGATGTTGGGAGGGAGGGCATTCCAGGCCAGGGGGATGACGTGGGCCGGGGGTCGACGGCGGGACAGGCGAGAACTCCACCCACCATCCCACTGTTCTTTGGAAATTGCTCAATGTCAAAGACAGATCTCAGGGTGGAAAAGCTTGAAATACTACCTGGCAATTGGGCAGATGAATTGACATTAGGTTTTACCAGATGAGACTAGAGATCTGTGGTTCCATGAACACTGGTCCTACCTACAGGATCCTTGATCCCAGGCTCTTTCCACTCAAGTCCTCCCTTTCTAGCAGCAATAACTATCTTTGCCCAGTGTTGACTTTTTTAAATTATTATGATAGCCATTAAGCATTTATAAACTGCCAGCTGCTGCAGTAGATACAAGATAATCAGATCAGACACAGTTCTTGTCCCCAACAGAGCTCACAATCTAAAAGTTTGGGAGCAAAGATATCCTAATCTATTTAGTCCAGAAAGGTTCCGTGACTTGCCCAAGGTCACCTGGCTGGCCGGTGCTCCTTCCACTAGGCCATATCATTTCCTCACACCTGACCATATGATATTTCTCTTCAACAGAACCCCATTAATTCTTTTCACATATATTAGAGGCTGAGACCATGGATTTCTACACTCTACTATACTAACTTGTTTCCCCTTATTTAGTGCCTAGATTAATGCTCTATTCCTCTACTCTGAAAAACCTCAGTTTAGCTCAAATAAAACCCTGTGAAAAATAAGATTAAGTCCCCACCCTGCTATACCACTTCCAAATATCCCTCTTCCCCAAGACTCAAGTCTATTGTCTACTAACGTTGTTCTATTGTACTCTCCCTTGTGCTTCAGCATGGCAAAGTGGAAAAAGCACAGGCTTGGGAGTCAGGGGTTGTGGGTTCTAATTCCAGCTCCCCCACTTATCAGCTGTGTGACTCTGGGCATGTCACTTCACTTCTCTGAGCCTCAGTTATCTCATCTGTAAAGTGGGGATTAAGACTGTGAGCCCCATGTGGGACAACCTGATGACCTTGTATCTACCCCAGCGCTTAGAACAGTGCTTGGCACATAGTAAGTGCTTAACATTCATTCATTCAGTCGTATTTATTGAGCGCTTACTGTGTGCAGAGCACTGTACTAAGCACTTGGGAAGTTCAAGTTGACAACATACAGAGATGGTCCCTACCCAATAATGGGCTCACAGTCTAGGAGGGGGAGACAAACAGCAAAACAAAACATGTGGACAGGTGTCAAGTCATCAGAACAAATAGAATTAAAGTAAATGTACATCATTAACAAAATAAATAAAATAGTAAATATGTACAAGTAAAATAAACAGAGTAATAAATCTGTACAAACATATATACAGGTGCTGTGGGGAGGGGAAGGAGGTAGGGTGGGGGCGATGGGCAGGAGGAGAGGAAAAAGGGGGCTCAGCCTGGGAAGGCCTCTTGAAGGAGGTGAGCTCTCGGTAGGGCTTTGAAGGGAGGAAGAGGGCTTAACAAATACCATAACAAATTAACAAATACCATAATAATAATAATTACTATTATTATTATTACAGTGCTCTGCACACAATAAGTGCTCAAATATCATTGTGTGATCACATGTGCTTATTCCTGATATTTAATTGGGGTATTTGGTCAGGGTTTTCTACGACTGGTCTAAGTGCTGAGGCAGACAGAATACAGTCTAATTAGACACGGTCCCTGTCTCACAAGGGGCCTACAGTCTACAGGGGAGGGAGAGTAAATTCTGTGTCTCTACACAGTTAGCTCTTTGTGGGCAAGGACTGTGTCTTTTTTTCTTATATTGTACTCTCCCAAGTGTTTAGTACAGTACCCTGCACACAGTCAGCCCTCAATAAACATGACAATAAATGAAGTATTAAACCTCCATTTTAAAGATAATAATAATAATGGCATTTATTAAGCACATACTATGTGCAAAGCACTGTTCTAAGCGCTGGGGAGGTTACAGGGAGATCAGGTTGTCCCACAGGGGGCTCACAGTCTTAATCCCAATTTTACAGATGAGGGGACTGGGGCACAGAGAAGTTAAGTGACTTGCCCAAAGTCACACAGCTGACAATTGGCGGGGCCGGGATTCAAACCCATGACCCCTGACTCCAAAGCCCGTGCTCTTTCCACTGAGCCATGCTGCTTCTCTTATGTGGACATACACCTATTATGCTCTGGAAACTTACACATTTTTGTCTAAATGAATGTTTTTATGTTTATCTTTGTCCTGGAGTCCTCTTCAAATTGCAAGGTACTATAAAGGATCCTAAATTTTATTATTCTGTTCATCTCTGTGCTGAAAAAAGTAATAAAGCCTGTTTATTATGAGGATGTATGACATAAATCCTGCTAACAGTAGATATGTTCTATCTATGTAGTTTAGACCCAAATAATAATTTTCTACAAGAAAATTCTCTAAAAGAAATATACCATGCAGATGGGGGCTATTTGTGATTAAAAAAATAGCTTCCCACAGCCATATGAATCAATTATATAACTGGGACTGTAGTCTCCAAAGCTCAAAATTTTGTCTGATTCCATTTCACTTCTGTAAATGTCCTAGTTATGAGTCTTCGGAATATGAAAAATTCATAAAGCGAAATTTTAAGTGTTTTCTGCTCAGAACCTTCATGCCGAGAAAAGGTTGTTACTGAGAAGACTTCTTCTACCTAACTTTAAAAAAACCCTAGAAACTTGTAACAGTGTCCTTAAAAGATGCTTAAGGGCTTCCTGGTCAGTAAACCAAGATCTGTCCAAGTCTGTGAAGACTCACTGAGCTGAATTCCTCCCTCTGCCCTCAGAGAATTGGGAAATTGCAGGCAGTCTTGGGACGGGAGGGAAGGAGACCATCATTAGGAGATAAAAGTGGTCACAGTGCTGACGGCAGAATCCTAGTAAGGCCTGACCCCCAGGCCTTGTTCCCTGCAAATCACAGCCACGAGACTAGATTTGGACTTGGACTCAAGCAGATGGACTACCACAAAGTAGCCCTGGCCTATGGAAAGGGCCAGGGGAAGAGGAGAGGAGGGGTAGAGGTGTACCTACCTAAAGGCCTGAGATGGGGGCATTGTCTCCCACATCAGGCCATATTTTATGGTGGCCCAGGTCTCATCTCCCTTCACCCACTCCCTTTCTGGAGAGAAGGTCTTTGATGTCACCTTTATTATCTACAATGTGCCTGCTCAATTTTCACAATTATACCAAGATAAAATACTTCCAAATGCCCTTCCCCCATAAACACAGTATGCTTCAAATGTTGAAAGTAAAGCTTTATGTTCACATTACTTCCTTCACTTCTAAACTGACTTGAACATAATAATTTTCATGCTAAAAATGTAATTTACATTTGAAGAGTAAAGCCAAGTAAATACCTGAAAATGTGTTCAAGCACGAATTCAACAGACATTTCTAGTTAAAATCAAGCTTTGAAAGACAAACTAGGGAGGGCAAGACACTTATTCTGAAAATCCAAGAATGAGGCAGAATGTGTGAAGGGGGGCTTGCTAGACATCAACAAGATCAGTCAATCAAGAGTACTTAGGGAGTACTGCCCTTATAGAGAATACAATCTAATGGAACACTGTACAGGACAGAAACTTTAAAAATATGTCTTTTAACCCCAAAGCAGTTTCAGAGTTTGGATAAAATCCCAAGAGCCCTATATATTTTCCTGTAAAGAAATGCAACTTACAGATGACCTGCCAAACATCTCAAATTTAACATGTCCAAAACAGAACTCTTCATCTTCCCACTCAAACTCTGTCTCCCCACCAACTTTCTTGCCACTGTAGACAGCACCACCATCCTCCCTGTCTCGTGGCTCAGTGGAAAGAGCACAGGCTTTGGAGTCAGAGGTCATGGGTTCAAATCCCAACTGCCACTGTCAGCTGTGTGACTTTGGGCAAGTCACTTAACTTCTCTGTGCCTCAGTTACCTCATCTGTAAAATGGGGATTAAAAACTGTGAGCCCCCCATGGGACAACCTTATCACCTTGTAACCTCCCCAGGCTTAGAACAGTGCTTTGCACATAGTAAGCAATTAGCAAATACCATTATTATTATTATTATCATTATTATTATTGCCATAACCTCAACTCATCTCTCATTCCCCCTCTACACTGTAAGATCCTTGTGGGCAGGGAACATGTCTACCAACTCTATTATACTGTACTCTCCCAAGTGTTTAGTACAGTGCTCAGCATACAGTAAGTGCTCAGTAAATACAATTAATTCAAACCACATAATCTATAACTACATCTTGTCAGTTCTACTTCCAAAACATCACTAAACTTAGCAACTGCTCAATAAATACCACTGACCAGTGATAGATGAGTCAAAATATGGAGGACAGCATGCTTGAAGCTTAATAACCTATTCAAATAAAGGCAATTTAATTTTTGTCTCAAATTGGGGAGAAGGCTTTTTGTCACCTTTTTTTTTCATTTTAATGATATCTGTTAAGCATTACTATGTGCTGAGGTAAATACAAGCTAATCAGTTTGGACATAGTCTATGTCCCACATGGAGAAACAGCATGGCATAGTGGATAGAGCACGGGCCTAGGAGTCAGAAGGTCATGGGTTCTAGTCCTGGTGTGCCACTTCTCTGCTGTGGGACCTTGGGCAAGTCCCTTCAGTTCTATGTGTCTCAGTTACCTCATCTGTAAAATGGGAATTGGGACAGTGAGCCCCACGTGGGACAGGGACTTTGACCAACCCAATTTGCTTATATCCACCCCAGCTCTTAATACAGTGCTTGGCACACAGTAGGTGCTTAACAAATACTACAATTACTATTATTATTACATGGGGCTCACAGTCTTAATCGCCATTTTACAGATGAGGTAACTGAGGCATAGAGAGTGACTTGCCCAAGGTGACAAAGCAGGCAACTGGTAGTGCCGGGATCTTTCCACTAGGCCACACTGCTTCTCCAGTATTTACCTCTCCAGTATTTCCTGTTTCAAGCCCTTATATTTTAATTGGGTAGTATACCCAAACAACCTTGACTATTAAGACTGTCACAATACACTGCACTCAATGTCTACTCTCTGCCCTCAGAAAATGACAAGGGAACAGGTGGAAGTCCCACCTCCTGATCCACTGCTGGAACCAAAGGGTATGGGGAACCACCTCCTATTAGCAGAGCATAAGAGGGGCTGCTTCATCAGTGGCATGGATCCCCACACCTGGTCTGGGAGAAAGCATTCCCAGATCTCATATTTCATAGCAAGCATTCACACCTCTAGATAACCCTTTCACACATTTGGGGACTTGTTGACAGAAAACATAATGCAATCAATCAGTGGTATTTACTGAGCACTTACTGTGTGCACAACACAACTCACTGCTTGGGAGAGTACAATACTGTAGAGTTGATAGACATGATGCCTTCCCACAGGGAGCTTAGAGTTTTCAGATAGCTTATTTTTTTATTAGTCCACACATGTCACCAGCCCCATTATGCTCTCCATATCACCAGCCTTAAAAAGTAAAATCAATCAGTGGTATTTATTTGGCATTTAGTGTAGAACACTAAGTACAAGGATATGAAAACCTAACGTTGAAGTGAAAGGAGGAAGAAATCTATGAATTAAGTACAAAAGAGGAAAAAAAGGATCAAAATTCTGTAGGCATGTTGACTGGGAAAAAAATAAAAATTACAGATACTGATTACTTTCCAGCTCCCTTAAAGAAAACAACCCCAACTATTTTCCAAATTTTCACCGCCCAACACGAAAACTCTTTCATTCTTGTTATCCAATTTTCTGTCCTTCCAGCTTTCCCTGTTTCAGTCTTTTGTGCAGAATAGAATGTAAGAGACATTAAAATGATTGCTGAGTTTTGTAGTGTGTGCAGAACTGCCAATGAATCATACAGATTATTTTAATGTTGCTCTTCCCTGCACATAACACAACAATGGGGCACGGAAAACAAATGCAGCAATGGGTAGGAACCAACTGAGAACAGAAATGGGACAGGAGGCCAGTAAAGGAGTGAGATGGGAAAGACTGTTCTTGCCTGTCTGTAGAAAGGACAGAGAGGAGCATTCTTTTTACAACTGCAGGAGGGCAAAAGAATGAAATCTGAACAAGTGGGGGAGGAGACCAATCCTGAATAAACATTTGCTCTATATCTAGAGTCTATCCATCTTCATTTCTCCTTCCCAGGCCCTCAGCACAGTTAAACTGAACACCTGCTAAATGAAAAATAAGTTTTTACTTGCTTAATTTCCATTTTTTAAATTTTAAAAAAAATATTAATGGAAAATACAACTACAGTGAAAAAGAGACGCATTTAATGTAAAAATGTAGGGGATTCTTGGATAACTGATTACTACTTTTGTATATAAAATGAAAACACAAGACAAGCCACATTTTGGGGAGCAAAAAAAACCTTACTCTCAATTAAAATCACTATGACACCTTCTGGTATTACTTTTTAAATTGAAAACACTGTTATGCAAAGTTTTTAAAGAGGTGTCTGTGGGTGGAGTATGCTAAGAAGTCTCTCTTTTGAGGATAGCCCAGACTTTGGAGAGCTAAAAACTAGGTTTCCCAAATGTGTTTCAAGGACCACAAAGTTCATTTATGATCAAATCCAACCACCACCACAAGAAACTATAGACAGAACAAAGATAAGATTAAATGGGACAATAAAGGTTAAATAACCAGTATCAAAGGAGAGGACTAAAATAAAATCCAGGGCCCTAGTTAAAACCAATCTTCCAAGCAGGTTAATGGAAAAAGCTGCAGAGTAAAATAAAACCACCTGACAAATTGAGTCTGAAGCTCAATAATGTTCAGAAGCAACACCAATTACGGCCAAGTCCACTTAAAAGGGTGTTTGGAAAAGGAGCTGCAAAAAACAGAGCCGCTAAAAAATAGTGCTCAAAATCTGAATTCCCACAAAAGGAAACCCAAAAGGGGAGCTTCAACACTCAGACTATCAGACAGAAAAGTAATTTTTAAAAGAGGCGGAAGGGAAAAGCCTCGTTTTACTATTGGGATCCAATTACAACTGAAGAGTTATAGCTTCCCTAGATTCATTTTAAAAGCAGTAAAAGAGGCCATGATTTCTTCCAAAAGAATAAAGTATATGTGTGTATAATTTAAGAAAACACAGTCCACACCAGGAGGATGCTCTGACTTTGAATTTTCTTTTTCCAAAACAGAGATGGACTGATCTCAACCAGTGAGGTTGAGAATAGAGGTGGCTAATCTTACCAGCCTCCTCTCGGGGTCACACCTGGAGAGTTCACAGTACTCTACCAGTCTCGACTACAAGCAGAGGCCTAGCCATTCCACTCCTAGCTTGGGCAGTGGCTAGGGAGTGGAAGGCAATCTGCTACAAGGCAAAACTCACCTGTGCTGAGCAGCAATGGTATGGGAGAGAATAAAGGGTGGACTCAAATTTATTGCATGGAAGGAGGCAATGGTAAACCACTTCATATTTTTTACCAAGAAAAATCTATGGATACAGTACCAGAAGGATTGCAGGTGGAGGAGGGGCATTCTGGGAGAGATGTGTCCATGGCACTGCTATGACTCGAAGATGACACGACAGCATAAGCCAAGACAAATGTTACCAGGGAGCAATATCTATAGTGAAGTTTAAGGAAATCTGAAAATGCTTCTGAAAATGAATTTTAAGTCACTTTGGATAGGTTCCTCATTTATAAATCTGAGGTTTGTTGATAACAAGGGTTGTTCTAACACCAATGTTAGAATTATTTCTATTCTTCATCTACACCCACTACGTTGGAGAATTAATTCATGGCTTCAACTGCCATCTCTATGCCGATGATTCCAAGATCTACCTCTCCAAACCCTGACCCCTCTCCTCCTCAGAAGTTTTGCATTTCCTCCTCCTTCAGAACATCTCAACTGGGATGTTCTGATGACACCTCAAACTTAAGCATGTCCAAAACAGAAGTCCTCATCTTCCCACTAAAACCCTGTCCTCCCACTAGTTTTCCCATAATCAATCAATGGTGTTTATTGAGTACTTACTGCGTGCAGAGTACTGTACTCCCTAACCACAATGAGTTTACAATCCAGAGACAACCCCACCATCCTCTCTGTCTCACAAGTCATAACCTACATATTCAATCCGTCATCAAATCCTGTCGTTCTACCTTCACAACATCAACCCATCAATCCCTACAACCCGAAGCATTTCAGCGTGGCTTGGTGGAAAAAGCACAGGCCTGGGAATCAGAGGACAAGGGTTCTAATTTCCGTTCTGCCACTTGTCTGCTGTGGGACCTTGGGCAAGCCACTTAAACTTCTCTGTGCCTCAGTTACCTCATCTGTTAAATAGAGATTAAGACTGTGAGCCCCACATGGGACATCCTGATTACCTTGTAACTACCCCAGTGCTTAGAACAATGCTTGGCACATAGTAAGAGCTTAAATACCATAATAACAATAATAAATCCCTTGTCAGCTTGCTGTCAGCAGGAAACGTGTCTACCAACTTTGCCATACTGTACTCACCCAAGCGCTCAGTACAGTGCTCTGCAAACAGTAAATACTAAATACATACCCTTGATTGATTAAATACCATTGATTGGTCAGCTGCAAAGGCACTGAAACCAGCTCTCACCCTCCTACCTTACGTCACTGATCTTCTTCTTCAACCCAATCTGCACACTTCACTCCTCTAATGCCAACCTTGTTAGTATTATGTTGCTGACTTGGACTTCCCAAGCGCTAAGTACAGTGCTCTGCATACAGTAAGCACTCAATAAATACAACAATGAATGAACCTACTCTCTGTGTCCCAATCTCATCTATCCCACTACGGGCTCCTTGTCCACACCCTCCCTCTGGCCTGGAACGCCCTTCCTCTTCGTATCTGACAGACTACCACTCTCCCCATCTTCAAAACCCTCCTAAAATCACATCTCCTCCACGAAGCCTTCCCTAATTAAGCCCTCTTTTCCCCTACCTGCCCTCCCCTCTGTGTCACCTATGTCCTTGGCTTTGTACTCCTTAAAAACTTTGATACTCACCCCAACCCCACAGCACTTGTTTACATACCACTATTTTCTCTATCTGTGATTTACTTTAATGTCTGTCTTTCCCTGTGGCCTGTAAACTCCTTGTGGGCAGGGATCATGTCTATCAATTCTATTGTACTCTTAGTTAAGAGTACTCAGTACTGTGCTCTGCACACAAGAAGCATTCCAATAAATGACACTGATCAACTGCTGTGTATGCCTAAATGGTCAGAGATAATTGTAACAATTCTGATCTAAGATATGAGCATAAATAACCTTTTCCTTACCTACGTATCATGTGATGGGATCATGTGATGGCATTAATAATAATGGCATTTTTAAGCACTTACTACTTGCCAAGTGTTATGTCCCAAGAATGTTCCCTCCATCCTCTCTTTCCCCTCCTCCCAGTTTCCCTCCCTCATTATTAGCCAATTCATTTCTCCTCCATCAAGCCAATAGAAGACAGACTGCACTTCTTTTTTCTCCTGTCAAATGACTGAAAACTACACAGGTGCCTGCCTGCATGCCTTCTTTCTTGCCCCCTTGAAAATTTGGTGGAACAACATAGAATAGAAACTTTAATATGGAGATCCTGCCTCATATGGTGGTGTAAGTTTTTGACAATGAAAATGGGAAAAAAATCACAGTTCTAAGCAGGGCCTCAAAAGGATCAATTCTCTCTCTCGGCATCTTTTATTCATTCATTCAATCATATTTATTGAGTGCTTACTGTGTGCAGAGCACTGTACTAAGTGCTTCGGAAGTACAAGTTGGCAACATATAGAGACGGTCCCTACCCAACAACTGGCTCACAGTCTTGAAGGGGGAGACAGACAACAAAACAAAACATGTGGACAGGTGTCAAGTTGTCAGAACAAACAGAATTAAAGCTAGATGCACAACATTAACAATAAATAGAATAGTAAATATGTACAAATAAAATAGAGTAATAAATCTGTACAAACATATATACAGGTGCTGTGGGGAATGGAAGGAGTTAGGGCCAGGGGCATGGGGAGAAGGAGAGGAAAAAGGGGGCTCAGTCTGGAAAGGCCTCTTGGAGGAGGTGAGCTCTCAGAGTAGGGCTTTGAAGGGAGGAAGAGAGCTAGCTTGGCGGATGTGTGGAGGGAGGGCATTCCGGGCCAGGGGGAGGACGTGGGCTGGGGGGTCAGTGGCGGGACAAGTGAGAACGAGGTACAGTGAGGAGATTAGCGGCAGAGGGGCGGAGGGTGTGGGTGTGGGCTGGGCTGGAGAAGGCGAGAAGGGACCAGATAAAGGCTTGCACAGAGAGTAAACTTCCTCAAATGGAGAGGTTAGTGAAAGAGGAATTCAAATTTAGAGAACAACACAATATCAATTTCTAATAAAAGCAGATCTGACATTAATGCTACTGTCTAATAGTAATAATTGTAGTAACTGTTAAGCATTTACTATGTGCTAGGCACTGTACTATGCGCTGTTGGGGCTGGGATACAAGCAAATCGAGTTGGACACAGTTCCTGTCCCACAACAGGCTCACAGTCTTAATGCCCATTTTACAGATTAACTGAGACACAGAAAAGTGAAATGACTGGCCTAAAGGTCACACAGCAGACAAGCGGCAGAGCCAAGATAAGAACCTACGACCTTCAGAATCCCAGGCCCATGCTCTATCCACTAGGCCATGCTGCTTCTTTGTAACGGGGCCTGGGAAATATGCTCGGTTACCTAGGGGCAGGATTCTGGGGGGAAGATACAGGCTGGCTTAGGACAGGAAAAAAACAAGTCCTCTGTGGTCACAGCAGGAGCGGTAGATAGGTCTGAAAAGTTACAGGAGAGACTTGTGACCACCTGCCACAACACTTGTTCTTGAAGTGTCATGCCAGCTAACTAGAAAATTGACATCAGTGTAAAGAACTTACTTGGAAAAACACTGAATGGGGAGTCAGGGCATTCAGAATTGAGAAAAAACTCCCACAATGTTCCTCGGGGCAACTGAATGGGAAGGAGGAGAATCTTTGGGGACGCAAGGTAAGCAGGGTGCATTCCTCCAAGATTGATAAAACTGGAATTATTTCAGTACTCTTAGAATTTAGTAAGAATTACACAACTGGATACAGAAGGAAACCATGCTGATGTTGAATTAAATACAAATGTGTTTTCCAAATCAACAATCAGGACTGGATGTGTATTATTCAGGATTTCTCCTCCAATGCTAATGAATAACTCCATTTGAAACCCCTTTTGTCTGAACGGGTACCAGATATATGAGGAATTTCAGGGGGCCTCATGTAAATTACTTACCTAAAATAGACCTGCCCCAAGAGTTCAGCCTGGTTTACCAACAATTCCAGGTGGGATTCAACCAACTGAACAGAGGCACAAAGCAAATTAAACAGCTTTTCTATAGGTCTTTCCAGGACGCAACAAGAAAACTCACCTCTTCAATCAATGTTAGCCAATTCCCCACAAAATAAAAGCCCAAAATACAGACGGTGGAATTGGCACTTAACTTTACACTCAGACCAAATCAAGTCCTGCCTCTGGCCTAGAATGTCCTCAACACTCCCAACCTTCAAAGCTTTATTGAAGGCACATCTCCTCCAAGAGGACTTCCCCCACTATGCCTTTATTTCCTCTTCTCCCACTCCCTCCTGTGTCACCTTTGCACTTGGATTTGCACCCTTTAATCACCCCCCCCAGTCCCACAGCACTTATGCACATATTCATAATTCATTTATGTTAATAATGTCTGTCTCCCCTTCTAGACTGTAAGCTCATTGTGGGCAGGGAAGGGTCTACCAACTTTGTTACACTGTACTCTCCCAAATGCTTAGTACAGTGCTCTGCACACAGCAAGCACACAATAAAGAAGACTGATTGATTAGGAAGAAGCTAGACACATCTATCGAACATTCTAGGGCTCCCAATCTCCCTAAATAACAACCAAGCCACCTTAAAGAGTTAAAGGGCTAGCACATGATTTAGCTTCCTATCAGAGAAGCTTTGAAACTCGGGAAAAAGCTCAAAATTGTTAACAAAAATCTAAAAAAAACCCTAAAATTGAGGAAGTATGAAGTAGATGTAAGTGGAAGTATATCCAGGAGTTTAAAATGTATTTACTGTTAAAAATCTACAGTGAAAGGTAGATTTTTTTTCCCAAACTTCATCTTCTAGACCATCTTAAGATATTTACTTCTCCCAAATGAAGTAGCAAACCACAGTATATTTAGACCCTCAGATAATGTTTTTGTTAGCTTATATTAAGACCTGAGTGATAAAAGGGATTTGATTAAATAAATTATAATTAATAATATAAATTATAATTTGTTCAATGTATTTTCACAATTTTCAATTTTCAAAATTATCTTAACTACTGGTATACTACTTCAATAGTCAGGAAGGTGAGCAACAACTGCTACTTGGCCCCTAAAAATAACTCCACCTACGTGACAATTATGCTTCTCTTAGTTATGACAAATTAGGAAGGACAAAACACTAGACTTCCAAAAGCTTTCAAAAAAAATTATCCAAATATGTCAATATATCGAATTGCATTTATTGGGTGCTTACTGTGTGAAGTACACTACTAAGCACTTGGGCGAGTACAACAGAGTTAACAGACATAACTCCCACCCAAAAGGATCTGTTAGTCTAGCCGGGGAGGGAGACATTAAAATAAATTACAAGTAGGGGAAATGGCAGAATAACAGGATATGTCCCTAAGTTCTGTAAGGCTGTGTGACTTTGGGCAAGTCACTTCACTTCTCTGGGCCTCAGTTACCTCATCTGTAAAATGGGGATTAAGACTGTTAGCCCCATACGTGACAGGGACTGTGTGCAACACGATTCACTTGTATCCACCCAGTGTTTAGTGCAGTGCCTGACACAAAGTAAGCACTTAACAAACAGTACAATTATTATTATTAGCAAAATTATTATTATGGCCAGAAGTGGAGTGACCACCAAAGTGCTTAAAGGGTGCAGAACCAAGAAATATGGTGACAGAGACGACAAATAGGATGGTGAAACGAGGGCTTTGTGGGGAAGGCCTGTTGGAGATGTGATTTTTAATAAAGCTTTGAAGATGGGGAAAGTGATGGGCTGTCAGATATGAAGGGAGACAGTTCCTGTGAACTGCAGGACTTGAGATACCTTCTCCTAGGACTCGGTCCCCCAAGGTGACGACCTCCTCGGCCTGTTTGGGAGGCCTTTCAGGTAAAATGGGCACCTTCTTGGCTCTGGACAGATCATCGGGTGGGACTGGCTGGCCTAACGGGGCTCAGGCAATTACTCTCTCCTCAGGGCTTATTGGTTAGGTATTCGTAAGTCAGGGGGCTGAGTCTTCATTTCCTCCAAGCTTGAGGCCTTGTGAGCTTCCAGCTCTCACCTGTCAGCTAATAAAACTGCTCTCCCAGCTTCTTCAGTCTCCTTTCCTGGCAAGGACTGAGCACATTCTCTAAAGTATCTGCTGACCTTTTCCCTCAGGACCTCCTGTTGCTCTTTCCTCTCTCATTCTCATCTTTGGGCATTGTCAGGCCAATGGGGATGACAGAGTTGAACTGAGCCTTGGGGCGGCCACCAAAATGACCAAGGTGAGGAAAGCAAGGAACGAAAAGCACCAGCCACTCAACAAAACAAGTTCTTTCTCAGTTCTGGTCTGGGGCTCTTTCTCCAGAACCCCAGGTACAAGGGAGAACAGACAACAGAAGGAGCAATACTACTGCCTTGCTAGTGGCCCAAAGTGTCCCTTACGCTGAGTGATATAACCACTACAAGCCCTGCAAAGAAAGATATGTGTAATTATTTTAAGGTTTTCACTAGACTACACTCCTTAAGGAGAAAATATTACCACATATTAAGGGAACAAACATTACAATTTTCTCAGAACTGACTTTGCATATTTAGGCTAGCCGAATTATAATCTAGGGGTGGAAAAGGCAAGAACATTCTTGAATTCCACTTGTTAAAACATCTTTATGATAAGTAGTTTATTCTTTAAAACAAAACACAATGTGCTTGATTTTCCAATATTTGTAAGGGCAAAAAAAATTTGTGGGTGTTAGGTTTAAGCTAGTATGTCGTGGTAAATTTATGCATTTACTATACCTCTACCTCATCAAACATTTAATCCACATTATTTATTGTTTGCTTACTCATCCCAGAGCACTGTACTAAGCTCTTGGTAGACTACGAGAGAGTAAACAGCAAGAACCCTGCCCTCAAGAAGCTTACAGTCCAGCGGGGCAGACCAAAACAACCAGGTTTACAGATGTTACATTAGCGCTGGGGGTGGGGAAAGTAATGAAGACTTCTACTAAACTCAGTTTACCCATCTTTCATAGAAGGGAAAAATCCAATTTAACCTCAGATTAGCTCTTTATTAGCACTAGATCAGTAATGAAATGAAGAAGTTGGTTCAGATTGATGAGACTAAATGATGTCCAAGTAATATTAATTTTGTGCTTCCTTGTGGCAAAAAGACGTTGCAAGGTATAAGCAGAGCAAAAATTACCAGAATTGGAAAGCTTCTCCAGAACATTAGTTTTTTTGACAAGAAAATTTAAACTATCATCAGTCAGGAACAGGTAGAACTCTCTTCCCAGCTTTAAATGTAATTCAATATAGTGCCTAAAAGAAATTGCCCGTAAAGCACAGAAAACAATAGTTAACACCCACAAAAATGCAACACTCAAAACTGTTTGTTCCACTGAGGTCAGGCAAGTGCCAGTTCAAAATGTTTCTGCTCTGAGTGTTCCTGCAAGACAAACTTAAGCACATTAAGACATGTACACTGTGTGCCTCTGACAGTAACAGATAGTGACAGCACCCCCAATTCCTAATTAATTGAAGAGGTGTCCTAATTTGGTGAGCTCTAAACTGGCCTCTAAAAACCCACTGCATTCATTCAGTAGTATTTATTGAGCACTTACTGTCTGCAAAGCACTGGACAGATGGATACATGGATGCAAGGTAATCTAGCTCTCTCCTTAACTACTTCGTTAACTGCCCCTAAAACATCTTAGACCATGTTTTCCTAAAGGTACCCAATAATGCAGTACCTTGAAATTTATAGCCCAATTGACTGCCCCTGGCATCCCCAACTCTGTAGCAAATTTGAGCAAACTCTGTAGTGAAATGAACCTCCTTCTACAGAATTACTGAAAAGCACTTTAAAAGTAAATGTGAGGATGCTTTATAATTATATTTCTGTCCATGGCTTCCAACATGCCTGATCTAGCCAGCACATTCAAAAGTAAAAGAAACATGTATCTCTAAGTACAATAAGGTTATCAGCAGTTCCCCCACAAGTCAGAAATATTATTTGTCACGTAGTAGGGGACCCTGCATGACAGACAAATAAAGCATGCTCCCAACCCCCAAAAGATGACAGTGCATCAACTTTTTCAGACCTCTGCATCCCCAGGATAAAATACTGTTTCTGGGCCTAAGCTTGAACAGTAATACATACCATCTTGTTCTGGAGTTATGTTTTTTTGTTTTGTTTTTAAAAAACCACCCTTATCATTTGAAATTGTGTCTTCCTAATCACTGAAGGGGAAATCGGGAGTTAAATTCTTAAATCCTGTTTCCAGGCAGATGTTAAGGTTCCTGGGACTCACTGCTTACTGTGTACAGATGGTGTGCAGACCACTGTACTAAGCATTCTGAGAAGCAGCATGGCTCAGTGGAAAGAGCCCGGGCTTTGGAGTCAGAGGTGATGAGTCCAAATCCTGGCTCCACCAACTGTCAGCTGTGTGACTTTGGGCAAGTCACTTCACTTCTCCGGGCCTCAGTTCCCTCATCTGTAAAATGGGGATGAAACCTGTGAGCCCCCTGTGGGACAACCTGATTACCTTGTACCAACCCCCCAGCACTTAGAACAGTGCCTTGCACATAGTAAGTGCTTAATAAATGCCATCATTATTATTAGGGAAAGTACAGTGGAGTTAGCAGACATGCCCCAGGCCTTCAAGGACCGGACAGAGAAGCAGGGTGGCCTAAGGAAAACAGCACTCGCCTCGGTGTCTGGAGACCTGGAATCTACTCACAGCTTCTCCACGTGCCAATTGTGAGACCCTGGGCAAGTCCCGTAACTTTTTTTTTTTTTTGGGGGGGGGGGGGGTCCTCAGTTTCTGCTTATAGTGTATCTATCACATGGTTTAGTTCAGAGGTTAGCACCCACTAAGGGTTTAAAAAACGTCACAATCATTTTATTATTCCCATACCATGACATCCCACTTCCAGAATTTAAGACAAATTGTTTTCCACCAACTCAGAGCATTCTGGGTAGACACTAGTCCCTCTCCCACGGGTTAGCAGCCCTGCAGGGGAGGGGACACAGTGTCAAATATGGTTGTACATCCCACCCATGAGTTGGCTCCTTGAAAGTTTGGACACCAAAATCAGCTGTCCTTGAGGCAAGTGGGTGATGAATCTAGACGACGTCAGAGACGACGCTTAACAAATTTTGGTCTTCCTCCCATCTGATAATTGATGGGGCTGAAGGATTAGAAGTCAAACCAGCCCTGACCTCTCTATTACTCGAGTTAGAGCTCCGACGCTGTGGATCCTAAGCTCCGGCAGCCAGAGTTGGTGCAAAGCCACAGGCAGACATGCCTAGCAACCCCTCTTGGCAAGGGCAGGAAGGGGATAAAATAGGGCTTTATTACAGTGGTCCACGGCTACTATGATGCCTCTAGACTGCAAGCTCATTGGGGTCAGAGAATGAGTCTACCAACTGTTTTACTGTACTTTCCCAGGTGCTTAGTACATTGCTCTGCCCACAATAAGCGCTCATAAATACGATTGATTGATTGATTGATTACTGTCTCACAGTCTGGCCAGTAACAGGAGAAGTCAATCCCAGGTGGACATAGGCAAGATCTGAGGTGGGATGGGCTAGTCTTTGATTTCCTGCCCCCTGCCAGACTCTTCTACGCAAGAGCAGCCTGGCCTAGTGGACAGAGCATGGGCCTGGGAGTCAGAAGGACCTGGCTTCTAATCCCAGCTCTGGCAACTGTCTGCTGTGTGACCTTGGGCAAGTCACTTCACTTCTCTGTGTCTCAGTCTCCTTATCTGTAAAATAGGGATTAAGAGCCCCATGTGGGACAGGGACAGTGTCCAACCCAATTATCCTGTATCGACCCCAGTGCTTAGAACAGAGCTGGGTACATAGCGCGTAACAAATGCCATAATTATTATCAAAATTATTACTGCTATTATTACTTACTGGGCATATGTGGAGTAGTAGTATTAGCACTCACTGAGTGCTTTCTTGTGCAGTGCATTACACTAGATACTTGGAAAGGACACAATACAGAAGTGACATGTTCTATACAAAGTGCTTATAAGACTAATAGTTAAAAGAAAAGATCCCTGTTCTCAAGCAGGTTTCAGGCTAGAAGACTTCAACTTTTCTCCATACCCATCTTGCCTCCGCAGCAGCTAGAAAAGGAACGGGTAGATTTAGTCCAGAGTTTCATCTTGCCCACCACTGTGGCCTCTTCAGTTCCCTCACCTTGCTAAATCTACCAAAACACTGTGGCCTGGTGGAAATCAATAAATCGTATTTATTGAGCATGTATCTCAACTCTACCCTTTCTACTCAGCTAGACTCACTCGCTCCCCTTTCCCTTCGCCGCTCTCGCACCACTAACCCACAGCCCTGGATCACTGCCACTGTCCGCCTCCTTCGCTCTTATGCTCGAGCTGCCAAACGCTGCTGGCGAAAGTCTAAACACCATGCCAAACTCGTTCACTTCAAGTTTATCCTTTCCTGCCTTAACTCAGCCCTCTCTTCTGCCAGACAAAACTATTTCTCCTCCCTTATTGACACCCATGCCCATCACCCCCGCCAGCTCTTCCGTACATTCAACTCCCTTCTCAGGCCCCCGGTTCCTCCCCCTCCTCCTTCCCTCACCCCCAACGATCTGGCCTCCTACTTCATTAACAAAATTCAATCCATCAGGTCCGACCTCCCCAAAGTCTCTTCCCCCCTTTCTCCATCCCCCCGGCTCTCAACACCCTCTGCTACTCTCCCATCCTTCCCAGCCGTATCCTCAGAGGAACTCTCCTCCCTCCTCTCAAGTGCTACTCCGGCCACCTGTGCTTCTGACCCCATTCCCTCTCATCTTATGAAATCTCTCGCTCCATCCCTTCTCCCCTCCTTAACTTCCATCTTCAACCGCTCACTCTCCACTGGTTCCTTCCCCTCTGCCTTCAAACATGCCCATGTCTCTCCCATCCTAAAAAAACCCTCTCTTGACCCCACCTCACCTTCTAGTTATCGTCCCATATCCCTCCTACCATTCCTTTCCAAACTCCTTGAACGAGTTGTCTACACGCGCTGCCTAGAATTCCTCAACAACAACTCTCTCCTCGACCCCCTCCAGTCTGGTTTCCGTCCCCTTCATTCCACGGAAACTGCCCTCTCAAAGGTCACCAATGACCTCCTGCTTGCCAAATCCAACGGCTCATATTCTGTCCTAATCCTCCTCGACCTCTCAGCTGCCTTTGACACTGTGGACCACCCCCTTCTCCTCAACACGCTATCTGACCTTGGCTTCACAGACTCCGTCCTCTCCTGGTTCTCCTCTTATCTCTCCAGTCGTTCTTTCTCAGTCTCTTTTGCAGGCTCCTCCTCCCCCTCCCATCCCCTTACTGTGGGGGTTCCCCAAGGTTCAGTGCTTGGTCCCCTTCTGTTCTCAATCTACACTCACTCCCTTGGTGACCTCATTCGCTCCCACGGCTTCAACTATCATCTCTATGCTGATGACACCCAGATCTACATCTCTGCCCCTGCTCTCTCCCCCTCGCTCCAGGCCCGCATCTCCTCCTGCCTTCAGGACATCTCCATCTGGATGTCCACCCGCCACCTAAAGCTCAACATGTCGAAGACTGAGCTCCTTGTCTTCCCTCCCAAACCTTGTCCTCTCCCTGACTTTCCCATCTCTGTTGACGGCACTACCATCCTTCCTGTCTCACAAGCCCGCAACCTTGGTGTCATCCTCGACTCCGCTCTCTCATTCACCCCTCACATCCAAGCCGTCACCAAAACCTGCCGGTTTCAGCTCCACAACATTGCCAAGATCCGCCCTTTCCTCTCCATCCAAACTGCTACCCTGCTCATTCAAGCTCTCATCCTATCCCGTCTGGACTACTGCACCAGCCTTCTCTCTGATCTCCCATCCTCGTGTCTCTCTCCACTTCAATCCATACTTCATGCTGCTGCCCGGATTATCTTTGTCCAGAAACGCTCTGAGCATATTACTCCCCTCCTCAAAAATCTCCAGTGGCTACCAATCAATCTGCGCATCAGGCAGAAACTCCTCACCCTGGGCTTCAAGGCTCTCCATCACCTCGCCCCCTCCTACCTCACCTCCCTTCTCTCCTTCTACTGCCCAGCCCGCACCCTCCGCTCCTCTGCCGCTAATCTCCTCACTGTACCTCGTTCTCGCCTGTCCCGCCGTCGACCCCCGGCCCACGTCATCCCCCGGGCCTGGAATGCCCTCCCTCTGCCCCTCCGCCAAGCTAGCTCTCTTCCTCCCTTCAAGGCCCTGCTGAGAGCTCACCTCCTCCAGGAGGCCTTCCCAGACTGAGCCCCTTCCTTCCTCTCCCCCTCGTCCCCCTCTCCATCCCCCCATCTTACCTCCTTCCCTTCCCCACAGCACCTGTATATATGTATATATGGTTGTACATATTTATTACTCTATTTACTTATTTATTTATTTATTTTACTTGTACATTTCTATCCTACTTATTTAATTTTGTTGGTATGTTTGGTTCTGTTCTCTGTCTCCCCCTTTTAGACTGTGAGCCCACTGTTGGGTAGGGACTGTCTCTATGTGTTGCCAATTTGTACTTCCCAAGCGCTTAGTACAGTGCTCTGCACATAGTAAGCGCTCAATAAATACGATTGATTGATTGATTGATTGGTAGTATGGGCAGAGCACTGTACTAAGCACTGGAGAGAGTACAACAGAATCAGCAGTCACATTCGCTGCACATTACAGTCTAGAGACCTCAGGCCTACGAGATGGGTGACCTGGGTTCTAATCCTGGCTCCACGCCTTGACGGCCAGGTGACCTTGGGCAACTCACTTCAGTGCCCTAGTTTCCTTATCTGTAAAATGAGGATTCAGTCCTTGTTCTTCTTCCACTTTAGTCTGTAAGTCCCACTGTGGGACAGAGACTGCCTGATACCTGACAATCTTTTATCTACCTCACTGTTTAGTATAGTCTTTGGCATATAATAAGCACTTAATTTAATAATGGTATTTGTTAAGCGCTTACTATGTGCCAAGCAATGTTCTAAACACCGAGTAGACACAAGGTTATCGGGTTGTCCCACGTGGGGCTCACGGTCTTCATTCCCATTTTCCAGATGAAGTCAATGAGGCACAGAGAAGTGAAGTGACTTGCCCAAAGTCACACAGCTGACAAGTGGCAGAGCCGGGATTAGAACCCCACAGCCTCTGACTCCCAAGTCCGGGCTCTTTCCACTAAGCCACGCTGCTTCTCTAGTAGACTCACTCACTCAAATACCACAATTACTATTATTAGAGGAAAAAGTAGATACGCTGAGAAATTACAGATAGGAGGAATCCTACACAGGGGACGTGGTAAGTTTAAGTGTTTAGGAGGCAAGGGAAAAGATGAAGTGGCAGTTTGAGGCACTATAGAGAAAGGAGATTAGAGATTGCTGGGGGCAGCTCTCAGGAGAAGGACAAGAACAAAAACAGTAATTTACAGCCCCCTAGACTGTAAACTCATTGGTCTATTGTATTGTACTCTTCCTGCCCCTCAACTTTCCCATCGCTGCAGACAACATCACCATCCTCACTGTCTGACAACACCATAAAATCCTTCATTCAATCATATTTACTGAGCGCTTACTGTGTGCAAAGCACTATATTAAGCGCTTGTTCCTTGTGGGCAGAGACTGTGTCTACCAACTGTGCTGTACTGCATACAGTGAGCACACAATAAATACCACCGATTGTCTGATTATGTAGCTCCTTCCATGAATTTGTCTACTTAGGATATTAAAAAAAAGGTTGGAGGCGGAAACCACCACTATGCTGATTTTTTTCAAAGAACTTATTATTGTTCTCCTCTATTTGGACAAGGTCTAGAGAACAAAATGGTCATACTCGAATGCGACTTGTCAATGAAAACCTCTGTTCTGGCTTTCTGACAGGCCCCAGTTGTATTTGTGCATTCCTGGGATCACTGCGAGGAAGGGCTAGAGGTAAAATGGTGGGTTGTGTGGGAAATTAACAGAACCACCATCTCTGGATGCTTCTCTCGCTGTCCTAGATGTTGTTCCAAGTCTGCTGCCTCTTTCATTCCTGCCCCTCATGTCTTCTGGCCCCTCAGGAGGAAGTGGGTGTTGGTGGCTGAGGGGAAGAGGCAGCTCCTGCAGCTTTAAAAGCAGCAGAAATCTTCAGATTAGTGAGGCAGCGAGCCAGACATACACAAACACACCAGGCCTGACTCCCAGGCCTGCAGCCCTCAGGCTAGTAACTGCCAATGCCTTTTGCACAGGTAATCAAAGGCCTTGGATTTGGAAATGAGTGTAACATCCTTCACAAATAGGTTGCCCAAAAGATCAGTTATTTTACCACAGATCATGTCACTAACAGAAAGATATAGGGCACAGTTTCAGGAACCTGGCATCCACAGGAAATCTGAAAAATTTGCTCCTTAGGCTTTCAAGAAGTAAAAGCTGACAACAATGGTCATACTAGAGTGAGTACACGGAGCTGTGCCTCACTTTGTTTCTGCCCTCCCATTAGTTCCCAATATGTCTGCTTTTTTCTAGATTGGCACTTCTTGGCCACCTGCCATCTGCCATAATCTTTTCCTCCCATGTTTTTTTCTGTCAGAAAAGTATACTGGTCAGAAATGCCAAAAAATGTAAAAGTCTGACAAAAGCCAGGTCCCAAACAATCTGAATTTCTGAGGTACAATGCAACAGAGCTTCTTCAGGGGTGAGTCTCAATAGTGGCAGTATTTGTTGACCGCCCAAAAAATGCTTTGCAGTGCACCTAAGCTCTTAAGAAAGTAAACGGCAGCTGAGGGTGGGTGGCTGGGTGGGTGAGTGAGCAGACACAGGTGGCTTCATTAAGACATCTGTCTTCAGGAGCCATCTGAAGGGAACATAGTTCCCCTTCAATGACTGCCTGAGAGTTCAGGACAAGAAGGAAGGAAGAAGTCCTAATCAATCAATCAATCAAATTTATTAAGCGCATACTGTGTGCAGAGCCCTGTATTAACAGCTTGGGAGAGTATACTATATCAGAATTGGTAGACATGTTTTCAGCCCAAGGGGAGCTTCTAACTCATAGGAACTCTCAGAGGATCCGAGGGATTGGTTTTCTAGCCCCTGCCAGGAAAGAAGCCCACTGAGTCCAGACAGGGGGACTCTGAGAAGCAAGGAAACGGCACAAATCTGCTCAGCTGACAAGTGATTCCAAATTTTACCTTAGAAAGGAGAGGCCACAGAAGCCAAGAGGTTGTGAAATCAGGGACCCAGAGAAAATAAAGGGTCATTCTGGAGCTTCTGGTCATACTGATGCTATAGACTAGATGTCTTGTCCCTAAGAACACTGCTTTATTTTTTTTGAGCCTGAGATGGGAGAGTCCCTGTGCAGGCCCTCGTGCAGGAGATGAATCTAGGTCCAGCCCTAGAGCAGTCACTTTTGGGGGAATAATGTATTTTCTACCTCTCCTTGGGTTGCAAGGACACAATTGCTCAAGCCTGACTAGAGTCTGCAACCTCCAATAGGATATTTTTCCACTTCCACCCTTCAAACCCTTGGCCAGCAGGATGTAAATATAGTTGTGGGCATCCCTGGAGCTCACCATAAATGCAGTTTTTTCTTCTTTGTTTTGGTTTTGTTAAGCACTTACGTGCTAAACTAAATGCTGGAGTAGATAAAGGCTAATCAGGTTGGATACAGTCCATGTAATAATAATGAATAATTGTGGTATTTGTTAAGTGCCTACTATTTGCCAGGCACTGTACTAAGCACTGGGATAGATCCAAGCCAACCTTGAAAACTACTATAGGTGCACTAAGTATACTGCTCCCTCCCACATGCCTAACATGGTGCATAATACACAGAACCCAATAAATACTATTGATTGATAAATGCTAAAGACATTCACAGGGTGAAGGACAATTTTGGCACATTAACCGTGTGTAATGAATCTTGTTCATTCATTAATTTTTCTGCCACATCCACATCCACACGGAAGGGTCTCACGGTCAACTGAATCAGCCTTGATTAGGCAAAAAAACCTATATGTGTTTTTAATACCCTTCACACACTTTCCATGAGGATACAATTACCTTATTCAAACTTGTTTTAAAATGTCAATTGAGCTATACATTAAAAGCACTCTGATGTCCATGGGTGAAAAGCTCCACATTCTGTAGACTAACACTCTGGAAACACTATTGATGGGCAATAACCCAACTCCCAAGCAGACAGATTTAACTTTTACAGAAGCCGATCCATCCTCAGGTTGTGTCTGGGTGATCTGTAAGGAAATTCACTACCTTGCCATTGTCCCAGCTACACATTTCAACCCCTCCTACCTTACCTCACTGACTTTTCACTACAAACCAGCTCGCTCACTTCACACTTCTAACACCAACCTACTCACTATACCTCGATCTGGTTGAATTCCCCACTGATCCTTTGCCCACTTCTTCCCTCTGGCCTGGAACTCCCTTCCCCTTCATATATGGCAGACTGCCACCCTCCCACCTTCAAAGCCTTATTAAAATCACATATAATAATACTATTGGTGGTGGTTGTTAAGGGCTTACTATGTGCCAAGCACAGTAATAAACTCTGGGGTGGCTCCCCCTCCTAGACTGTGAGCCCGTTGTTGGGTAGGGACTGTCTCTATATGTTGCTGACTTGTACTTCCCAAGCGCTTAGTATAGTGCTCTGCACACAGTAAGCACTCAATAAATACGACTGAATGAATGAATGAACTGGCAAATTGGTTTGGACACAGTCCCTGTCTAACATGGGGCTCACAGTCCTAATCCCCATTTTACATATGAGGGAAATCATAATGATGGTATTTGTTAAGCGCTTACTATGTGCCAAACACTCACCTAAGCACTGAGCACTATTCTAAGGCACACTGAAGTGAAGTGACTTGCCCAAGGTCATCACAGCAGACAAGTGGCAAAACAGGGATTAGAACCCAGGTCCTTCTCCTATAAGAGGCCTCATTTCCCCTATTCCCTCTCGCTCTTCATCGCTTACACACTTAGATCTGTACCCTTTAACCACTTGATATTCAGGCCAGCCCCACAGCATTAATATATATACCCATAATTTCTTTTAATGTCTGTCTTTCCCTCTGGACTGTAAACTCCTCAAGGGTGTGTCTACCAACTCTGTTGTATTGTACTCTATTGCGCGATGCACTGCTCTGCCCACTTTAAGCGCTCAATAAATGCCACTGATTGATCTTTAAGTCATTCTGAATGCCCATTCTTATGATCAGGGTGTTACCCTCTTTCACACCATTCCCTATATTTATGTTCAATCCATAATCCATCTTAAAAATTTTAATAGCAATTTTTAATAGAGAAGCAATGACTGACTGATTCAGTAAGTCAGTCAGGCAATGTGGCCTAGTACATACAGCACAGGTCTGGAAGTCAGAAGGACCCGAGTTCTAGTCCCGGATCCACCACTTGTCTGCTCTGTAACCCTGGACAAGTCAATTAACTTCTCTGTGCCTCAGTTACTTCATCTGTAAAATGGGGGTTAAGGTTGTGGTAGATGGACTGTGTCCCACCTGATTAGCTCCTATCTACCCCAGCACTTAGTACAACACCTGGCTTATAATAAGCACTTACATACCATTTTAAAAGGGCAAGGTGATTGACCCCAGCAGAATTACACTCAAAATTCCTCACCAGCAGATCATGAACTGAGATAATCACTTTCTGTGGCTATAGTATGTCTCTGTTTATTAAGTATATCCCGGAACACCAAAATCCCGAGCCTCACTAAAGCCAAGACATTCATTCAATTGTCCTTATCGAGCGCTTACTGTGTGCAGAGCACTGTACTAAGAAACGTGAGTTACATCTGTGGCTTCCCTCCAGCTACTCTTCAACCAGCATGGATAGCAACCACCTGATGGGTGACGGCACCGCGGTACGGCACTGGCATTATGCTGTGCACACTTTGTTTTTAAATGGGCTCCACATAAAATAAAATTGCCATGCTCTTTGCAGTGGGCTGCAACTGTGCCTGGCTGGTCAATTGTTGCACTCTGTGCCTCAGTGGGAACATGCCTGGCAGAGAAGAGATAGAGAGACTTAACAGGGCACAAATCGTTATCATCAAATCCTCGAGTGCAGGTTCTTGATCTTTAAATGTCAGGCCCAGGGATCATCATCATCCATTGTTTTCTAGGGGAGAGATGCCACCATCCTCATCACAGACAGCACCGACAGAAGCAATAAATACAAGGAGGTGAAGTTTGGAAGGTGGTTTTATATTTTCAGCATAACTCTCCTCGCAACAGCCAAGGTTTTAAAGGGCTGAGAAATGAATTGATTGAGTCTAGGCCTTGTGGAACACCCTTAAAATAAGTTTCAGTAGTAATCTGATTAATTTCTTATTCTGCATTACCCAATATTGGGACAGTTATACGGTTTTATCTGGATTGAATTATAATTGGTCATGGTACTGATCTTCTCTGTATGCCTCAGTTTCCTCTACCTGCTCTCCCTCCTAGACTGTGACCCCATGTGGAACATGGACTGATAGTTTTGTGATGATGACAATGGTATTTTTTAAGCATTTACTATATGCCAAGCACTAAGTGTTGGGTAGATACAAGGTAATCATGGAGTTCCCCATGGGTTTCAGTCATAACCCCCATTTTACAGATGAGGTAACTGAGGCACAGAGAAGTTAAATGACTTGCCCAAAGTCACAAAGCTGACTTTGTGGCGGAACCGGGATCAGAATCCACGACCTCTGCTTAGTACATTGTTTGGCATATAGTAAGCTCTTAAATACCAGAATTATTATTATTATTGTACTTATTACACAGATACTCTGTGCTAAGGGCTAGAATAGATCAGATTGGGCACAGTCTCTGTCCCCCATGGGGTTCACAATCTAAGACCCCTGAAAATGAATAATGTGCCATCCTAAAAACTTTTACAAGGAAGGGAATATAATCTAAAAGCATTTTCACTACAAACGATGGAAAGTCATATGAGAATGGCAAATGGAAACAGACTCCCACATTGGAGTGCATACTATGGGATTTTTAAAGAAGTAGAGTTTTAACTCGTAAACACGGTAAATGGTAAATAAATATCTGCCAAAACCCATACCCCATTCATGTTCACGCCAATCAATCGTCAAAGATTTGGTCCAGAAAACCAGCACAGCAATTTCCCAGACTGACATTTCCCTCCAACAGTAATCAATCAATGGTATGTATTGATCACTAACTGTGCGCAAAGCACTGTATTAAGTGCTCAGGAGAATACAAAAGAGTTGGTAGACATGTTCCCTGCCCAAAGAGGGCAGCCTGGGAGATGCTGCTACAAAAGTCAGTGGTTTCATATGACAGAAAACAAATATCTGTAAAATGGGAATTAAGGCTGTGAGCCCCATGTGGGACATGGACTTTGTCCGACTTGATTAGTTTGTAACCTGCCCCAGCACTTAGTACAGTGCCAGAGCTTAACATGCCATAAAACAAAAAAGAAGTGTTTTCAACAGAACTACCAAATCATTCATTCTATTTTTTCCCCTCTTCAAGCTATAATTCCTCAAAATAAATCTCACATAATAAAACATTACAAACTCAACAGCACTCATAACTAAGTTCAGTAAACATCTGCATTGAACAACCATCTCTAGAGGCCAGACTGCTATCAGTATCCCATATTCTAAATACTGGTAACTACAGAGCACAGGAGGACTGAAACTGAAAAAAAAAAAACACAAAAAACCCTTCGCTTCTTATTTAAATCAGGTTTGGAACGTATTTCATCGACCCATAGTGCATTCTGTAAAATGGCACACATCATTTGATTGCTTCATATTGTGGTCCTCAAGGTGATTTTGAACCTGTTGCCATCAACATCACCTTGACTGGCCCCACCTTTCACAGACACTCATGTTTTCAAAAAACTTCCTTCCAACGAACTCTGAATAATCACATTGCTCGTGCACAGACCCCATTTCCTTTCCCATTAGGGGAATAAAAAGGCTGTATGACTATTACGGGGCCACTAGTTTATAGCTGCATATGGATTTTACTACCTTCTCTAATCATTCTATCTGCGAAAAAATCAAAACACCCCAGCTGACCAACGCAGCAGCTCCAACTATCAAGGATCTCGAATCCTTACTGAACAGTCACAAGTGCCCTCTTACAAGGACCCAAGTAACAGGTCTAGGGCTACCCCGCTCAGTCCACACAGACATGTCCATAACTACAAAGGAAAATGGGGCTTCAAGAGCAAACTCAACAGATAACACTTTAAGCAGGGTTCAAAATTAGCAACGTCTTTACCACAACCTGCTTATTAGGCTGCCACTGAAACATACAAATTTAATAAAAATCTTAGTTCTAATAAAAATGGCAACCTATGTCACTCTTTTGATTCATTTTTCTGTAAAATAAAAAATAAAAAAACTTTTCCTCCTGGTCTTGTATCAACGTGCTTCCCTAGTTTCTAGCTTCAGTTTTTTAATTTCCTTAACTCACCCTACCACTTCCTTTGCAGGGAACTGTTACAGGGTAGCCACTGATTGTGCGGAAACTAAAGTTAACCTAATCCTGAGGATTGCTTTTGTTTCCCCCCAGCTCCTTGGCTGGAAAACAGGACTGGTTGTGTGTGCAGTGATTTTCGGAACGTTGAGGCTGCAGAGCCTTGGCAGTGCTAGGCAGGAGTTCCAAGTGTCCTTTTTCCCAATTTCTGTTTCTTTTTAGCTCCGATTTGGCGAGGGTGAGTGCAGGCTACTAGAGGATGGAGGTTCCAGGGCTTCCCCTGCAACCTCCACTGAAACACTCCCTGGTTTTCCTGGACAACAGGTGGACAGAAAGGGCAGAGCCTCTCTTCTCCCCCACAATTAGGAGCCCACATTCCTGGCCAGGCTGGGAGATAAAGACCCCCACCCCCACCCCCAACCCCCTTCCCTGTCCACCCCCGGGGCCCCACCAGGAACGTGTCTATTTAGTGTTCTCTTGGACTCTCCCAAGCACTGAGTGCAGTGCTCTGCACACTGTAAGCCCTCAATAAATACAACTGACTGACTGACTAGCAAAAACGCAATCCTGGAGCCCAGTTAGCTCCCCTGCATAGAAGTGAGTCTCACAGCAACACAACTCCCTGGAGAAGGGTCGATGGGTCCAGAATGTGTCCATTTATTGTACTGTACTCTCCCAAGCACTTAGCACAGTGCCCTGCACACAGTGAGCGCTCAATAAATACGACTGAATGATGAGAAGCAGCGTGGCTTAGTGGCAAGAGCCAGGGTTGGGAGTCAGAGGGCGTGGGTCCTAATCCCTGCTCCTACACTTGTCTACTGTGTGACCCTGGGCAAGCCATTTCACTTCTCTGCACTTCAGTTATCTCATCTGCAAAATAGGAATTAAGACTGTGAGCTCTAAGGGGGGACAACCTGATTACCTTGTAGCCCCCCCTCCCCCCCAGCTTAGAACAGTGCTTGGCCCATAGTAAGCACCTAACAAATGCCATCATTATTATTATTACCCCAATGCTTAGTACAGTACTTGGCACATAGTAACCGCTTAACAACTACCATAATTACTATTATCATTGTTCTCCAGTACAGGGCAGTGGCTCCCTCCAGAAGCTGGCTCAGGATCCACCTCTTCCCTACCGGCAAGGACGGAGAACGGGATCCAGGCCGCAGGGGCAAAGCCCAAACATTAATAGCAATAATAATAATAATTTTTGTATTTATTAAGTGCTTACTATATAAAAAGCACTGTTCTAAGCACTGGGGGAGATGCAAGGTGATGAGGTTGTCCCACATGGGGCTCCCAGTCTTCATCCCCCTTTTACAGAGGAGGGAACTGAGGCCCAGAGCAGTGAAGTGACTTGCTCTAAGTCACACAGCTGACAAGTGGTGGAGGGGGCATTCGAACCCACGACCTCTGCCTCCCAAGTCCCGGCTCTTTCCACTGAGCCAGGCTGCGGGCCCTGCGGCGGGTTCCCGCAGCGGTCGCCCTTTCCCCAGGACGGTCCTGCGAGGCAGTCCTCACCTGTGTCTGTCCACGCAGCCTGGCCCCGCACACCCACTTGTGTGCACATACATTTACACACACGCAGGCACACGCATGCAAAAGCATGCACGCAAATAATAATAATACTAATGATGGCATTTGTTAAGTGCTTACTATGTGCCGAGCACTGTTCTAAGCACTGGGGGAGATACAAGGAGATCAGGTTGTCCCACGTGGGGTTCACAGTCTTAATTCCCAGCTCACAGATGAGGGAACTGAGGCCCAGAGAATAATAATCATGATGATGGCCTCTGTTAAGTGCTTACTATGTGCCGAGCACAGTACTAAGCGCTGGGGGGAGATACAGGTTGTCCCACGTGGGGCTCACAGTCTTCATCCCCATTTTACAGATGACGGAAGGGAATAATAATAATGATGATGATGGCATTTGTTCAGCGCTTACTATGTGCCGTACACTGTTCTAAGCGCTAGGGGATACAAGGTGATCAGGCTGTCCCACGTGGGGCTCGCAGTTTTCGTCCCCATTTTACAGATGAGGGAACTGAGGCCCAGAGAAGTGAAGTGGGTGGCCCAAAGTTACACAGCTGACAAGTGGCGGAGCCGGGATTAGAACTCACGACCTCTGACTCCCAAGCCCGAGCTCTTTCCACTGAGCCACGCTGCTTCGATACACATGCACACGATGCACCTTGTATCCCCCCCAGCGCTTAGAACAGTGCTTGGCACATAGTAAGAACTTAAATACCAACATTATTATTATTATTATTATTAAATGTACACACACACACAGGCACAAGGAACCAAGCACCAGCATGCACAAACGTGTATGCCCCTGCACGCACGTGCAAGTCCAAGGAACCAAAAGCAAGCACAAGCATGCACAACCGTAGACGCGCCTGCACGCACACACATGTACAATGCCTGCAAGCACCCACCACCATGCACAAACGTGCAGGCGCCTGCACGCACATGCATGTAGAAGCATGCACCAGTAGGCAGAAACGTGGAGGCGCCTGCACACACATGCATGTACAGGGATTCACCGGCAGGCACACACATACAGGCGCCTGCACGCGCACACACACGCAGAAGCATGCACCAGCAGGCACAAAGGTAGACGTGCCTGCACGCACACGCAGGCAGAAGAATCCACCTCCACGCATAATTATGTACACTTATCCAACCTTGGCTTCACAGACTCCATCCTCTCCTGGTTCTCCTCTTATCTCTCCGGCCTTTCATTCTCAGTCTGTTTTGCAGGCTCCTCTTCCCCCTCCAATCCCCTTACTGTAGGGGTTCCTCAAGGTTCAGTTCTTGGTCCCCTTCTGTTCTCAATCTACACTCACTCCCTTGGTGACCTCACTCGCTCCCACGGCTTCAACTATCATCTCTACGCTGATGACACCCAAATCTACATCTCTGCCCCCTGCTCTCTCTCCCTCCCTCCAGGCTCACATCTCCTCCTGCCTTCAGGACATCTCCATCTGGATGTCTGCTCGCCACCTAAAACTCAACATGTCCAAGACTGAACTCCTTGTCTTCCCTCCCAAACCCTGCCCTCTCCCTGACTTTCCCATCACAGTTGATGGCACTACCATCCTTCCTGTCTCACAAGCCCGCAACCTTGGTGTCATCCTCAACTCCGCTCTTTCGTTCACCCCTCACATCCAAGCCGTCACCAAAACCTGCCGGTCTCACCTCCGCAACATTGCCAAGATCCACCCTTTCTTCTCCATCCAAACCGCTACCCTGCTCGTTCAAGCTCTCATTCTATCCCGTCTGGATTACTGTATCAGCCTCCTCTCTGATCTCCCATTCTCCCTTCTCTCGCCACTTCGATCCATACTTCATGCCGCTGCCCAGATTGTCTTTGTCCAGAAACGCTCTGGGCATGTTACTCCCCTCCTCAAAAACCTCCAGTGGCTACCAATCAACCTACACATCAGGCAGAAACTCCTCACCCTCGGCTTCAAGGCTCTCCATCCCCTCTCTCCCTCCTACCTCACCTCCCTTCTCTCCTTCTACAGCCCAGCCTGCACCCTCCACCGCTAATCTCCTCACCGAGCCTCGTTCTCGCCTGTCCCACCGTCGACCCCCGGCCCACGTCCTCCCCCTGGCCTGGAATGCCCTCCCTCTGCCCATCCGCCAAGCTAACTCTCTTCCTCCCTTCAAGGCCCTACTGAGAGCTCACCTCCTCCAGGAGGTCTTCCCAGACTGAGCCCCCTCCTTCCTCTCCCCCTCCTCTCTCTCCCCACCCCCCGCCTTACCTCCTTCCCTTCCCCACAGCACCTGTATATATGCATATGTTTGTACATACTTATTACTCCATTCATTCATTTATTTTACTTGTACATATCTATTACATTTATTTTATTTTGTTAATATGTTTTGTTTTGTTCTCTGTCTCCCCCTTCTAGACTGTGAGCCCACTGTTGGGTAGGGACCGTCTCTATGTGTTGCCAACTTGTACTTCCCAAGCGCTCAGTACAGTGCTCTGCACACAGTAAGCGCTCAATAAATACGATTGATTGATTATTGAGCGCTTACTGTGTGCAGAGCACTGCACTAAGCACTTGGAATAATGATGGCATTTGTTAAGCGCTTACTATGTGCAAAACACTGTACTAGGCGCTGGGGAGGATCATCATCATCATCAATCGTATTTATTGAGCGCTTACTATATGCAGAGCACTGTACTAAGCGCTTGGGAAGTCCAAGTTGGCAACAAATAGAGATGGTCCCTACCCAACAGCGGGCTCACAGTCTAGAAGGGGGAGACAGACAACAAAACATAGCAACAAAATAAATAGAATAAATATGTACAAGTAAAATAGAGTAATAAATACGTACAAACATATATACAGGTCCGAAGGCCCAAGCTCTCTCTACTAGGCCCCGCCGCTCCTCTTTGCTTCTCAGTGCCTCAGTTTCTTCCTCGGTAAAATGAGGATTCAATCCCCGGGCTCTCCCCCCAAACCAGACCGTGTCCGACCCGACGGCCTTTTATCTATTCATTCAATCATATTTATTGAGCGCTTACTGTGTGCAAAGTGGTGGACTGAGCGCTTGGGAAGTCCAAGTTGGCAACACCTAGAGCCGTTCCCTACCCAGCAGCGGGCTCACAGTCTAGAAGGGGGAGACAGCGCTTAGTGTCAAGCGCTTAGTCCAGTGCTCTGGACACAGTAAGCGCTCAATAAATACGATTGATTGATTGATTGAGACAAACAACAAAACATAGCAACAAAATAAATATGTACAAGTAAAACAGAGTAACAAATACACACAAAGATATATACAGGTCTGAGGCCCAGGCTCTCTCTACTAGGCCCCGCCGCTCCTCTTTGCTTCTCAGTGCCTCAGTTTCTCCCTCGGTAAAACGAGGATTCAGTCCCCAGGTTCTCCCCCGAAACTGGACCGCGCCCGACCCGACCCTTTAGACTGTGAGCCCACTGTTGGGTTGGGTAGGGACCGTCTCCACATGTTGCCAACTTGTACCTCCCAAGCGCCTAGCACAGTGCTCCGCACACAGCAAGGATGTGCTTAGAAGAGTGCTCAGCGCTTAGAACAGTGCTTTGCACATAGTAAGTGCTTAATAAATGCCATTTTTATTAGTATTATTATGTGCAGCCCCAGCCGGAGCTGACCCCTTGCAAGCCCAGGCCCGGATTTTTTTTATTCATTCATTCATTCAATGGTATTTACTGAGCACTTACTGTGTGCAGAGCACTGTACTAAGCGCTCGTAATAACGATAGCATTTGTTAAGTGCTTACTATGTGCAAACCACTGTACTAGGCGCTGGGGAGCAATTGCAGCCCCCGCCGGGGCTGGCCCCTTGCAAGCCTGGGCCCGGATTTTTTTTATTCATTCATTCATTCAATGGTATTTACTGAGCGCGTACTGTGTGCAGAGCACTGTACTAACTGCTTGGAATAATGATGGCAGTTGTTAAGTGCTTACTATGTGCAAAGCACTGTACTAGGCGCTGGGGAGGATGTGCTTAGAAGAGTGCTCAGTGCTTAGAACAGTGCTTAGCACATAGTAAGTGCTTAATAAATGCCATTATTATTATTATGTTCAGCCCGGGCCTGGATTTTTTTTTATTCATTCATTCATTGGTATTTACTGAGCACGAACTGTGTGCAGAGCACTGCGCTTGTAATAACGATGGCAATTGTTAAGCGCTTACTATGTGCAAAGCACTGTACTAGGCACTGGGGAGGATGTGCGTAGAACAGTGCTCAGCGCTTAGAACAGTGCTTTGCACATGGTAAGCGCTTAATAAATGCCATTATTATTTTTATTACTATTATCATTATTATTATGTGCAGCCCGGGCCCGGATTTTTTTTATTCATTCATTCATTCAACGGTATTTACTGTGCGCTTACTGTGGGCAGGGCACTGTACTAAGCGCTTGGAATAATGATGGCAATTGTTAAGCACTTACTATGTGCAAAGCACTGTGGTGCTGGGGAGGATGTGCTTAGAACAGTGTTTTGCACATAGTAAGTGCTTAATAAATGCCATTACTATTATTATTATGTGCAGCCCGGGCCCGGATTTTTTTTATTCATTCATTCATTCAACGGTATTTACTGAGCACGAACTGTGTGCAGAGCACTGCGCTTATAATAATCATGGCAATTGTTAAGCGCTTACTATGTGCAAAGCACTGTACTAGGTGCTGGGGAGGATGTGCTTAGAACAGTGCTTTGCACATAGTAAGAGCTTAATAAATGCCATTATTATTATTGTGTGCAGCCCGGGCCCGGATTTTTTTTTATTCATTCATTCATGCAATGGTATTTACTGTGCGCTTACTGTGTGCAGAGCACTATACTAAGCGCTTGGAATAATGATGGCAATTAAGTGCTTACTATGTGCAAATTACTGTACTAGGCGCTGGGGAGGATGTGCGTAGAACAGTGATCAGCGCTTAGAACAGTGCTTTGCACATAGTAAGCGCTTAATAAATGCCATAATTATTATTATTATTGTGTGCAGCCCAGGCCCGGATTTTTTTTATTCATTCATTCAACGGTATTTACTGCACGCTTACTGCGTGCAGAGCACTGTACTAAGCGCAGAACAGTGCTCAGCGCTTAGAACAGTGCTTTGCACATAGTAAGCACTTAATAAATGCCACTATTATTATTATCATTGTGTGCAGCCCGGGCCCGGATTTTTTCTTATTCATTCATTCATTCATTCAACGGTATTTACTGCGCGTCTACTGTGTGCAGAGCACTGTATGAAGCGCAGAACAGTGCTCAGCGCTTAGAACAGTGCTTTGCACATAGTAGGCGCTTAATAAATGCCATTATTACTATTATTATTATTATTAGCAGCCCGGGCCCGGATTTTTTTATTCATTCATTCATTCAACGGTATTTACTGCACGCTTACTGTGTGCAGAGCACTGTACTAAGCGCAGAACAGTGCTTTGCACATAGTAAGCGCTTAATAAATGCTATTATTATTATTATTATGGTGTGCAGCCCGGGCCCGGATTTTTTTTATTCATTCATTCACTTACTCAACGGTATTTACTGCGCGCTTACTGTGTGCAGAGCACTGTACTAAGCGCAGAACAGTGCTCAGCGCTTAGAGCAGTGCTTTGCACATAGTAGGCGCTTAATAAATGCCATTATTATTATTATTATTATTAGCAGCCCGGGCCCGGATTTTTTTATTCATTCATTCACTCAATGGTATTTACTGCGCGCCTACTGTGTGCAGAGCACTGTACTAAGCGCAGAACAGTGGTCAGCGCTTAGAACAGTGATT
Source organism: Tachyglossus aculeatus (assembly GCF_015852505.1). Taxonomy (NCBI): domain Eukaryota; kingdom Metazoa; phylum Chordata; class Mammalia; order Monotremata; family Tachyglossidae; genus Tachyglossus; species Tachyglossus aculeatus. The sequence continues at coordinate 52,567,102 of NC_052068.1, read as the reverse complement.
TGCGCATAGTAAGCGCTTAATAAATGCCATTATTATTATTATTACTATTATATTTACTACGTGCAGCCCGGGCCCGGATTTTTTTTATTCATTCATTCACTCAACGGTATTTACTGCGTGCTTACTGCGTGCAGAGCACTGTACTAAGCGCAGACCAGTGCTCAGCGCTTAGAGCAGTGCTTTGCCCGTAGTAGGCACTTAATAAATTCTATTATTATTCTTATTAGCAGCCCGGGCCCGGATTTTTTTATTCATTCATTCACTCAACGGTATTTACTGCGCGCTTAGTGTGCAGAGCACTGTACCAAGCGCAGACCAGTGCTCAGCGCTTAGAGCAGTGCTTTGCACATAGTAGGCGCTTAATAAATGCCATTATTATTATTATTATTATTATTATTGGCAGCCCGGGCCCGGATTTTTTTATTCATTCATTCACTCAACGGCATTTACTGCGCGCTGTGTGCAGAGCACTGTACTAAGCGCAGAACAGTGCTCAGCGCTTAGAGCAGTGCTTTGCACATAGTAGGCGCTTAATAAATGCCATTATTATTATTATTATTATTATTGGCAGCCCGGGCCCGGATTTTTTTATTCATTCATTCACTCAACGGTATTTACTGCGCGCTTACTGCGTGCAGAGCACTGTACTAAGCGCAGACCAGTGCTCAGCGCTTAGAGCAGTGCTTTGCCCGTAGTAGGCACTTAATAAATTCTATTATTATTATTATTAGCAGCCCGGGCCCGGATTTTTTTATTCATTCATTCACTCAACGGTATTTACTGCGCGCTTAGTGTGCAGAGCACTGTACCATGCGCAGAACAGTGCTCAGCGCTTAGAGCAGTGCTTTGCACATAGTAGGCGCTTAATAAATGCCATTATTATTATTATTATTATTATTATTGGCAGCCCGGGCCCGGATTTTTTTATTCATTCATTCACTCAACGGTATTTACTGCGCGCTTAGTGTGCAGAGCACTGTACTAAGCGCAGAACAGTGCTCAGCGCTTAGAGCAGCGCTTTGCACATAGTAGGCGCTTAATAAATGCCATCATTATTATTATTATTATTATTATTGGCAGCCCGGGCCCGGATTTTTTTATTCATTCATTCACTCAACGGCATTTACTGCGCGCTTAGTGTGCAGAGCACTGTACTAAGCGCAGAACAGTGCTCAGCGCTTAGAGCAGCGCTTTGCACATAGTAAGCGCTTAATACATGCAATTATTATTATTATGGTGTGCAGCCCGGGCCCGGATTTTTTTTTTTATTCATTCATTCACTCAACGGTATTTACCGCGCGCAGGGCACTGTACTAAGCGCTCGGGAAGTCCAAGCCGGCACCATCTGGAGCCGGGCCCTCCCCACCGGCGGGCTCACGGTCCGCAAGTGTGAGCCCACCGTTGGGTAGGGCCCGTCTCTACATGTTGCCAACTTGTCCTTCCCAAGCGCCTCGCGCAGCGCTCCGCACACAGTAAGCGCTCAATAAATAGGATCGATGATGATGATGATGGAGTGGTTTCCGGCCCGGTGGGCCGCGCATCCCGGGGGAAACGGTCGCTACTCACGATGGTGACGCTGGCCTTGCGCAGGTCCCGGTTCTCCTCCTGCAGCGCCTTGCACTTGAGCTTGTAGGTCTCCAGCTCGATCTTCAGCACCTTGTTCTCCTGCTGCAGGGAGGCCAGCCGGTTGGTGAGCTCCTCCAGGCGGAACGGGGAGATGACGATGCCTCCGGGCTTCACCGTGGTGCCGCCGCCGCCGGGCCCGATGGCGGGCGGGGAGCCGGAGGGCTGCATGGCGGCGGCGGCGGCCGCCGAGCTGCTGCTGCTGCTGCTGGTGGTGGTGCCGCCGCCGCCGCCGCCGCCGGGCCCGTCCGTGTCGCTCTCGCTGGCGCTGTCGGCCATGGCCGCGCGGGCTGGAGGGCGGCCCGAGCCCAGCCCGAACCCCAGCCCGAACCCGAGCCGAGCCCGAGCCGAGCGGCGCACGCGCACACCGGGGCCAAGCGGGCCCGCCCCGCCACGCAGCCGCACTACGGGCCCCGCCCGCGATCCCGGCCGTTCGTCCGTCCGTCCGTCATTCATTCGTCCTATTGGCCGTTCATTCATTCATTCGGTCGTAGTGATTCCGCGCTTATTGCGCGCGCAGCGCTGGACTAAGCGCTTGGGAAGTACAATCGATCAATCAATCAATTGTATTCATCATCATCAATCGTATTTATTGAGCGCTTACTATGTGCAGAGCGCTGTACTAAGCGCTTGGGAAGTACAAATTGGCAACATATAGAGACGGTCCCTACCCAACAGTGGGCTCACAGTCTAAAAGGGGGAGACAGAGAACAAAACCAAACATACTAACAAAATAAAATAAATAGAATAGATATGTACAGGTAAAATAAATAAATACATAGAGTAATAAATATGTACAAACATATATACATATATACAGGTGCTGTGGGGAAGGGAAGGAGGTAAGATGGGGGGGATGGAGAGGGGGACGAGGGGGAAAGGAGCACAGCCCTGTACTAAGCGCTTGGGAAGTACAGTCAATCAATCAAATTTATTGAGCACTTACTGTGTGCAGAGCACTGTAGTAAGCGCTCGGGAAGTACAATCGATCAATCAATCGTATTTATTGAGCGCTTACTGTGTGCAGAGCACTCTACTAAGCGCTTGGGAAGTACAATCAATCGTATTTATTGAGCTCTTACTGTGCGCAGAGCGCCGTACTAAGCGCTTGGGAAGTACAACCAATCAATCAATCAATCGTATTTACTGAGCGCTTACTGTGCGCAGAGCACTGGACTAAGCGCTTGGGAAGTACAATCAATCATATTTATTGAGCGCTTACTGTGTGCAGAGCACTGGACTAAGCGCTTGGGAAGTACAATCAATCAATCAATCGTATTTATTGAGCGCTTACTGTGTGCAGAGCACTGGACTAAGCGCTTGGGAAGTTCAATCAATCAATCGTATTTATTGAGCGCTTACTGTGTGCAGGGCACTGGACTAAGCGCTTGGGAAGTACAGTCAATGAAATTTATTGAGCGCTTACTGTGCGCACAGCACTGTACTAAGCACTTGGGAAGTACAATCAATCAATCAGTCAATCAATCAAATTTATTGAGCACGCACAGCCCTGTACTAAGCGCTTGGGAAGTACAATCGATCAATCAATCAATTGTATTCATCATCATCAATCGTATTTATTGAGCGCTTACTATGTGCAGAGCGCTGTACTAAGCGCTTGGGAAGTACAAATTGGCAACATATAGAGACGGTCCCTACCCAACAGTGGGCTCACAGTCTAAAAGGGGGAGACAGAGAACAAAACCAAACATACTAACAAAATAAAATAAATAGAATAGATATGTACAAATAAAATAAATAAATAAATAAATAAATAGAGTAAAAAATATGTACAAACATATATACATATATACAGGTGTTGTGGGGAAGGGAAGGAGGTAAGATGGGGGGGATGGAGAGGGGGACGAGGGGGAAAGGAGCACAGCCCTGTACTAAGCGCTTGGGAAGTACAGTCAATCAATCAAATTTATTGAGCACTTACTGTGTGCAGAGCACTGTAGTAAGCGCTCGGGAAGTACAATCGATCAATCAATCGTATTTATTGAGCGCTTACTGTGTGCAGAGCACTGTACTAAGCGCTTGGGAAGTACAATCAATCGTATTTATTGAGCTCTTACTGTGCGCAGAGCGCCGTACTAAGCGCTTGGGAAGTACAATCAATCAATCAATCAATCGTATTTACTGAGCGCTTACTGTGCGCAGAGCACTGGACTAAGCGCTTGGGAAGTACAATCAATCATATTTATTGAGCGCTTACTGTGTGCAGAGCACTGGACTAAGCGCTTGGGAAGTACAATCAATCAATCAATCGTATTGAGCGCTTACTGTGTGCAGAGCACTGGACTAAGCGCTTGGGAAGTACAATCAATCAATCAATCGTATTTATTGAGCGCTTACTGTGTGCAGAGCACTGTGCTAAGCACTTGGGAAGTACAGCCAATCAATCAAATTTATTGAGTGCTTACTGTGTGCACAGCACGGTACTAAGCGCTTGGGAAGTACAATCAATCAATCGTATTTATTGAGCGCTTACTGTGCGCGGAGCGCCGGACAAAGCACTTGGGAAGTACAGTCAATCCATCGAATTTATTGAGCGCTTACTGTGTGCACAGCACTGTAGTAAGCGCTTGGGAAGTACAGCCAATCAATCAAATTTATTGAGCGCTTACTGTGCGCAAGAGCACTGTACTGAGCGCTTGGGAAGTACAATCAATCAATCGTATTTATTGAGCGCTTACTGTGTGCACAGCACGGTACTAAGCGCTTGGGAAGTACAGTCAATCAATCGAATTTATTGAGCGTTTACTGTGCGCAGAGCACTGTAGTAAGCGCTTGGGAAGTACAATCGATCAATTGTATTTATTGAGCGCTTACTGTGTGCAGAGCACCGTACTAAGCGCTTGGGAAGTGCAATCAATCAATCAGTCAATCAATCAAATTTATTGAGCGCTTACTGTGTGCACAGCCCTGTACTAAGCGCTTGGGAAGTACAATCAATCAATCAATCGTATTTATTGAGCGCTTACTGTGCACAGAGCACTGTACTAAGCGCTTGGGAAGTACAATCAATCGTATTTATTGAGCGCTTACTGTGCGCAGAGCGCCGTACTAAGCGCTTGGGAAGTACAATCAATCAATCAATCAATCGTATTTATTGAGCGCTTACTGTGTGCAGACCACCGTACTAAGCGCTTGGGAAGTACAATCAATCATCAATCAATCGTATTTATTGAGTGCTTACTGTGCGCAGAGCACTGTACTAAGCGCTTGGGAAGTACAATCAATCAATCAATCGTATTTATTGAGCGCTTCCTGTGTGCACAGCACTGTACTAAGCACTTGGGAAGTACAATCAATCGTATTTATTGGGCGCTTACTGTGCGCAGAGCACCGTACTAAGCGCTTGGGAAGTACAATCAATCAATCAGTCAAATTTATTGAGTGCTTACTGTGTGCACAGCACTGTACTAAGCACTTGGGAAGTACAATCAATCAATCAATCAATCGTATTTATTGAGCGCTTACTGTGTGCAGAGCACTGTACTAAGCGCTTGGGAAGTACAATCAATCAATCAGTCGTATTTATTGAGCGCTTACTGTGTGCAGAGCACTGTACTAAGCGCTCGGGAAGTACAAGTTGGCAACATATAGAGACAGTCCCTACCCAACAGTGGGCTCACAGCCTTCTCTGCCATTCATCCGTCCATCATTCATTCTGCACATAATAATAATAATAATAATAATAATGGCATTTATTAAGCGCTTACTATGTACAAAGCACTGTTCCAAGCGCTGAGCACTGTTCTAAGCACATCCTCCCCAGCGCCTAGTACAGTGCTTTGCATAGTAAGCGCTTAACAATTGCCATCATTATTACAAGCGCTTAGAACAGTGCTTTGTACATAGTAAGCACTTAATAAATGTCATTATTATTATTATGTGCAGCCCGGGCACTGTACTAATCAATCAATCGTATTTATTGAGCGCTTACTGTGTGCAGAGCACTGTACTAAGCGCTTGGGAAGTACAAGTTGGCAACATATATAGACAGTCCCTACCCAACAGTGGGCTCACAGTCTTCTCTGCCATTCATCCGTCCATCATTCATTCATCGTATTGGTGATTCATTCATTCAATCGTATCAATCAATCAGTCGTATTTATTGAGCGCTTACTGTGTGCAGAGCACTGTACTAATCAATCAATCGTATTTATTGAGCGCTTACTGTGTGCAGAGCACTGTACTAAGTGCTTGGGAGGTACAAGTTGGCAACATATAGAGACAGTCCCTACCCAACCGTGGGCTCACAGTCTTCTCTGCCATTCATCCGTCCATCATTCATTCATCGTATTGGTGATACATTCATTCAATCGTATTTATCAATCAATCAATCAATCGTATTTATTGAGCGCTTACTGTGTGCAGAGCACTGTACTAATCAATCAATCGTATTGAGAGCTTACTGTGTGCAGAGCACTGTACTAAGCGCTTGGGAAGTACAAGTTGGCAACATACAGAGACTGTCCCTACCCAACAGTGGGCGAACGCTTATTGTGTGCAGAGCACTATACTAAGCGCTTGAGAAGTACAAGTTGGCAACATACACAGTCCCTACCCAACAGTGGGCGAATGCTTACTGTGGGCAGAGCACTATACTAAGCGCTTGGGAAGTACAAAGTGGCAATAAGAATGATAATAACATTTATTAAGCACTTACTATGTGCAAAGCACTGTGGAGGTTACAGAGTGATCCCGGGCAAGTCACTTGTTACTTGGGCAAGTCACTTAACTTCTCTGAGCCTCAGTTACCTCATTTGTAAAAATGGGGATTAAGACTGTGAGCCCCACGTGAGACAACCTGATCACATTGTATCCCCCCAGTGCTTAGAACAGTGCCTTGCACATAGTAAGCGCTTAACAAATGCCATCATTATTATTATTATTATCTGTAAAATGGGAATTAAGACTGTGAGCCCCACGTGGGACAATTTGATCACCATGTATCCCCCCCACAGCGCTTAGAACAGTGCTCTGCACATAGAAAGCGCTTAACAAATGCCATCAAAAAAAAAGAAGTGATCAGGTTGTCCCACGGAGGGGGCTCACAGTCTTAATCCCCATTTTACAGATGAGGTAACTGAGGTATAGAGAAGTTAAGTGACTCTCCCAAAGTCACACAACTGACAATTGGCAGAGCCGGGATTTGAACCCATGACTTCTGACTCCAAAGCCGGTGCTCTTTCCACTAAGCCACGCTGGCATTTATTAAGCGCTTACTATGTGCAAAGCACTATTCTAAGCGCTGGGGAGGATACAAAGGATACTTTGTACAGATTTATTACTCTATTTTACTTGTACATATTTACTATTCTATTTATTTTATTTTGTTAATATGCTTTGTTTTGTTGTCTGTCTCCCCGCTTCTAGACTGTGAGCCCGCCGTTGGGTAGGGACTGTCTCTAGATGTTGCCAACTTGGACTTCCCAAGCGCTTAGTACAGTGCTCTGCATACAGTAAGCGCTCAATAAATACGATTGAATGAATGAATGAATGAATACAAGGTGATCAGCTTGTCCCACGGGGGGCTCACAGTCTTAATCCCCATTTTACAGATGAGGGAACTGAGGCCCAGAGAAGTGAAGTGACTTGCCCAAGATCACACAGCTGACAGTTGGCGGAGCTGGGGTAGAGTGTTTACTGTGCGCAGAGCACTGGACTAAGCGCTTGGGAAGTACAAATCGGCCACAGATCCTACTGTCCTTAATAAATGAAAATAATAATAGTATTAATAAATGGGCTAACTATAACTTTTTAGTTACATCAATTCTTGGGATAGAATAATAATAATGATGGCATTTATTAAGCGCTTACTATGTGCAAAGCACTGTTCTAAGCACTGGGGAGGTTACAAGGTGATCAGGTTGTCCCACGGGGGGCTCGCAGTCTTCATCCCCATTTTACAGATGAGGTAACTGAGGCACAGAGAAGTGAAGTGACTTGCCCGAAGTCACACAGCTGACAAGTTGCGGAGCCGGGATTAGAACCCATGACCTCTAACTATCAGCCCGGGCTCTTTCCGCTGAGCCACGCTGCTTCTCTATATGTACGATATGCACTTAGTGCTGTGTTCTGACCCAGTAGTTACAGAAGGAAAGAGGCAGAAACATTTCCTAGGCAAGCCACTCTGACACCGGCCTACCTTATCTCTGCTTTCTGAGAAATGGGCAATGATCAAGATGGATGTCCACTCTGGAACTTGGGAGAGACAAAACCATCATCGCCCTTCCTTGCCACATCCACTGCAAAGCTTGGATCGATTAAAAAAGAAATATGGGGGAGGGAGGCTCCTATTAAACATCCAAATTCACAAAATGTTTAAGAGAAATCATTTTGTGATTTGTTCCCTAACAGGGAAAATATTTGAAAAGGTTGAACAGGGTATCTCAACCCTCCTGTGTGTCTGTCACAAACTAGAGACACTTTGCCAGGTCGTGAACCCTGGAAAGGGGAACTGACCAGACAAGTTTACTGTCTAAACTTGGCGGGGGCGGGGGGAGGAATTCAAACAGAAAGCAATGAGATTATAAAAACCTTTGAAGGAAAAAATGACTTTTACAAAAATGTAGATAAAATATTCCATGATAAGGAAGAAAGTTTGGGGCCATAAAGAGAACTGTTCATTTTTGAGTAAACAATTAAATCTTAATTTTCCATCACTATTAAAGCCTCTGATGGATTTTGCTGCCTAAACAATAAACTCAGAAACTCTCAAGTCTTACAAATGCCATTCCTTTTTTTTGAGATGGCCTCTCCAGCCAGACTTTAGAAACGTCGATTCTAATTACAGCACATTTCCCTGGTACGTTTTATGGATTGGAGGTGGTAAAGAGTTCTTCTGAATTTATGAGTGGCCAGTTGGTCAAAGTGGATGCATGCAGTGCTTGCCATCCAAGCCATTAGTTCCTCTAAATAATTGCATTATAAATGACCTGCAACACTCTGGTCAGATTTTCCAAGGGGAAATGGCTATGCAATACTGAATTTCGTGTCCCATCAATCGTGTTTATTGAGCATTTACTGTGTGCAGAGCATTGTAGTAAGCGCTTGGGGGAGTACAGTACAACAGTTGATGGGCACGTTTCCTGCCCACAGTGAGTTTATAGCCTAGAGAGGGAAACAGACACTGTCCTGCCTCATAACTTCCTGGGATCTGGTAGCAGGAGTCAAAGCGGCTTGTTAACTTGGAAAGAACTTCTGGAAAAATCAACCAGCTGGGCAAAGTGAAAGAAGTAGGCTAGTAGGAGTTGTGCCATAGGGGAAATTCAGATTTAACAGCATTCCTCCCACTTTATTCAGCACTCTGATAGAATCTCCAGAGTGACTCTGGCTTCAACCCACACAAGTCCCTGTATTGTTCCCTAGCCCATTTCAATCTTTGGGCTTCCATATACAGAGTTTTCTGCAACAGCAACATTTTTTCCTGGCAGAGTTGGGAACGACTTGGCTCTCTTTCACCCTTTATCACCAACCGCCTTGAAAAGAGTCTGACTATATAAAGTCAGAAGAGGGGTGGAGTTCCAGACGGCTGACTCTCTTAAAGGAGCCACATCGTAGTAGGCATCAGAATTGATTAGCCCTGTGTTAAGAGGATTAGGAGAAAGAAGAATCGGCATTCAGGCATGGCACGGCTGTTGCATTCCTAGGAAGCAAACATATTTGAATACATCTGAGAAAAGCAACTTTCGACAGCTCTCCTGCTGATGCACATGGGAACAAACTCAAGAATCATTTTCACCCTGATTCTTATTGTTATGGGGGGGGCGGAGGGCGGCAGGCCTAATTTTCTGCTTTTTGTAAAAGCGATACCCTTATTGTGTAAACCATTTGTAACAGTCTTCATTCCATATTAGAATTACAACATAAATGCCAATAAAAAAAATAAACACCATAATACGATTGCATCTTAGCTTTCCTGGGACCATAAATGAGTTATGTTTGTTGGGGATTTTTTCTCCCACTTTTTCATTGGGAAAGACTGCCCTCTTTCCCCCTCCTCCCCCCACCTTCACTCCACTACAAACCCTTCCTCAAGTCAATCTGAGGGCGTTATTCAACAATAGCTCAGAAAAAATGGGCAAGGGCAAAGGCAAAGCCCTTGACTACTGCTTAGGAGATTCCAAAGACATACACTGCGCCATGGACACAAACTGCACCCACTCTCTTGGTCAGCGATTTTACACGGCACTGCTGTTGGGCACAGACTGGCACAATCCATCACCAATACTGGAAAAACAAGCCCCAAAATATCCTGCTGACAGGAAAATATGTCTTATCTCTACTCCCAAACCTAAACCAAAATCCTATGAATCACAGCAGTCCCATTACTCTGATCACTGGACAAGATGTCAGGAGCTTTTCCTTGTCACATTTCTAATGCTTACCTACTTTACAGCCCTAGGTTTTATGTTTCCATGTTTTTCTTCAGCACAATTAGAATAAATCCTACGGAAATCGTTTCGGTTAATTATTTGACAGGCAGAGCTGTTTTACCAGTTTTAGGTATAATGATTCATGTTCAAGTCCATTTTTTTGGATTTGGCAGGCTAAGAAACTACTGTGACTTTTAAAAGGAAGTGAGTCAGGAAGACCTGGGTCTGCATTTAACCTGACTAAATTAGCTTGCCCTTGTGATTTTATGATTTTTTTCTATGCCACCTGTGTTTATGTATCTGCATTTTCAATTTGATAGGCTTTGTCTAACTCTAAGGCCTAGAGGGATCATAAATTTAGCAGCATGTTTGCAGATGCAGAAACATACATTCAAACAGACTCTTGTAAATGTGCTTTGACCTTAAATGGGAAGACTTTTTAAAGGGCTTCCCTGATCTCCCAAATTAGCATTGGACTACTGGACATTAATGACCATGAGACAGAGTCAATGCATTTTGCTCTCCGAGAGCCATGCATGCAGATTGAGGCCTCCTAGCAGTGGGAGACTCCAGAAGCATGTAACCAAGATCACAGTCTCCATTTCTGCTCCATGTCTTCTCCCCCTCTCTTCCTCTCTGCCTACTAACCTCTCTCCTACTTTCTCTTTATCTCTCTTCCCCTCCCTCTACCTCCCACCTTCCTTCCTTCCCCTAACTCTGAGTCTGGGAGAGAAAAATGAAAAGAGGACAGTGAAGGGGGCTTATGGGCAACCCCAGTCTCTCATTCTGGTAGCCACCATCCTACAGTGGCAATTTCAACCCCCAGGACGGAGGATTCCCTAGCTAAAATAGGCTAGTAACCTCCCTCTTTTCAGACCCCAGCACCACAGAGGGTGATAGCTCCACCTGTATCCCAGCTTCTGTAGGCTCTACTCTGGACCTACACTTCTCACCAGGAGTCCAGGGTCTAGGACTTCTTGTAGAGACCCCACTAATTGGCCAGAGACAGAGAGAGATAGGCCAGACTTACAGGAAATGGGGCTGGGGTGGAAAGTAAGGATTCACAGTGCCATTCCTATCGACCACTGTGGGAAGGATCAGGGTAATTGTGCAGGAAAACAACGGGCGTAGAGGGTCTTTTTCTAAGGATCTCCAACATTTGGTATTGAGACAGGGTCTGATGGCTTTATATGGATCTCTTCTTGAAGTTTCAGGCCAAACTTGAGGAGTGCTGAAATGTGCTCCTTGGCTCAGTCAGTGATTTAAGATGGAGAAGCAGTGTGGCTTTGTGATAAGAGCCCGGGCTTGGGAGTCAAAGGTCATGGGTTCTAATCCCGGCTCCACCACTGGTCAGCTGTGTGACTTTGGGTAAGTCACTTAACTTCTCTGTGCCTCAGTTACCTCATCTGTAAAATGGGGATTAAAACTGTGAGCCCCACGTGGGACAACCTAATTATCTAGTATCTACCCCAGAGCTTAGAACAGTGCTTGGCACATAGTAAGCCCTTAACAAATACCATCATCATTATTATTACATGAAAACAAGTAAACAGGCATCATTGTAAATAAATAGAATTATAGATATATACATATATACATAACTACTGTGGGGCGGGGAGAGGGGGAAAGAGCCAAGGGAGTGAGGTAATGTGGAAGCGAGGGGGAGCTGAGGGAAAGGGAGAGCTTAGTCCGGGAAGGTCTCTTGGAGGAGGTGAGCCTTCAGTAGGGGTTTGAAGGAGGGAAGAGTGATTGTTTGGAAGATTTGAGGAGGAAGGCCGTTCCAGGCCAGACGTGAGCCCCCACCACCCACTCCAGAGCCCCCAAATCCCACTAGTCCAGTACCCACTCTCCACACCAAACAAAAGCACCTCCTTTCATCCTGGCACCCACCAAAGAGCACATCCACGAGAAGCTGTGTGGCTCAGTGGAAAGAGCCCGGGCTTGGGAGTCAGAGGCCATGGGTTCAAATCCCAACTCCGTCACTTGTCAGCTGTGTGACTTTGGGCAAGTCCCTTAACTTCTCTAGGCCTCAGTTACCTCATCTGTAAAATGAGGATTAAAACTGTGAGCCCCATGTGGGACAACCTGATTACCTTGTATCCCCTCAGCACTTAGAACAGTGCTCGGCACATAGTAAGCACTTAACAATTGCTATTATTATTATTATCCCATCACCCCAGTGCCCACCTCAGAGCACCTGTCATTATCCCAATGCCTACCTACATCAGAGCACCTACCACTTATTCCAGTGCCCACCTCAGAGCATCTACTACTATCCCAGGGCCCACTAAAGAGCACCTCCCACCATCCTGCCTCCCACCTGGAAGCAGCATGGCCTAATGGCAAGAGCACGGGCGTGGGAGTCTAAGGACATGGGTTCTAATCCCGGTTCCGCCACTAGTCTGCTGTGTGACCTTATGCAAGCCACTTAACTTCTCTGGACCTCAGTTACCTTATCTGTAAAATGGGGATTAAGACTGTGAGCTCCATGTGGAACAGGGACTATGTCCAACCTGATTATCTCTTATCTACTCCAGCGCTTAGAACAGTGCTTTTTTCATAGCATTTATTAAGCACTTACTATGTGCAAAGCACTGTTCTAAGCGTGGGGGAGGTTACAAGGTGATTGGGTTGTCCCACATGGGGCTCACAGTCTTAATCCCCATTTTACAGATGAGGTAACTGAGGCCCAGAGAAGTTAAGTGACTTGCCCAAAGTCACACAGCTGACAATTGGCGGAGCTGGGATTTGAACCTATAACCTCTGACTCCAAAGCCCGTGCTCTTTCCACTGAGCCACGCTGCTTCACCACACATAGTTAAGTGCTTAACAAATACCATTATCATTATTATTATTATTATCCCAATGTTCACCTACTTCAGAGCACCTACCACAAGCCCAGTGCCCACCTTAGAGCTCCTACCACTATCCCAGAGCCCTTCTATTTCAGACCACTTCCCACCACCCCAGTACCCACCTACTTCAGAGCACCTACCACCATTTCAGTGCCCACCTCAGAGCACCTAGCTGCATGGCGTAGTGGATAGGTCACAGGCCTAGGAGTCAGAAGGTCATGGGTTCTAATTCTGCCTCCACTACATGTCTGCTTTGTAATCTTGGGCAAGTCGCTTCACTTCTCTGGGCCTCAGTTACCTCATCTGTAAAATGGGGATTGAGACTGTGAGCCCCACATGGGACAGGGACTGTGTCCAACCCGATTTGCTTGTACCCACCCCAGTGCTTAGTACAGTGCCTGGTACATAATAAGTGGTTACTAAATATCACAATTATTATTATTATTATTATTATTATTATTATTATTAGCACTATCTACCAGTGCTCATTAAGGAACACCTCCCACCATCCCAGTGCCCTAGCCCCAAATTGTTCATTATTTCTATATTGCTTTTCCCTTCCCTCTCTATACCCCACTCCCCTCCTGCCCCCCAAACTGTGAGCTTCAGAAGGGTAGGGACTGCCTTTAATTATTATTTTTTCTATATTTCCCCAGTCACCTAAAACGGTATTGATTCTGTACAATGGAGGGGCTCAACCGATAATCTGGGGAATGAGGAAAATATACCTGCCTCTAACCATCTGAATAAAGAAACAGCAAAGATTTCCCAGAATCTTCTTGTTGTCAAAAAGAAGAACCTGTTCCCTTCAGCAAAATGGTGTTAGGCAGGCAAGACTGCTGCCATTTTCTGACTCTGAAAAGATTGTGATGAGTAGAGAAGGGAAAAGTTGAAGTGCTGGTAGCCACTTGACCAAAGGCCGTTATTCCCCAGAGAAGAAAAAGGGAGCAAAGATTGGAAGGGCTATTCAGCTCTTTCCTTTAATGGGTCTTTATGTTTCCCTGAATAACAGCAGCCCTGAGATTTAGGAGTCCTATTACAGGCCTATTTACACATCCCTCTAAGGATCTGGACCCCTGAATATGACTTTCATCTAAAGAGCTGCCTATTTTCCCATCCCTAGAAGACCTGAGTTTGGCTAGTTGTTCGCATCGAACAAATCTAACATTCGAACAATGGCTGCAGTTCTTTTCATTTAGAGACAGCACCTCTACTGAATCTTGGAATAAAGGGACATTTTCTTTTTAATTGAGGGGAAAAATAAAAGCCTATCTAACACTAAGCAACTGAGCCTCTCCTTCCATTCCCATCTGTGGCATCTTTTCAGCAACAAACTTCATTTACTAATTGGACTAGAATTTAGATTTTTCCTAGTTATTAAGGCCTTTTCTATTATTCTGAAAGAGAGAGCTATATCAATACATCACATTCTTTAGGTAGTCCTTTGAGGAAGGGACTTGCCTTCCAACCTCTATAATGCTGTTTAATGAAATGGAGACCTTTTCTAATGGATCTGATTGTGTTTGCTCTCCCTTACCCATGTCACATGTACAAGGATCAGGTTGGAAGAAAGTTCTTTGATGTTTTCAAAGGTTGAAAAGAATTTCTTCCCCTTTGAGAACCACTCAGCAATAAATGTAAATCTGTGGGAGAGATCCAATCACCTCCTGACTCACCTGCCAATGGGGAAAATGCAGTACTATTTTCAGGTGTTGGAGATTTGAATCTAGGTTTCTGAGACATGGGAGACACGCTACTTCATAGATTTGTGTGTACTGACCATCCCTAATTAGAAGGGTATTTAAAAGGAAGTCCCAGAATAAAAGAAAATAGAATTCTACACTGAGTTCAACCTAGATTTGAATCTAGGTTTCTGAGACATGGGACACATGCTACTTCATAGATTTGTGTGTACTGACCATCCCTAATTAGAAGGGTGTTTAAAAAGGAAGTCTCAGAATAAAAGAAAATAGAATTTTAAACTGACTTCAGGACTCTAAATTTAACTAAGAATTGAGATTGTTCTCTGGATAATTCAGACAAAAGAATCAGAGAGAATTTTGGGTCTATACACTTTTCACTACAGAGAAAATTCTGGTCAAAATATGCATTATAATAATAATAACTGAATTGTATATACCTCTTTGTTTTTCCAAAATATAAATGGCATTTTCTAAACATTTCCTAGGTGCCAAGCATCATGGTAAGTACTGGAGTATGTATGTGATTATCAGATTGGAAACAGTCCCCCTCCCACACATGGCTCACCTTCTTGGAAAGAGCAGGCATCTTCTCCCCATTTCACAGACAAGAAAGAAAGGCACAGAGAGATCAGCTAACTCGTCCAATTCCACAAGGCACTCCAGTGGCAGAACTAGGTTAAAACCTAGATCTTTGACTCCTAGACTTGAGCCTTTGTAACTAATTCATGCTGTCTCACAGCCTTAAGTGCCAGGTAGATACTAAAGTAAAGCAAATTGGTTTGAATTGTCTGTCATTTCTCTTCTTCATTTACAGTATGGATTTCTGGTCTCCCAAATGTCTCTTACCTTTTTCCTCTTTCTTACCCAGCTTCTATTTCTCCAGCCATCTCTCTCTCTCTCTCTCTCCCTCTCCCTCTCTGCTCTTTTTCTTCCTCCTCCATTTCTTTTTGTCATCTCCATTTTTTGTTCACTCTATTCAGATTCTTCCCTTTTTGCCTATGTATATATACATATATAGATATATGTGTATTCATTCATTCAATCATATTTATTGAGCACTTACTGTGTGCAGAGCACTGTACTAAGCGCTTGGGAAGTACAAGTTGGCAACATATAGAGATGGTCCCTACCCAACAACGGGCTCACAGTCTAGAAGGGGGAGACAGACAACAAAACAAAACATATTAACAAAACAGAATAAATAGAACAGTAAATATGTATAAGTAAAATAGAGTAATAAATCTGTACAAACATATATACAGGTGCTGTGGGGAGGGGCAGGAGGTAGGGCAGGGGGGATGGGAGGGAGAGAGGAAGGAGGGGGCGCAGTCTGGGAAGGCCTCCTGGAGGAGGTGAGCTCTCAGTAGGGCTTTGAAGGGAGGAAGAGAGCTAGTTTGGCGGATGTGCGGGGGGAGGGCATTCCAGGACAGAGGGAGGACGTGGGCCGGGGGTTGATGGCGGGACAGGTTAGAATGAGGCACAGTGTGGAGGTTAGTGGCAGAGGAGTGGAGGGTGTGGGCTGAGCTGTAGAAGGAAAGAAGGGAGGTGAGGTAGGAGGGTTAGGTGATGATGATGGTATTTGTTAAGCACTTACTATGTGCAAAGCACTGTTCTAAATGCTGGGGGATACAAGGTGATGAGATTGTCTCACGTGGGGCTCATAGTTTTAATCCCCATTTTACAGCTGAGGTAACTGAGGCACAGAGAAGTTAAGTGGCTTGCCCAAAGTCACACAGCTAAGAGGCAGAGCCGGGATTCAAACCCATGACCTCTGACCTCTGACCCCCCTCCTACCTCACCTCCCTTCTCTCCTTCTACAGTCCAGCCCGCACCCTCCTCTCCTCTGCCGCTAATCTCCTCACCGTGCCTCGTTCTCGCCTGTCCCGCCGTCGACCCCCGGCCCACATCCTCACCCGGGCCTGGAATGCCTTCCCTCTGCCCATCCGCCAAGCTAGCTCTCTTCTTCCCTTCAAGGTCCTACTGAGAGCTCATCTCCTCCAGGAGGCCTTCCTAGACTGAGCCCCTTCCTTCCTCTCCCCCTTGTCCCCCTCTCCATCCCCTCCATCTTACCT
This sequence comes from Tachyglossus aculeatus, assembly GCF_015852505.1. Lineage (NCBI taxonomy): Eukaryota > Metazoa > Chordata > Mammalia > Monotremata > Tachyglossidae > Tachyglossus > Tachyglossus aculeatus. The sequence goes on along the minus strand of NC_052068.1, from coordinate 52,550,459 downwards.
CCTTCCCTTCCCCACAGCACCGGTATATATGTATATATGTTTGTACATATTTATTACTCTGTTTATTTATTTATTTTACTTGTACATATCTATTCTATTTATTTTATTTTGTTAGTATGTTTGGTTTTCTTCTCTGTCTCCCCCTTCTAGACTGTGAGCCCACTGTTGGGTAGGGACTGTCTCTATATGTTGCCAGCTTGTACTTCCCAAGCGCTTAGTACAGTGCTCTGCACACAGTAAGTGCTCAATAAATATGATTGATTGATTGATTGATTGATTGACTCCCAAGCCAGGGCTCTTTCCACTGAGCCACACAATACTCATTTTCCCTACTGTACTTGCTCACAGAAAATACTGATCACAATCAGTGTTCTTTTTAAATACAAAGGCCAGTGAATACTTGCCTTTGCTCTTTCTCGATTTCAAATGCATTCTGGTGGTGAAATATCAGTGTTCTGAGAGGCACACTTAACAGTAACTTTTTTGGTCGCTTTCCATTTATGTGCTATTTCAGAAACAATGACTTTTGGTGGGGGAAGCGGAAAGTGCCGGCCTTCTTATTTGGCGTGAATAAATTTTCTTACCTTTTAAACGTAACGTTTCCCCAAAATATCAACTTACCTCTTTCACCTCCAACCGCCTTATCTATCTGTAATTTAGAGTCCACATTCCTGTGCTGAGAGCAAAACAAACTTCTTTGGTGGCAGCATATGCTGCTGGACAACAACTGGGGAATCTGTCACTGGAATGAAGTCCTTATTTACAGGTGTTATTATCTTATCCAGTTTTAGCTCATCTATGGCAGAAAGAGCCCAGGGATGCCCATCAACACGTGTGGTCATCTGAGTTTCCTTGAGTTTTGATTTTCTATTTCAGGGGTCGGGATAGGGATGTCTGTACACACTATCTAAAGATGAATGGTGGCTTTCTCTCTGCTGAGTTTGTATATTTGTGGGCCTCTTTTTCTATGTTTTCCTGCTTTCTGTCTGTTTGACTATGTTCTTCTGCATTTAAGTTGATCTGCATTTCTACCTCTTTGCTTCTGTTTCTGCAACTCTTTGACCCTTGCTGTAAATCACTTTAGATGTCATGAAGTTCTTTACTGTGATTTTTGAAAATTCAGTGACTACTTATTACAATGACCTATTTATTAGTGATTTTATTCAGTACTCACTGCATGGGGCTTTCCCATTTTATTCTTATTGAATGACATAATGATTGACCAAATGAATGGCATTTTTACCTATGAGGCTTATATTTTGCTTTCCCCTGGTCTCAGAGGAAGAGGCATACAAAGAAGGCTTTGCTCTTGATTTTAGAACCCAACGGACATGTCCTATGAGTCCCTCCCCCACTCATTTCCTGAAGAGACACAGCTTGATTTGGGTTCACCTGTGAGGCGCTACGAGTCATTTCGGTTGCCAAGGGAGAGGCCAAGCAGCAGCTGGGAGCCAAGCCGCTCGCCTCTGGTTCCTGTGGAGGGGAACTGCTTATTCTCTTGGCACAGGGCACTCCTTCTGTGAGTTGAGTTTCCTGGCACAGGAAGCAGAAAAACACATTCGTCTTTCAGTCTTCCCTGAAGTGAAGTGGTTTATGTTGTTGCTGCAGGAGAGGAACGGGGATACTTGAGTGAAAGGAGCACTTTGTCTTTCTATAAGATGAGGAAAATAATCAGAAAGTGAAATGACATCCAGAAAGTGTAGTGAAGAATCACTTTCCCAGCAGCCATCAGCACAGTACCACTTTTCCTTCTTTAGGGGGATATTTCCAGGTGGCATCTGGGCCAGCTTCCTGTAGAAAAGACTTTGGGAAGAAGCAACAAGCTGCCCACATCTCCTGTCTCACGGTTGCTTCTGCTGGTTCCCACAGCACTGAAATCCCTTCTGACACAGGTGTGCTGTATCAACAGGCCTTCATAACCGCCATGAGGGCCTCCTGTGGAAACCAGGAAATCTGATGGGCAGGAAGAAGCTGTGGGGCAAGGGCTTCTCTCACTTGCTGAACAAGGCCCGTGGCAGATATCGGGACAGGGCTGCTGGGAATGGTGGAGGGGGAGGAGAATGTTCTATATCCCAAGGATTTCTGTCAAATGTAAACCCAGATCAATCAATCAATCAGTCAGCCAATCAATCATAAATACTGAGTGCTTACTGTATGTAGAGCACTGTATTAGCTGCTTGGGAGAATACAATATAACAGAGTTGTTAGACACGTTCCCTGCCCACGAGTTTACAGTTTATACACTCTCAGGAAGCACACTATTGTTTCGAAACCATACAAGGCACTAACAGGTAGAAGTGTAAGATCATATCTGAATGTCAGGGCCCTGCAGGCACATGACTACTGTGTGTGCAATGCGATGAAACTGCCGCTACTGAGTCTGGCTTTATGATGCAGATGACTACACTTAGTGCGCACAGGGTCTGGTGTGGGTGGTGGGAAGCAGTGTGGCCTTGTGGATAGAGCATGAGGCTGAGAGTCAGAGGACCTGGGTTCTAATCCCGGCTCTGCTTCTTGTCTGCTATGTGACCTTGGGCAAGTCACTTTGCTTCTTGGTGCCTCAGTTACCTCCTCTGTAAAAGGGGGTTTGAGACTGTGAGCCCCATGTGGGATGGGGACTGCGTCCAACCCAATTTGCTTATTTCCACCCCAGCTGTTAGTATGGTGCCCAACACATATAATAATAACAATAATGACATTTATTACATGCTTACTATATGTGAGACACTGTACTAAATGTTAGGATAGTTACAAGCAAATCAGGTTGGACACTGTCCCTGTCCCCTATGGGGCTCGCAGTCTCAATCCCCATTTTAATAATAATAATTATGGTATTTGTTAAGTGTTTACTATGTGTCAAGCACTGTTCTAAGAGCTGGGGTGGATTCAAGGTCATCGGGTTGTCCCACATGGGGTTCACAGTCTTAATTTTACTGATGAGGTAACTGAGGCACAAAGAAGTGAAGTGACTTGCCCAAGGTCATGCCGCAGACAAGTGCCAGAGCCAGGATTAGAACCTATAACCGCATTGGAAGCGCTTAACATATACCACAATTATTATGATTACTATTATTATTATCATTATTAGTCCACTTAGCACCACTGGGTCATCGCGAAACGATGCTGTACAAGTTTTCTGGGCAGCTTTGATACTGTTCCCTGCAGCTCTTCACTCTGGGCTTCTGGTCTGGGAGAGAAGGAACTGGAAGAGGCTCTGGGGAGACTCGTGATTTCCCCATGGATTCAAAGCTGGCAGTGGGGACTGCCCAACTTTTAAAGCTTTCACAGGAAACCCGCTGGCTCTGTGTTACCCAGAATCTGCTGGTGGTGCTGAGGTCTAGTTTGGTGCTTTGTGCCCTGGGCTGAATGTCCAGCAGTGAAGAGCCTTTCCCAACTCTGCTGTCAGCTTGTCCTGGGCAGTAATATCTCATTCGTTGACCCTTGAGTGATACATCTGTAAAATGGGGAGTGTATTATTATTATTATTGTGGTATTTGTTAAGCACTTTTTTCTTTCTTCCTCCCCATCCCCCACCGCCCTCCCTCCTTCCCCTCCCCACAACACCTGTATATATGTTTGTATAGGTTTATTACTCTATTTATTTTACTTGTACATATTTACTATTCTATTTATTTTGTTAATAATGTGCATCTAGCTTTATTTTTATTTATTCTGATGTCCTGACACCTGTCCACTTGTTTTGTTTTGTTGTTTGTCTGTCTCCCCCTTCTAGACTGTGAGCGCATTGTTGGGTAGGGACCGTCTCTATATGTTGCCAACTTGTACTTCCCAAGCGTTTAGTACAGTGCTCTGCACACAGTAAGCACTCAATAAATATGAATAAATGAATGAATGCTAAGCACTGTTCTAAGTGCTGGGGTAGATACAGGGTAATCAGGTTGTCCCACGTGGGGCTCACAGTTTTAATCCCCATTTTACAGATGAGGTAATTGAGGCACAGAGAAGTTAAGTGGCTTGCCCAAGGTCACACAGCCGACAAGTGGCGGGAGCTGGGATTAGAACCCACGTCCTCTGACTACCAAGCCCATGCTCTTTCCGCTAAGCCACGCTGCTTCTAAGCCTAGACTATACTCAGATTGTGATGTGAGGTGTGCTGAAATGAACACCTGTTTGTTCCCTGTGGGAAGTACAGGGCTAGCTAAGGTTTAGGAAGCAGTGTGTTGTAGTGGATAGAACATGAGCCTGGGAGTCAGAAAGCCATGGGTTCTAATCCCGGCGCTGCCACTTATCTGATGTGTGATCTTGGGCAAGTCGCTTCACTTCTCTGGGACTCAGTTACCTCATCTGTAAAATGGGGATTGAGACTGTGAGCCCCACATGGGACAGGGACTGTGTCCAACCCAATTTGCTTGTATTCACCATAGTGCTTAATACAGTCCCTGGCACATAGTAAGAGCTTAACAAGTACAATAAAAAAAAGACCTTTTCAAGCTACAGTTTCCATGTACCTCTGGGTGGATGAGGAAAATCTGTCACTGGTCCTTGGCCTGGCCCACTCTCCCTATACTCTTTCTTGGGGTTCAGTGGCTGGGATTGTATTTTTCTGCTGCAGCATAACTCTGAATCTGAAGTTGGAATAAGCCACTGTCTAGGTGAAATAGGCAGCCAAGCATAAATGGCTAGAAAGTCCTTAGAACAGGGATTGTGTCTAATTCCCCCCATGTATTCTGTTCAATAAAAGCTTAATAAATATTATTACTACTGGAACCTTAGCCATGGAATGTCCCTCTACCATAGGCCATGAGGTCCAGCTCCCTGCCTTCGGGCAGGAATCGATCATTCAATCGATCAACAGCACTGATTGAGTGTTCACTGTACCTGGCACTTGGGAAATTACGATACAATAAGATCAATAGACCTGGTCCCTACCCTCAAAGAGCTTACAGTCTAGTACACTCAAAGTCTACAGCCGCTCCTCTTTATTTAAAAATCTTCATACCCTCCCTCAGTAGCTTGTTCCCCGGTTCAGACACTATGCTAGTCAGGAAGTTCTAGAAGCTGTTGGAGCGAAGGAGGCATAGCCACTAAAGTGCTACTGAGTTATAACTAAGCAAGTGGGAGGCTTTTCAACTGGATTTAGAACTCCACTGCTCTGTGGTGATCCTAGGAATGGGAGCAGGCATTCTCTATATAAAGCTCCAGACATGTTGTCAGCACTCTCTAAATAATAAATAGCAAGGTCGTGTGGACATAACAGTCTTCTCCATTACCTTCATGCTTCTGATGCTGAAAATAATAATAATAATAAATAATAATGATTATGGTACTTGCTAAGCTCTTGCTATGTGCCAAGCACTGTTCTAAGCACTGAGGGAGATATAAGTTAGGATGGAAACAGTACCTGTCCCACATAGAGCTCACAGTCTTAATTCCCATTTTATGGATGAGGTAACTGAGGCCCAGAGAAGTGAAGTGACTTACCCAAGGTCACACAGCCAACATGTGGCAGAGCTGGCATTAGAACCCATCACCTTCTGACTCCAAGGCCCGGGCTCTATCCACTAAGCCACGATTCCTCTCCTATCTGTACAGTCCTTGGGAGGGAGCTTGCAGTCACGAGAAGCAGCATGGCTCAGTGGAAAGAGCCCTAGCTTGGGAGTCAGAGGTCATGGGTTCAAATCCCACTCTGCCTCTTGTCAGCTGTGACTTTGGGCAAGTCACTTCACTTCTCTGCGCCTCACTTACCTCATCTGTAAAATGGGGATTAAGACTGTGAGCCCCACGAGGGACAACCTGATCACCTTGTATCCTCCTCAGTGCTTAGAACAGTGCTTTGCACATAGTAAGTGCTTAACAAATGCCATTATTATTATTATTATTAGCTTCAGTAGTGGATGGAACCATAAGAGTGATCCCAATTTGCAGAGAAAAAAAATACCCACCTTCTCAGTCATTCATATTTATTGAGCACTTACTGCATGCAAAGCACTGCACTAAGCACTTGGGAGAGTACAGTATAATAATATAAGAGACACACTCCCTGCCCATGACGAGCTCTAAGCAGCATAAGGCCTCTCACAGGACCCAATAGTGCTACTGCATAAATTACCTGGTTGTTGGGGGTAAACCACCTGTTGATGGCATAATGATAATAATAATAAGGACTGTAATAATAAAAACAATAATAGTAATAGTATTTGTTAAGCACTTACTCTGTGCCAAGCACTGTATAAAGCTCTGGGGGGAGATACAAGATAATCATCATCATCATCAATCATATTTATTGAGCGCTTACTGTGTGCAGAGCACTGTACTAAGCGCTTGGGAAGTAAAAGTTGGCAACATATAGAGACAGTCCCTACCCAACAGTGGGCTCACAGTCTAAAAGGGGGAGACAGAGAAGAAAACCAAACATACTAACAAAATAAAGTAAATAGAATAGATATGTACAGGTAAAATAAACAAATAAATACATAGAGTAATAAATATGTACAAACATATATACATATATACAGGTGCTGTGGGGAAGGGAAGGAGGTAAGATGAGGGGGATGAAGAGAGGGACGAGGGGGAGAGGAAGGAAGGGGTTCAGTCTGGGAAGGCCTCCTGGAGTAGGTGAGCTCTCAGTAGGGCCTTGAAAGGAGGAAGAGAGCTAGCTTGGCGGATGGGCAGAGGGAGGGCATTCCAGGCCCGGGGGATGACGTGGGCTGGGGGTCGACAGCGGGACAGGCGAGAACGAGGCACGGTGAGGAGATTAGCGGCAGAGGAGCGGAGGGTGCGGGCTGGGCTGTAGAAGGAGAGAAGGGAGGTGAGGTAGGAGGGGGCGAGGTGATGGAGAGCCTTGAAGCCGAGGGTGAGGAGTTTCTGCCTGATGTGCAGATTGATTGGAGGGGAGTAACATGCCCAGAGCGCTTCTGGACAAAGATAATCCGGGCAGCAGCATGAAGTATGGATTGAAGTGGAGAGAGACATGAGGATGGGAGATCATAGAGAAGGCTGATACAGTAGTCCAGACAGGATAGGATGAGAGCTTGAACAAGCAGGGTAGCGGTTTGGATGGAGAGGAAAGGGCGGATCTTGGCAATGTTGCGGAGCTGATACCAGCAGGTTTTGGTGACGGCTTGGATGTGAGGGGTGAATGAGAGAGCAGAGTCGAGGATGACACCAAAGTTGCGGGCTTGTGAGATGGGAAGGATGGTAGTGCCGTCAACAGAGATGGGAAAGTCAGGGAGAGGGCAGGATTTGGGAGGGAAAACAAGGAGTTCAGGTTGGACACAATCCCTGTCCCCTGTGGAGCTCAGAATCTAAGAGGGAGAGACAGCAGGTAAAAATATCCCCATTTTTGGAGGAAACTGAGGCATTAGAAGAGCAGCATGGCTTAGTGGGTAGAGCATGGACGTGGGAGTCAGAAGTACCTGGGTCTTAATCTGGGCTCTGCCACATGTCTGCTGTATGATCTTCGGCAAGTCACTTAACTTCTCTGGTCCTCAGTTACCTTATCTATAAAATGGGGATATAGAGTGTGAGCCCCATGTGACACAGGGTCTGTGTCCAACCTGATTAACTTGCACTTAGAACAGTGGTCGGCACATAGTAAGCACTGAACAAGTAACATAATTATTATATCCTATGCACTGTGAATGGTGCATGTGAATTCTGCAATCCACCCTAACTCTGTGGGTGATCTTAGTCATTTTATTTACTGTAGATTATTATGGTTTAATAGGGTAGTACCTCTTGTGTGGAACCCTCCAAAGAAAGTTGACTCATTGCTCAAAAGTCCATCCAGATCAGTGCTGGAATGAATCAATTGTTTTAAGTGCTTACGGTGTGCAGAGCACCATACTAAGCACTTGGGGGAGTACAATATAACAGATACATTCCCTGCCCACACTGAGCTTACAGTCTAGAAGGGGAGACAGGCACTAATATAAATAAATTATGGATATGCACTTAAGTGCTGTGGGATTAGAGGGGTGAATAAAGGGAGAAAATCAGGGTGATACAGAAGGGAGTGAGAGGACAGGAAATTAAAGCTAAGTCAGGGAAGGCCTCTAGACTGTAAGCTCACTGTGGGCAAGAATGCACCTGTTATATCATTATATTGTACTCTCCAAAGCACTTAGTACACTGCTCTGGCCACAGGAAGTGCTCAATAAATACGATTGACCAACTAACTGATTGTTTTTTGGAATCTAGTCTTCCATCCTCGTGTCTCTCCCCACTTCAATCCATACTTCATGCTACTGCCCGGATTGTCTTTGTCCAGAAACGCTCTGGGCATGTTATTCCCCTCCTCAAAAATCTCCATTGGCTACCAATCAATCCTCACCCTCGGCTTCAAGGCTCTCCATCACCTCGCCCCCTCTTACCTCACCTCCCTTCTCTCCTTCTACAGCCCAGCCCGCACCCTCCGCTCCTCTGCCACTAATCTCCTCATCGTGCCTCGTTCTCGCCTGTCCCCCCGTCGACCCCCAGCCCACGTCATCCCCCTGGCCTGGAATGCCCTCTCTCTGCCCATCCGCCAAGCTAGCTCTCTTCATCCCTTCAAGGCCCTACTGAGAGCTCAATTCCTCCAGGAGGCCTTCCCAGACTGAACCCCTTCCTTCCTCTCCCCCTTGTCCCCCTCTCCATCCCCCATCTTACCTCCTTCCCTTCCCCACAGCACCTGTATATATGTAAATATGTTTGTACATATTTATTACTCTATTTCTTTATTTATTTTACTTGTGCATATCTATTCTATTTATTTTATTTTGTTAATATGTTTGGTTTTGTTCTCTGTCTCCCCCTTCTATACTGTGAGCCCACTGTTGGGTAGGGACTGTCTCTATATGTTGCCAACTTGTACTTCCCAAGCACTTAGTACAGTGCTCTGCACACAGTAAGCGCTCAATAAATATGATTGATTGATTGATTGATTGACAGAGCCCAAATTACAAGCAGAAAGAGGGTAGATTTTTGTATTTACAGGGTTGCCCAGACACTCACCCCAGCTGCCCAAGTAACAGTACAGAATGGACAAAATTCCCAAGTTATATACAGGGATGAGAAAATAAGATGCCCCATTCCCTACAACTCTTTTTCCAGGAAGAAGGGCACACCTGCATGCAGATCTCCTTATTATTCATTCATTCAATCATATTTATTGAGCACTTACTGTGTGCAGAGTACTGTACTAAGCACTTGGGAGAGTACAATACAACAATAAACAGAGGTATTCCCTGCCCACAATGAGCTTACAGTCTAGAGGATAGGAGGCAGACATCAATACAAATGACTAAAATTACATATATGTTCATAAGTGCTGTGAGGCTGGAACGGGGGAAGAGCAAAAGGAACAGGTCAGAGCAACACAGAAGGGAGTGGGAGATGAGGAAAAGTGGGGCTTAGTCTGGGAAGATCTCTTGGAGGAGATGTGCCTTCAATAAGGCTTTGAAGGGGAGGCAGTTCTAGTCTGTCAGATTTGAGAAGGGTGGGCGTTCTAGGCCAGAGGGAGGATGTGGACGAGGGGTTGATGGCAAGACAGATGAGATCAAGGCACAGTGAGAAGGGTAGCATTTGAAGAGCAAAGCCTGAGAGCTGGATTGTAGAAGGAGAGTAATGAGATGAGGCTCTCCCCCTTCTAGACTGTGAGCCCGTTGTTGGGTAGGGACTGTCTCTATATGTTGCCGACTTGTACTTCATTCATTCGTTCAATTGTATTTATTGAGGCTTACTATGTGCAGAGCACTGTACTAAGTGCTTGGGAAGTACAAGTCGGCAACAGATAGAGATGGTCCCTACCCAGCAATGGGCTCACAGTCTAGAAGGGGGAGACAGACAACAAAACAAAACATGAGGACAGGTGTCAGGTCATCAGAATAAAGGGTGTCACGTCATCAGAATAAATATAAATAAAGCTAGGTGCACATCATTAACAGAATAAATAGAATAGTAAATATGTGCAAGTCAGAGTAATAAATCTGTACAAATATATACAAGTGCTGTGGGGAGGGGAAGGAGGTAGGGCTGGAGGGATGGGGAGGAGGAAAGGAAAAAAGGGGCTCAGAGCTTAGTACAGTGCTCTGCACACAGTAAGTGTTCAATAAATACGATTGAATGAATGAATAGGAAGAGGCAAGGTGACTGAATGCTTTAAAGCCAATGGTGAGAGTGCTTAGAACAGCAATCTCTTCTTATATCCTACAGACAATTACTATCTCCCTCTTCAGAGCCTTTTTGAAGGCACACTTCTTCCAATTTACCTTGTGGGAAACTATAACTTTTCACCAAAAATACTCCATTTGATCTTGCCCAGTGGTGAAAGGAAATAGAAAGTTGTCCATCCACTTCCTTCCCTAAACCCTCCTTTTCTCTTCCCACACTCCCTTCTGCGTCACCCTGGCTTGCTCCCTCTATTCATCCCCCTTCCCAGTCCCCAGAACTTATGTACATAGCTGTAATTTATTTATATTAGTGTCTGTCTCCCCCTCTACACTGTAAGCTTGTTATGGGCAGAGAATATGTCTGTTTTATTGTTGTTTTGCACTCTCCCAATTGCTTAGTACAGTGCTCTGCACACACTCAATAAATATGATTGACTAATAGAGCACAGGCTTGGGAATCAGGGAACCTGGATTCTAAACCCAGCACTGACACTTGCCTGCCTTGTGTGATTTTGGTCAAGTCATTTAGCTTCTATGTGCCTTTGTTTCCTTATTTGTAAAAAATGTGGATAAAATACCTAGTGTCCCTCACCCTTAGAATGTGAGCCTCATGTGGGACAGAGCCTGTAATCAACTTGACTATCATCTCTCTACCTGAGTGCTTACCACAATGCTTGGCACATAGTAAACACTTAACAAATGATTCAGTTATGATTATTAGTCCTAGGGTGCGTACCATGGAAACAGCAAAATCTTTGAATGAGTCAACTTGAGTAATTGGAAAATTTACCTTGTGGGAAACTATAACTTTTCTCCAAAAATACTCCATTTGATCTTGCCCGGTGAATGAAAGGAAATAGAAAGCAGTCCATCCACCTACATTAATTCTATTTTAAGCTACTGTGTAATCCCTCAGATCTGTCCACAACTGATACAAAGTGCCTCTCAATTCATTCAGGACCCAGACTGGCAGGTAGTCTTTTCCCATTTTCTTTTCAGGCTAGCAGTATTGAAAATCAACTTGGCTCTTTGGACTAACTATGGAGTTTCCAGATCCACCTCAGTCTGGCTTCACCTCCCAAGTGCAGCTGAACAGAAAATCCATTCAGAATCAGAAAGGTGAAATGCACTGTATTTCAAAGAAATTGCTAAATTATTTCAAGTACTTAGTTCATAAATTTTAATCCCTATTATACAGTTTGCCCCTGAACATTATCAGCCTGGAGTGAATGGGAAGCTCTAAATTAAAATCCAGTGAGCAAAACTTCTAGCTTCATTTTCCCAAATTTAGAATATCTTTCTCTCCTATTTGTTAAATATTTAATTAATTTTCCTTATCATTTATGAATAAAGAAACTGTATGTAGGATGTTTGAATTTGGCAGCCTATAAAATCAAAATCTCTCTGGCTATTGTTGTACTTTAAAATGAAGTTGAACACCTCTTTTCTGGAGGTCATAGGACTGAGAGGGTTGTGAATGAGGTACATTTATGAAATAGGTTTTCAGAGGATTTTTAAAGGAAAAATAAGGTTTGCATCTTTCCTATCCTTTTATAAAATCAACTGTATCTTCCAAGATTGGGCCTAATAAATATCATTCTTCAAATATCATTGGAAAATTACCTGTTCCCTAAGTTATTATTATTATTATTATATTTGTTAAGCACTTCATACCAAGCACTCTACAAAGCACTAGTGTATATACAGGATAATCAGGTCAGACACTGCTTCTGTTCCACATTGGGCTAAATGGGAAGGAGAAGAGGTATTAAATCCTCATTTTACAGAGGGGAAACTGAGTCACTAAGAAGTTAGGTGACTTGCCAAAGTTTTCACATCAGGAAATTGGCCAACTTGGGATAAGAACCAAAGTTCTCTAAGTAATTCTTCAGCCAGTCTTTCTGGTGTTTGGTCCTACGGATCATCATTTAATGATATAAATGACCCGTTCTGAAAAGCATTGCAGTCTGGTTAGAAAAGGATGATTTATTATAGCGCTACACATACATTGGCTGGGATCTGGAATTATTAGGAAGTGATTTGCATTTCCTCACTAAGTAGGCCAAAATCCTCTTTAATGAGGAATAACTGTCTCAGTGAATATTCTGGCCCAGTTCAGTATTTGCTCTCTTCCCAACAGAAGTCAGACAGATGACTGCATTGTAAGATTTCATTCCACAGGATGTGTTCAATGTGAAAGGAAACCGTGGAGACGGACGGACAAGGGGGAGCAGTTGGGAGGAGGCAGAGTGGAAACAAGCCAAGGGGCTAGCTGCCTGTCTCGCCTAAGGTCTGGGTAAATCCCAAATAAGGAGTATACTGCATGAACTGAGGGGACAGCTAATTTTAGCCCCCTCTGTGAGACACCACATAAAACGGCAAATAGGTGGAGGGAAAAGAAGATTTGCCATGAATCTTTAAATGCCCCACTCCTTTACAGCTTCAAGACAAATGGTTGCTCAGGGCATAGTGATCCAGAGAGCCACAGTAGAAGTTGTGGCATTGATCCTGGCTTTCTAGTGTGCAGGAGAGAGGGGGGTGCCAGGGTTGGGGTGAGGGGAGAGAGAAAGGGAATTGGAAGGGGGGGGGGGGGGGAGGAAAGCCAGCAGTTATTCACCTATTCTACAGGGAACTTCTTGGCTCTTCCTGATCTGAATAAATTGGAAACAGGGTCTTTCATTGGCCTCATTTCCTTCATACTATTAACCAGGGACCTCTCAGGATCACACCTGGAGAATTTCCAGTACTCTACCAATCTCAGCAACCAGAGGGAAAGTCAAGCAGAGTCATACCCATTCTACTCCTAGCTTGGGCAGTGGCTAGCAAGTGGAAGGCAATCTGTTAATAATAATAGCATTTGTTAAGCACTTACTATATGCAGAAAGCTGTTGTAAGTGCTGGGGAGGATACAAGCTGATCAGGTTGTCCCAACTTGGGCTCACAGTCTTAATCCCCATTTTAGAGATGAGGGAATTGAGGCACAGAGAAGTTAAGTGACTTGCCCCAAGTCACACTTAGTACAGTGTTCTGCACACATTAAGCGCTCAATATATACGACTGACTGACTAAGAATGAGGCAGAAGGGTGAAGCGTATGTTTGTAATAGGTAAGGAAAGAAGAACAAAGACAAAGACAATAACAAACAAGAAAGGAACATCGGGATTTCAGGCACTTTTTTATGGTATTTAAGTGCTTATTATGGGTCAAGCACTGTTCTAAGCACTGAGGTAGATGCAAGTTAATCAGGTCAGATATAGTCCCTGTCCCACATGGGGCCACTCACAGTGTAAGTAGGAGGGAGAATGGGTAATGAATCTCCATTTTGCAGTTGAGGAAGCTGAGGCACAGAGAAGTTAAGTGACTTGCCCAGGGTCACACAGCAGGCAAATGGTAGAGTCAAGATTAGAACACAAGTGCTCTGGCTCCCACACCCGTGTTAGGCCATGCTGCTTCCACTCAACTTGGATCAACAGTCACAGAAGTCAAAGCTACAGCCCAGTGATGACCTTCTCAATGTTTTAAAAGTTCCAGAGCTGCAGATGGCCTTTCCCCAGGCTAGAGCAGGGAACCATGGAAGCCCCAGTGTCCTAGGGAAGGGGCATCACCTTACCTGCCCAGCCAGGCCCCGAGGATTGGGAGCAGGGAGAGCTGAGGAGTGGCTCTTGTGGCTGATAGTGGTCAAGGCCCTCTCTGAGTTGGAGCAGGGAATCATAGGAGCCCTGATGTTCTGGGGCAGGGGAAGCATTCTTCCCACACTGATGAGCCTTGGGGGTTGGGAACAGGGAGAGCTTTGGAGCAACTCATTTGATTCCCTGTCCATTGGACAGAAATGTGCACTCTGCCTTGCTTCTGTGCCCCAAACTGGAATATATCCATTGGTCCAACAGCGCAAAACGGCAGTACACACTGCTCACATCCGCCTGCCTGCCTGCCTTCCTTGCTGGCTGAGGTATGTTTCTTTGCCAGGCCCAAAGTCAGTCAGTCAACCATATTTATTGAGTGTTTACTGTATGCAGAGCACTAAGTGCTTGGAAGAATACAATAGAACAATAAAGCAGACAAATTCCCTGCTCACAGTGTGCTTACAGTCTATGGGGAGACAGACAATATGAATAAATGGAATTACAGATATGCACTTGAGTTCTGTGGAGCTGGGTGAGGGGATAAATAAAGGGAACATGTCAAGGCACCTCAGGAGGGCGTGGGAAAAGAGGAAAAGAAGAGCTTAGTCAGGGAAGGCCTCTTGGATACGATGTGCCTTCAATAAGGCTTTGAAGCGGGAGAGAGAATTGTCTGTTGGGTATGAGAAGGGAGGGCAGGCATACCAGGCCAGAGGCAGGATGTGGGTGAGAGGAAGTGGTGAAACAAAGCTCTACCTCCATGGCTAAAGGAATTCAAAGACCAGCCGATTTGAGACTCATTAAGACTGGTTACAATGTCTTCTGGGGGCAGCAGGAGAGAGAAATAGGAAGCAGATGAGGGCTGAAGACAGTGGATTAGACAGGTGAACTGGATTGTCATGGTTGTTTGCTGGAAAAGATACTGTAAACAGGAGGAGCCAGTTGGAAAGGATCTCTAGTGGGAAGGCAATGGGATGTCTGGGAAGGACTGGGGCACTGGCCTGAACCCATATAGATTTGCAGAATGAGTGCTGGAGAATGTTGCTCTAGAGGCTGGTGAGGAGGGCAGGCACAGTTACTGGGAAAAGACTGGTGTTAGGAATTGAAGTCTTTCCTAAGCCTGGAGCTCTGGGTCACAAAAAGAGAAGTGTAGCCTAGTGGAAAGAACACAGGCCTGGAAGACAGAGGACCTAGGTTGTAATTCCAGTTCTGCCATTTGTCTATGTGACCATGGGCAAGTCACTCAGCCTCTCTGGGTCTCAGTTTCCTCCTCTGTAAAATGGGGATTCCATACCTGTTCTCCCTCCCACTTAGACTGTGAGTCCCCTGTGGGGCAGGGATTGTGTCTGACCAGATAATCTTGTATGTACCATAGGGTTTAGTATAGTGCTTGGCATGGTAAGTTTTTGTCACATAGTAAGTGCTTAACAAACACCATAATTAATATTAAAGAGCACCCATTCATAAAGGCAAATCAATGGCAGTGGGGAATGTGGCAGTCCTACCATCCTGCCCCGAGATCCTGACATAGACCAAGAAGTGAGAATAGACTGGATGGGAAAGAGAATCCCAGACATGGCATATGGGTTTTGGCTAGCTTTGCCTATAAGCCGAGAATGAATCCTACCTAAAGGATTGCCCTCCCTGTCCCCTCTGAATAGTAATAATAATGATGGCATTTGTTAAGCACTTACTATGTGCCAAACACTGTTCTAAGCACTGGGGTAGATATAAGAGAATCAGGTTGTCCCACGAGGGGCTCACAGTCTTAATCCCCATTTTACAGAAGAGGGAAATGAGGCACAGAGAACTCAAGTGACTTGCCCAAAGTCACACAGCTAATCAATGGCAGAGCCAGCATTAGACCCCACATCCTCTGACTCCCAAGCCCGTGCTCTTTCCACTATGCCACACATTGAGGACCAAACAGACATCCCCATCGTTTTGTGGTGAATGCATCACTTAGAAAAGGCCCTGCACCTGAAAATGACCACCTATAGGCTGGACCCACTCCAACTAAATATTCCATTCCTTTGCTTCAGAAAAGCAAATGAATCCCACCTTAACTGAATCAACCTGAAGTAAACTTTTAGTTATACTCCAGTTCTCTTTCCCAGGTGTTGCCATTTGGCTGATTTCATGTCGATTTAGACTAGAGTTGATTTTCCCAGCCCTTTTCCTTGTCCTTGCTCAGAATAGTCCTGAAATCATAGGGAGGTTTTGTTGTCTTTGCCACCAACCTTTGACATCAATTGGGTGCAAAGAAACTTGGCATTAATTCTTAGTTCCCAAGGAGTAGATTACCAGTTCAATTACTTCTTGTCTGAGGGGATCCTGGAATCAGATTTCTCCCAAGCCTATAGTTACAGTGCAGGAAGAAAGGGCCTAGTCAGTAAAGCTGATGGGGATCTGTGTACATTGTAAACTGTGCTGGCCTATGTTGATCAGTTTTTGGCCAACTGGAGTATTTTAATTATTACCAATGAATAAATTCAGTGGGAAAATGACCTATGAGATCAATTAAAGCTCATAGACGTACTAGGTAGTAATACAGTACATTTCTGTCTACTGGAATAGGCTTACAAGCCCCCACTACCCTACAACCACCCACCCTAACCCCCACCAGTCCCGCCAAATATATAGTAATACTGATAATAATTCTTGTATTCATTAAGCACTTACTAGTTGCCAAGCGCTCCTCTGAGGGCTGGTGTAGATATAAGATAATCAGATCGGACACAGACTTTGTTCCACGTGGAGCTTACAGTTTAAGTGAGAGGAAAAAAAACAGGTATTTGATCCCCATTTTACAGAGGGTCACTGAAATAGGAACCATTGCATCTATAATTTATTTATTTCTGTTAATGTCTGTCTCCTCCTCTAAACTTTTAGCCCATTATGGGTAGGGAATGTGTCTGTTTATTATTGTACTGTATTCTCCCAAGCACTTAGGACGGTGCTTTGCACACAGTAAGCACTCAATAAATATGACTGAATAAATGCATGAAATACTGAGTCCATCCATTACCTTCTCATTGCTCCACCCCTATCCTTTTCTCCATCTCCTTCTTCCTGACTGTCTCTCAAACGGAGAACTCCTATCTGTGCCTCTGAATCCATTCCCCTTCATCTTCTAGACTGTGAGCCCACTGTTGGGTAGGGACCTTCTCTATATGCTGCCAACTTGTACTTCCCAAGCGCTTAGTGCAGTGCTCTGCACACAGTAAGTGCTCAATAAATACGATTGATTGATTGATTGATCTCTGAAGAACCCTCCTTCCCACACTCCTTCCCCTCTCTTTTTTTTTAAATAGTATTTGTTAAGTACTTACTATGTGCCAGATACTGTATTAAGTTCTGAGGTAGATGCAAGCGAATCAAATTGGACATGTCCCTCGTGGCCTCATAGCCAAGTTCAGTATGCTCTACTATGCCCTAATCTTCCTCAATTTCTTGGCTGCCATTGGATAGGCAACCACTGGAGATTTTTGAGGAGTGGGGTGACATGCCCAGAGCATTTCTGTACAAAGATAATCCAGGCAGCAGTGTGAAATATAGACTGAAGCAGGGAGAGACAGGAGGATAGGATATCAGGAAGGAGGCTGATGCAGTAATCCAGTCGGGATAGGATGAGAGATTGAATCAACAAGGTAAACTTGCGGCTTCTCCCAAGCCCAGCTGCTCCTTGTACGTGACTCTTGTCTTGCCCACCTCTGAATTCCCACTCATGTTGACCCCAGGGCTTGAAACTCTCTTCTTCACCCCAATCCACCAGGTCTCAACCCTCCTGACCTTCAAAAACTGTGATTAAATCCCACCCCTTTATACAAGCCCTCACCAATTAATTACACATACCCCAAAACTAAACGCTTCAACCACTTCTTGCACTTATTCACTTAACATATATATTTATTTATATATGCTATATATATATATGAATAATAATAATAATAATGTTGGCATTTGTTAAGTGCCTACTATGTGCCAAGCACTGTTCTAGATCCTGGGGGAGATACAAGGTAATCACATTGTCCCACAAGGGGCTCACAGTCTTAATCCCCATCTTCCAGATGAGGTAACTGAGGCTCAGAGAAGTTAAGTGACTTGCCCAAGGTAACACAGCAGACAAGTGATGGAGCTGGGATTAGAACCCACGACCTCTGAATCCCATGCCTGCGCTCTATCCATTCAGCTACGGTGAACATTTAATTTCATTTATTCTGACTCCAATATTTACTGGCATTTCTATGTCTGTTACCCCATTGGAGTTCAAATTACCTGTGAGTAGGGAGCATGTCTTGTACCACTGATGCACTTCACAAACCCTTAATGTAGTGCATTGCATTCACTTGGCCATTTCTTCTAATTAAGCAAATTCTGTTCAAAGGTTAAGGCATGTTACAGTTTTGCTGTCATTCGATAGCAATTCTCCCAATCCTGAGGAAGAAATTAATTTATTCATTCAATTGTATTTCTTGAGTGCTTAGTGTGCAAAGCACTGTACTAAGCACTTTGGAGAATACACTACAACAGCAGCATGGCTTAGTAGATAGAGCATGGGCCTGGGAGTCAGAAGGTCATGGGTTCTAATCCTGACTCTGCCGCAGGTCTGCTGTGTGACCTTGGACCTCAGTTCCCAAATCTGTAATAATAATAATAATGATGATGGCATTTATTAAGCGCTTACTATGTGCAAAGCACTGTTCTAAGCACTGGGGAGGTTACAAGGTGATCAGGTTATCCCAGGGGGGCTCACATTCTTAATCCCCATTTTACAGATGAGGGAACTGAGGCACAGAGAAGTGAAGTGACTTGCCCAAAGTCACACAGCTGACAATTGGCAGAGCCAGGATTTGAACCCATGACCTCTGACTCCAAAGCCCGGGCTCTTTTCCACTGAGCCATGCTGTAAAATGGGGATTAAGACTGTGTGGCCCATTTGGGACGGGGACTGGGTCCAACCTAACTTGCATCGGCCCCAGTGCTTAGAACAGTGCTTGGCACATAGTAAGTGCTTAATAAGTACCATAATTCTTAACAAACAGACACAATCCATGAGCACAACGAGTTCACAGTCTAGAGGGGGAGACAAACATTAATATATATATATATATATATATAAATAAATAAATTACAGATATATACATTTGTGCTGTGGGGATGGGAGGGAGGATGAATAAAGGGAGCAAGTCAGGGTGACGCAGAACAAAGTGGGAGAAGCAGAGAGGATGGCTTAGTCAGGGAAGGATTATTGAAGTAGATGTGCCTTCAACAAGGCTTTTAAGTAGGGGAGAACAATTATCTGCCTACTATGAGGAGGAAGAGCACTCCAGGCCAGCGGTAGGATGTGGACAAGAGTTCGGCAGAGAGAAAGATGCAGTGAGCTTGTTGTGGGCAGGAATTGTCTCTCCTTATTACTGTATTGTACTTTCCCAAGCTCTTAGTAAAGTCTTCTGCACACAGTAAGCGCTCAATAAATGTGATTGAATGAATGAATGAGATTGCAGTACAGTGAGAAGGTTAGCATTAGAGGAATGAAGTGTGTGGGCTAGGTTGTAGTAGGAGAGAAACAAGGTGAGGTAGGAGGGGGCAAGGTGATTGAGTGCTTTAAAGTCAATGGTGAGGAGTTTTTGTTTGATGTGGAGAAAGGGTGGGTAAGTTTTAATATCCATGATTATCATCACCCTCAGACATTGATCAAACTCTCATGACTCATTGGTCCCAGTCATGTCTATGTGTAGCTTGATGAAATATAATTGAAAAGATGGAATGGAGCGGGAGACAAATTTAAGATGTTGGGGGAATAGTCTATAGCTATTGAGAAGCAACATGGTCTACTGGAAAAAATCATGGGCCTGGGAGACGGAGGACATGGGTTCTAATCCCAGCTCCATCACTTGTCCACTGTGTGACCTTGGGTGAGTCACCTAACTTCTCTTTGCATCAGTTACCTCATCTGTAAAATAGGGATTAAAACTGTGAGCCCCATGTGTCCTGTCTGTGTGTTCAACTTGATTATCTTGCATTCATTCATTCATTCGATCACTTTTACTGAATATGCAAAGCATTGTACTAAGGACCTAGAAGAGTGCAGTATAGAAATAAACAGCACATTCCCTGCCCACAACAAGCTTACAGTCCAGAGATGAGCTTTCAGTCTAGAGACAAGCTTACAGTTTAGAATAAATCTATCTGCAGTCTATCTACTCCAGTGCATAATACATTGCCTGGCATACATTAAGCAAATAAAAATTGTCATAGGAAATCATCCTATTAATTGATTTTAATCAGCCTGATTTCCTAGAGTGTTCCAGTAGCTTCATTCTAGAGGTTTGTTTTGAAGGTGCTGCGAGAAAAGCAGCTTGGTATAGTGGAAAGAGCAGGGGCCTGGGAGTTAGAGGACCTGGGTTCTAATTCTGACTCTGTCACATGTCTATTGTGTGACCTTGGGCAGGTCACTTCACTTTTCTGTGCTTCAGTTACCCCATCTTGTATAATGGGGATTAAATCCTACCCCCTCCTATTCATTCATTCATTCATTCAACTGCATTTATTGAGCACTTACTGTGTGCAGAGCACTGTACTAAGCACATGGTAAGTACAAGTTGGCAACATATAGAGATGGTCCCTACCCAACAACGGGCTCACAGTCTAGAAAGGGGAGACAGACAACGAAACAAAACACATGGACAGGTGTCAAGTCATCAGAACAAATAGAATTAAAGCTAAATGCACATCATTAACAAAAAAATAGAATAGTAAATATGCACAAGTAAAACAAACAGAGCAATAAATCTGTACAAACATATATACAGGTTCTGTGGGGAGGGGAAGGAGGTAGGGTGGGAGGGATGGGAAGGAGGAGAGGAAAAAGGGGGCTCCTAATTAGACTGTTAGCCCCATGTGGGACAGGGACTATGTCCAACCTGATTAACTTGTATCTAATCCAGCACTTATGACAGCATTTGGCACATAGTAAGCACTTAACAAGTACCATTATTTTCCATATTGTACTTTCTCAAGCACTAAGTACAGTGCTCTTCATTCATTCATTCAATCAGTCAGTCATATTTATTCATTCATTCACTATTCATTGAGTCATATTTTTTGAGCATTTACTGTGTGCAGAGCACTGTACTAAGCGCTTGGGAAGTACAAATTGGCAGCATATAGAGACGGTCCCTACCCAACAACGGACTCACGGTCTAGAAGAGGGAGGGGGGGTGATGGGGAGGGGAGGAGGAGGAGAGGAAAAAACAGGGGGTTCAATCTGGGAAGGCCTCCTGGAGGAGGTGAGCTCTCAGTAGGGCTTTGAAGGGAGGAAGATAACTTGTTCGGGGGATGTGTGGAGGGAGGGCATTCCAAGACAAAGGAAGGACGTGGGCCAGGGGTCGATGGCGGGACAGACAAGAATGAGGCACAGTGAGGAGGTTAGCGGCAGAGGAGCGGAGTGTGTGGGCTGGGCTGTAGAAGGAGAGAAGGGAGGTGAGGTAGGAGGGGGTGAGGTGATGGAGAGCCCTGTAGCCAAAAGTGAGGGTTTTTTGCTTGATTCGAAGGTTGACAGGCAACCACTGGAGATTTTTGAGGAGGGGAGTGACATGCTCAGAGCATTTCTGTACAAAGATAATCTGGGCAGCAAGATAATCTGGGCAGCATTTATTGAGCACTTACTGTATGCAAAAGCACTGTACTAAGCATAACGACAAACCTAAACATTTCCTGCCCACAACAAGCTTAAGTGCTCCATAAATATCACTGATTGATTGAGAGGGAAGATGTAGATGCCCATTTCGAATATGATTCCTTAAACCTCTAGTGAAGCCTCTCTAAAACCCTTAAAGGGAAAGGAAATGAGAACACCTTTCCAAATTCATCCACAAGGCATCAAACAAAAAAAAAACCCTGGAAGCAGATTTTCAGAACACCACTTTGGTGATGAGCTAATTGCTGAAAGATTTTCAAAACAATTTCTCCATATGACCAGGGTTACTTGTTTTCTCTGCCTCTTTGGGGTCATGAGTTTCTGTGAAGTCATTTCAAAATGCAGCCTTATGCTTCCATAGGAATATAGGCTTAATTAATAATCATAAAGAAGCAGTGGGGTCTCGGGGAAAGAGCTCAGGCCTGGGAGTCAGCCTGGGTTCTAATCCCAGCCCCTCCATTTGCCTGCTGTGTAACTCTAGGCAACTCACATAATAATAATAACACTAATAATGATAATTGTGGTATTTTTTAAGTGCTCACTACGTTCCAAGTACTCTTCTAAGCACTGGGGTAGATACAAGATAACTGGGTTGGTCACAGTCCCTGTCCCAAATGGGGCTCACAGTCTTAATCCCCATTTTACAGATAATAATAATAATAATTTGGTATTAAGCACTTACTATGTGCCAAACACTGTTCTAAGCACTGGGGAGGATACAAGGTGATCAGGTTGTCCCATGTGGGGCTCACAATCTTAATCCCCATTTTACAGATGAGGGAACTGAGGCACAGAGAAATTAAGTGACTTGCCCAAAGTCACACAGTTGACAGGTGGTGGAGTAGGGATTTGAGGGAACTGAGGAACAGAGAAGCTGAGTGACTTGCCCAAAGTCACATGGCAGACAAATGGCATAGCAAGGATTAGAACCCATGACCTCTGACTCCCGGACTTGTGCTTTTTCCACTAGGCCATGCTGCTTAACTTTTCTGTGCCTCAGTTTCCTCATCTGAAAAATGGAGGTAAAATACCTGTTCTCCCTCCTACTTAGATTATAAGTCTCATGTGGGGCAGGGACTATGCCTGTTTATGCTATATCTACCTCAATTCTTAGTATAGTCCGTGGCATATAGTAAGCATTTAAGATGAACAATTAATAATAATAATAAAGCACCATGTCCCTTTACCACTTTGGGCTCACAGTCTAAGGGGAAGGGAAAATGGGTATTGAATCCCTATTTTACAGATAAGGAAACTGAGGCACAAAGGAATTCAATAATTTGTCCAAAGTCACACATCAGGCAAGTGACAGGGATGGGATTAGAACCCAGGTCTCTTGACTACCTGTCCTGTACTTTTCCCACTAGTCCCAGCTGCTTATCCTGTGCTCAGTACAGTGTCTCACACATATTAAGAGCTTAACAAATACCATCATTATTATTATCATTACTATCTAGTCTTGTCTTTAAGGTGTTCCTTTGTAGAGATCTAAACTCAAGACATGGCTCCAGGAGATTTTCATCGTCTCTTCTAGGCAAATTCTCCCTATGTCTCCCATCTGCTACCACGTTAGTACAATCACTCATCATATCCCAGCTGTATTACTGCAACAGCATCCTTTCTGATCTCCCAACCCTCTGTCTCTACCTATTTCAGTGTATACTTCACTCTGCAGTCTGGATTATCTTTCTACAGAAACGCTCTGGGCATGTCACCCCTCCCCCCGCCCCCCCCCCCGCCCACTCCTCAAAAATCTCCAGTGGTTGTTTACCAACGTTCGCATGAAGCAAAAACTCCTCACTGTTGGGTTCAAAGCTCTCCATCACCTTGACCCCTCCTACCTTACATCTCTTCTCTCCTTCTACATCCCAGCCCGCACACTCCACTCCTCTGGGGCTAACCTCACTGTGCCTCATTCTCGCTTGTCCTGCTATTGACCACTAGCCTGGAAAGCCCTTTCTCCTCAAATCCACTAAACTAGCACACTTTCCCGCTTCGAAGTCCTACTGAAAGCTCACCTCCTCCAGGAGACCTTCCCGGACTAAGCCTCCCTTTTTCCTCTGCTCCCCCTCCCCTCCTCATCCCCCCCACTGGCTCCCTCTGCTCTACTCCCCTTCCACCCCACAGCACATGTGTGTATATATGTACATATTTGTGATTCTACTTATTTTATTAATGATGTGTATAGATCTATAATTCTATTTATTTATATTGATGCTATTGATGCCTGTTTACTTGTTCTAATGTCTGTCTCCCCCCGTCTCGCCTCTGAGCCTGTTGTGGGCGGGGATTGTCTCTTTTTGTTGCTGAATTGTACTTTCCAAGCACTTAGTACAGTGCTCTGCATGCAGTAAGTGCTCAATAAATACAATTAAATGAATGAATCAATGAATGAATTTGGGAGCCCAACCATTGATTGGTATTTCCTGCTCTCACCCATAGACACACCCTTAATTCAAGACTAGCAGGAGGGTGTGCTTTGTTTCAAGAAAGAACTGTTTAGAAGCAGAAGGAACAGATGAAACAAAGCCCTCTAATAGGGCATCATTCTACTAAAAATCATACCTCGCTCTGAAATCGGTATGTCTATTATCTATTTTATTTCCCCACCCACCTTCTGGAAGGTGAAGATTTGTAATAACATTTTATTGGTACTTCCTCCCTTGTGCTGATGCTGAATTATGGAGAAGCTATTTAGTCTAAAAAAACTGAAATGCGTAGCACACCCATGTTCCACAAGCCACTTGGAAGGTCTCCAGCAGCTGTGTACTATTATAGCGCTGCAGCCAGAAAAACAAAGTAAACCCATTACAAATGATGAGAGAGATCCTTTAGGGAATGTGTAGCAAAACAGCAACTAGCGATCCTATTGGTTGTCCAGTTGCTA
The DNA here is from genome assembly GCF_015852505.1 of Tachyglossus aculeatus. Classification (NCBI taxonomy): domain Eukaryota; kingdom Metazoa; phylum Chordata; class Mammalia; order Monotremata; family Tachyglossidae; genus Tachyglossus; species Tachyglossus aculeatus. Next base: position 52,526,141 of record NC_052068.1, on the reverse strand, counting down.
CTGCATACCACAACATTGTCGGTAATTACACTGTTCCAGATGGATACAGCTTTCATGCAAGTTCTAGGATTTCAATGGTAGTAATTCAAGTAATGGGTATTTCTCTAGGTGTTTCTCCCTGAAATACTAAGATAAATGCTTGGTCCCAAATCTCCTCCACAGAAATCTTTCTCTGTTGGTTTATTCTGTTATCTTTCTTTGTAGAACTGGGTTTTGGATGCCAATGTCTTTATAACCTTGCTGCTTGCTAGGGTTATTAGAAACCTCCTTCTATTCCCCAGTACTGATAATCTGTGAGTCTTACTTCAGGGTTTCCTTTAGTAATGTCTCATGGTAATCAGAGTCAAGATAACTGTGTCTTTTGTTCTGCACCAAAGTTAGGTTACTTGAATAGAGATTAATGTTCACACTGCTAAGCACCATAAATTTACAATCTTCAGAATGAACAAATTGCACATTTAACACTTGTTTATACATTTTGCTTTTTAAAATAATTATAAGTTTCCATTAAAATCTGGCACCCATGTACAATATTCAAAATAGACCCAATTAAAAAAAATTCACTAATTAATTTAGCTTTTTTCTTCCAAGTTAGCAAGCTTAAATAGGAATGATCTAACATAATTGTAGTGCAGATTCCATTTAATGGGCCTTGGTTGTTGTATTACTTTTTTCTTTCAACTCTGTATCTAACAATAAATATGGATATCCTTTGAGTTTGAGGGTGATGGTATTGATATTGCAGTTGTTATAGGTGTTGGAGAATGTGGCTCTTTTGATCAATTGTCAAATGAACTACAGTAACAATAATAATAATATTTGTTAAGCACTATGTGCCAACAACTTTACTAAACTCTGTGGTAGGTACTAAGAAGATTGGATGCAGTTCTTGCTTCACAAGGGAAAAATCATGAAGTAGCAATATTTTATTTATAAATATGCATATGTGCATATATATATATGTTACTGTTACTTATTTACACTTTTCCTTCACATTTGAAGAAGTCATCACTGATAGTGAAATTCAGCTATGAAGGTGCATAGCTGAAAAGGACAATATGGAACCAACAATTCTAGTCACATCTTATACAAAAAATGTTGTCCCTTTTTGTGTGGTAACTAGTAATGTTTGCAGCACATGGGGCTATTTTCTCTTCTCTTTGCCTCCTGTTCCTTACAAAGTGTTGGCTCAAAAAGGGTCAAGCATCTCCTGAGGGCAGTGCACCATGCTCGTCTATCTTCAGCATTTGACTCCCAGCTTTCAGCTGGGATGCAGATTGTCTGAGATTTTGTTTCACTGTGTCCTTGAAGTGTTTATTATGTCCACCTTGCTTTCAGTTTCTCAGTTTTGGGCCCCCATTCAGCAGTCACTTGGGTATCCTGCTGTCTCTCATCCTTCTCTCGTATCCCTCTCAGCATAGCTTCGTTCAGGTGAGTATGGCGCAGTTGATAGGGCATGGGACTGGGAGCCAGAAGGCCATGGGTTCTAATCCCGGCTCTGCCATTTGTCTGCTGTGTAACCTTGGGCAAGTCACTTGACTTCTCTGGGCCTCAGTTACCCCATCTGGAAAATGGGGATTGAGACTGTAAGCCCCACATGGGACAGGGACTATGTCCAACCTGATCTGCTTGTATCCACCTCAGCGCTTAGTACAGTGCCTGTCACATAGTTAAGCACTTAACAAATACCATAACTATTATTATTATGGATTCAGTCCTAGAAGACTGAGTTCTAGAATTCCATTGTTTGTGATCTTGTTTTGTTGACTGACATTGGATATGGTCCATTAGGATGTTGATGGGACTGCTGAAGGAGCCCGGTATGGTACTTGTGTAGGGTATGGGTGATATAATAATAATAATAATAATGGCATTTATTAAGCACTTACTATGTACAAAGCATTGTTCTAAATGCTGGGGAGTTTACAAGGTGATCAGGTTGTCCCACAGGGGGCTCACAGTATTAATCCCTATTTTACAGATGAGGTAACTGAGGCACAGAGAAGTTAAGTGACTAGCCCAAAGTCACACAGCTGACATTGGAGGAGCCGGCAGTTGAATCCATGACCTCTGACTCAAAAGCCCATGCTCTTTCCACTGAGCCATGCTGCTTCTCTTAATTATGATAATAATGATGGTATTTGTTTAGCCCTTACTGTGCATCAAGCACTGTTCATAGAGCTGGGGAAGATACGAGGACACTGTCCTTGCCCCAAGTGGGGCTCACGGTCTAAGGAGAGGGAAGACCAGGTATGGCAGCTATAGAGAAGGTTGGGCAACACTTCAATGCTGTAGACCTTTAGTTTGCTCTGGATCCTCAAACCATGCCATCGCCACATTCCATTTAACAGTTTTCCAAAGGATGTGCTGGACTTTTAGATTTGTTTTTCCATTTCTTTATCATTGATTCACTGGTCAATGAACTGAATAAGTAACAGAATTCTGTGACAGAGTTTATCTTTGGGTTGCTAAGATTAATTTTTGGTTATGTATAGCTTCCTTAGTGCAGGAGTGTTATCTGGAACGTATCTGCTAATTCTATTGTATTGTACTTTCCCAAGCATTTACTACAATGGTCTGCATGTAGTAAGTGCTCAATAAATATGATTGATTGATTGATTGATTGCAGGCTGATGCATCATTTTGGTTTTCAGTGGATTTATTGTCAGGCCAAAACATCTAGCTGATTTAGTGAATTAGTTTACCGTTATTTGCATGTCTTTATTGATGTGTGCTCAAGGGCACTGTCAACTGAATAAAGAAATTCTTAAATGATAACTGGTCCTTGGACTTTGGGTGATGAATGAAGTCTTTTGGGTTAGAGAATACGGATTTTGTTTTACATGAAAACTCTCATCAATGATTTGAATTTACTGAATTCGCTCTCTCATTTCACAATATTTTCCATTTGTAACTCTCAAACCCACTCCAACTAGTGATGATGAATATAATACTCTGTAAATGGAACTGAATATTTCCCAAGAACTGAATTTACTGGGCTTGTGTGTATTAGTGAAGCCATCTTGAGTTATATTTATTTGAAACTAGTCCACCAAACTTGTAATAGTAGTGGCATTTAATGAATGCCCATGTGATCTGATGCACTGAATGGGGTATTTGGGAAGTACAGACTAAAAAAGTGATGTAGTCTTTGCCAACAAGGAACTTATACACTAACAGAGGAGGCAAACATGCACATATCTTCATCTAGAGTGGTCAAAATCAGTAAATTGAGCATACATATATAAATGAGAAGTACCAGGGCTTCGTGGAAAGAGCACAGCCTTGGGAGTCAGAGGACATGGGTTCTAATCCTGGCTCTGCCACTTATTTGCTGTGTGACCTCGGGCAAATTCGTTAACTTCTCTGTGCCTCAGTTGCCTCATCTGTAAAATGGGGATTAAGACTGTCAACCCCTGGTGGGACAACCTGATTATCTTTACTACCCCAGGACTTAGAACAGTGCTTGGCAAATAGTAAGAGCTTAACAAATATCATTATTATTATTATTATTATTATTATTATTAGTGCCCAAAAGGGTGTAAGTAAGCTGAATAATCAGCATGGCCTAGTGGCAGAACACAGGCTTGGGAGTCAGAAGATGTGGGTTCTAATCCCGGCTTTTCCACTTGTCTGCTGTGTAATATTGGGCAAGTCACTTAATTTCTCTCTGCTTCAGTTACCTCATCTGTAAAATGGGGATTATTATTATTATTAATAATAATAATAATGACATTTGTTAAGTGCTTACTGTGTGTCAAGCACTGTTCTAAGCACTGGGGGTTAATGAGGTAATAAGGTTGTCTCACAAGGGGCTCACAGTCTTGATCCCCATTTTACAGATGAGGTAACTGAGGCACGGAGAAGTTAAGTGACTTGCCCAAAGTCACACAGCTGAAAAGTGGCGGAGTTGGAATTAGAACCCATGACCTCTGACTTCAAAGCCCATGCTCTTTCCTCTGAGCCACACTGCCCAACGTGAGATAACTTGATTACCTTGTATCTACCCCAATGCTTAGAACAGTGCTTGGCACATGGTAAGTGGTTAACGAATACCATTCTTCTTGAGAAGCAGCATGGCTCAGTGGAAAGGGCACGGGTTTCAGAGTAGGTTGTGAGTTCTAATTCTGACTCCGCCACTTATCAGCTGTGTGACTTTAGGCAAGTCACTTAACTTCTCTGTGCCTGTTACCTCATGTGTAAAATGGGGATTAAGATTGTGAGCCCCACATGGGACAACCTGATTGCCTTGTATCTACCCCAGCACTTAGAAAAGTATTTGGCATATAGTAAATGTTTAACAAATACCATTATTATTATTATTAATAATAATAATCAATTTAAAACTTGAGAGAAAACTGGTGTATGGAAAACTACCAAACCCATCTTTGTTCTTTAATAAGGGAATGTACAGGCACCCAGAGCTAGATGATTTTGGCAATGAACAATCAATCAAGCAGTCAATCAGTGGTATTTACTGGGCACTTACTGTGTAAAGAGCATTGTACTGAGAGCTTGGGATAGTACAATATAGATGCAGTCCCTGCCCACAAGAAGCTTACCATGTACAGGAGAGACAGACATTAAAATAGATTAGGGGTAGGGGAAATAGAAATCTAAATATAAGCGTTATAGGGCTGGGGTGAGTATCAAGTGCATAATGATGCAGAGGGAGGGTAGACAGAATAAAAACTTCATAGTGAAACTATAGACCTGTGATAGTAGATGTAGCCTTACACCAAATGGCAACCAGCAGAGAACTCTTCCAAACACTTAACACAGTGCTCTGCACACAGTCAGCATTCAATAAATATGACTGACTGACTGAGAAGGTTGGTGCTCTTAATAATAACCGTGATAGGTGTTAAATACTTATTATCTGCCAAGCACTGGGGTAGATGTAATATAAGCAGATTGAACATAGTACCTGTTCTACATCGGGCTCTGAGTGTAAGAGGGACGGAGAACAGGCATTTAATCCCCATTTAACAGATGCGGAAGCCAAGGCACAGAGAAGCTAAGTGACTCACCCAAGGTAACATAGTAGGCAAGTGGCAGAGCTGGAATTAGGATGAAGGTCTCTTGACTCCCATGCCCATTCTCTTTCCACCAGGTCACGCTGCTTCTCCCTTCTGGAGGGCGAGGGTATTCTCAAAGGTAACTTGGATTCTTCCTTTCTGCACCTGCTGGCACAGCTGAAAGGGAACAAAAGGGATGAAGATTTGGGATGGGTGTCTGAACTTAGAGAAGCAGCATGGTGTAGTGGATAGAGCAGAGGCTTGGGAGTCATCAGGTACTGAATTCTAATCCCGACTCTGCCAGTTGTCTGCTGTGTGGCCTTTGGCAAGTCACTTCACCTCTCTGTGCCTCAGTTACCTCATCTGTAAAATGGGGATTGAGACTGAGCCTGATGTGCGACAGGGACTGTGTCCAAGCTGATTTGCTTGAATCCACCCGCATTTAGTACAGTGCCTAGCACACAGTAAACACTTCACAAATACTACCACAGTTATTACTATTATTATTATTAGTAGTAGTAGTAGTAGTAGTAGTAGTAATAGCTCAGCTGTGCTTCCTGTCTCAGATTCGAGCTTTACCTGTGTTTCCCTCACTTCCCCTTCCCAAATGGGAGATTCCAGGCACCTCAAAACAGGAAAAGGTTGAAAAACACTTGAATCTCCAAAAGTTATTTTTTCAAGGAATGATCGGCTATACACAGACCCTGATCTAAACCCTCCTGGAATACTGTTTATTAAGTGCTTTCTTGCTTTCTAGTTCTTTAGTCCAGTTCCAATTATGTTCCTTCTCTAACAGTTTCACAGATTTCAAAGTCCCTAAAAATTCAGATTTCCTGTGGAATTAAACTAGGTCCAGCTTGGTGAGCCAAAGCTTTAAATGCCAGCTGCTCTGTGTGTTTATTCTGGAATCACTCTTCAGACCAGTTGGACAGAAATGATCTCTCTTGGGGTACAGCTGACAGGGATAATCTAGATTTCTCTTTCTTGTTCAGTCAGATGGAGTCATTTCATATAGGGGAATCATTCTTCACACAAGAATTCCCTCACTAGTGGAGCCTGGCCTCTTTTCTGATGCTAACATCTTGCTCTCATTCCCCACCGTTGAGTTCCCGGAGCGCAGAGGGGCTCGTTTACTGCAACCTAGCCACACCAGACCATGCATACGAGGTGGCAGGGATGGTAATGGAATTCTGAACCAAGCAGTTGGTGAATGATGGCCTCAAAAAAAGGAGGTAAATAATCAACCAGGAAGAAAAACCCACCTTCAGCCTCTGACTTCTGGTTAATGATGGCTCTAGACAGCCATTTGGGAAAAGCAAATGACTGGATACTGAAAGCAAGAATCCTCGGGCAGCCTGACAACCAAAAGAGCAGAAAGAAACCTTGATCTCAAGGGTCTCTAAAAGTGCTGTCTTCTAATGGGCACACAAGGATGCTCATCAGCACTTAGAACAGTGCTTTGCACATAGCAAGCGCCTAATAAATGCCATCATTATTATTATTATAAAATACAATCACTTATCCTGTCCCGCCTAGATTTCTGCATCAGCCAGCTACCAGCTCAGCTACCAGAATGACTGCAGATGGAATAATAATAATGATGGCATTTATTAAGCGCTTACTATGTGCAAAGAACTGGAAGTGGTGCATTTTGGGAGAAATGTGTCTATGGCGTTGCTAAGGGTCGGACATGACTCGACAGCATAAGACAACAATGTTTATTGAGCATTTACTACCAATCAGTCAATCAATCAACCAAATGTATTTAATTAGCATATGGTTTGGGCAGTCGATAGTCATCCCACCCTTAATCCCACAGCACTAATGAACATATCTTCAAATTATATATTATAAATTATTTACATTAATGTCTGTCTCCCCCTCTAGACTGTAAGCTCCTTGTGGGCAGGGAACTTGTCTGCTGGATATTTTGTATAGTACTCTGCTAAATGGTCAGAACAGTGCTCTGCACACAAGTGCTCAATATATACTGTTGATGATATACTGAGTGCTTAATGTATGCAGAGCATTGTACTAAAAGCTTGGGAGGGTATAACAGAGTTGGTAGACATGTTCCCTGCTCACAAGGAGCTATGTGCTAAGAACCACACTGAGTACTGAAGAGCTACAAGAAAATGAGATTAGCCACCATCCCTGTCCCACATGCAGCTTAAAGTCTAAATAGGAAGGAGAACAGGTGCTGAATCCACATTTTACCAGTGAGGAAACTGAGGCACAGAGAAGTTAAATGACTTGCCCAAGGTCATACAGCAGGTAAATGTCAAAGCTGGGATTAGAACATAGGTCTTCTGATTCCCAGGCCTAAGCTCTTTCCACCAGACCACACTACTATTCATTGTCAACAAGACCTGGCTCACAGCTGACAATACTGTCTCCCCTTTCACAGTCTATCTGGAAGGTTTAGTCTTCTCCCACTCTCCCCAACTCATTGGGAAAGGGGGAGGTATTCTGCTCTTTGTCTTTCAGTCTTTCAATGCCAATTTCAACCATCCCACCCTCTCTCTCCCTCAGCTTCTCAGCCATTGAAGCCATGTCCTTTGAAGCCTCTGTCACTATACTTACAAATTGCTGTTGTCAACTGGCTCCACCTCCAATCTTCCGAGCGATTTAGATGTCTGATTGCATTTTTCACCTTCCTTCTTTCCATCTTAGGGATTTCAATAATAATAATGATGGCATTCGTTAAGTGCTTACTATGAGCCAAGCACTGTACTAAGCACTGGGGTAGATACAAGATAATCAGGTCCCAACTGGGGCTCACAATCTAAGCAGGAAGAAGAACAGGTATTGAATCCCCATTTTGCAGATGAGAGAACTGAGGCACAGAGAAATGAAGTGATTTGCCCAAGGTCACACAGCTGACACGTGGTGGGCTGCAGATCCGAACCCAGGTCCTCTGACTCTCAGGTCTTGCACTTTCCACTAGGCCATGATGCTTTTGGCCTAGTGGAAATACCATTGATTGAACAATATATTTCCCAGGAATCCACACCATGTTCCTTCTAGACTGAAAGCCCCTTGTGGGCAGGAAATGTGTTTCCCGACTCTGTTGTTGTATACTCTTTCAAATGCTTAGTATAGTGCTCTGTACATAGTAAGTGTTCAATAAATACCCCTGATTGATTGATGTTACTAGCCTTTTCCATACCTTCTGTTGTGGATGCTGAGTCATCCTGTGCCATGAGGCAGGGGGCTGGTTTAAAAATCTCTTCCAGCTCTAGATCAGATGACTCCAAATGTCTTTAGTCTTTAAAAACACTAAGATGCACCATAATTTTGTTTTAAGAATTTAAATTTACAACACCCTGACATTAATCCTTCAAAACCTGCCCCATAAAACATGAAAATGTTCTCAACTATTCAGATTTGGTTTTTAATATGATTTTTTTCCCCATTAAGGCTGAGGGCCAACACATTGCTTTATCATAATCATCAAGTATTCCTTGAGTATCTATTTAGTACTAGGCTTTTGGGAATTTATAGAAAAGTGAGCATGGCTAGTGGAAAGAGTGTGGGACTGGGAGTCAGGAGACCTTGATTTGAGTCATAGTTTGAGCCACTGGCCGAATGTGTGACCCTAGACAAGTCACTTAACTTCTCTGGGCCTCAATTTCTTCTCTGTAAAATGGGGAAGGGATTGTGAGCTCCATGGGTGTCTGACCTTAGAACTCAGTATTTAAAATCATCATCATTATCATCATCATCAATCGTATTTATTGAGCGCTTACTGTGTGCAGAGCACTGTACTAAGCGCTTGAGAAGTACGATCAAATAAGGGCTTCATAAATGTCATAATTGTTACTATTATTAAATAACCAATATTAATATTAGATGAATTAGACTTGGTCCTACCTTCTAGAGGCTTACACTATAAGAGGGAATACAGACACTTAACTAAAACCTTAAATTCATAATAATAATAATAATAATAATAATGGCATTTATTAAGCACTTACTATGTGCAAAGCACTGTTCTAAGCACTGGGGAGGTTACAAGGTGATCAGGTTGTCCCATGTCAGGCTCACAGTCTTAATCCCCATTTTACAGATGAGGTAACTGAGGCACAGAGAAGTGAAGTGACTTGCCCAAGGTCACATAGCTGACAAGCAGTGGAGTTGGGATTAGAACCCATGATCTCTGATTCCAAAGCCCAGGCTCTTTCCACTGAGAAGAGAGGTGAGGTAGGAGGGGGGAGGTGATGGAGAGCATTGAAGCCGAGGGTGAGGAGTTTTTGCCTGATGCGTAGGTTGATTGGTAGCCACTGGAGATTTTTGAGGAGGGAAGTTACGTGCCCAGAGCATTTCTGCACAAAGACGATTCGGGCAGCAGCGTAAAGTATGGATTGAAGTGGGGGAGAGACAGGAGGATGAGAGATCAGAGAGGAGGCTGATGCAGTAATCTAGTCGGGATAGGATGAGCGATTGAACGAGCAGGGTAGTGGTTTGGATGGAGAGGAAAGGGCGGATCTTGGCAATGTTGCGGAGGTGAGACCGGCAGGTTTTGGTGACGGATTGGATGTGAGGGGTGAACGAGAGAGCGGAGTAGAGTTTGACACCAAGGTTGTGGGCTTGTGAGACGGGAAGGATGGAAGTGCCGTCAACAGTGATGAGAAAGTCGGGGAGAGGGCAGGGTTTGAGAGGGAAGATAAGGAGTTCAGTCTTGGACATGTTGAGTCAGACATGATGGCACACAGACATCCAGATGGAGATGCCCTGAAGGCAGGAGGAGATGTGAGCCTGGAGGGAGGGAGAGAGAGCAGGGGCAGAGATGTAGGTTTAGATGTAGATGTAGACTTGTACTTACCAAGTGCTTAGTGCTGTGCTCTGCACACAGTAAGCACTCAATAAATACGATTGAATGAATGAATGAATGACTTGAGAGCTAAATTACTTGTAACAACTGTTGAGGGATGGGGAACAAAACAAACAATGGAGGGATCGGAGCAAGTCTTGACAAATAAGATTTCCTCTTAAGCACCTTGTCCTTCCACCATAAAAGAGACCCAACCAAACTTCTGGGAATCTTCTCCTTACATTCCCTAAATGTTCCTGTGAGTTCAGCCTTCCCTTCCTTCCAGCTTCTCCAGAAAAAATTTGGTTGGGGGGGGGGGGGCGGGGGGGGGGGAGGTTGGGGGAAGCAGGGAGGCCAAGAGGCTGCACAAATACCAAAGAGATAAGAAAGCAAAATGTCTTCCTCTCTGTATGTCAAGGAAGGATCCAATTCTCCAGTTCTCCAGTTCAGCACCCAAAATTCTTTTACAATAATTATGGTATTTACTAAGCCCTTCCTATGTGTCTAGGACTGTGTTAAGTGCTGGAATAAATGCAGATAATCAGTCAAAAGTCCAATTCCTGTCTCAGATAATAATAATACTAATAATAACGGCATTTATTAAGCGCTTACTATGTGCAAAGCGCTGTTCTAAGCACTGGATGGGGCTCATGGTCTAAGAGAACAGGCATCTTATCCTCAGTGAGGAAACAGAAGCATAAAAAGATTAAATGACTTGCCCAGGGTCACTCAGCAGGCCAGTGCCTTAGCTGGCATTAGAATCTGGGTCTCTTGTTTCCCAGTCCTTTGTTCTCTTCATTAGGCTCCAGTGCCATCTGGCAGCTCTAGAGGTTTTGAGGCAATGCAAGCGACAAGGAGTGATTTGCTTGTAATGTGTTCAGGCTTTAGTTAAGCTTTACATGGAAAATGTTGTTGCCATCAATTGGAGTATTCGAATAGAGTTCAAAATTCAGCGGCTACTCAGAAGTTCACATAAACTTCAATTCAGCTCCTAATTTGTCTTGGTTTGTCTTGGTTTGTGTCACTCAAGGTGTATGGTCATCCAGAGAAGGAAAGGCTTGAAAGTCTTCACATAGAAGTAGAACAAGAGATATTCCAGAGAAGAAACAGGGAAGAAAAATAATCCGGAAACGAAGATAGCTGAGAAGGCTTGAGACAGTCACATTAACGGGTGGGTCTCTACCTGGCCATAAGATTCACTTCTTGGCCTCTGAAGTTACTTGTTAGACTAAACAATCAGTTGATCCAAAAGCAGTCTCTTCATTAACAGTCAAGAGAAACGCCCAAGAAACACTAACAACCTTGTAGAAACAAAAACAACAAAAAGAGAACACCCCAAACCCCATTCTTCTGGGATCCCTGCCAGTGCTGGGTGCTCACTCATGAAGGAGAATACTCCAGAGTGAGAAAATATTGTAATTGGATGCTGGGGTCCAGTGAAGTCCTCATCCAGGCAGGACAACCATTCATTCATTCAGTTGTATTTATTGAGCGCTTACTGTGTGCAGAGCACTGTACTAAGCGCTTGGGAAGTACAAGTTGGCAACAAGTTGGCAACCAGAGAGGCCCCATGCCCCAGCCACTCCCAACTTCTTTCACTCATTCATTCAATCATATTTATTGAGCGCTTACTGTGTGCATCCATCTTCAACCGCTCACTCTCCACTGGTTCCTTCCCCTCTGCCTTCAAACATGCCCATGTCTCTCCCATCCTAAAAAAACCCTCTCTTGACCCCACCTCACCTTCTAGTTATCGTCCCATATCCCTCCTACCATTCCTTTCCAAACTCCTTGAACGAGTTGTCTACACGCGCTGCCTAGAATTCCTCAACAACAACTCTCTCCTCGACCCCCCTCCAGTCTGGCTTCCGTCCCCTTCATTCCACGGAAACTGCGCTCTCAAAGGTCACCAATGACCTCCTGCTTGCCAAATCCAACGGCTCATACTCTGTCCTAATCCTCCTCGACCTCTCAGCTGCCTTTGACACTGTGGACCACCCCCTTCTCCTCAACACGTTATCTGACCTTGGCTTCACTGACTCCGTCCTCTCCTGGTTCTCCTCTTATCTCTCCGGTCGTTCTTTCTCAGTCTCTTTTGCAGGCTCCTCCTCCCCCTCCCATCCTCTTACTGTGGGGGTTCCCCAAGGTTCAGTGCTTGGTCCCCTTCTGTTCTCAATCTACACTCACTCCCTTGGTGACCTCATTCGCTCCCACGGCTTCAACTATCATCTCTACGCTGATGACACCCAGATCTACATCTCTGCCCCTGCTCTCTCCCCCCTCCCTCCAGGCTCGCATCTCCTCCTGCCTTCAGGACATCTCCATCTGGATGTCCGCCCGCCACCTAAAGCTCAACATGTCGAAGACTGAGCTCCTTGTCTTCCCTCCCAAACCTTGTCCTCTCCCTAACTTTCCCATCTCTGTTGACGGCACTACCATCCTTCCCGTCTCACAAGCCCGCAACCTCGGTGTCATCCTCGACTCCGCTCTCTCATTCACCCCTCACATCCAAGCCGTCACCAAAACCTGCCGGTCTCAGCTCCGCAACATTGCCAAGATCCGCCCTTTCCTCTCCATCCAAACTGCTACCCTGCTCATTCAAGCTCTCATCCTATCCCGTCTGGACTACTGCACTAGCCTTCTCTCTGATCTCCCATCCTCGTGTCTCTCTCCACTTCAATCCATACTTCATGCTGCTGCCCGGATTATCTTTGTCCAGAAACGCTCTGGACATATTACTCCCCTCCTCAAAAACCTCCAATGGCTACCGATCAATCTGCGCATCAAGCAGAAACTCCTCACCCTGGGCTTCAAGGCTCTCCATCACCTCGCCCCCTCCTACCTCACCTCCCTTCTCTCCTTCTACTGCCCAGCCCGCACCCTCCGCTCCTCCACCACTAATCTCCTCACTGTACCTCGCTCTCGCCTGTCCCGCCATCGACCCCCGGCCCACGTCATCCCCCGGGCCTGGAATGCCCTCCCTCTGCCCATCCGCCAAGCTAGCTCTCTTCCTCCCTTCAAGGCCCTGCTGAGAGCTCACCTCCTCCAGGAGGCCTTCCCAGACTGAGCCCCTTCTTTCCTCTCCCCCTCGTCCCCCTCTCCATCCCCCCGTCTTACCTCCTTCCCTTCCCCACAGCACCTGTATATATGTATATATGGTTGTACATATTTATTACTCTATTTATTTATTTATTTATTTATTTTACTTGTACATTTCTATCCTACTTATTTTATTTTGTTGGTATGTTTGGTTCTGTTCTCTGTCTCCCCCTTTTAGACTGTGAGCCCACTGTTGGGTAGGGACTGTCTCTATGTGATGCCAATTTGTACTTCCCAAGCGCTTAGTACAGTGCTCTGCACATAGTAAGCGCTCAATAAATACGATTGATTGATTGATTGATTGATTGCAGAGCACTGTACTAAGCACTTGGGAAGTACAAGTATTTTACCCCTGGAAGTCGAATGATCAGACCCACCAAAGAATAATTCAAAGTTTTACAGTACCTTGGTGATCTAAAAATGACAAAAAATGTTACAAGTACTATTGGAAAGGAAAATGAACTTGATATATGCCCAAAAAAACAGGAGTGGCGGAGAACACCAGCTCTCCTATCTTTCAAAGTTAACCATGGAACAATGGAAAATGGATCAGCTCTAATAATTAATCCCCTCTCAGAGTCACACCTGGAGAGTTTCCAGTACTCTACCAGTCTCGACTACAGGAAGGAGAGTCCAGCAGAGACATACTCATTCCATTCCTAGTGTGGCCAGTGGCTAGCAAGTGGAAGGCAATTTGCTACAAGTCAAAACTCACCTGTGCTGGGCAGCAGCAGCATGGGAGAGAGTCAAAGGTGGAAACTCAAGTTTACTGCACCGAAGGAGGCAATGGTGAACCACTTCTGTATTTTTCCCAAGAAAACTCCATAGATACACTACCTGAAGGATTGCAGATGGAGGTGGGGTGTTTTGGGAGAGCTGTGTCCAGGGTGTTGCCATGGGTCAAAAGAGACAACAGCATATTACAAGACAATAATTAATAATAATAATAATAAAGATAATTGTAGTATTTGTTAAACACTTACTATGTGCCAAGTACTGAACTAAGCGCTGAGGTGGATACAAGCAATTGGGTGGGACACAGTCTCAATCCCCATTCTACAGATAAAGTAACTGAGGCACACAGAAGGAAATTGACTTGCCCAAGGTTGTGCAGCAGATATGTGGCAGAATTGGGCTGAGAGCTCATGACCTTCTGACTCCCAGGCCCGTGCTCTATCCACTATGCTATATGCAAAATATTTATTGCAAAGCTATTTATTCATTCATTTCATTAAATCGTATTTATTGGGCACTTACTGTGTGCAGAGCACTGTACTAAGCGCTTGGGAAGTACGAGTCGGCAACATAAAGAGACAGTTCCTACCCAACAACGGGCTCACAGTCTGGAAGGGGGAGACAGAAAACAAAACAGAACATGTAGACTGGTGTCAAAAACGTCAGAATAAATAGAATTATAGCTATATGCACATCATTAACAAAATAGAGTAGTAAATATGTATAAGTAAAATAAATAGAGTAATAAATCTGTACAAATATATACAAGCGCAGTGGGGAGGGGAAGGAGGTAGGGTGAGGGGGTGGGGAGGAAGAGAGGAAAAAGGGGGTTCAGTCTGGGAAGGCCTCCTGGAGGAGGTGAGCTCTCAGTAGGGCTTTAAAGTGAAGAAGAGAGCTAGTTTTTAGCATACTAGAGGAAAGACGAGGCTGTTGAGTGGCATTATCCTGATCTTAATGAGTGGATTCTTTCCAAAGATATTTGGAAATCTGTTTGACAGGACTTATAGCTGCTGATGCCAAACAACCTTTAAGGAGCACTTTCTACACTTTTGATGGCCATTACCAAATGGGCACACCATATGCAGTACATTGATGATGGATCATCTGGTTGGGGGATCACTTTCTAAATGACATGGACTAGAGTTTAGGAATAATAATAATAATTTTGGTATTTGTTAAGTGCTTACTATGTGCCAAGCACCGTTCTAAGCAATGGGGAGCTTACAGGGTGATCAGGTTGTCCCACGGAGGGCTCACAGTCTTAATCCCCATTTTACAGATGAGGTAACTGAGGCCCAGAGAAGTTAAGTGACTTGCCCAAAGTCACACAGCTGACAATTGGCGGAGCTGGGATTTGAACCCATGACCTTTGACTCCAAAGCCTGTGCTCATTTCCACTGAGCAATACTGTATGGAAAAAAAGTTTGTTTTGCCTTGCAATGATGTTATAGACTGAGCTGGGTGGTAGTTGCAGGGGAGAGGAGTAGGAATGGATCAGGGCCATAGGACAGCAGTGAGGAAAGTCTCAAGAAAAACAGACAGCATCCAGGTCAGGTATTCGGAGGGGCAGACAGGAGTATCAGGGGTTGTTGATTGCTTCTGCCCTAAAATTAAATAAGAAATTTTGGACAAACTGGTTAATTAGCTCTCAAGTCATTCAGTCATTCATTCAATCACATTTATTGAGTGCTTACTGTGTGCAGAGCACTGCACTAAGCACTTGGTAAGTACAAGTCTACATCTACAGCTCTGCCCCTGCTCTCTCTCCCTCCCTCCAGGCTCGCATCTCCTCCTGCCTTCAGGACATCTCCATCTGGATGTCTGCCCGCCATCTAAAACTCAACATGTCCAAGACTGAACTCCTTATCTTCTCTCCCAAACCCGGCCCTGTCCCTGACTTTCTCATCACTGTTGACGGCACTTCCATCCTTCCCGCCTCACAAGCCCACAACCTTGGTGTCAAACTCGACTCCACTCTCTCGTTCACCCCTCACATCCAATCCGCCACCAAATCCTGCCGGTCTCACCTCCGCAACATTGCCAAGATCTGCCCTTTCCTCTCCATCCAAACCGCTACCCTGCTCATTCAATCGCTCATCCTATCCTGACTAGATTACTGCATCAGCCTCCTCTCTGATCTCTCATCCTCCTGTCTCTCCCCACTTCAATCCATACTTCACGCTGCTGCCCGGATCATCTTTGTGCAGAAATGCTCTGGGCACATAACTCCCCTCCTCAAAAATCTCCAGTGGCTACCAATCACCCTATGCATCAGGCAAAAACTACTCACCCTTGGCTTCAAGGCTCTCCATCACCTCCCCCCTCCTACCTCACCTCCCTTCTCTCCTTCTACAGCCCAGCCTGCACCCTCTGCTCCTCTGCCACTAATCTCCTCAATGTGCCTCATTCTCGCCTGTCCCGCAGTCAACCCCACCGGCCCGCATCATTCCCCGGCCTGGAATGTCCTCCCTCTGCACATCGGCCAAGCTAGCTCTCTTCCTCCCTTCAAAGCCCTACTGAGAACTCACCTCCTCCAAGAGGCCTTCCCAGACTGAGCCCCCTCCTTCCTCTTCCCCTTCCCCCCCCACCCCCCCTTACCTCCTTCCCTCCCCACAGCACCTGTATATATGTTTGTACGTATTTATTACTCTATTTTATTTGTACATATTTATTCTATTTATTTTATTTTGTAACATGTTTTGTTTTGTTGTCTGTCTCCCCCTTCTAGACTGTGAGCCCACTGTTGGGTAGGGACAGTCTCAATATGTTGTCATCTTGTACTTCCCAAGCGCTTAGTACAGTGCTCTGCACACAGTAAGCGCTCAATAAATACGATTGAATGAATGAATGAATGAATGAATGAATGAATGAACAAGTCAGCAACATATAGAGACGGTCCCTACCCAATAACGGGCTCACAGTCTAGAAGGGGAAGACAGAGAACAAAACAAAACATGTGGACAGGTGTCAAGTCATCAGAACAAATAGAATTAGAGCTAAATGCACATCATTAACAAAATAAATAGAATAGTAAATATGTACAAGTAAAATAAATAGTGATAAATCTGTACAAACATATATACAGGTGCTGTGGGGAGGGGAAGGAGGTAGGGCGGGGGGGATGGGGAGGGGGAGAGGAAAAAGGGGGTTCAGTCTGGGAAGGCCTCTTGGAGGAGGTGAGATCTCAGTAGGGCTTTGAAGGGAGGAAGAGAGCTAGCTTGGCAGATGTGTGGAGGAAGGGCATTCCAGGCCAGGGGAAGGACGTGGGCAGGGGGGCGTTGATGGTGGGACAGGCGAGAACGAGGTACCGTGAGGAGGTTAGTGGCAGAGGAGTGGAGGGTGCGGGCTGGGCTGTAGAAGGAAAGAAGGGAGGTGAGGTAGGAGGGGGTGAAATGATGGAGAGCCTTGAAGACGAGAGTGAGGAGCTTTTGCTTGATGTGTAGCTTGACAGGCAGCCACTGGAGATTTTTGAGGAGTACTAATTTCATGCAAAGTTGGTTCATGGTATAATGCAATCAGGGGTGGACACCCACCCCCCTCAACCGTCAAAGAGGCTAGGATAACATAATGAGCCCCATTCTTCATGGTGGGGCAAGCCTCAGATCGAGAGTCTAAAATGGCTCCTTAACTGTCTGAGGATGGGCCCTTACCACAAAGAATGCCCGGTGTGGTTTGGAGATCATCCATAATTGGGGGTTTTGGCTTTGGTGTATGCAAAGTAGGAGTTTAGTTAGTGCATGTAAATGTTTCTTTCAGGATGTGTCCTCTTCTCTTTGCTCTCATGGGGAGAGGAGGTGTGCTCCCCCAACACCAAGACAGTAAACTCATTCTGGGTAGGGAATGTGTCCAGCGGTAAGAACAGTGCTCATTGCTTATAACACTGTGCTTGGCACATTCATTCATTCATTAAATCGTATTGTTTGAGCGCTTACTGTGTGCAGAGCACTGTATTAAGTGCTTGGAAAGTACAATTTGGCAACAGAGACAATCCCTACCCAACAATGGTCTCACAGTATAGAAGAGGGGTGACAGAAAACAAAACAAGTAGACAGGCATCAATAGTATCAATATAAATAAATAGAATATAGATACATACACATAGTAAGCACTTGAAGAATACTATTAATATTATTATTTATTGTTATGTTGTACTCTTCCAAGTGCTTAATAAAGTACTCTGCACTAATAAAGTACTCTGCACTCAATAAGTGCTCAATAAATACAACTGAATGAATGAATGAAAGGAAATTTTAGAGGTGCACCATATGAATATTTGGGCAGATTCTATCCCCTGGGGTAGGGGAAAATCCCTAGTGGCACGATGGTCCACTTGACCTGACCACTAGCAGCGAGTTCCTGAAAAAGACATTAGATCTGCAGAGCTCGGGGAATGCTGATCAATCTGCCTCTTTTTGGGAGGTGGTGGGGGATAATTTCTTTCTTAATACCCCATGTTATTTTTCTGTGTCCCACTGCTCTTGGGAACCTGAGAACAACTGAAATAGAAACGATACCCACCCTGTAATCTAATCCCCTTTCTAGAATGAGCATAATTCAGACAAGGTGGGAGGTATTTTAAATGGTGGGGATTATGAGACACAGGGAGGCTGATTTGCAAGGGATTCTGGGACTTCAGGTGACCTAAGAGATTTATGAGACTGTTCAGATCAGGAAGGAGAAAGAAACGACTGTCACGTTGGCTCTGCAGGGAAAGGTGAGGTGTAAAGATAAACAGGGCTGGATGATTCATCTGGTTTAATGGTGTGAGAACACTACAAAGTACACATCATGGAAGAGTTTTAAAACAATTTATTTTATGCTTAAATAATCAACTAGATCATCCAGTGTTTTTGTTCTTTTCATACATATGTCATTAGAGCTATTGTCAATGAATGCTTCTTTCAGATGAATATAGTCAACAAATTAAAGTATGTCACCAAAACCCAAATAAAAATGCCCTTTAAAACACAGCAGCCTTAACAACCTAATATTACAACTGCTAGAATGGTTACAGATGATTGGCTTACTCCAAGATTCTACATCTTATAGCAGGGACACAATACAGTAATAATTTTACAGCGTGCTGCCAATCTATCGGCTAAAAATTTCTGTTCGGTTCATTTTGAAATATCCCAGACTTGTGCCTCTAAAGGGCCCTGACCCAACTCTAAAGCTGCAAGCATCCCCCCTGGATAAGCAAAAACAGTTAGCCCCCCCAACCCCTACCCCCAAATGCAACTACTGTATAGGTTATTTTTTGTTTTTAGGTCATTTCATTGAAAAAAATTGGCAACGGCAACAAATATTAGATGAAGGGCTTTGTGTTTACAGATAAAATCTTATCTTTTGTGGTGCGGTATACTGTAGTGTTTGCAAAATTGGAAAAGATTTAATCAAAATAAGGTGAAACTCATGCACCAAAATATTAGTATCTGAAGAAAAATTTTCACAGAACTACAGAATTCCTCATTTTGGGAATCATTTAAATTTGCAGCAGATTTTAAAGATTTGTTTTTAAAATCAAGCCAGCACTTTTGCATATACAAACATTATAATTGCTAATATACAAGAATCAGTGAAGATATACCCAGAATATCCCTGTAGGTGAGGCCACTTGAGATACTATCCTGTTAAATGCATTTGCAATATTCTGTTTGTGTTCTAAGAGGCAGTGCCTTATCAACATTTATTCTATTTTCTGTTAGAATTTATACATTGTTATTTATTTACAGCAAAACTATTGATGTTTAAAAAAGAAACATAGAGTGTTTATATCCTGACAGTTTGGGTCCAAGAAAAATAAGGCGAGCTGTTGTGGATTTAGTATCTTTAGTGTCTGTCCACGGCTTAACCATTTCATCTCCTGCTGTCCCATTTGGCCACAGGAACTTATTTCTTTTGTGGTGACATCAAATTGCTTGAGATAGCTTTTTAACAGTATGGCATCTTGTATGTACACTGCATTGTTATTTGCACACTCTCTAATCCCGGAATGAAGGTGAATTTCCATGCTCTGAATGTTGACATGCTAAATTAAAATTTTTTGGGTTTTTTTTCTTTTTTGCATAAAAACCATGCGGTTAATGTGTGGAAGCAAAAAACATACTCTCTCTCTCTCTCTCTCTCTCTCTCGCTCTCTCTCTCTCTCTCTCACACACACACACACACACACACACACACACACACCCCAGTGAATTTTCAATTCTTGGTGATTTTTTTTCTTCCTTACACGGCTTTCTAGAATCCTGGCAGTAAGAGCTCACAGTCCTATAGAGAGAAAGAAAACATGTAATGAGCTGAGTTCTTCTCTCCATGGCTTTCTCTGAACTTCTCGGGAAAGGGTCAGGCTCAAAATGAAGCCTAATGCTGCAGTACAAAGCCACTTTTCCCGAATCAGTGACTTTTCTAGATTTAACATCTGTTAGAAGTAGGCCAACACTTATTAAAAGAAGTAGGACTGTCAAATTGTTAGTCCCTTAGAGTAGGTTTCAAACTACCTCATCTTTCATCGGTCATTTAAGAACTCACTCTGACCAAATGGCTACACTTTCAACACTGCCATCTCACTCCTTGAGCTATATATATATATATCTAGGACAGGAATAATTCAGGGCTGGTTACCTCAAATCACCCCTGTCCAGGTGGTTAAAAAAGCTGTAGTAGGAGAAATGATTGCATCACCTTTTTCCCAAAGAGGAATACAAACTCTTTTGAGATCCTACACAAATCATTCCACCTTGCTTCTGCAAGACACTGGAGAGGGACATCTGGGGGCCGGGCAAAGTCTGTTACAGTCTGGGGGATCTGTCGTTCACCCCAATTTATGGCAATGTGACACCCCAAGGAATCTCCCATCCTTTGCTCATTTCCACAGAAAACACCACAATTCTGTTATTATTCTAGCTCCCAGAGTCCCCTTACTGTCCTCTCTGAATGCTGCTGCTAAACCCAGTGTACTTCCTGTTGCACTGGGGACTGCAGTAGATGCCTTAGACTGGAAGATGCAGAACAACCTTTTTTTTAATGGTATTTGTTAAGCACATAATAATAATAATAATTGTGGTAGTTGTTAGTGCTTACTATGTGCCAGGCATTGTACTAAGCAATGGGGTAGATGCAAGCTAATCAAGTTGGACACAGTCCATGTCCCTCACGGGGCTCACAGTCTTACCATTTTACAGATGAGGTAACTGAGGCACAGAGAAGTGAAATGACTTGCCCAAGGTCACAATGCAGACAAGCAGCAGAGTGTTCCTGTTCAAACTTCAGAAATTGGATTTCTCCATCTTGCCAGGAAAATGAAAGCTATCACTGATTTGAGGTAGCAGAAACTCATTTTGTATACCTAATTTTTTTAATGGCATTTGTTAAGGGCTTATTATGCTGCAAGCACTTTACTGAGCAGTGGGATAGAGACAGTGAATCATGTCCTACATGGGGCTCACAGTTTTAATCCCTGTTTTACAGATGAGGTGACTGTGTCACAGAGAAGTTAGGTGACTTGCCCAAGGTTACATAGCAGTCAGGTGTCAGAGCTGGGATTAGAACCCAGGCCCTTCTGAATTCCAACCCTGTGCTCTATCCACTAGGAAATCCTGCTTTTCATGTTTTGTTTTAAACTCCCCAAAGAAAGTCTCAACCAACTCATTCACAAAAACACCATCATCTTTTGGCCTTCACATAGTGCCAGAAGGAAGGTGCAATGGGCAAAAACTTGGTTCTGGTACAATAAGAAGTGTGAGATCCACTGTTCTGGTTGGAAAAATTGTTTGTTGGGGGAAGTGGTCCTTCCAGCCAGGGGAGAGCAGCGCATCCAAGTCAGGAAGGGGGGTACTTCCCAGCCCCATTCAGCCCCTGCTCCCTCTTGGTGGAGCCAGAAAGGGGGCCCTGGGCTGGAGCTGGGGGGTTGTCAATGGATTAACTACAGCTAGACGTCCCCCCCAGGGAATCGCCAATGGAGGTGCCAGGAAGCAGCACCACATGCAGTGTCTCCTAGCCTGGCCCAGTCCAGCCAACACAGCCCCTCAGCTGCCACCTTTGTATCCACTCAGGTATCCACTCTGCTCCTCAAACTCTGTCCTCAGCCTGGTTTTCATGTGGAAGAGGGAGATAGAGCCCTTTCATTTCCTCCCTACTTCCTCCCCTTCTACTCTACCTCCTTCCCTTCATTGCTGCATAGCACTAGAGTGGGGGTCGGGGCCAGAGTCATGGGGGAGGGAGTGGTTCTAGGGAGGAGGAGGGTGACCTCAGGATTGAGTGGGAAGGGGGGCTGACCCAAAATGTGGGTCTAAACTCCTCCTGAACTGTGGGGGACAATGGCTCTGGATGTCGGGAGAAAAGGGGAATTAGGGTGATAACCTCCTTTTGGGGTTTCCTGTCCCTCCTCAATAGGTCAAGGCTCAGGGTGGGAGAGGGAAAAGAAGGGTTTGGACATCCTGCCTCTAGTCTAGTCTGTGACATTGGTGTAACACAGGGCATCTTTGGGGTTCTTAAGAAACTATTTTTTTTTTTCGGTTCAGCAATGCATTCAGACTAAAGGTTCAAATCTTAAAACCTTTGAGACCATTTACAAACCTAGCTTGACTTCCTGGTATCAAAGAGGGGACTTTTCAAAATCAAAATAGTTTCCAAAAATCAGTGGGACCTGGCAACATTCCAAGTTTAAAACTGATCCTGTAAAAAAATGTTTTCCTATGGGGAAGAGTTAAATGTCTGGCAAACAGAGTTGTAGTGTACTAGCCAGTTTGCTTTTTCAGAGACCTCATTCAGGGCTCAGAGTTCCATGCAATATTTCTGGATTGTTTTACTAGTATGCTTATGGCAAGTGAACACTTAGTTGAACAATCCCTTAGGGCTCTAACACACACAAATCTCACTGGACACACGACTCATTTTCCTTTTTCTGACGACATCTTTTGTTTTCTTATTTTTTTCTCTGTCTTGGTTGGCCACCTCCTTCTGGCATAGAGGCAACAAAGTCAATAGAGCAGTGTATTAAAGATTCTATTATTCATAATTTCACTGCATCTTGTATAGTGCATGATGGAGTGACTGCTATAGAAAACTATATAAAAAAATACAATGTGATATTGTTATTTTATAGTAGTGGTGACCTAGTGGATAGAGCACGGGCTTAGGAGTCAGAAGGGCCTGGGTTCTAATCCCTGTTCCGCCACTCATCTGCTCTGTGTCCTTGGACAAGTCACTTCAATTTTACTTCTGTAAAATGGGGATTAAGACTGTGAGCCCTGTGTGGGACAGGGACTGTGTTCAACCTGATGAGCTTGTATCAACCCCAACTTTAAGTACAGTGCCTGGCACATAGTAAGTGTTTAACAAATACGATATAAAACAAGTTACTAGAAAACAAAATTAATTGTGTAATCCAGACAAGTTGGGTTTGTCTCGTGATTGGAAATCATTTGTCTAGGCAAGAGAACCTGGAATGATCTTTTGGCCAGGTGCACCAGGAAGAGTGTTAGAAGGAGCTAAGCTGCCGGCTGGCCCTCTGGTTACTTCATAAAATACTCTTTTATTTTTTTTGGAAGCCCTGTTGTCAATCCTTTTGGAAACCATGAGAAGAGAACTATGAATTCAGGACAGGAGAAGCAAAATTTACAGAAAAATACTGCTAAAGGAAAACCCTCTTCAGAGGGAGAACTCAATCAATTTAAATAAACACTACCAAACATTCAGTATCAAGCATGCCATTTAGAATATTCTTTTTAATGAACTCTGTTTTACCCAAAAGCTTTAACTTTGACCTGAGGTTTATTTCAACAAAACACAGACTGTCTGCAACTACTCTAGTCTCATGCTAAAGAATGCATCAGTAGAAATCAAAGGAAACATCAGTAAAGAATCATTGATGGCCTGTATTTCACCTTCTTGCTGAGGACTTACAATGTCATAGGCTTTTCTAAGAAATTCAGAGAGACAAAATAAAGGTGCTCTGGATATTTACTCATATTCATATCACTTATCTTCCAGATCCAGGTCTTAGAATGAATTTAAACATTTGTAGACTGTGAGATTGAGTGAGTTTCAAGGACTCATATGTTTGAAATCGTAAAGGTAAATGAACTCTGTGATTATTTCATTTTGGCCTTCCAAGCTAAAAACAGGTGGAATAAGATGAAGAGGATGAAAGAAACTTTTGGATGTGAAACCATTCCCTTCCCAATAAGCTCTGTCATTTTTCAGATATCCGAAGTAGTATTATTTCTCACATTGACTGACCGTTCACTGTTGGGCTGTTATGAATAACTCTTCTTCTCCACATGTCTGATTTCTTTTTTTGTCTTCATCTTATAGCCTTCTCCCTGCTTTAAACAAAATGAACACATTATGATTTTATGGCCCTAGGGTTTGAAATGGTAACAGTTCCCCACTGGGTCCCTGGGGCTTTGTTAGGCTAAGGAGAAAGCAGGTTATGCTCCTAGGCCATACAATCCAATGTCTTTAGCCCTCAGTTGAGGTCCAATCCCACAGACTAGGTTGCAGTCTCACTGTAGAAAAGCCTGTTATGCCATCCAACAAACATTCATGAAAGTGAGTAGGTTAGTGGTGAAAGAAAATATTAGTAAGTGGTAATTAAAAAAATACACATCAGCAGTAAATCACTGCATCCCAGAAGCGAGATTCCCCCCATGGGGATACTGACAAGTAGTGCACTTTCAAATGGCATTTTATTTTTAAATCAGCAGAGCTCGAAGTGAAACCCACTACAGAGCTTTGGGTAGTAAAGACCATGAAAATCAGAGATTAAATATACATTAATAGTCTATTCAGGGGCACTTTCTCACAAACATATAAAATTACAGATAAAAAAAGGTACAATCTAGTGAGTGGTTCAACCTTTTCCATATCAGATACTCTTCTGTTAGCAATCTGGATAATATGAGAATTTAGGATTTACAATATTACAGAGGTAAAGACACGATATTGTTTTTGGAGTCTGAGCAACAGTTCACATTTTCTAGTCAGATTCTCCTCCTTTGGTAAAGAGAACCTGTAAAATATATTTTTTTTAAATGGTAGAAGTAGAAGAAAGAAAAGAAAGATGCACACAGGAGCCAGAGGGTTCAACACCATTATCATTTCTTTTGTGGGATATCTATTTGTGATCCAGGGGACAATGACAGAAATATAATTTCTAATAAGAAACCTCTCAGAATCCAATTCTATATTGAAGCAACTTTCACTGAGGCCAGGATTTCTCAAACTCTCTAACGTGTTAGACCAAAATATCATCACACACACATCCCTGGTAATACTGAGCTCCAAGTCAGTGTCTTTGAGGATAGGCGCCCCTGGGAGAAAGTTTCCTTTCCCCAGGAAGATCCTTAGAACAGTTCCAAAGTGCAAGTTGGATAGCTATGAAGTTTTTGATGGCTTTTCAATGAATAGGGAGAATGGAATTCATGTTAAAGATCTGCAATTACATCTAGAAGTTTTGCCTTTCATTCTTCACCCGTTGCACAACTTGTCAAGGCGGTAAGCATTAGGTCTTGCCAAACAGCAAACTCCCAGCCCTTGAGCGGCATTTTCTATCAAGTCATCACAATCAATAAAACTCATTCTGTTGGCCTGGCCCACGCCCCCCCAACCCTCCACCATTACCATGTCACCATGTTTTCTCTCATGAGGGATAGCAATACGTCTTATTACTTTCCGGGTGACCTGCAGGAATGAAAAGTGCCGGGATTTTGGTTTTCTTTTTTCTTCATTTCCAAAGAAGAAAGTAGGACAAAAAATTGTAGCGTTTGGAAAATAAAACTATATAATGATAGGAGAACAGACAAAGCTCAATCGTTATTACTTTTCTCGTGATGATGTTGCCTTCTTCATCGGTAAACTGTTCCTCTGTGACAGATTCACCTGGCATGTTTTTTGCTTCCTCCCCCTAAAGAATGTGTCACACAAGGATTAACAACACATTCCAAATTTGGAAAAATCCAGACCCCAAGTTTCACAACACTGCACACACAAAACACATGCTTGGGGAGAACTTTTTCATGCTACGGGTTAAAGAAAAAAGTAATTCTGACAAAGACCAGATATTTCTAGCACAGATTGGTTGCTTGGTTGCTTCAAAAAACAAGTGACTTCTTGAAAAACTTCTGGCTAAATTATTTAAACAATGAAAGGCAGCCCAGGAGTCAGAAGGTCATGGATTCTAATACCGACTCCGCCACTTGTCTGCTGTGTGACCCTGGTCAAGTCACTTCACTTCTCTGGGCCTCAGTTACCTCATCTGTAGAATGGGGATTGAGACTGTGAGGCCCACATGGGACAGGGACCATGACCAATATGATTTGCTTGTACCCAATCCAGCACTTAGAACAGTACCTTTTAGACTTTTAGACTGTGAGCCCACTGTTGGGTAGGGACTGTCTCTATATGTTGCCAATTTGTACTTCCCAAGCACTTAGTACAGTGCTCTGCACATAGTAAGCACTCAATAAATACGACTGATGATGATGATGAGTACCTGGCACATAGTAAATGCTTAACAAATACCATAGTTATTATT
Organism: Tachyglossus aculeatus; assembly: GCF_015852505.1. Taxonomy (NCBI): domain Eukaryota; kingdom Metazoa; phylum Chordata; class Mammalia; order Monotremata; family Tachyglossidae; genus Tachyglossus; species Tachyglossus aculeatus. The sequence goes on along the minus strand of NC_052068.1, from coordinate 52,499,941 downwards.
ATTTCAATAAACCAGTTACTGAGGGTAAAGAACAATCTCCTCCTCCTGGATTAACATTTGCCATTTTCATATTTTTAGAAATCAGTCATCTTGAAGGGTCATTTGTCAGTCAGCAACCTACAAAACCCAAATCCCTCAGGTTTGCAGCAGATGAGTTACCAAGAATAGATGCTGGTTTTGAGAATTTAAACTCAAATTTTTTGAGAATGAGAATTTTTTGAAGCAGAATATAATCTGGTTTCTAGAATCTCATACTGAATATGGTTTTACTTATTTGTTCTGCTTGAAAGTGCTTTCAGTCAGAAGAATTAGAGCCGGCTAATGATTAAAGAGTGGTGCAGAGAACAGAGAGGAATCTAAGGAGAGAGACAAATGAAGTGAGAGGTGGAAAGTAGAAAAAGTGATAAAGAAGTTGGGATTTTTCAAATAGGACAAGAGAAAACTGGGGACCAATTTAATCAATCTTCCCCCTGGTGAACAGTTCACTCAATCGTATTTATTATTTTAGATGTTCTCTATCTCAGTGGCATCAAAATAAGAGAAAGTGGACTTCCAGGAAATATTGGGATTTACATTTGATATGTTTCCTGATGTGAAGGTGGTTAAATAGTGTGTCAGAAAAGATTGCCTGTAAAACAGGGGAATATTTCCTGTTCCTGAAAGACTTTATAAAATTCCATCTGAAGACTGAAAGACTAGAAGAAGGACTTGGTAGGCTCTAGCCCTAACTCGGTAGGCTCTAGCCCTAGGATTTCTGGGATATCAGTAAGAGAACAGAAAAAAAGCTATATGCCACATCAGATCTACTCTTATGAGGTAGAAAATTTCCTTTCTTGCATTGGGAGCTTAAACACTGTAGAGTTCTGATTGTTCTGTTTTTTTTAAGTATTTGTTTAGTGCTTATTCTGTGCCAGGCACTGTACTAAGCATTGGGATAGATACAAGCTAATTAGGTTGGACGCAGTCCCTGTCCCACATGGGGCTCACAGTATTATCTCCCATTTTCAGATGAGGCAAACAGAAGTTAAGGGGTCTACTCAAAGGTCACACAGCAGAAAAGTTCTAATTATATATCTTTAACCATTCAGACATTTACACAAGTCTTTCAACCACTTGTATTGTGAATGAAAGTGGAATAGATGGATAGTGCTGCAGTAAAACATACCTCCTTTTTATGGTATCTATAAAGCACTTACTATGTGGCAGGCATACAAGCTAATCAAATTGGATACAGTTTGTGTCACATGGGGCTCACAGTCTTAATCCCCATTCTGCAGATGGAGTAACTGAGGCCCAGAGAAGTTAAATGATTTGCCCAAGGTCACACATTAGGCAAGTGGTGGAGCCAGAATTAGAACCCATATCCTCTGACTCCTAGGCCTAGACTCTTTCTCAACATGGAAACATACAGACTTTGATGGGTCACAGTGGGCTAAAGAAAAATCTGACAAATAAGGAATTCAATCTATTGGGGGGGGTCTGTATCATGCAAAAGATGGGAAAAATATGAACAATAAAGCATTCCCAGTGGTGTAGTTGCTTTTTCTTACCAGGCAGCTCAGATTTAGAGTACCCCATACTGGCCATCCACAGAGTGATGTTGCTGTTTAATTTTTATTCCTGGCATATGAGCCTGTTGTCCTATGCTGGGTTTCTGCAAAGTTGCATTCACTTAGCTGCATGGGCCTAGAAGCCAAGGCAAGGCTATGGAGGTGCCTTCCAAACTGAACAAAGAATGCTAGCACATTCATGCCAAAGGTGGAACTGAAATATTAAGGGACCCGTTTTTCTTGCTGCAACATGTCTGGTTGCAAAGGATCCTGTTCATTTATTAGTATCTCTTACACATCATTTAGAGAAAGAAGGAAACTGGCACAGGTCAGAGGAAACTTGAAGGAATATGAGATTTCACTTCTCTGTGCCTCAGTTCCCTCATCTGTAAAATGGGAATTAAAACTGTGAGCCCCATGTGGGACAGGGACTGTGTCTAACCTGATTCATTTGTATCTACCCCAGGGCTTAGTGCAGTGCCTGGCACATAGAAAGTGCTTAATAAATACCATTAAAAAAAGAATATGCAGCAAAACCTGTCAAAGGACTTTTTTTCCTCAGGTGTAGCAGTGGCAAGCTCTGTTCCAGTCCTGCCAAACAGAGCAGGGCCAAGGGCAAAAACAGTAGAGCTTTCTGGGGCTTGGTTCATTTGTAGCCTATTTATTTAAAGGTCTAGACCTTAAACAAATAGGCTATATGTTCCTTAAAAGCAGCAGGGACTGCCCTGCTTCTCAGGGTAACACACAACTATGTGTGTCATCAATCAATCAATCAATCAATCGTATTTATTGAGCACTTACTGTGTGCAGAGCACTGTACTAAGCACTTGGGAAGTACAAGTTGGCAACATATAGAGACGGTCCCTACCCAACAGTGGGCTCACAGTCTAAAAGGGGGAGACAGAGAACAAAACCAAACATACTAACAAAATAAAATAAATAGAATAGATATGTACAAGTAAAATAAATAAATAGAGTAATAAATATGTACAAACATATATACATATATACAGGCACTGTGGGGGAGGGAAGGAGGTAAGATGGGGGGATGGAAAGGGGGGCGAGGGGGAGAGGAAGGAAGGGGCTCAGTCTGGGAAGGCCTCCTGGAGGAGGTGAGCTCTCAGTAGGGCCTTGAAGGGAGGAAGAGAGCTAGCTTGGCGGATGGGCAGAGGGAGGGCAATCCAGGACCGGGGGATAATGTGGGCCAGGGGTCGATGGCGGGACAGGCGAGAACGAGGCACGGTGAGGAGATTAGCTGCAGAGGAGTGGAGGGTGCAGGGTGGCCTGTAGAAGGAGAGAAGGGAGGTGAGGTAGGAGGGGGCGAGGTGATGGACAGCCTTGAAGCCGAGGGTGAGGAGTTTCTGCCTGATGCGCAGATTGATTGGTAGCCACTGGAGATTTTTGAGGAGGGGAGTAACATGCCCAGAGCGTTTCTGGACAAAGACAATCCGGGCAGCAGCATGAAGTATGGACTGAAGTGGGAAGAGACACGAGGATGGGAGATCAGAGAGAAGGCTGATGCAGTAGTCCAGACGGGATAGGATGAGAGCTTGAATGAGCAGGGTAACAGTATGGATGGAGAGGAAACGGCGGATCTTGGCAATGTTGCAGAGCTGAGACCGGCAGGTTTTGGTGACGGATTGGATGTGAGGGGTGAATGAGAGAGTGGGGTCGAGGATGACACCAAGGTTGTGGGCTTGTGAGATGGGAAGGATGGTAGTGCCGTCAACAGAGATGGGAAAGTCAGGGAGAGGGCAGGGTATGGGAGGGAAGACAAGGAGTTCAGTCTTGGACATGTTTAGTTTTAGGTGGCGGGCAGACATCCAGATGGAGATGTCCTGAAGGCAGGAGGAGATGCGAGCCTGGAGAGGCGGGGAGAGAGCAGGGGCAGAGATGTAGATTTGGGTGTCATCAGCGTAGAGATGATAGTTGAAGCTGTGGGAGCGAATGAGGTCACCAAGGGAGTGCGTGTAGATCGAGAACAGAAGGGGACCAAGCACTGAACCTTGGGGGAACCCCCACAGTAAGGGGATGGGAGGGGGAGGAGGAGCCTGCAAAAGAGACTGCGAATAAACGATGCATTCTAATTTCAGCTCCACTATTTGTCTGCTGTGTGACATTGGGCAAGTCGCTTCACTCCTCTGGGCCTCAGTTCCCTCATCTGTAAAATGGAGATTGAGACTGTGGGCCCCTTGTGGGACAGGGACTGTGTCCAAACCGATTTCCTTGTATCCACCCCTGAGCTTAGTACAGTGCCTGCCATATAGTAAGCTCTTAACAAATACCATCATTATTATTATACCTTTCAGATTAGGGAGGAGGAAATACATCTGATTCTGCTCCTTCCTGCCTCCACTCTCCATTGTGATCCATGCCAGAAAGTGGACTGCCAGCCCAAATAATCACCTCGCATTGGTCCTTATGACTGGCCGAAAGGAAGGAACCAGGAAGGGAGAGAATCTCAATGTGCAGGAAAAATTTGTGCTGGCAAAGCACAAGGGGAGGACCCATTTACAAATCCAAAAGGGATGCAGTGATTGAGTACTAACTCCTCACTTTTGTCCTTGAATGTTCATTGGCTTAGGGCTAATTAAGCTTGAGGTTTTAATGAAGTTGTTTAAAAATGTATTTCAGCTGAGGCTATGGTTTTGCTCGATGGAACTTCAAGGGACAGAATTCTCCTGGCTGCGAATGGGGCTGACTGTTACTCCTTTGAGTGCCTCGTTTTCAGCCCTTATTGCTTCTCGGCAGTTCCTCTTTCCTTGTATTGGATTTCTCATGTCTAGATTCTTGGAAAACCTTGCAAATAATAAAACAAGCAATGGGGAAAATGCATTTCTTTTTGTAGCAAAACTTGGACAATAACTCCCTCTTCATGTTCAACAGACCACCACCCTACCCATAATCAAAGCCCTACTAAAATCACATCTCCTCCAAAAAACCTTCCCCGACTGCGTCACCTATGCCCATGGGTTGGTACTCATTAAACACTTTGATATAAACCAGGGATCTTGTTTACCAAGTCTATTCTACTTTACCTTCCCAAGCGCTTAGTACAGTGTGCTGCAGTAAATGCTCAATAAATACAATTGATTGGCTGACTGATTGCCTGGCAACACAACTCACAGCCCAGGAATCATGATCTTGCCTCCTCAAGACTCCCTCTGGCTATTCCTCCCTGAAGTGCACAAAAATCTGTTGAAAGGTAGCAAGAAGCAGTATGGCTTAGTGAATAGAGCATGGGCCTGGGAGTCAGAAGGACCTGGGTTCTAACCTTGCCTCCATCACAAGTCTGTTTTGTGACTTTGTACAAATTATTTAACTTCTCTGGGCCTGTTATCCGTAAAGTGGGGATTAAGAGTGTGAGCCCCATGTGGGACAGGGACTGTGTCTACCCCAGTGTTTAGAACAGGGCTTGGTACACAGACAGTCCTTTACAAGTACTATTATTATTATTATTTTTATTATTGTTAAGACTGGATCAGTCTTTTTTCTGTCTGTCTCAGTCTCATATCAGCCACCAAAGAGTAGCCAGCCTCTTAAGATTTTTTACCAGGTCTTGGGAACCTGTCCTCTTGTTTCTCATCCAACAGTTCCATCCTTGAAAAGGGGATTTTGAAATTATTTTCTAAAAGGATGTTAAACGGGATAACTGTCAGACCAGGCTTCCTTGGTGGCAGGCTGCAAGATGAGTGCAAGTCAGCCTTTGGTGATCCAGGACGACTCTCTAAGATGCTCACCAAACCATGGGAAATTTGGGAATAATCTATTCAGTGAACTCTTGGGTTTTCTGCTGGGGTTTTAAGAGTATGAAAGGCCCAAATAAGCTTTTCATTTGCTGACCTATATGACTCCATACAATTCAATCCATACAATTATGGCTCCAAGGATGAACATTAGTTGCTCATGCTCAAAAAGCACGTCCAGAAGGAACACAATAAGAATGCCACACATTTTCATTACTGCCAAACACATTGATCCGGACAAGAGACAACCTTCCAGGCAGCAAGCTTGAAAACGAAAGAAGAACACAGCCACTTCACCATTTACCACCACCAGGACATGTCAGTAATAGAAAGTCACCCCTAATACGGTGACCCACACCAGGTTGACAGGTTCAGCTTCCTCCTCAATCAAGCCATTCCAATGCTTTCACTTAGCACAGCCATGGAATACCTTTATAATCAAACGTCGGCGAATAACTCTGGTAGTGACTTTCCGTTCCTCATCTGAGCTCGAATCACTTTCACTGCCTTTAAATTCCTGATAAATGCATTTTTTACTGTAACATTATCAGCACAATTAAAGAAAAGACATTCTGAGAAGGGAAATCAGGAAAGAAATCATTTCACTGAACTTGCCCATGTGCTTAGGTTCATACGAGAATAAGACTCTTGGGGAAGAGGGAAATGATTTCTGAGTGGGGAAACAAAGCAAGATTATTTTCAACGGACAGAAGCCATGAGAAAATATAATTTTCTTAAGGGAATTGAGTGATTTTAAAAGCCAATTTTGGGTTGGGGTTTTTGGGCAGTCTCAGAATTGGCTGCCAAAATTGATAATTTCAGCTAGTTGGAGGTTCATCTTTAATAGATTATTAGTTTCCAACAACATGACTTTAGTATAAAAAGGGAGGAGGCTTTCCTGGAGCTGCAAACTAGCCCGAGACATAGCTCCTGATGCCTTCTCTAGGTGTCACACAAAGAAAATCCTGATTCTGAGATGCCAGGAGATCCTGACCAGCACCAAAATCAGACATGGAGTTTGATCCAAAGCTACCCCCATGACTCTGTAAAATAACAACAGCAACAAAAAAATAGAAATCCCAATTCCCTCTCAATCTACCATGAAAATCTTTCAACTGCCATTTCTTTCTTAAATTTGTATACTTAGGAGGCATTTTTGAGAACTCATCTGCGGGGAGAGGACAAAAAGGAAAACTTTAATGGAAAAGGGCTCAGGGGAAAGTTAATTGCTTAAAATAATTCTGTCGTTGGGGAGACAATACGTTAGAAATAACATTGAAAAGTGTTGTGTGGAAGAAAACTACTATTTAAAAAATGAAATCTTTATATTTGAGCAGTGATTACAAGTTTTCTACTAGTAATGAAACATCATTCTAGAAAATGTATTAGAGTTTAATGTGAGTAATTCTCTATGAAATACACAGACTTTATTCCCATGAAATTAGGGCTTAAATCATGCTTGAAATATTATTTTGTATATTACTCAGGGGGAAAATATGCTCAAACACAAACAATGAGGAAAAAAAAAGAAAACTACAGAAAGAATTCTGGGTGTTATTCAGCAAGACAGACAAGATTTTGTGATTCTGGTGCCAAAAAGACAGATGCCATCCTGGCCTATTTGCCCTCTGGCATATACTTAATAAATACTATTCTAGGTTGTCGTGACATTTACACTGCCCTTGTGTGAAATTTGCCTTTCAAATAAATTCTCTGCTGCCTCCACAGAAAGACTATTGCCAGATGAAATGTGCTTCAGTCTGCATAAAAATACTTAGGGAAAATCACTTGCTGCACTTGCCAAGGATAAGCATTTCCTTTATTTTTGGAAATATTTTAGCAAAGTAACTAGAACCAGGGACAGGAGTTGTTGAATTCAGCTGAGCCTAGTGTCTAAGGGCAAGACTGAGGATATTGGAAGATGATTCTTGTATAAACTGAGGTCCCACAGAGGCCACAAGAGGGCGTTGCTAGATCAAAGCCAGTGGTTAAGCTCCTGGTCCATCCTCATTAAAACGGAGAACTGATCTAGGTTGAATATACAAATTCTAAATAAGTGTGCCCCGATGGTTCACTTAATATACAGTGTCAGCTTTGGGAATGGGACAGGATGAGGGGAAGGCAGCAGGGAGTAGGGCCTAAATCTGGGACCGGAGAGGAGCGGAGAGTGGGAAACCACAGGGGAGTAGGTTGAAAGGAAGCCATACCACAGAAGAGTGAGTGCAACCATCAGACAAGAAGAAGAGGGAGGGAGGAACCCAGAGGACAGCGGGGAGCAGGAAGCCACAGGAAACAGATAAATGGGCAGTCAGTAGGAACCAGATCTTGGTCCAGAAATGGAAAAGAAACTGGAAAGAGGGAAAATAAACTGGCCTCCTCTCCTCTGGTTTCCTGCCAGCTCTCATCTCCCCGCCTCTCAGTTCTATTTCACTATGGCTTCCCATACACTTAGTACCCGCTCTGCCCTTTTTCGATTGCCCTGTGGATTTCTGCTCTCTGATTTCTTATCCCCTCCACTTCTCTAGAAGACACTCTGCATTAACTGAAATACACTTCAATCTGTCTCTTGATCTGTCTCAAGCACATGCCTGATTTTTTGGAAGGCAAATTTTTTTCAGCTTCTTCAATCAATTATTTTAAGAATGTCAGCTATCCTCCATCTTTGGCTTTTTTGGCTGTCACTCCATGAAGGAGGAAATGAGAAAGAGGAACAAGAAGCAGAATGGCCTAGTGGGTAGAACACAGGTCTGGGAGTCAGAACCACCTGGGTTCTAATCCCAGCTCCACCACTTGTCTGCTGTGTGACCTGGGGTAAATCACTTAACTTCTCTGTGCCTCAGTTACCTCATATGTGAAATAATAATAATAATGGCATTTATTAAGCTCGTACTATGTGCAAAGCACTGTTCTAAGCACTGGGGAGGTTACAAGGAGATCAGGTTGTCCCACGGGGGGCTCACAGTCTTAATTCCCATTTTAAAGATGAGGGAACTGAGGCACAGAGAAGTTAAGTGACTTTCCCAAAGTCACATGCTGACAATTGGCAGAGCCGGGATTCGAACCCATGACCCCTGACTCCAAAGCCCGTGCTCTTTCCACTGAGCCACGCTGCTTCTTGAAATGAGGATTAAGACTGTGAACCCCATGTGGGACATGGATTGGGTCGAACCTGATTAGCTTGTATCTACCCTAGCATTGTACTAAGTCTGGCACACAGTTAGCATTTAACAAATACCATTAAACAAACAAAAAAACAAAAAAGCCTTAGCTACTGCACTCTGCCTTAGCAGTAAGCTCAGCTAGTGTGACACACCAAATACTGTGTATACCCAGTTCAGGTTTGCCTCTTTTAAGGGAGTACACTGAGATGACATTGCTCTAAAGGCCTGAGTGAAACTGAGTGGGACAAAACAATTCTTATTGCAATAGAAAAATTTCTGCAATGAGCAATCTAGTTAAAAGTGAGTCTAATCGTATTTAGATCTTGGACTACAAAGTCTGAAAAGAGATACGAATGCTTGAAGGGGGCTCCGCTGGGGCAGGAGAAGAGAAGGAGGTGGGGATCATTTACCTTGGAGCAGCAGCCAGCCAGCCGTGAAAGAGTCGCACCGGGACTTTTGACCTGATTTTTCAAGGGACAAAAAGTGTGGCTGTTTTCTGAGATTATCCCAAAAGCAAAGCTCTTTTGGTCTACAATTGCTGTGCTCTACAATCTAGCCACAGTGGCTCCAGCCAGACCTATTAAACTGATCTGGACTACAGGTCACATTTCTCAGTAGAGTGCAACAAATAGGGGAAAACCACTTCTAAGGTTGAAAATGTAGCTTAATCTTCATCTGTATTTAATCATTTACTCAATTTGCCTGGTCATGGGGGAAATTCTTCTGATACAGAGGGCACCAACTCATACCCTCTACAGTCTGTGCAACAGCTCTGATTAAGTAATCTTCTTCCATTCCTGGTACCTGAAGCAGCCCTTTGCTATTCACTTCCCACCCCTCTTTACCTGCTAGTTTCTTTCCACATCCACAGTATATATATATCCATCTATATAACTATACACACACACAAATACTGTAAACTATTAGTGTCATTTCCTAAAATCTATTTTGACAAATAATATTCTGATTTTTAAATAGATTTTTATTCTCTAGACCTCTCCTTTGGATTGTAAACTCATTGTGGGCAGATAACAAGTCTGCCATCTCTGTTGTAATGTACTCTCCCATGCACTTAGTACAGTGCTCTGCACATAGTAAGTACTCAATAAATACCACTGGTTGATCAATACATCTTTATAATCACATTGCTATATTGAAAATTTGGCAACCTCTTCCATATGTTAGGTATATTTGAGTATTTGTTATCTCTCTTTAAGAATTATGTTGCTTAAATAGCCCAAGAGTCAGTTAAAAAAAATCTCACAATGTTAGTGGGTGTGATTCAGTGACTCAGTGGTACAATTAACAGCATTTTCTAAATTTGGACCAAAGGGAAGATCTAGCAGATTCCTACATCAGAACACAAAACTGATCTACCCTAACTCTGGAGAGGATGATACCGACTAGCAAGGAGAATCTATAAATCAATAAACTATATTTATTTAGTGCTTACTGTGTGCAGAACCCAGGGAGAGTACAATAAAACAGAGTTGGTAGACATGTTCCCTGCCCACAATGAGTTTACAGTCTAGAGGACATGCTTACAGTTTAGAGGATGAGTTTACAGTCTAGAGGGGAAGTAAAGAAATTAATAATTCATGAATAATTCACAAGTGGGATAATTGGATACTGGAAAACTGAGGGCTTAACTTAAAACAAGGGGATTTTTATTCTTCTTTAGTCCATGTTATTTCTCTTCACAAACGATACAATTAAAAGAGGAATTTACTGAAAAGGAGCTTTACATTTGCCAAGGCATCATGAGAGATTTGTCACAGTGACTTAATTCAGAACATGGAGTAGAAAAGAAAACTCCCCAGGTACAAACTAGGGGAACAGGCCCCAAGGGAGGACAGTGTATTCAATTCCCTGTTTAAGTGAAGGATTCCCCCCCCGCCCCCCCCCCAAAAAAACAAAAACAACTTTAAAAAAGCGCTGAAAGTAAAAGCAAGAAGTCGTCATGTGTTTGGAAAACATGAAATTTTGATGTTCATATTCTTTGAGAGTTCAAGGAATAAAACCACCTAAGGGCATGTAAAACAAAGAAAACTCTTGGAAATAGGAAATTAGGACTGAGCAATTACGGTTTCAAGTAACCCTATCGGGAAAAGGTTTGTGGAAAAAAATATTGAGCACTTAAATGAAAAGAAAATGGTCAGTTTAGATTTACTGGCAACTTTTCATCATCCTCTGGTCTTCTGGGTTTTCTGCAAATCAAAAATGGGGTAGTGGGGATTCTCAGATGGAAAATCAGACCCTGAAAAGGTGATTCTCAGGTGTGAAATCAATTTCTATTGACATTTTTCTCAGGGGGAAAAGACTTCACTCTGAGACCAAATTACATCAAGAAATGTGGGTGTCAATGACTATCCAACAATAAATACCAGTCTCATTTTAGATACAGAAAGTGATTTTTTAACCTTAAAGTCCCATCAGAAATAGCAGTTAAGGTTAAAGGGTCTTACAGGAGACCCAAAGATAGGCTGGTTGTTAAATAGGTCAATGGATATTTGACATAAAAAATACAGTATAGAGGCAATGGGGTACCACCAGCTCTATAGAACTTCATGGGGTTTGCCTCTCCTGGCAGAAGACTTAGGATGCCAGGATTCAGGAGCCTCGGAGTCCTAGTGCACAGATCCTTTCCGCTAACCAACTCTGTCATCCAGAACAAGTTGCTTCATTTCTCCATCCCTTGCTTTCACATCTTGAAGGATGGGGCTACAAATACCTGCCTTAACTTCTCTCCTAAGGATGCTGGGAAAGCGAGAAGTGAAAATGGTTTTTGCTCTGCTTGACACCACAGGCAGTTACCTACCAGAACCCTGTGCTTGGTGCTTAATGGGAAATCAAGGAGGTGCTGGGATTCATTTGATCAGCATTGCCAAGGTCAAAGGGCAAAATATGAAAGAGCAAACACATGGTGGGAATTAAGGAGGAGATCAGGGCAACGGATTGCCAATCCCACAGCTGCCGGGGCTGAAACACAGCACAAATTCAACCTCTTCAGTGTCATTTGGAATTTAAAAGATTCAGGAGAAGTGCAAAATGGAAAAAGGCATGGTCTGTTTCCAGACCCTTCAGATAATGAAGAACATTTTCAAATCAACAGAGAACACTGCATAACTGGATATCATACCTTATGGTCAGATATTCCTGCTCCCTCCTCCCCCTGGAGGGTAAGCCTTGGCTTTCCATCTCCGGGAGAAGTCCTATTTATCTTTTTCCCACTGACAGGCACGGAGGTTTTAGGCTCTTCTGTTGCTGGCTTGCTCATCTCTTCTACAGACTTCTGGTAGCCTGTTAGCGACGATGTTTGTTCTTCAATACGAATGGGACCTTGTGTTTTTGATTTCAGGGTCTCTCTATCTTTCTGTTTCCCTACATCATTTTGTGAATCTGTAATATGAGATTTAGTCTTTCCTTCTGGAGTACCTTCGGAGTGATTTCCGTTGGCTTCAAATTTTCCAACTTCTCCTTTAAGATATGAGGTAATAGAATCCCTACATTGGTCAGGGCTACACAAGTTGAAAAATAGAAAGTTAGAACCAAAATATATAGCTAGAATACATATCCATATATATACATATATAATGTTAATAATATAATATGTTGCTAACGTTAATTATATATATATTATTTGGGTGCCTAGGCATATATAAAGACATGTTCCCTGCCCACAATGAGTTTACAGTCTAGAGGGAATGTTTACAGTTTAGAGGATGAGTTTACCGTCTAGAGGAGAAGTAAAGAAATTAATAATTGATGAATAATTCACAAGTGGGATAATCGGATACTGGAAAACTGAGGGCTTAACTTGAAACAAGGGGATTTTTAAAATCATGAAATATCTGCTCGGATGCCTAGACACCCAAATAACATATCTGGAACACACAGAAATTTCTGATATGCAGCATTGTGATTATGGTGTAATTCACTAATTGTCCCAAAATTTAACTGCATCTATCTTTTATTCATCAGATGTGAGAACATTCCTACTCTCACATAGGGATGCAGTATGCCCTTGTGGAAGAGCAAGGGCCTGGGATTTAGAGGACCTGCTGTGTGACCTTGGGCAAGTCACTTCACTTATTTGTGTCTCAGTTCCCTCATCTGCCAAATGGGAATTCAATGCCTATTCTCCTTCCTACTTAGACTGTGAACCCTAGGTGTGACCTGATTATCTGGTATCTGCCCCAGCGCTTAGTACAGTGCTTGGCATATAGTCAGTGCTTAGCAAATATCACAATTATTATTATGTTCACTTCAGTAATGGTTTTCCATACAAATGTGTTGGGAGTTCTTTTGGTAATGGCCACTATTTTTAATGTGCATCTGATTCATCGCCTCCAGGTCCTGTTCTAGCAGCATAATAGTAATATAACAATATATTCTAGAGCTAAAAAGAGACTGAAAAGCATGGATCAAAGGGAAAGAGGAACCTTAAAATCCTTCTGATTCTGACCTAGACGAAATTACTTCCTGCTTTGAAACTCATTACATGCTTACAGCTTTAACTGGATCTCCTCCACTCTCCAAATTCTTGGTTTTATGTTAATTTTAACTTCTCAGTCTAACTTTCAATCTCAACTTCTCTACTGCTGCTAACTCATCTCTATTTAACATTTCTTTATGCTTTTGCTTACTACTCACGTTTTATTCTCAGTACATTGTTATGTAACCACTGCAAAGGATCATTTCCTATTTGTTCAAAGCCTAAGCTTCTCTCCTAAATTTTTCCCTTAAATTCAATTCTCCTGGGATGAACCTACATTTTCCTGCTGCAGGGCCAGTGAGAGCTAAGCTCAGGGGAACCAAACAATTGCCTCCTGAGTGTGAATTCTTCCTCAGCCCTGGTGAGTTCTTGTACACTTCCCCAGGTGTTCCCAGGAGACAGTTCTGAATTACACTTTTTACTCAGATGCTCTGATGATAAATTAACAAATCCTCAGATTAATAAAGTTTAAAATGGGAATGCCTTATAAATTAACAAATCCTCAGATTAATAAAGTTTAAAATGGGAATGTCTTAATAGCATCAATCGTTTCTCGCTTCATGTTTCCAAGCTGGAATGTAATGGATTTAGAGACATCATCCTGTGTCTCTGTCATGTTCTTGGTCACCCAACCTCTCAGGTTTGTCTCTTCCCAGGAAATCACAACTTCTATTGGATTGACTCTTCCCTCCCCTGCTTCCTCATCCCCACATTCACCCCAAAGTGTGACATGCCTCACTACACTTCAGGGGTAGCATGGAACAGCTAAGAAGGAAGGGAATGCCTGCTGAGGCTATGCCATTAGAAGTGAAGGGTTTTTTTTTAACTGAAACCTGTGTGGGGAACAGGTTCAGCAGGATTCTGAGTGTTCAGATAGATAGTATATCTGGCTAATGGGGACAGAAAAAAACAACATGGCCTCTAAAATGTAAACTCCTTGTGAGAGGGGAAATCTACCAACTCTGTATCGTACAAGAGCTTAGTAAATTTCCCTGCACACAGAAAGTGTTCAATCAATATGACTGATTGATGCCAAGTTGGCTGCCCTGGTAACTATCTGCTGGTGATAGTGCCATGGCACAGCTTCAGCAGTAACGCTGCTGTCATTCTAGTGACAAATGAGCTTTGTATGTCAAACTCTCTCACTGATTTCCTAACGTCCTTCCCCCTGACCGCCAACCCACTTGTTATACTATAAGCTCTCTAGAATGCAAGCTTCTTATAGGCAGGGAATGTGTCCGCTAACTGTTGTACTCTCCCAAGTGCTCTGAACATAGTAAGCATTCAATAAATACCACTGACTGATTGATTATATCCACTGCCCGAGAAGAAACGTATCTAGCAGGGCCTGGAACATTTGAGTGGCACTGAGTGAACTATATTTTTATGCAGGTCATAATGTTTTAATCTTGATTTATTACTAAATTCTAACCATTCCCTAAAAATGCCTTAGCTGAAAAGGGAAAAAATATAAGAAGCAGTTAAAATTTAGAAACTACTTTCCATATCAAGTTTTCAATTAACCATGTAAGGGTCTGGAAAACAGTGGAGGTGGGAATATAGACAGGTGCACTAGGCTAAGTTAAAAATGACTGACAACTCATAGGACCATAAAACTTTTTTCTCAAATAGTATTTACTATGTGCCAGGCACTGTACTAAGCACTGGGGTACTACATGGTAATCAGGTTGGACACAGTCCATGTCCCACATGGTGCTCACAGTTTAATTCCTATTTTACATATGGGGTAACTGAGGCACAGAGAAGTGAAGTGATTTGCCCAAGGTCACACAACAAACAAGTGGCAGAGCTGGGATAAGAACTCAGGTCCACTGACTGTAGACTGTAATCTCACCTCTAGGTTGTAAATTTGCTGTGAGCAGGGAATGTGTTTGTTACATTGTACTTTCCCAAGTGTTTTACAGTGCTCATCCCACAGTAAGTGCTCAATAAATCTGATAGATTGACTCTGACTCCCAGCCCCGAGCTCTTTTCACTACACCACTCTGCTTCTCAAGCCTTAAAATAAAGTTGCCACGCCTTCCAGCTGCTGCTTGACCCAAAGCCACTTGTTTTGCTGCTGTATTTTCATTTGGGTTGTGCTTAACAAGTACCATTAAAAAAATAGAGGAGGATATGCTGCAGGTGATTGGTAATTCGTCTTCTTGCTGGGAAGCTCACATACCACTACCATTCAGTATTATTTTAAGTGAGGGATGTCTTTTTTTCATTATGAATCAGTAAACATTCTGAGAAATGGAATTGGTCAGGCATCAAATCTCAAACTCCTATTTTTCCTGTTAAAATTGCCTGGGTGATGGGTGGTTTATACATGAAGCAGTAGTGCCCAGAATTTACCCAGCTTTCACTGTCATTCTGCCCACCTTAGCTCTCCTCAAAAATCTCCAATGGTTGTCCATTCCTCGCCACGTCAACTCTCGACTATTGTCTTTAAGGCACTCAATCAATTTTCTCCCTCCTACATATCCACTCTCTTCTCCCAACAACAACCCAGCTTGCACTCTTTGTTCCTTTCAAGCTTAACCTACTCACTGTGTCTCATTCCGGTCTCTCCCACCACAACTCATATCTCCTTGCTCCCACTCTCCCGCTCTCCCAGTTAGAGAAGCAGTTGGGAGTAGTGGATAGAGTACAGACTTGGGAGTCAGAAGATCATAGGTTCTAATCCTTGCTCTGCCACTTGTCTGCTCTGTGACCCTGGGCAAGTTACTTCACTTCTCTGTACCTCAGTTACCTCATCTGTAAAATGGGGACTGAGACGGTGAACCCCACATGGGATGGGGATTGTGTCCGACCCAACTTGCTTGTATCTACCACAGTGCTTAGTACAGTGCGTGGTACGTAAGTGCTTAACAAATGCCATTTTTTAAAAAAAGAATCTTTCTCTTTTAGTTATGATAAAAAAAAAAGGAGAGCGCACAAAATACTGTTTTCCAAGCACAGGCGTACCTGTCATCTAGTCGATCGAGTACGCCACCAATCATTCTGCATCCCAGGGGTGGTGGTGATTCTGTATTGTCACTAGATGCTTCATTCTGCCAACCTGTAATTGAAGACATTTCCTGTTCTGCTTGCTGAACGTGCTTAAGGATGGCCTGCACTTTTTCCTCTGTCATCTCCTCAGTCTCCATACCTTCTTCAAGATGAATGTCCTCAAATAGGGACTTGAATTTTTCTTCTGTCATTTCCTCATCAACACCAGACTTTCCTCTCTCAAGCTGCTCAGAACTCACTCCTACTTTTCTACTCTTTTCTATTCCTGTTGGCTTTAAGTGATTACCATCTTTCGGTTCTCCAGAAAGACATCCAATATACTGAGGGTACTTCCGGAGGGTCACATCTTCCACCAAACGCCTCTCATCTCTCTCGGCAGCTTTGCATACTCTTGTCACTGGCATCAGAAATTCAAGTTTGCTGTCATCCAGGGAAGTGTCTTCTGCTGCCACCACGGGAGGTCCTTCTGTTGTAAAATCTATATTTCCCTGGGAGGTTACTACCCCATCACTCAGTCTACTGGGAGTTCTAATGGGCGACTCTATGCTAGCGATATCACTAAAAAAATCGTCTTGATGAAAAGGGGTGGGTGGTGTGTTGTGCAACCCCGTGGGCATTTCCATTTCCGTTTGAAGGGTAGTATAACCTATGGAAGACAGTACATTTGGACCGACTGAAATGAAGTATGCAACAACAAAGAAAACATGAATGAATGAATGCAAAAAAATCACCGACTAAGAAAGTGAATAATGGAAAGCTAAAAAATGTTGGTCATTTCACTGGTCTAGCAAAATTAAAAGCAACCAAAGCCAGCTGCTGCTAAAATGCAACCACAGTCAAAAGAATGCTATTAGTTTAGGGAATTTTTTTTAACAGATTTGGATGCCAATTTAGTAATTTTATAATGTCTATTAATGAAAAAAGTAATTTAATTATACCCTGGTAAAGTTGGGTGATATATCATTTGTATCTTAGCTAGCTAAACATCATTATCTGGAGAGACTGCATTTCACCATCTAGAGGAAAGAACAGATATGCCACAAACCAACAGCTGTGGCAAGTGAACAGGTTGACAACATTTTTCTTGGGGGGGGGGAGGGGGCAGTGTTTTTTTTTTAATTGTATAGTCCAGCTCTAAAATCCAACTTCACCTTTTATTTTTTTTAACACAGCTTTACCCAGATGTAGCAGTTTGCATGAAGAATAATATTTAACTAAGGATAGTAAGGGTCCAGTGAGTCTCAGAACAGCCCAGGTAATCTTAAGAGGAAGCATATCAAGAAAGGATTAAAAAGCAGAGACACCTACAAGGACATGATCTAAATAAAGATTTCAGGTACAGTAAAACTATTCAGATGAGAGGACTGTGGTGAGTAAGCAGATCTTGGTGATGTTGGAGACTGAGGTAATCTTGGTGATATAGGTACACTCAGAACCACTGATCAAATAAAGAGAAAAAAGAAAAGGTGAACACAGGAAAAGCTAATCACATGGGTTAGTTTGAATACATACAATGAATGATATGAAGTTAAAACCCTGTAAATTATATGAGATATTCAAAATGAGAAGATATGTTTCTCTATTCAATTCAATGGGTTACCTAGAAGAGGTATTTTTTTCTGCCTCAGCTGAAAGGATGGTAGAGAGAGAGAAAGATCTGGCCTTGGTGAGGAAAGACAGTTCTAAGAAGTTTCAGAGGTGAGGAGAGATAGAAAAAAATGGCTCCCAAGCTTGTTTTTTGCATGGTGGCAAATGTGAGATTCAGATTCACATTTGCAGCCAGCCTCAGCACACTGGTAAAGTGGAGTCTGGATGAAAACCCTGTCGCTTACGCAAAATGCCCACAACTATTTTTTCCAACATTCAAAGAGAAAATATTTCTCTACAGCAATGTGATTTGGTAGTCAGGCTGATTGATAATGTGTGTAATTTAAATTCATGACCTTACAGTCCAAAATGTTCTGAATATACAATAAAAGGATTCAGAAAAGTAGCTGGAGCATAAACTTTAACACAATGGACTACCACTTCACCTAAAGGCAAGGATATTTAGATTGCAGATTTTAAAAATCCCAAGTAAGATGGGTAGCAATGGTATTCTCAGAACTGGGAGGGGGAGGGCCTAGTGGAAAGAGCATGGGCCAGACAGGCGGGAGACAATCTGCTAGTCCCAGCTTTGCCAGTGGCATGCTGTATGATCTTGGGCAAGTCGCTTAACCCATCTGGGCTTCACCTTGTAAACCAAAACTACATGAAAATTAGTGGTTATATTCAAACAACCTCCTGAATCTAATAGCTTGCAGTCTTTTACTCATCACTCAACAGATATGGGTTCCATCTTAAAAGAAATGGCAATGTAGTGCCCAATATTTTACTAGATGAGCAAACACTAGTTGAGTATGAGGAGACACAGGAGGCTCAAGAAACTGGACAATAATTTTCTCATGTGTCTACATGAATTGACAGTGTTGGATCTATTTTCAGAATACAGCTCATTCACCTGACAAAAAAGAGCCCATTACCTTTGGACTCACCAATAAAATTAATATTTGTTTTGCTATTTCACTTGAGAATTGCCTTGCTAGTAAAGTGAAAATGCAAAAGGTAAATTTTTCAATGGACTAAAAATCTGGCCATTAAAAACAGGAATGGCTAAAGAAATAAGAATTCAGGTGAGATGATCCTCCTGTTTACCATACATTTTTCTTGCCTCAACCTGTACATTCCAAAGCACATTAGAAAAATTTACACATTTGAGGGCAACAGCTGAATGTATATGTCCACACAAGCAAAATGTATGGCAGTTGTAATTCTGAAAGAAAGGCAGTTCTGAAAGTGAGAACATGAATCAAGAAAAACTTGATTCCTTTTCAGTGTCTGACTTATTAGCCTGCCACATAATATTGGATAACTGTATAAATACAAACAATGAATTACCATCAACAGTATCATGAAAAACATTGTTTTCATCTGCAAAACTTCTGGTGCCTGAAATATTTCCATAATCAAATATTGGTCCTTCCAGCAGGGTCACTATATCTATTCGATTAATTTTTGTCAATACAGAAGTTAAGGCATCAGCTGAAAAGGAAAAAAAAAATATGAGAAAAATCTTACTAACACAGATATATTCTCCGTATTAAGTGTGTTCAGTATTCAACCAGAGGTGGGACAACTATATCATTCCTCATGCCCGCCCCAAACATTACAACTCCCATCACCTCTCCTAGTCCTGTGCTAAATGGCCACATCAAAAGAGGACAGCTTGGTCTTCAAAAATGAGTGATCCATGACAAATGTGGCACACTGAGTAGGTCTGACATACAGTAATTAAAAACCCAAAAATGCTTGGCTGTGGTTCCCTTACATCTCCAGGAGGTATAGGGATCATAAAGTCACTCCAGACTGATCTCTGGGGAGAGAACTTTTATCCACAGGATCATTAAATGAGGTCTGGGAGGAGGACTCTTATGCCGATTGAATCTTCACCTCTGGAGGTGTGGCTTGTCCCTTATTATTTGTTACCAGTAACACCGTTGTAAAGATAGCTCAACTGATTCATTGGAAGTGGGCTCTCTCCCTGTCAGAGGGCGTAGGTCGTGCAATGGTAGTGGTGGAGATGCGGGGGCCGTGATTTTGCAGCCCTTGGTTGCCACACCAAGTTTTTTCAGGATTTGCAGTTCCAGTAACATTTCTCACCTACTAGTCAGTGTTACTATGGCTATAAATCCCAGAAGAAATTGAGGCACAGAAGTTCCTCTTCCAACCCTCTCTCACCTGCAGCTCTGGTCTCCCCACCAAGCGATACCCAGGGCTCTTAGATTATTATTCTGAGTTGAAACCAGTGCAAAAATACATATCCAAATACAGATGTAATGCAACAACCCCAATTTCATTCCTAATGTTTAATTTACTCAGGGCTGGGTGAAGGATGTGAGCAGAGCAGGGCTAGAGTGGGGGCCATTAAGGCTCGCTCAAAAGGCTTTTGTATGGGACCTGGAGCAAAGGGGATTTAAGGAGTGCAGGTATCTTTCCTATTGCCATATCACTCTCCTCTCCTCAGTGACTCTGAGTGGCTCTTTGGCTTAAACCCCACTGGAGCAGAGAAGGGCAAGATTATCGCCTGTGAGTTGCTCATGGAGTCAAGGTGCCTCGGGCAATCCAGTGGGATTTTCTCATGCTCATGGAAGGAAGTTCCTACAGCTGTAAGGCCTCAAGTAGTTGCTACATTTCCCCAGAGGTATATCAGATGCAAAATTACTTGCTAAGGACAATTTTGGGTAGATCCATCCTTGATAAGCAATTTTGGGATTGATGTCATATCCAAACTAAGGGGCGTAAATGGGAACAACCTGGTTCTCTCTGCCTCTAATGTGGCTGATTCCATGGCCTTGGAAAACAAGTGACTCGAAGTAGCAGCACTCAAATTACTTGACACCATGGTTCCACAGCACAGGAATATTTCCCTCCTCACACACTCTCTCCATTGGATTCCCCACCCAAACCCAGGACTCGATGGACACTGCAGTCATGGTGGTCTCTCTTGACTATACCGACAAAGTACTTCAGTTTACAATGGCTTTTTTTAGCCCAGGAGTCACCTCCATTTTGAAACTCTGGCAGCAACTGATAGTTTTAATACCTGAACTAAGAATCAATAGTTCATGATAATTCAGTGAGACCCATATGACCCTATACTAGATCAGATTAAAACAGCTCAGGGAGTTGCCCAACACTAATACATTTAAAGAATTCAATTTGATCATACTTGTGGCATTTTTTCCATCTCTGGTAACCCATTTTTTTAATAACATGAAGCTCTGGGCAATTAGAGAGTTTGGATTTTCTACACGGATCTGATTGATTTCATCCACCGAAAAATTCAGTTCCCTTGCGAGTTCTGTAAAACAAGAAGAAAATTCTGAAGATCTCACATTGTGTATATTTTCAGAGAGAAGCATTATGTTGAACAGGACCAAAATAAAACAAATCTACCTGAGACTTACTGGAAATTTAGAACTGTAAATGATTCCAGTCACGTGAGTCAACGTACCTTTATTTTCCCAGGAAAGTAGTTACCATACACACCGTATAACTATCTTGAGGTACTACCTGTAAGCAAATCCTTTATAAAGGGTTCATCAATGAATCAGTCAAACAATAGTATATATTGAGTGACACATATTGAGTATCATTTATGAATGACAATTATTCTTTTCATGTTTACCAACTGCAATAATATGCCTTCTTCTCTCTTGTTTACCTACAAATTGGAACAAGGGATAAGCCTTATACCAATTTCATGAAAATCATGGTCATGTTTTACAGTTTGGAACCCTCACAGGAGAAGTCCTGAATGGCAGAGAGGGTGTGAAGAATATTCCTCTACAAGTGCAGATAATTTGCTGACCATATCATGATCCAAAGACTTGATTACCTAGACAAAATATTCCTTCTTACAACAATCGTGTCATTATTTCTGTCAGCAAAATCTCCCCAAAAGTTAAACACATTTGGTGGATGGAGGCAGGGGGCAAGTCTAGGGGAGGGGGTTGCACATTCAGGGTCAGTGAGACTCAGAGCTAATAATTTTGCAACTGGTTCAAATGGTGCATGGATGGCTTCACTAACATTCACAATCACAACCAAGCTCCTCTAGCTCTAGTTTCTCCAGACACAGGGCTGGATTTTGCTGAGGGCCATGACCGTATGTGGACAATGCCCACTGAATAAATTACACTTTACGTTAAAGGACGTTTGAATTAAGAAAAGGACTCTGAGAACAATGAAAATCTCTAAAGCTAAGAGGAAGATTTGATTCACTGAAATTTCTAGGCAATCTTTCAAATTCCTTCCCCAGGAAAAACAACTCAGTTGTTATCAGAGATTAACATTTGGTGTGCTGATGGGGAGAGTGACCGTTTTTCATTCACATTCAAGGGGTCAAGCAAAATTCCACAGTTTATTTTAAGATAGTCATGGAGATATACACTTACCTGTCCAACTAAGCCCCAAGTGATCGGCTACTATTGCCATCCTTATATCTGTCCTTTCACATGGACTCTGAGGACCTGCGATTTACAATTTCTTAATTAAAATGATTATCAAGAAAGATACAAGGCTTGGAAAATTGTTTGTAGCAGTACTTTAATTTTACAAAGTGACTAGGGCTGAAATTGTACACTCAAATGGATCCTAGTTCCCTATGAAAAGAAGGTTTTTCTCAGACACAGCTTGCATGGTTTTCACCCGTGTATGGCCAAATGTCAAGACTACATGATGCTGCAGTGGGAATGGAACCAATCATGCTGACAATCTAACTACAATACAACAGTAATGTCATTCTTGTCTGGGTGAAAACACCAGGAGGGGATTAAAACTACTGTTTCTACTTTGACAGAATCACAGTCGCTAGTATAATTTGGGGAAATCATTCAAGTCTTCAATGACACCAACGTCTTCGGCATGCTTTGCTAGCTGTCTACGGTGCAGAACTGGTTTCAGAGGAGGTAAGAAGAGTATACGACAGCACAGACAGATGACAATGACAGAATGAGAACTACAGTAAGTCACTCCACAGGCAATCACAACACTTCATGCACTAGGATCAACAAAGTTGAAAGTTTTACAAACTAGGCTTGAGCTCCATGAGGTGAGCAAAGTGTACTCCAGAAACCTGACTGCCTTCATTCTCACCAGTCCTCTTACTGCTCCTGTCGACCTTTTCAATCTTTGATTTTAAAGTTGCTGCCTCTGTTCTCTTATCTCTAGCGAGCCTCGAAGGAATGGAGGGCAGCCCGAGCCGAGGAGCTTCCGACAACAGCGCGATTCTCGAGGTACTGTCTTCATCGTCGGACACCTCCGGCTGCATCTTTTTCTCTTCCTCCGACAGACGGTCCACGAGTTTTAACGTCTCACCGCTAATGCCCTTAAAATATTCAATCGAATGCTTACATACCTCCCTAAGCTGGTTTTTCCTCACTTTCACTGTCGTGGTGGTAATACAGGTGGCTCTTACCTTGACTGGCAATTTGGAGGGAAGTTGCTTGACTTTGCCTTTCTCTAGCTGTCCTTGCTTCTGTATAGTGCATGTTTTTCTAGCTAGGGCTAGATTTTCCCTGAGTGTGTCTTTAACTGGAATCTTGGACTTCATTTCTAGACATGGAGAGGCAGGGCATGTTTTGGTGCTCTCAGGCGTGCTACGAGGCTGTCTCACTTTACTCACTGCCATGTTTGGAACGCTACTTTGTGGGGAGGCATCCTTTGACGAGGTGGCTTTGATGGGCAGTTTGGATTTTGGCCTAATCCCTATGAGCTCTTTTGGCTTCTGTTGCTCTCCAGGTACTTTCTGCTCAGCTCTGATACACTGTGAGCCTGGCTGTGGCTGTGACCCTGGGCTTTTTCCTGAAGAGCTTTTCTCTGGTTTAGCTGCTTCTGTGGTACAAGAGGGTTCAGGAGGTTCTTTTAGCACTACATTACTGGTACTATTTTCAGTAGGGAGAGTGGAAGAATCCAAATTGTTGTTGTTATTAAAATTATCTTTTTGAAAAGCATGCGTTTCTTTGGCCCTAAAGCCCTTCTGGCTAGTTGCTGAACTTGAAATCGCTGTTAGATTGTCATTCTCTAATAATCCCTGACAACTGGACATGCCAGCGTCTAGCTTATCTGTCTCTTCTCCAGGACCGTCTTTCTTCATGGTCATGGTGGAAGCCGAAATCCCCATTTTTATTGGAGTGCGCGACTTGGAGTCGACTTTGGCTGTGTTCGCTGCTGCAGATGACTTCTCCAGGGAGCTACTACTGAGCGCCATTTCCTGACACTCTCCGCTGGTCTGGAGACTGGGCTTGGGTTCCACCTCCGGGGCCTCTACATTTCTCTCTAGGCTTGTTTCTATGGCACTGCCCCCTGACTGTGGCTGGGAGGTGACTGGGACTTGATTCTTAACCCCTTCCCCCTGGTCCCCTGACTTCCCTTCAGAAGTATGCTCACCAATCTGGAAAAATTGGAGCCTCTCTTCAACAAAATCCCTCTTGCTCATGTCAATTGCGCCACTGCGGGTCATCTCAAACATCTTGCCTTCGTGAAATGGGAAGGGATTGGGCTCGCTAGTGGGGGTGCTTTCATCAGTGGGCGTTCTGGCTGGAGTGGTGTCAGGTGTCGTGGCTTGAGATCTGTCTTCAACCGCCAGACCAAACGGCCTGGATTCATCTTCCCGCGACTTGCTCTCAAATACGTCATCATCGCCTCTGCCATTGGACCAAGGATCAAAATCTAGGCTTTTGGTCGCCACGGTTTTAAACGGGGTTGCAAATTCTTCGTCCACTTTGTAACTGAAGTATGTATCGGGGAACAGCGATCTATCGGGATGTCTGCCTTCTAAGGTGAAAAACTGGGACCCCGCCTTCGGATCCATCTTATCTGAAGTCTTTTCAGGCACTGAGCCTCTGACAGGTAGCTTATCTTCTTCCGGCCCGACCTTTCCTTCTTCCTCAATAACTTCAAGTTTGCTTTGGCTAAAAGAGCGATCCGTTGGCTTTAAAATGCCCTCTGTGTTCCAGACATCTTTTTTTAACTCAACCGCTTGGCCGGGGAGTTTGGAATCGCTCTCCGTCAAGCCATCGTCTTCATCTTGCAGGTCATACCCATCCAGGGAGTCGATTTCTGTCGCATCTGTATCGTGGGAAAATTCTGCAGTGGTTGCGATAGAACACTCAGTGATGGACTGGTCGTTGTTCCCATTCTGAGCTACTTCATTCTGCGGTGAATCGAGATCAAACTCATTATCCTTTCCAGGGCTGTGGCTCACTAAATCTTTCTGTCCAGGAGTCTTCCCGGAGGCTTTAGATTTTGAGGTTTCTTTCTGGTCATCTTCCAATTCCTTTAACTTGAAGGTGTACTTTTTAACTGGGGCCGGTTGGTAGATGGACTCATCATCACTTGAATCACTGACATCCGCGCCCGGAGGAATGGGAGAAGGTGGCTGCACTCTGATGACCGGCTCAGCCAGCTGGTACTTGTCCAGCTCGTCCTGCAGGTTGACCTCGATCATTTCCATATCCTTCCCGGGGGAAAAACGCTGTTTCTTTTCTAATTCAGCCTGGTCTGCGTCTAACGGTGGAGGGGGTGGAAATTCAATATAGGCGACCCTGTTTCCTTTTGGTCTTTTGCCAGCATCTTTGCTGGCGCTGCTGGGTATTTCTTTCTCAATGGCCGTGGCTTCCTCCACTGTGGTTTGCTTTGTGGAAGATGACCTGGCCTGCTCTTCCTCCTCAGATTCCTCTGACACCTCAGGAATTGGACTCGGTTTGCCCGGGATGTAAGCTATAAGTGAGTCCGGGGTCTTAGATGTGAACTCGTAACTCACTTCCTCTGAGCTGGGTGTTTCTGGGGTCAGAGGGCTTTTCCCAGAACTGTCCAGAAAGGATACTTGTTCTAGAGTATCATCTTCTGGACTACCTTGGGGAGAAGAAGGAGGCTGCTTTTGCTGTCTAGTGGTATAGAAGGTTCCCCTGGTCTCTTGGACTGTCTTACATTCCTGGCTTATGATTTTTTTTACGTTTCCTTGTTGCACCTCTTTTTCGTATTGCTTTCCTACTTGGACAAAACTGACATACACAGGTAAAGTCTTTATTTCTTTCCCTCCTTCTGTCTGGGCTAAAGGCGCAACTTTGTCCAGGCCATCAATGGGACTAGGGTCAAACAACTCACTCAGGGGCGATTCCTTTCCTGGACTAAACTCTAAGGAATCAGGAGATTTGCTAGGGGACGTCTCAATCTCATCAAGAGCAGGACATAGCCCTACGTAACTCTGATGTTTGGACATTTTACTGATCTCTGAATATCTAATTTTCTCATCTTCCACAGAATTGAACGGCTGCACCTCCGCTTTCTCTCTCCCCGTGCTTGATGGCGGTGCTTTGGGCGACAACTCTTGTTTTGAAAATTTGGGCTGCTCACAGACCCCATCAGGACCAGCCGGTGGCAACATTCTTCTCTCATCAGCAATTCGGACTGGTATGTGAGACATAGCAGGGCCTTCTTTCCTTTTGGAAGTTTTGTCCATCGTTTCGATGGTGCACTCCCCTTCCTTAACAACGAACTCTCTGTACAAAACCTTTTTGGATGGCGATTTTACAGTCACTTCATTCATCTCGGAATCAGACCCATTTGTGAGTAATCTACGCTCCCTCTCCGTCACAGAGATGGATTCGCTTTTCTGGTCCAGGCCCATTTTCTCAGGGTGGGCCACATGATTTTCTTTTATGACATCTTGAACCAGGACATGAGAGAGTTTTTCTTTCTGTATTTTATGGTTAGGTGCTCCAGAGCTTTCCCATGTCCTAAAGATCTTTTTGTCCCATGGTCCCTTAGTGGTCAGGTCAGAGCTCACACTGTACGCCAAGTCTATAGCCCGTTGCTCAGAAAAATATTCAGGCACTGTTTTAGTTGGCATTTCAGGTCTCGGTTTCTGTCCATCTGTGGAACAAATGCCATCTGTGGTCACTTCGATGTTGTGGGCCTGATCCTCCTTTGCTTTCATTGCAGGAACTTCTCTGTGCAAATACTCATTGCCATCTGCAAGATCTAAGGGCTTCTCCTGCTTTTCTCGGGCATAGACCTGGTAGACGGGCAGCTTACTGTCCTGAATTTTTTTCAGTGGGCTCTTTGACTCACCATCCGGCTTCCTTTCATCCTGTGGCACAGTTCTCACCTTCGGGTGAATGCTCTGCTCAAATTTTAACCGGATAGAATTGAGCTTTGACTGTTGGAGCTGAAATCCAGACTGCGGCCCTTCGGCCACCTTGCTCGGTATGGTGGGGCTCCCCCGGGCAACCGGGGGAGGTCTGCCGCCCTCGGCCTGGTTCGATGGGACCCTCTTTTCCGGACTGCTGGGCATGCTGGCTGCCCTCCTCTCCTCTGCTCTAGGGAAGCCCTTTCCCTCCTGCCCAGGCGGCCGGGTTTTGAACCAGTCATCGTTCGATGCCAGGAACTCAGTCAGTAGTCCCTTCTCAGGGCTGCTGCTCGCTGAGCTGGGAGAGGAATGCATTTCCTTGCCATTCCTTGGGTGAGGCTTCTTCTCTGGGGACTGCAGTTCATCATTCAGCTTTTCCGTTTTGTCCCGAAAAAACTGTGACACTTCGGTCAATTTTTCTTCAGCCTCCTTCACCGTCCTGTCCACCCTGTCTTCATAAAGCAATTTCTCTCTACCTCTGTCTAATCTGTCTTCCGTGAACCGCATCCACATAGCTTGCTTTGGACTACTAATATCTCCAGTGTAGTGCAACACTGTCACTTTATCATAATGCTCATCTTTAGACATCTTACCTATCCCATTTTCGGATACATCTTTATAGATTTTGGAGAGAATTTCCCTCTTGGGGGCAGTGGCTAGTTTTTCTCTGGATCGCCTGTCCGACCCCGGGAATTCTGCACTGAGGGGTCCTGCAGTATCGGTCACCGACTCCTCAGGGTCAGAATGAGACACATCTAGCTTCTCTGACAGAAGCATTTTCTCGGCAAACCTGTACGACTCCCCTCTTAGTTCTGACAACTCATCGTCATGGTATTCTATTGAGTGTTGACTCAAAAGCTTCAGCGTTTTGTATGAGTCATCAGAAATGAGTTGCGCAGAACTAGGGCGACTGTCCTCTTCCTGGGATACAGGAGTGTTTACTCTAGAAGATTCCAGGTAGGAAGGAAGAGACTCTTCGACTGTCAGTTCTTCTTCTTCTTGCTGCAGGCCCTGGTCATCAGAACCAGGGAAACCATCATGTTTTTCGGGCAGAAAGTCTTTTAGGTTAACATCTCCCCGAGATAAGTCTTTCTGATACATATACATTTCCTTTTCGGGATGCTTTTTGGTTTCTCTAATAATGACTTCAGTAGGCTCAGCCTGATTACCTTTTTCAATGTGGACCTCTATTCTACGCTCCAGTTTGGGTTTTGTTTTGCTGACCCTCTCTGCATGCGGTGGGGACGTTTCAGCAGCAGCCTTGTGAACATCTGGTGACACGGAAGATTTATGCTCAAACAGACCTGCCAGTTCTTTGGAAGGGTCCCGTCCAGATTGAAAGGCTTTCATAATATCATGGACAGACATTGTTTCTTCGATTCGTTCGGAGGAACTCTCACCGCCTGGAGGTGAACGATACACCATCCTGGTGGTAGTGGTGATGTGAGTTTCTTCTTTCACACGGACACCTTTGCCCAGGACCCGGTTATGGTCATCTTCTTCACTGCTGGCTTTCAGCTGGAAGGCCTTAACCTTTTCTTTGATACTGGACCCAGCGGGCTTTGCCTCCACTTCCACAAAGGCCGGGGTTGGTTTTGGGGAGTGCGGTTCCTCGGGCTGGGGCCCGGGGACCTCTCCTGATGAGGGTTCGTAGCTCCGAATCACGTGCACGACTTCGGTTCTTGTTTCTGTGATGACAGGAGGGATGGGAACTTCCTGAAACAGTGGCTTTGGGCCTGTGCTCTCGGCGCTCTGAGGGGCGGAAGGCGTCTTTTCACTCCTCGTTTCAAAGCCACTGTCAGACAAGGGACTTTTGTCCTGGTCATGTTGAGAAAAATCATCTGGAGACTCTAAGATCGTGTCGGTTCCGAAAAAGGAATCGGCAATTTTACATAATTCTTTTTCTGAAGTGGAAGGCCTCATGGAGGCTGGAGGCATTTTGAGCTTATGTTCTTGCAAGGCAATGGCTGGTTTCAAAATTCTCTTCTGTCTCTCCTCACCATCTTTCTTTCCATCCTCAAATTTGTACTTCAAGTTGGTCAATGAGCTACCACTCCCAATATCGTTCGTTAAGTAATCTAGGACTTTTGTCAAGTTGTAATCTTTTTCAGATACGGCCTTTGCTTTTAGTTGAACGTTTTCTGCCCCAGGTGAGGCCTGGCCCACAGCAACATGCTGCCTTGCTTCTCTGATTTCCTCTGAAGTAAACTCTATCCAGTCTTCATCGGACGAATGGCCCTTGTCGCTTTTTGAGGCTTTAGCCGCCCCTTTATTTTCTACACACACATCCTTTTTCAGGATCTCACTGACTTTGACCAAGTCTTCTTTTACTTTCTCCACGATTTTAAAAGGTTCCTCATCATCAATCCGCCCCTCCTTCGTCATTTCAGGTTGGAACGACTTGTCTTCTGCCACATCCGTTTGCAATATTGCAGTCATCCTGATCAGGTCCTCTTTCATTTCAGCAACATCTTTCAGTATCTCCTGACTGGACGACAAAGATGATGGTGTGGATAACTTGAGGGCAGAGGGGGTGAGGAACAGAGGCGATTTGACGGGTGAGGATGTTCGACTGAAGTGGGGTTGAGTACGGGTTTCGGGAGTCAGTGCTTTAATGGGGGACAACAAAGCAGCTGCTGATTTCGTAAGTGAAGAAGAGTCGGGAAGCTTCTTCACTGCTGGTTCCGACAACACGTTGACCACAGAGTATACGGGCACTGTGATCGTCGATGAGGTGACCGATGAGGTAGTTGCAGAGAGAGTTGACCCCAGGGATGCGTACAGGGCACTTGCAGGAGTCCTTATGGATGGAAACACTGACGGCGTTGCAGACACAAATGACCTGAGGGGGGAAAACTGCATGGGGGATGTGGTAGAAAACACTCTCTCAACTGTATCACTGGTGGCGTTCAGCACCCCATTTGCGGAGTTGGTAACCGCGGAGATCTTTTCTTGAAACGTGGCAGAGGCCGCGGCTTTAGAGCCGTTTATCAAAGCTGAAGCTGAAGGGTATTTCAAAGGAGAAATCGATCCATTAACTAATGGTACTTCTGCATGTCCAGCCACATGCTTCCCAGGAGATGAGAACGAAGGGGCCATCATGACCTTAGTAGATGAGGTGGTGTCAACTGCAGGTTTCGAGGGAGACACCACTGACTTCAAAGGCGAAGATATGAGCGGAGCTGCCGATGTGATGATTGACTTAAACGGTAGGTTTGAAGAGTACATGTTTATGTTCGTTTTCGGCGAGGCTGGAGGGGTCATGGTAATGGACGACCTCTCCAAGAGCGAACCGGCTGTAGTTACCGGAGACGTTCGAGAGGGAAATGCCGAAGTGGATGCCAGGCCTTTTAGAGCAGTAGTCTCCGGGATCGTGACCGTGACAGTGGGAGCTCTTATGAGTGAGCTGGGGGAAACTTGGATACTGTAGGGGGGCTGCGACACAACTGTTTTGATTGGTGAAGACATGGTCCAAAATGACCTAATGGGAGAGGCCACGTCACTGACAGATTTGACCGAAGATGTTGTGGAAGCTCCTAAGGTGGATTTGATTGGAGAAGCGGAAGAAACGGACCATATTGACTTCAACGGAGAAGCTGATGGAGTATTAGAGGAAGAGCTTGATAGGGAAGTGAAGCCTGATTTGGTTTGCCCAGGCACTGTAATTGGAGCTGTTGTCCATGACTGATAGGGTCGCGTAGAAAAAAATGGCTTGTATGAATAAGTAGCGGGGAGGGATCTTGAGGCTCCTGCACTCCGTTCAACTGTTTCTTAAATTTTGAAATCAAAATCAAACATAAAAATCAACAAAAATGGTTGAAAAACAGAGAGACCAGAGAAGAAAATTGGTCAGTAAACTGTAATATTACAGAAGCAAGTACAATTGTTTGCATGATGTAGAACAAGAGAGGCAAAAGGAACGATTAAGAAGGAAACAAAAAGGATGATCCATAAAATTGTGACTGATCCAAAATAAAAAGCAATGGGAAATGAAAGACGGAAAGCACTTAGCAACCAAATATGACAACAATGAAAAGGAGGACACACGAAAGAAAGAATCCATAATGGGAAAAATGTCCACAAACTCAAAAGTCTTCTCTTACTTCCTATTGACTTTCCGATAGGCTAATTTTGAAACAGCACTAGTGGTTCTGATTTGCCTGTATAGGCATATGTTTGCTTTGTGCAACCACACGATTAACATTTTAGTCATTACGAATGCTCTCCCCTTGGTACCATTTAGCGCCAGAGACTGTACCTAATTAAAACTGTATCGACTCATTTAGGTTGACGTGAGAAATCTAAAAATCTGTTCAAAAACCACTCAAGCCTATTTCATGCAGAACCCAAAAATATCTTTAAGTGACAGGCAATTGATGTGCAAACTGTGAAGCAACTGGAATAAATTCAAATCTGTACCTTCCATGCACAATTAGGTTATGCTTCACACTCACAAAGCCAA
Organism: Tachyglossus aculeatus; assembly: GCF_015852505.1. Lineage (NCBI taxonomy): Eukaryota > Metazoa > Chordata > Mammalia > Monotremata > Tachyglossidae > Tachyglossus > Tachyglossus aculeatus. Next base: position 52,468,780 of record NC_052068.1, on the reverse strand, counting down.
TAAGAGCAAGAAATTTTCTGAGTTAAAGTTTAAAAAGAACAAAAGGAATTTTTTGGCATTTTTTTCATGCGATATATTCCTTTTATGTGGGAAAAACTAAAGAAAAATATAACATGAAATGGCCTTTAAAAGCATGTGTCATATATGGTATGGTAGCTATGATTCATGGTAAACGTGAGCAAGCAAAGCAAACAAAACTTTTTGTCATGCGCAGGATATCATATCAAAACAAGCACACAGAGAAATACAACTGGTAGGCTGTATTATGCATAATATTTAAACTTTAAGATTATTTTTACAAGACATTTTAAAAGATGAGTACACTTTTTCCATGAAATATGGTGTCTTGGTGCCTTTTGAAATTTATCAAAAAAAATCAGCCTGATGTCTTGCTTTTTTGAGGCAGGGAGAGAGGAGGGACAAAACTGCAAATACGTATTCATTTTCTGAAGCCATCGGCATTGAAAATTCATAACATAATTAGCCCCAGGCGGTCAAAAACCTTTCTTCTAATTTTTCAAAAGGTATCATAGGAAAAGTACAGAAAAAACAAGAGTACATTCATATTTAATATTTCCAAAATACCTCAGGCATGATACAATACGAGAGTCATTATTAAGACCTGGATTATAAGGATCCTATTAATTTCAATGGGAAATGTCTAGAATAATCAGTTGGCTCAGGGGACCTCAAATCACTAAGTCACCAAGGTATTTTGAATATACTGTCATGTAATTCATTTGGGAGAAGTATTGAAATGACACAGAATTTTATTACTGTACCCAAAATGCACAAGTGACGGAGAGACAGTCCCTGAATCTGGAAGGGTTTAAAACCCTTAAACTTCTCAAACTGTAATAACAGTGATTAGGACCAGTGGTGGGTGTGAAAGTTCTAGTTTGAAGTTTTCTACGATCTCATTGCCAGGAAACTGTACTTCAAAACTATGCTAAATGGCAAGCAGAAATGAAAATATCCTTCATTTTTGAGGTTCCTCTTAATGGCAGGCCTGATTCACTGTTACAGTCCACTCTTTGTTCTTGTTGGTAACTCCTATAACTGTCAAGATTTTCACGGTGAACACCTATTTTAATGCAAATACTCAGTAGCTTTGTTTTTCATGCTTGTGTTTTATTCTCAGGAAAGAGGGATTACCTAGGGAGACTCCTGGATTTGCTCAAGTCCTGATTCTTCTATCTGCTGAAGCCTTGATCCCATTAACTCTTTGGAAGGTGTTGAGGTGACTTTTGTTCATGGCTACAAGAAGGGTTCTGTCTCATGCCTCATCAGATTTACTGTGTTCTGTGGTTTCCAACCCCTCTGGCTGTTCATGAAATTATCAGAGATTTTCCTGTTTTACCATTTGTCAGCACATCTGCCATTTTCAGCCAATTCCATGTTCCGTATCCCATCTGTGGGAAGCTTCTTGTTGACAGCTGGAGAGGCATGGGCTTGCAGATTGGTAAATTATGAAATCCCTTTTGGAAAAAGGACTCCAAGACAAGGACAGGCCCCATCCCGCTTGTGGAAACAGATGGATTTACTGAGTTACTAATTACTGATCCTAGACCTAAGCCTCCTTCCTTTCTAGCATCCCACCTCATCCCCACTTCACCCGCTTACATGTAAAAAAAGAGGAAATAGTCTTCTCAAGGGCTGGAAGATCAGGAAATTGTGGGTAATTTCATTCTACAAAATGGCTTTGGCCTCATCCCAGCATTTGGACTGCAGTGCCCAGTGCATTTTCTTACATGAGTAGTGACAATTTGCTGCTGGATTACTTCTGTCTCTCTCCCTTTCAATATTGGAATCTGGCTCATAGAAGAATGTTATTCAGAGCTGTGTCAATTGGACTGTGCTTTAGTAAGGCTTCAAACATCTTCTTTAGTAAGCAGGCAGTGGAATGGAGAACCAGAAAGGATATAGAAAGAACTTTATATAAAGGGAGACCATCCAAAACTGGAGTCTGAGAAATAAATTCAAGCTTTTCAAACTTTTCAAATGGATTGGTCCTCTAATCTACTTGCTGTCCTCAAATGAAATGATTTGGGATATTCCCACAGAAAAAACTCACAAGAGAACTGCCTCCATGGGCTTGAACACCCCACCCAGATGCTAAGAAGAGGGATCGTAAAGATGCAATATGAAACACTGGCAGAAGGGAAACACTGGGAATATTTAAGCAGGAAAGGCAAGGAAATAATGTTGCAAAGATGAGAGAAATTAGGAAAAACTTTAAGAACGCTTTGAGAGGGAACTGAAAGTTAAGCTCAAGAAAATGAATGATGCAAAAGGGGAGGGCAGTCTCTATTTGGAAAGGGTTCAAATGGAGAAAAATTGAAAAAAAAATTCTGAAATAGGAACTAACTGCAGAAACATGCAAAAAGGAAAGTCAGCGTATCATGGAGTTCTATCAAAAACAACAACAACAACAACCCTAGTCGAATGCTGTTCTCCACATCAAGATTTTAGTAGTCATTTTTTTTCAAACACTACTTGGAGATTCCAAGGGATTTCATTTTGAAGCTTTTTAAAGAGAAGCCCTTGACTTCTAAACTGGGGAGGGGTCATTTTTAGTGGGCCTTGGAGATGCTTAGCATTTGGTCAAGCTCTTGCAATTATTGCTAAAAATTCCTCAAAGAGTTCACTTTATCAGTCAGTCCATCAATGGATTTGTTGAGTGCTTAATATGTGCGGAGTACTGTAGTAAGTAAGCACTTGGGAGAGGTCATTTTCACTCCCTTTATTTCTCAAATGACACCAAAATTCAACATCTATAGAAAAAATGTCTCTTCTTCTAAAAGGTCATTATAAATTAGTAAATATGTTAGGAAACTCACTCATTCCAGGCTCAGTCAAATAGCTGTAGCGCTTACGTAAAGCCAGAGATGCAAAACTCTGACGTCGATCTGTTTTCTCCGTCTGCAAGAAAAAATAGACTATGCTTCCACTGGATACTCAAGACATTTTTTACAGTCTTAAAGCATGTTTCTGATTACAACACTTTCATGTTAGCTTTATGTTCTTCCCTCTCACCAACTTTCCATTTATATAATCATCATTGGTCCTACCCCTCCTTTAAAAAATAATTTGTCAAGCAGCAATAGCAGCATCAACACAGAACACTACATGGAATTACAGATAATAAACATAAAACATTACAGAGACTATTGTGTGCTGAGCAATACATTTCCCAAACAATTTATTTTAAAAGCACAATGAATACTAAGTCAGTACATTAAAGGGAAAATTAGGCATGAAGGGCTTTTTTAATAGGTGTTAAATTCCTGGGTACAGATACAAATTTTAATTTGCTTTTAACTTGGGAATAATGTGTGTCACAATGTTTACATGTTTTATAACAGCTGTTATTTTAAGACTTAATTTAAAAGAATTCCTTTTATATAAATGATAAAGTAATTATATTTTTCTCAATATAATTATAAAGTGAATTAGGGCAGTTGTTTCTTGGAACTATTAATTGTTTTCCTTTGTAATTAGTACACATGCATTAATGCAAAGTCTTTATGTAACAGGCACATTTGTTTATTATGCAGTGGATTTTAAGCAGGTTTGCCAAGAGACCCATCAAATCTTCATTTTAAAAACACTTATTTTCCTAGTTTGAGATGACTTCTAATTAGTTGTGCTCCAAAAACATCCTCTTCCACTGAAAGAAAAATTCTGTTGTGTGGAAATTATCTAGGAATATAGATTTTTAGCAGTGGAAAATTTTGAAAGGGAGACATGGCCTTCTAAGGTCCTAAGAGTGAGTGCTTTCTCCCTGCACTTACTTAAAAAACAATAGCAAAAAACCCCAAACAAACCAGTCAGCGATATCTGTTACTCTGTGAAGGAAAATGCAGTGGGCTAACATTTAATACATAGTAGTATGGAATGCAAGTCTGAGTTAAGTGTTTTTTGGTTTTTTTTCTAGGAAATACAACTGGCCTAAACTCCATAATACTGTCTTAAAGTACATGAAAATATAAACTGATGACATCACTTTCCCCAAACTCCAAGTTTTCTGGTCCTTTCTGGAATAGTTTTAATTTCTATTTTACTTCTGAGTAAAATGAAAGCAGAAGACAGTGTTCATATTACCTCATCATCTTGATCTGACTCTGTTTCCTTTTGGTCCCAAGATGCATTGCAGAGACAAGGAATATTATAATGGACAGCAGGGAAAAGAATATCAGGATATGAAAAGGATCGAGTAGGGAGCACAAAATGCAAGCTGATTTATAAAAGCAAAGCAAACCGAAAAGGCCAATGTAAAAAGAACTTTACATCCAGTGCAAATTAACACGTGACATTACTGAAAGCATAAAATCTGTGAACTGTAGGCTGGAGCATGAGCTGTAAACAGAGGACCCAGGCACAAAAACCATAAGAATTTGACACCACAGTAACAGACTTAAAAAGCTTTCTACATTTGAAAACTAATAAAAACAAGCTTAAACTGCTTTAATAAAATTACAAAGCATTCCATTACTAACGCTTCAATGGCTTGTTTTCTCATCTCTAGAAGAGTTAAGTTAGATGGAAGGAAGAGATACCTTTTTATGTGCTGGCAGGGTAATATTTAAGTTGCAAACTGCTGCTTGTGATAGTCCTTTTGTAGTCTTTGGTTCTTTCAGGAATGATAAACGACCACAAGGCTCTTGGCTGGTGTCTCTAATCTAGACAAATGTACAGAGTGAACAGTTATAAATAAGGAGCTTTTAGTGATGTTAATACATAAATAACAGCTCAGTAAGTTTGGGGTTTTTGTTTTTTTGTTTAACGTAGCACTCTGAGCAGAGTGATCTGATGAAAAGAACTTGAGACTGGGAGCTAAGAGACCTGGATTTTATTCTTAACCCTGTCATTTGCTGTCCTGATATGTGACTCTGGGCAAGTCACTAAACTTTTTATCCTCTCTGTGGGTTGAAGGTGGAGAAGATCCCTGAGTTTCCCAACCTCTTATCTGTGATTTGCCTGAAGGACAGGGACTGTGTTCTGATCTGATTATTTTATAACTGCCTTGCTGCTTAGTAAAATGTTTGGCATATGAAAAGTGTAATAAGTATAATAAGTACCATAACCAACTAGTGAAAATAGAATGGCAAGAACAATTGAATGGGAAATTATTTGAATTGATTTGATATCAAGTGCATAGTGTGGTGCTCTGAACAAAGTAAATCTTCAATAAATAATACAGACCAACTAACTGGAAAAGCCACAGTTCCAATTGAGTTTATGCCGTTTGGAAAAATGTCATGTCTTTTTCTTTCTCTTTAAAATAGGGGTTAACATCTGGCACTGTGTTTTACCCAGTTTCTTTACCCCTTGTCATTCCTCTCCAACAAAGATTATGTATTTTGGAGAATTTTTTATTGGTAATTCTTTGCTATTTTTAAGGCAACTCAATTGTTTTCCCACAGAACATCTTTCCTTCAAGGCTCTGAAGAGCTGGGACAATTGGAGATAGAGCTCTGATACAGGTCATCATCAATATCTTGAGGGTGTCTACTAATAACTGCAGTATATGTTCAGTGATTATTCTGTGCCAAGCATCCTACTGTGTTCACAATATTAAATTAGGTACTTGAGAAGAATGGAGAAGTATAAGGCAAGAATCCTGCTCCCCAGGAGCCTACAATTTATGGGAGAATATGAGCACCTACAAATTTGACATATTCAAATGAGTGGAGCTGTACTGATGAAAAAGCATGTGTGGGATGCCTTGGGGATTACTCAAGGAATAAGGAGGTCATTTAGAAGGGCTTTAAAGGCAGGGAAGTTTGTTGAGATTAAGGGACATTCTAGGCAGGAGGATGGCATGAGTAACCAGTATCAATTAATGGTATTCATTGAGCACTTACTGTCTGCAAAGCACTGTAGTAGGTATTTGGGAGAGCACATTATAACAATATTACAGGCACATTTCCTGCCCACAACAAGCTCACTGTTCCAGCAAGCCACATTTCCTGGGGCCATGGAGTGCAAAGGGAAAGTAGGTGGGTAGGGGAGTAGCACATTGTCAAGTGGGCATGCAGTCTATGCTTCTTTTTTTTCATGGTATTTGTTAAATGCTTACTATATGACAGGCTGTGGTACATATAAGATAAACAGGTTGAATACAGTCTGTGCCCCACATGGGGCTCAAAGTCTCAATCTCCATTTTGGAGATGAGGGAATTGAGGCACAGAGAAGTTAAGTGATTTGTCCAAGGTCATACTGCAGATAAGTCAAGATTAGAACCCAGGGTTTCTGATTCCCAGGCCCAAGTTCTTTTCCACTAGGCCACACTGCTTTTCACTACTATTATTAGCCAGCCACGGACAGAACCAGAAGAAGAATCCATATATATATAGAACAGAGATCACTTTAGTGGACCAAAAGAAGTGCTGAGTGAAGAGGAAGGGACAAATAAATTAATTTCCATAAAGGAAGAATATTACTCCACTGTCAAATCAATAGGGCAGCTAAGAGCGATACTCCTGACTCCAACAAAACTGATCTGTATGCTAGAAATAATAATATTACTATACAGTTGTTCTGGTTTCTAAAATCCCTTAAGAGTGGAAACAAAGGAGATACCCTCATTATGTTGGATGCCTTGCAAGGTCCTGAATCAATTGCACAACAAGTAACCTATGCCTCCTCTATTTCTCAGAAGGTAAAAAATTTTCTAACCATGGCATCTATGTTAGGAAGTTTTACCTTAATGGAAAATGGCAGTCTATTTTCTTTGAAAGCATAAAAGTTAAAAACAAGCTGCTGTCCTCCTTTCGTCAGAGGAGCCAGATTTCCATAGCAGTCGACATAAATTGGCTTTCCTTCTAGGACCTGAAACATAAACCACCCCCACAAACAAGGTAAAAGTTAAGGTAGGTGAAAATACAAATATAAGGTTTCATCGTATGCTATATCTAGTCATTCACTGGCAAATTAGGAGGAAACAGATGAACACTTCATTTTTCAGAGAAGATTTATGGCAAATTTGGTTGCCAGTACCCAGATATATTCACTTTTGTGGGTTGAATTACACACCTCAATATCTTTGCTTCTTGCAACTTCTTCAAAGTTCTCTTGCTGCTCTAAGGTCTTGTCCACTTTATCATCTGTCATGCAAAAGCAACGCAAGGAGGATTCCACTGGATCATTGGTTTTGGCAAAAACAACAAACTTGGCCATATAGGGAACACATATTAGTTCTCGGTAAAGTTGAGAGGCTAACCCCACAGTTTCCAAAACTTGATGGCAGTCAGCAAGCCAAAACCTGGAGGAGGTAAAAAAACAAAAAACAAACAAATAAAAAAACAATAAAAAGGCCCTCAGAAGTTTACTAAACTGTAAGACCCAGCAATAGAAAACTCTCAACAAAATTCTTAAAATTGCAAGATCAAACCCAGAAAATTGGTTTAACATCATTAGGCTTAACGGCATCTCTGCAGACTGGTTTTTAATTAAAAACAAAATAAACAAAAACCCTGACCATGGGTAACAGGAATCTGTATATTATCTAGAATTGTAATCTCCAGATCAATCAATTATTAAAAATGATGCTAATTGTTAAGAACTTACTATGTGCCAAGCACTGCTCTAAGCACTGGGGTACATGCAAGTTAATCAGATTGGACGCAGTGCCTGCCCCCCATGGGGTTCACAGTTTTAATCCTCATTTTCCAGATGAGGTAACTGAGGCACAGAGCAGTTAAGTGACTTGCCCATGGTCACACAGCAAACATGTGGCAGATCTGGAATTAGAACCCAGGTCCTTCTTACTCCCAGGCCTGTACTCTAGTCACTAAGCCACACTGTTTCCTGTATTATTAATTAGTGAGTCAGGTGTGTAGCCACCACAGGATGGTATTGTTGGCAGCTGTACATTCTCTCTCACATACCCCCTTTGATCGTGTTGGAGCTGTAGCAAAGGGAGAGCCAATGTAGCAGACTCCCCTCTATGGCTAAACACTGCTCCTACACTGGAATGCACAAGCTTGTTGGATACCACTGATTACCAGAGGAACTGTGGAAGCATACTTAGTGTGGAGAAAAGAATGGACTTATCATTGTGCTACTCCTTGTTTAGAGCTCACCTCCTCCAGGAGGTCTTCCCAGACTGAGCCCCCTTTTTCCTCTGCTCCTCCTCCCCTCCCCATCATCCCTACTCCCTCTCTCTGCTCTACCCCCTTCCCCACCCCACAGCACTTGTGTATATTTGTATATATTATTCTATTTGTTTGATTAATGATGTGTATATATCTATAATTTTATTTATCTATTTTGATGCTACTAATGCCTGTCTACTTGTTTTGTTGTCTGTCTCCCCATTCCAGACTGTGAGCCCACTGTTGGGTAGCGACTGTCTCTATCTTTTGCCAAATGGTACTTTCCAAGAGCTTAGTACAGTGTTCTGCACACAGTAAGCACTCAATACCACTGAATGAATGGATGAATTAATTAAAAAATGAGGAAGTGATCTCCCAGTCAGTCAGTCATATTTATGGAGTGCTTGTGCAGAACACTTTACTAAGTGCTTGGGGGAGTATAATATAACAATGTAACACATTCCCTTTTTTATAATGGCATTTATTAAGCACTTACTATGTGCAAAGCACTGTTCTAAGTGCTGGGGAGGTTACAAGGTGATCAGATTGTCCCACATGGGGCTCCCAGTCTTCATCCCCATTTTACAGATAAGGTAACTGAGGCACAGAGAAGTTAAGTGACTTGCCCAAAGTCACACAGCTGACAATTGTTGGATCTGGGATTTGAACCCATGACCTCTGACTCCCAAGCCCGGGCTCTTTCCACTGAGCCATGCTACTTCTCAACAAGGTTCCCAGAATGAGCTAATAGGCTAAAGGGAGAGCCAGACATTAATATAAATAAATATATTACAGACATGTATGTTAAGTGCTGTGGTGCTGGAAGAGGGGATGAATAAAGGGAGCAAGTCACAGTGACACAGAAGGGAGTGGGAGAAGAAGTCAGGGAAGGCCTCTTGGAGGAGATGTGCCTTTGATATGGCTTTGAAAGCAGGGAGGGTCACTGTCTGTTGGCTATGAGGAGGCAGGGTGTTCCAAGCCAGAGGTAGGATGTGGGCCAGAGGTGGGCAGTGAAATGGATGAGACTGAGGTCCAGTGAGAAGGAGCAAAGTGTGCGGGCTGGGTTGTAGTCAGAGAGTAGTGACACGAGGTAGTAGGGGGCAAGGGGATTGAGTGCTTTAAACAAATTTGTCTGCTTTGAGCACATCATATGTGATCCCACAAACTGCCTGGGTAATAATGTGCTTTTAAGTACCACTTCAGATATCTAAGATGATCTGGTGGATGAAGTAGCTTTCATATGAGAATACACTGAAAAGATTCTAGTCTAAGAAGGCTGAGAAGATGCACAAAATGACATTATTATTATATTTTTAAGTGCTTATAATGTGTCAAGCACTGTCCTAAACACTGGGGTAGATACAAGATAATCAGATCAGACACTATCCCTGTCCCACAGTGGGCTCATAGTACAAATACATGTATTGAGTTCCTATTTTATAGATGAGGAAACAGAGGCACAGAGAAGTTCCACACCCTGTTCTCCCCATCACTGTAGACAGCACCACAATCCTTCCTGTCTCACAAACCCATAACCCTGGCATTATCCCTGACTCCTCGCTCTCATTTAACCCACAATTCAATCTATCACTAAACCCTGTCAGTTCTACTTTCACACCATCGCTAAAATCTGTCCTTTCCTCTCCATCCAAAGTGCTACCATACTGATCCAAGCACTTATCCTATTCTGCCTTGACTTCTATATCAACCTCCTCACTGACCTCCCTGCTTCCTGCCTCTCCCCAGTCCAGTCCATATTTAGTACAGTGCTCTGCACACAGTAAGCACTCAATAAATACAATTGATTGATTTTATTCTGTTGCCAGGATCATTTTTCTACAAAAATGTTCATGTTCAGTCCATGTCTCCCCATTCCTCAAGAACCTCCAGTGGTTGCCCATTCACTGCTGCATCAAACAGAAATTTCTTATCCCTGGCTTTAAATCAACTAATCACTTGCTCCCTCCTATCTTACCTCACTGATTTCCTATACAACCCAGCATGCTCATTTCACTCCTCTAACACAAACCTACTTGCTGTATCTTAATCTTGTCTACTTTGTCGCTGACCTCTCACCCATGTCCTGTCTCGAACCTGGAACTTCCTCCTTCTTCACGTCTGACAGACCACCACTCTCCCTTCCTTCAAAGCCTTATTAAAATCATATCTCCTCCAAGTGACCTTCCCTAACTAAGCCCACATTTCTCCTACTCCCTCTCCCTTCTGTGTCACCCTTGCACTAGGATCTGAACCCTGTACGTACTTGATACTCCACACTCAGCCCCACAGCACTTACATATCCATAATTTATTTTAATGCCTATCTTCCCCTGTAGACTCTAAGCTCCTTGTGGGTAGGGAGCATCACTACCGATTCTGTTACACTGTTCCCTCCCAAGCGCTCTGTGCCCAGTGACTGCTCAATAAATATGAGATTGGTCAATTGATCTGCTCCAAGAATAGTATTCCTTAGAATTTTAAGTTCATCTTGATTTAAGAAACTTTAGATCTTTGGCATTTTGTATTTCCATACCTGGCTGAAACATTGGTTGTGAAAGAGACACTGTCCTTTATGAAGGTAAGTGGGGTGGTTCCGGTGATGTCTTCCCACTGAGCAGGTGAAGTTCCCCCTGAGAAAATAAATGTCAAAGACACACTCGTTTATATGTTAAGAGTTTTGGGCACTGACTTTAGGTGTGGGATTTTGGTTTTCTCTTTCATCCTTCCAGATTTTTCATCCCCATTTCCAGTCAATTCCCACCCTGAGTAACTGCATCCTTATAACACCTATTGATTTTGGCTCAGTATCACTCAGGCTTTGGATGTTCCTAGCCAAGACCTCTGCAATCCCAAAATCATAAATTGAGAGTGACTGTATGATCTGAGCTGCCACCTTATTCTTTTTTTTATCTCTAATTTATTCGTTCACTGGCTCAGATAATAATAATAATAATAACGACATTTATTAAGTGCTTACTATGTGCAAAGCACTGTTCTAAGCACTGGGGAGATTACAAGGTGATCAGGTTGTCCCACGGGGGGCTCACAGTCTTAATCCCCATTTTACAGATGAAGTAACTGAGGCCCAGAAAAGTGAAATGACTTGCCCAAAGCTGACAGCTGACAAGTGGTGGAGCTGGGACTTGAACCCAAGACCTCTGACTCCAAAGCCCATGCTCTTTCTACTGAGCCATACTGCTTCTCAGATGGAAAGCTTAGGATGGACTGGCTCCTGCCTCTGGGTCCCCATTCAAAATTCAGATTTCAATGCATTCAGTAACAGTGGCATGAAACTTCAGTCTAATTGGGAGGATCCTGGATCCTGCCAAGATTTTCCTTTTGGGGTGAAAATAATGGAATGAACACTTTCCTCATATCATTCTCAATTCCCCTTTCTGAAAAGATGGGCCAGAATCATCTTGGCTGCTGGGCCCAAAATCAGAACAAATGTGCCAGTAATATAGAGCCCTGGCTCCCAGTACCTTAATCAACATCTTGTAAGCTATTTGCCATCTTCTACAATCTTGTCAACCATACTGGCATTGTGAGTCCAAAGAGCAGGATGGTACTTTACAGGGTTACTGGCATTCATTATGGGCTTCTCCCTAGACTTAAACCACACCTTACAATGTTTAGGTATCTGAAGGAGCCTAAGGGAGACCTGATTTAACACACCTTGGGGGAGCCTTGGGAGAACCTAGGAGAAACAAAGGAGGGGATAAAGGATATTTGATGAAAACATGATTTAATCCTTTCGCTTTCCCACTGAGAGCAATCGTTCTTCAGTTTGCAAAGGACTAACACAACATGCTTAGAAATCTATCACTGAGAACGGTAAGAACAAATTCACAATTTGAATGGATTAGAATTTAGGGGCTAATCCAACCTGTAATGCTACAGAGAAGTCGCAAACTAGGTGTGATCTCTCCTTTGAAACCATTGGTTGTTCCTTCTCCTGAAGGTGGTGGCACGGGGATGGTCATAGTTATTGGTTTATGAAATTTCCTCCTTCGTGGCTCCACAGTGACAATTGGACTAAATGTTGCCTTATTTCCAAGGATTTTTTTCACAATTTCATCAGGAACAGGCTGGGCCTACAGGGGAAGAGTAACACAAATTAAAATGGGATTAATTTTTTAATGAGAAAGCACATTTTTAAAATGAAGAGGGAAAATAAAAACATTTCTCAATTCCACCTCTTCTTCTTTCTCTGAAAAATATTCCCTTCCAGATGGGCTTTGAAAGAAATAATAATCCTTTATGTGAATTTTCACAGGCCAATGATCACCTTTCCTGCTATTAAATCAACTCTGCTGATGTGATTCAAAAGCAAATCAAAAATATGAGTACAAGCAGTAAGAGTTAAATCAGTTGTAATAAAACCACTGTGGTTAGCAGGAGGTGAAATACACATCTTTATATTTCCAGTCTGCTGAATCCTACCCACTTCAACTGGTTTGTATCTTATTTAGTCAAATATACAACATTTAAAAGTTTGTAGACAATTAAGTGAAACCTCACAGTGATAAAGCGTGAACTTAATGTTTCACTGAGCTATTAAGACTCTGGTTTTGCATCTTATTATAGAAAAATCACACTAATAATAGTAACTATGGTGGTTTTTGTTAAGTGTTTACTATGTGCCAAGAACTGTACTAAGAGCTAGGGTAGATATAAAGTAAACTGGTTAGACACAGTCTTTGTCCTACATGAAACTCAGAGTCTCAGTAAAGGGAAAACAGGTAAGCACAGGAAAGATTCCCAGGCCTGTGCTCTTTGTACTAGGCCATGCTACTTCTCGAGAATCCTTGTTTAGGAGACCAAGATTAGTAGTTGGGTTCTAACATTATTGATAACAAATCAGATTTATGGACAAAACCTGAGAACACATGATTTATGTTAACAAAACAACAGCTAAAACATGAGGATGGCTGAAGACAACTGTTTTCCATTTTATTTAAGGGAAGAAAAAGGAAGTACCTTATTGAACAATATGAGAATCAGTCATTCAGTGACTGCAACCTAGCTACACCTGAGAAATTCAAGAATGATTATTCTCCTAAATGTCCATTCAGCTTTCTTAATCAAAAAAGTTCCAATGGGTATGGACAAGAATTAAATTGGTCTTTATAGCTTTTTCTTCAAAAGAATAAACCCTTTTGTAAATTTTTATTAGTCATATGATTCTGCAGCTGTTTCCTTACTCATAGGCATCAAATTGCATAAAATAGTTTCATCTCCACTGGAAAGTAAGCAATGCTGCCAAATAAATCCTAAAATTAATCTTCTATGTAATGAAGCTCCTAGCCAAATGAACTATAAACACAAAATGGTTTTCATGGTACATTTAAGTGATTATAATAACACAAGCCTTGCCTAGAGAGGTAATTAGCAGAAGCATGCATTATGGAAATTTCATGACCCCTTTCGATTCTGCTGAGTTAAGTGGCTTTTCCTGACTTTATTACCTGGAGGCCCACACGGATTCTTTTGGTTAAAGCACCCTCTGGGAAAGATGCTTGCACAAGGGGTACAGTTGTGCTATTCAAGAGGCCTCCTTCCGGACCAATCTGATTACTCTCCTGCTTAATCCGAGAAACCACCGCAAAATACTGGGGGAAATCCTTGGTGATAATCCTACAAATACGCTTTTTTCCAAGTTCTTCAGGGCTGTCCAGTTCTGAAAGGATAAATCAAATGAAGCATTATAATATGATGCACTCACTTCTACACGCATAAAAATGCCCCCATCCAAAACTAAAAAATGCAGACTCAAAAGGCACAGGTTGGGTCTCAATTTCTTCACAAGCCACCACAAATTTTTCATAGCAAAGCAGAACTAATTTTTAAACCCGATTAACAAAAAAAAACAAAACACCTAACAAACTGTGTTGATATCTTGTATGATTGAGACAGAGAAAGGTATCTCCCTCAGAGCAGACACTCTTCAAAACAGCTTACAGTTTCCCATTCTTCACGGAACATGTAAATTCAGGCAACCGTATTTTAGGCCAGTTTCACCAGATGGTCTTCTCTTAATACTGTCAGATAAAGTTGGAGTAGTTGTGGTTGCGTTACCTTTTCTAAATCCATGGCACTCTCCTTCCCTTGCCACTATTGCCTTGGATGCTAGTTTTTCATTCATTCATTCATTCAATCATATTATTGAGCACTTAGTGTGTGCAGAACACTGTACTAAGCGCTTGGGAAGTGCGAGTTGGCAACATATAGAGACGGTCCCTACCCAACAATGGGCTCACAGTCTAGAAGGGGGAGACAGGAGAGATGTGTCTGTGGTGTCAGTACGGGTCGTAAACGACTCAATGGTATAAGACAAGACAAGACTTCAATACTGGCCAGAAAAGCACAGCATTTTCCACATTGATTCTTATGACTTTGAAACTACTATTAGGGATCATAATTTCATTAAGCCTGAAGATGCTGGACTTTATAAGCACAATAATAATCTGTCCCTGAGGCCAGGACTTTCTCTCAGGAATCTTGGAATCTCACTAAATCATTAATCTGACTGATTTACATTCTGTTCCATATTTAACTCCAGAACCCAAGGTGATATTCAATCACTGATGAGGTAGAAGTGGTACTGGATGACAGCACTATTTGGAATGCACTGCTCACCCTAAATGGGGAAGGGCCTAGACAGGAGTCTTAAAATATTTCTGCCTCATTGGACTTAAAATTGATTCAGAGAACTATGCCCATAGTATTTTCATTCATTCATTCAATTGTATTTATTGAGCGCTTACTGTGTGCAGAGTACTGTACTAAGTGCTTGGAAAGCACAATTCGGCAACAAAATAGAGACAATCCCTACCCAAAAAAGAGCCACCATAACAGATCAAGACTCTATCAAGACTCTATGCTTGTAGTGGGCAAGGAATATGTGCAAATATTGTTATAGTGTACTCTCTCAAGTGCTTAGTACAGTGCTCTGCCCACAGTAAGTGCTCAATACATATAATTGTCTGGCTGAAGGAATGAGCAAGGAACTACAAGGGCACACAATAGGGAAGAGAAAGCCAGTAGTGTGTCAGTCTCTTCACACACCCTCGCTCTCATGGATAGGATCTCACAGTCAGAAGTGTCTTCCTTGAAATGAAAGGTAACAACATACAACTTATCTCTAAACAACTAACCACTGAAACATAAAAAATCAATCACATTTATTGATTGCTTACTGTGTGTGTAAGTACCATAGTTAAGTGTTCGGGAGAGTACGATATAACAGAGTTGGTAGAGACAGTCCCTGCCCACAGTGAGCTTACAGTCTAGATGGGGAGACAGACATTAATATAAATAAATAAATTACGGATATTTACATTAGTGCTGTGGGGCTGAGGGAGGGGTGAATAAGTGTGCAAATACAAGGGCAAATTCCTGGGTACAGTTTGTAGCTATCAATCCTCAGGAAAACAAAGCAAAATAAAGGTCAAAATCCATGGAGTATGTAAAAAGAGAACACATTTACTGGCAACATTCATTCATTCATTCAATCGTATTTATTCATTCATTCAATTGTATTTATTGAGCACTTACTGTGTGCAGAGCACTGTACTAAGCACTTGGGAAGTACAAGTTGGCAACATACTCATTCATTCATTCATTCATTCAATCGTATTTATTGTGCACTTACTGTGTGCAGAGCACCGTACTAAGAGCTTGGGAAGTACAAGTTGGTAACATATGGAGACGGTCCCTACCCAACAACGGGCTCACAGTCTACAAGGGGGAGACAGACAACAAAACAAAACATGTGGATAGGTGTCAAGTTGTCAGAACAAACAGAATTAAAGCTAAATGCAACAAACACCCGATGGTTGGACACAGACATGAAATATACATTGATGATGATACTCCATCATCAATTTTTATCCCTTGATCTAGAGTCAACAGATGTAAGATTTATGATATCAGTACCAATCCATTTTCTCAATGCTCAGACTCTCTCTTACATACATAGGATCACCAAAAAGTATATCAGCTCAGCACCCTAATTGAACAGGCAACTTTCTCATTAACTTCCTATATCATAGTTACTTCCTTTGCAAATGGGAGATCAATCAATCAATCAATCAACCGTATTTATTGAGCACTTACTGTGTGCACAGCACTGTACTAAGCGCTTGGGAAGTACAGGTTGGCAACATATAGAGACAGTCCCTACCCAACAGTGGGCTCACAGTCTAGAAGGAGGAGACAGAGAACAAAACCAAACATATTAACAAAATAAAATAAATAGAATAGATATGTACAAGTAAAATAAATAGAGTAATAAATATGTACAAACATATATACATATATACAGGTGCTGTGGGGAAGGGAAGGAGGTAAGACGGAGGGATGGAGAGGGGGATGGGGGAGAGGAAGGAGGGGGCTCAGTCTGCGAAGGCCTCCTGGAGGAGGTGAGCTCTCAGTAGGGCCTTGAAGGGAGGAAGAGAGCTAGCTTGGCGGATGGGCAGAGGGAGGGCATTCCAGGCCAGGGGGATGACGTGGGCCGGGGGTCGACGACGGGACAGGCGAGAACGAGGCACGGTGAGGAGATTAGCAGCAGAGGAGCGGAGGGTGTGGGCTGGGCTGTAGAAGGAGAGAAAGGAGGTGAGGTAGGAGGGGGCGAGGTGATGGAGAGCCTTGAAGCTGAGGCTGAGGAGTTTCTGCCTGATGCGCAGATTGATTGGTAGCGACTGAGATTTTTGAGGAGGGGAGTAACATGCCCAGAGCGTTTCTGGACAAAGACAATCTGGGCAGCAGCATGAGGTATGGATTGAAGTGGGGAGAGATATGAGGATAGGAGATCAGAGAGAAGGCTGATGCAGTAGTCCTGACGGGATAGGATGAGAGCTTGAACAAGCAGGGTAGCGGTTTGGATGGAGAGGAAAGGGTGGATCTTGGCAATGTTGCAGAGCTGAGACCGGCAGGCTTTGGTGATGGCTTGGATGTGAGGGGTGAATGAGAGAGTGGAGTCGAGGATGACACCAAGGTTGCGGGCTTGTGAGACGGGAAGGATGGTAGTGCCGTCAACAGTGATGGGAAAGTCAGGGAGAGGGCAGGGTTTGGGAGGGAAGACAATCAATCAATCAATCAATCAATCATATTTATTGAGCGCTTACTATGTGCAGAGCACTGTACTAAGCGCTTGGGAAGTACAAATCGGCAACACATAGAGACAGTCCCTACCCAACAGTGGGCTCACAGTCTAAAAGGGGGAGACAGAGAACAAAACCAAACATACCAACAAAATAAAATAAATAGGATAGAAATGTACAAGTAAAATAAATAAATAAATAAATAAATAAATAAATAGAGTAATAAATATGTACAACCATATATACATATATACAGGTGCTGTGGGGAAGGGAAGGAGGTAAGATGGGGGGATGGAGAGGGGGACGAGGGGGAGAGGAAGGAAGGGGCTCAGTCTGGGAAGGCCTCCTGGAGGAGGTGAGCTCTCAGCAGGGCCTTGAAGGGAGGAAGAGAGCTAGCTTGGCGGAGGGGCAGAGGGAGGGCATTCCAGGCCCGGGGGATGACGTAGGCCGGGGGTCGATGGCGGGACAGGCGAGAACGAGGTACAGTGAGGAGATTAGCGGTGGAGGAGCGGAGGGTGCGGGCTGGGCAGTAGAAGGAGAGAAGGGAGGTGAGGTAGGAGGGGGTGAGGTGATGGAGAGCCTTGAAGCCCAGGGTGAGGAGTTTCTGCCTGATGCGCGGATTGATTGGTAGCCATTGGAGGTTTTTGAGGAAGACAAAGAGACAAGGAGTCTCCTTTGAAGACAAGGAGTTCAGTCTTGGACATGTTGAGTTTTAGGTGGTGGGCAGACATCCAGATGGAGATATTATGCTTCCTCACATTGGGATATTGGGAAATGCAGTAAATAAACAAACTGGGAAGCATCATGGCTTAGTGGAAAGAGTAAAGACCTGGGAGTCAGAAGAGCTGGGTTCAAATTAACTTCTCAGTGCCTTAGTTACCTCATCTGTAAAATGGGGATTAAGACTGTGTGTCTCATGTGGGGAATGGACTGTGTCCAACTTCATTACCTTGCATCTATCTACTCCAGAGCTTAGTACAGTGTCTGGCACATAAGAAATACCATAAAAAAAAACCCCAACACATTTCATGTACAAGTAGAGGATGCCTCCAGGGTTTTTTTACTTTCCATCAGGTGAACACTGAAGAACTCTCTGTTCATCCTGCGATAAAGGAGAGGAACAGAGGAGAACTAGAATTACTAGTTGGTGATGAACAGAGAGTTGCTCTTCTTTCCCAAACCTCTGTGAGGCATGGAGAGATTGGAGAAAAGACTAGGTGGTTTCAGGATTTCATTACAACCATAGGATTCTTTATAGTAATATCTACCACTCATGAATCCTTATCACGAAATGGAGACAAAGGAAGTTTTGAAAAGTTTCCCTATCCCACATCAAGTAGTGGGTAGAATAATGATCTCATGATCTGAGAACAAATATGAAAGGTGCTGAGAATGGAGAGCACTTGCCAATAACAGATGTATTAATTTCACATTACTGGAACCCAGTCTATCAATCAATTAATCTTGATTAATCTTGCTTTTGGAGAGATGGCCCTTCACACGATTAACTATTTTGATGTACAGAGTCAGAGATGATGTGGACTGTTAATATGTCTGTTTATTGTTGTGTTGTACTCCCTCAAGTGCTTAGTACTGTGCTCTTCACACAGTACATGCTCTATAAATACAATTGACTGACTGAATGACTGCCAACACCAAGACAGAAATTTCAGATCTTCCAGCCATAAAAAAGTTGGCACCATGCATTTCTGAGACACTTAATAGAATGCATTGCACATATGGTGCTCAATAAATACTATTACTACATTATAATTGTTCTATAAAGTAACAATAATTATTATTATGATAATGTCATTTGTTAAGCACTTACTATACATCAAGAACTGTACTAAGTGCTCGGGTAGATATGAGATAGTCAGTTAGGACAGCATCCCACATGAGGCTCACAGTCAAAGTAGGAAGGAGGACATGCATTTAATTCCCAATTTACAGATGAGGAGCTGAGGCACAGAGAAGTTAAGTAACTTGTCCAAGGTCACACAGCAGGCAAGTGGCATATTAGAAACCAGGTCCTCTGACCCCCAGACCAATGTTCTTTCTACTAGGAGTAGGTTGGCTCTTCTCTGTAGGTCTCTAATCTCAAGTCATTATCCTATTTCTAGAGGATATGTAGCTCTTCTCGATTTGATTTCCTATCATTTTTACCTATCCTTAATTAATTGGACAAAATAAGGTGCCTATGTAGTAGCAGAAGTGGCAGCGTGATTCTTTTCCCCTGCTCCCTCTCTCTTCTCCATCACCCTGGCACTTAGATTTGTACCCTTTAAGCACTTGATATTCACTCTACCCTCAGCTCCCTCAGCACTTAGGTATTATTATCATTATTATTATGGTATTTGTTAAGCACTTACTATGTGCCAAACACTGTTCTAAGCACTGGGGTAGATACAAGGAAATCGGGTTGTCCCACGTGGGGCTCACAGTCAACCTCCATTTTACAGATGAGGTAACAGGCACAGAGAAGTTAAGTGACTTGCCCAAGGTCACATAGCAGATAAGTGGCGGAACTGGAATTAAAACCCACGTCTTCTGATTTCCAAGCTAGCGCTCTTGCCCCTAATCCATAATACTAATAAATAATAATAAATATGGCATTTGTTAAGTGCTTACTATATGTCAAGCACTGTACTAAGCACTGGGGTGGATACAAGCAAATCGGGTTGGACAAAGTCCCTGTCCTACATGGGGATCACAATCTCACAATCTCAATCCCCATTTTACAGGTGAGGTAACTGAGGCCCAGAGAATAATAATAATAATAATAATGTTGGCATTTGTTAATCACTTACTATGTGCCAGGCACTGCTCTTAGCACTGGGGTAGATACAAGTAATCAGGTTGTCCCACGTGGGGCTCACAATCTTACTCCCCACTTCACAGATAAGGTAACTGAGGCACAGAGAAGTGAAGTGACTTTCCCATGGTCTCAGAGCCGACAAATGGAGGAGACAGGATTAGAATCCATGACTTAATTCAAGTTAGAAATTCACAATCACACAGAGCATCAAAGGCTCCAGTTTCGGTATCATCTTATAGTAGGCTGAGAGACAAGGAGGCTAAGCACTTTGAGCAATGGGTAGTCTAAGACATCTGCTTTTTAATTTTTGCCATTAAAGACAAGAGAATACATATTGCTGCACCAGTACAGTATTTAACTTCTGTTAATTTTAAATTTTCGGGTTCATCACCATGAGACAACATCTTTCCAGACTGAGTCCATGTTTACAATATCATTTTTCTATTTTAATTGGATCCTCTTTGATCAGTTGTAAAGAAGAATCAATTGAAATAACATTTTTCTTAAGGCCTAACATCACCCACATTAAGAAACTGGAAAGAATCAAGTTAATCTTGTTAGTGTAGCAAATGGAATCTTTTTCCTTTGTTTTTCAACTTTTTTTTCATTGTTTGTTTGTTTTGTGGTACTTGTTAAGCACTTACTTTGTCAAACACTGTTCTAAGCACTGGGGTAGGTACATGTTGATTAGGTCAGATACAGTCCCTGTCCTGCACAGGGCTCACAGTCTGAAGTAGGAGGGAGAACATGTATTGAATCTCCATTTTACAGTTGAGGAAACTGAGGCACAGAGAAGTTAAGTGACTTGCCCAAGGTCACAAAGTAAGCAACTGGAAGCAGCAGAGAAGCAGCATGGCTCAGTGGAAAGAGCACAGGCTTTGGAGTCAGAGGTCATGGGTTCAAATCCCAGATCCAACAATTGTCAGCTGTGTGACTTTGGGCAAGTCACTTCACTTCTCTGTGCCTCAGTTCCCTCATCTGTAAAATGGGGATTAAGACTGTGAGCCCCTTGTGGGACAACGTGATCACCTTGTAACCTCCCCAGAGCTTAGAACAGTGCTTTGCACATAGTAAATGCTTAATAAATGACATTAAAAAACAAACTGGCAGAGCAATTGGCAGAGCCAGGATTAGAACCCAGGCCCAGTCTCTCTCCAGCAGGCCATACTGCTTCTCCATTACTTTACTCTTCATTACATACTTGTTGAGAGCAGGGAATGTATCTACCAATTGTGTTGTATTATACACTCCCAAGCACTTAGTACAGTGTTTCACACACAGTAAGTACTCAATAAATACAATTGATTGATTACACATTTCATTTTATTTCCAAACCTTTCAAATTGGATATATTAATTCTCCAACAGATGGTGCTGTCAGCAAAGTTTCCTCCAAAGCACTGACCACATCTGAAATCTGGAGATTTCAAAAAAGCTTTCATATTTATTTCAAAATTTGAGGATATCTATTAGGATTAAGACAGGCAAGATAACTTTCTCCCAAGAAAAATGAAATTCCTTTTCCCTGTATCCCACATGTATTTTCCCAGGAGCCAGATTGTGAGATTACTTAGTACAGTTCCTGGTACATAGTAAGCGCTAAACAAATACCACTTAAAAAAACAAAACAACAAGTGATCCTAAAGCTGAGCAATGAAAAGACGATAACTCCTTTGCTCCAAAAAAAGTTTAGGCCTACTCTAAAAGACCTAGCTTGGTAGGAAAAATGAGGCCTGAAACTTTCTTCGTTTGCTCTTTGTCCTTCGAAAGTGCCTGGAATTTTAAGTGCTAATTCAATGCAACCCACTCAAAGGTTTTTGTTTTTTGGGGTGGTTTTTTTTTTTTGGTAATTTAGTCTTTAAGTGACAATGGTTCTTATTTAGCAGCCCAAGTGCTAATCCCGTGGCCCAAATTTGTCCCAAAGCAATCCCAAGGTCCTCTGTATGCAACTGAAATTTCTTCTGCCAGATACATTTACACTTTTGCTCCACCCAAGGTAAAAATGACTAAATGTTCTCAAATCTCAACTGTGGACATTTGCACTTAACCACAACACTTTTTTTCTATTTAAGGCAGGGCTCAATTAGAAAACCAAGAGCATTCGATTTGATGCCTCTCATTGATGACTTTTTTCGGGAAGGACAATAAGTATGCAGGGAAAAGAGAAAGAACAATAAATGCAGCCATCAGAGAGAACAGTCCTCCATCACATGATACCTGCCTCAGAATGGCAGAGCTTTTCAACTGGATTCCAACTGTATTCCACGTCATTCCACTAGCCTTGTACTGCAATGTCCTCGAAAACATATGCATTTGCTTCTTCATTAACAAAAGCACCTATAATTTTCCTTAATGCACTAACTCCCACCAAGGCAACTCAATTTATTTTAATGTTCCCACAAAATCCACACTTTATGACAGGTACCTGGAATTTGGTTTAACATGCACACGAGATCTTCATTTTATTTCGGACACCTGGAATTAGGCTTTCCGAAAACTGTACTTCAGAGTGGGTAAGGGAATTTCTTGAAACTTCTAGTCAGTTCAGTCAAGTGATATGTGACACTTGAAAAGGACTCTACATTTAGGAAACCAAATGCTTAACGATACACTATTGTGAAAAATCCCTACAACTTATAGGCATGGGCCAACAAGATTTCCTGAATAGATTTGGCCTTACGGATCCAGGAAGGAAATTTTAAAAAGTGCATCGACTGAATCTATCAACCTCTACAATCTACAAACTAGCGATAGTCAGACACTTCCCTTCTTGGAGCAAATCCTTCTTTACTTTCAACCCGTTCAACTCAAGTCTTCTTCTTAAGAGCAAAACTTGCTACTACATCAGAAACCAATCTTAAACTTCCAAGTTCATTCATTCATTCAATCGTATTTATTGAGTGCTTACTGTGTGTAGAGCACTGTACTAAGCACTTGGGAAGTTCAAATCGGCAACATATAGAGACGATCCCTGCCCAACAACGGGCTCACAGTCAAGAAGGGGGAGACAGACAACAAAACAAAACAAGTAGACAGGTGTCAATACCATCAGAATAAATAGAATTATAGCTATATACTCATCATCAATAAAATAGAGTAATAAGTATGTACAAATATATGCAAGTGTTGTGGGGAGGCGAAGGGGTAGGGCACAGGGAGGGAGTGGGGACGATGGGGAGGGGAGGAGGAGCAGAGGAAAAGGGGGGGCTCAGTCTGGGAAGGCCTCCTGGAGGAGGTGAGCTCTCAGTAGGGCTAAGTTCCCTGTGGTCCTCAGAAGGGGTCCTGAGAATTGCAAATTTTTAAAGTGCATAACATCTCCTGGATCCATCTCCTCTCCATTCAAACAGCTCTATCTCAGTAACAGATCTAGTCATATGGCAGTTAGATTACTGTATCGGTCTCCTCACTGGTGTCCCAGCCTCCATTCTCTTCCTTCTCTAATCTACACTACTTACCACTGCACAGATTATCATCTTGAAGTTTCACTTAGCCCTCATCTCTCCTCGTTTCAGAACTCTCCACTGACTTCTTGTTCTCCTTCGCATCAAACAAACACTTCTCACCCTCTACTTGAAGGCTTTCTACAAGCTTGCCTCATCTTACCTCTCTGCTGTCTTCAGTCACTATACCCCAAGTGGCTCTCCTTATTCCTTCCAAGCCAACTTTCCAACTGAACATGGCTCTTGACTCTCCCTCCTCTATCCACTTAAACTGTCCCCCTGGCTTGGCGTTCCCTCCTTCTCCAAATCCAACAGACCACAGCTCTCTCCATCCTTATATTCCCGCTAAAATCCCACCTCCTCCAGCAAGCTTCCCCCAATTATTACCCATTCTAAATCATATAAAGCCCCATCAGCCAGCTCTAGGACTTAAACTCAGTACTTTAGTATTGCTTATATACTCTTTTTTATGTTAATGTTCTTCGTAGAATGGTAATATTTATCAATCAATAGTATTTGAGTGCTTACTATGTTGCAGAGCACTGTTCTATATTTATTATCACCATACAAAAAATAATATTCATTATGCTAATAGTGGGAAAGGTAATTTCCATGAACAGAAGTACACATTAAATTTTTTTTGTAGGGTACATGATTTAATCTATAAATCCTAGATTATTTAGGTCAACCCATACGTGAGGTTTTTTTTTGCAAAGAAATCTGGAGGTTATGGAGTGGATTTTTTTCTTCCAAAATGGAGACATGCCCATGTGAGGAACAGAAGGTCTGGTCTTACATCTATGGCTGTGCACAATAATTTGTGTGTAAATTCAGTGGGTTCCAAAACTACAGAGTTATTTTTGTGGACTATATCACATTAGTGGGCACATCAGTAGATTCACATATTCTTGAAAGTTCCAGGATCCCTTTGAAAATTAGGACAGCAAGACTTGATATTGTCTTACCTCCTGTTTCATTTAGATGGAAAACTTAAGGGACTTTGTCAAGTGAGAAAATTGGAAGCAATCATTTGGCTTAATGGGAAGACCCTGGCCTTGAGTTCAGAAGAGATGGATTTATTGTCAGATTCTGCTAAGGGCACTAAGAACTAAATTTTCTCTCATTCTCCGGAAGACTTTGCTCTAATCTCCTACTGCAGGTTATTCTTTTCAAAACTATCCCCTTGATAAACTATCACTGAACTTGGATTTGGTCAACCAGAAAAATAATTAACTTAAGAAAAGATGGACTCTGCAGCCTCTTTTAAGGCCCAAGCATTCGTAACACAAGTGAATGGAAAAAGCCCAATGGACACCAGAGGCCCATATGGTGCTTGAGAAAATGACCTTATACAATTCATTCATTCACTCATATTTATGGAGCACTTACTGTGTGCAGAGCACTGCACTAAGCACTTGGAAAGTACAATTTGGCAACAAATAGAGAAAATCCCTACCCAACAACAGGCTCACAGTCTAGAAGACAGGCTCACATAGACAGAAGGACAGAAGAATAATCTTGGAGGAAACAAAATGATAAGAGAATGGGAGGGCCATTGATATGATCTCAAATTGAAATGTGACTTGTCCTAAGATTCAAAAATGCTTCTCCTCATTTAAATTTTGAAAAAAAAAAGAACAATTATTTTAGAATTAATTTAAAATTCTATGAGAAATGCAGTATATCTGGCCATGAGGAGTAGTTTCTGTATCCAAAGCAATAGGAGACAACATTTATTACTGCACAAGCGTGGCTCAGTGGAAAGAGCCTGGGCTTGGGAGTCAGAGGTCAGGGGTTCTAATCCTGGCTCCACTACTTGTCAGCTGTGTGACTTTGGGCAAGTCACTTAATTTCTCTGAGCCTCAGTTACCACATCTGTAAAATGGAGATTAAGACTGTGAGATCCACATCGGACAACCTTGTTTACCTTGTATCCCTCCCCAGTGCTTAGAACAGTGCTTGGCACATAGTAAGCGCTTAACAAATACCAACATTATTATTATTACTGCTGTGACTCGATGATGATGATGGAATAGAAACAGAAAATTAAATTGAATTCAAACACCAGGTATCTGGATGGGCTCTGGTTTAGGGCATTCTGGGAAAACCCTGATAGCGTGAAATCACTGCTTCAAATCTTATTAGATGATTCATCTTCACTTCCTCTGTCGAATCAAATCAAATCATTTGGAGAATATAATTTACACTGAGGCAGAGAGTAGCCAATTTTACAATAGCGTTTAAAATTGGAGACGCCCACTCTAAGAACCCTAAAGAGCCTGTTGATTTTATTGATGTTCTTTGTGGAAATTCAGCTTATAAAAATCACTGTGGTTGCTGGGCTTCTTTTATATGACCCCTCCTCTCTTATCTCCCTCATGATATTGTACGCTGCTGATGTTTCCTTAGTAACTGTCCAAGAGGAATGTGTTACTTTTGGACATTCAGCGAAGGCCTACACACGGCATAAGCAGAGGTTCTGAGAAATGACTGTGAGGTGCCATTGGCCTATAGTGGGAGGCAGAGAGACATCCATAGTTTCTTCTTCACCTACCATTTTGGTTATCACTTAATCACTATACATACACCCATGCATTCTTTAATCAGTGAACTTTCTGAATTTCCCCAAAAGTAATTTTCTTTCTCCTTAATGGGCAGTAACAAAGAATCCAAAGCAAATGCCTACTGACATTTATGGAATTCTGAAATACATCATGTTTACCTTCATCCATGCCATTAAGTAATTCATTTAAGTCTTCCTGTTTGCTGTCATACTGATGTTCTTTCCAAGTTTCACCATTTTCACTTCGAAGTACAATGAGTTCTCTCTCTTTTCCTCGCATAGATCCAAAATGAGGGATTTCAACTATAACAGGGCTAGAAAAAAAGGATTCTGCATTATTTTCATACCGAATGAATAATGATGCACCGGCTTTTATTTCCCCATTCTTCTGTAGTTAGAGCCATTTAAAAATTAGAGCCATATGAAGTAGACTTGTCAAAGCTGCAGAATCATTGGTTAATAAATCAGCACAGTGGAATGTCATTCTACACATAGATAAATGAGAGTTCTGAACCACAATATTCACCGTGGCAAAAACAGATTAAAATTAGCATGGGGGGTATGTTCATGTTTATTCAACATTGCAAATTATTCAATTATTCAGTATTTGAGGCATTAAAAGGGCACAGTCACATTCAATTATATATTAGAAAGGATCTGAAGCTAATATAAATATTCCTGCAAGCCAAAAAGAATAGTCTGGCTTTTCTATATTATGCAGCCACTTTTATTTTTCTGAGTTTAGAATACAGAGTATCTTTTTTATAGAGGACCATGAGCCAATAGCTAAATGGTAGCTGGGACTGGCAAAGAGAAGACTGATGCCCATTTCATGAAGCAATGTACCTCTATGAAAGGAAATTCTAGGCCCAGATTTTAAAATTAGAAAAGCATCAAAAAGACACGTGCAAAAAAACAGAACTCAACCACACTTAACTTAGCTGAATTATGCAGCTTTAAGACATTTCAATAGACAGTATCATTATTTTCCTACATAGGTCGTACACAACTTCACCTTCTTTCGGAATTGTTCACCTACAAGCAATAACTCAAAAAAAAGGCTTAAGAATATAAGGTTATTAACAGGAGAGAAACTCATAATAAAATGTAATAAAACCAAAATGAATCTCCATATTTATTATAAAAGCAATCACTTGCTGATTGATGGAGGGCAATTTGACAAAGGCAGTCTTACTTTAAAATATCTGAATGAATGAAATTTGTTTCCAAACATATTAGTAAAAAAATCACTTTCTAAAACTTCTTTCTTAAGTAAGTGTTTGACATTAAAACCATAATGTCAAAATTCCAATTGTTTGTAGAATATTTTCACAAAGTATTCAAGTAAACAGCTGTATCCTTAAATTTGACAGAATAAAATACAATCTTTGCAGGTGGATGTGGCAGATACTATCTCTGTACATATTTAGGAACCACACAAATTTGTGCATGAAGGTCAACAAAACTCAGAGAGAAGGTATTGGACAAAGGACTTAGACCAACATTAAAGCAGAATTTTCATTTTCATTGTAAGCTTTCATGCAGGCAGCCAAAAGCGGCAAAACTTTTTCAGCCTTCAAAAAAATGAATACTGAGGTTGGGTCAGATATTGCAATTTTAATTTCATACTGGCATTTTCAACAACTGCCTATATTTAGATAAGATTAAAATATTATCTCCAAAGACTGTTTGCTTATTCCCTGGCTCCTTGGCCAATCCCATTTATAGAGAAATGAAGAGACTCCCCATTGTATCACTGTCAATCACATGTTGGCTCAAAGCCTGAGAATACCTTCTCTGGTACAGGGTTGAAAATAAAGGATTGTCATTGTGGGCTAAAATGCATCAAATGCAATTGAAACAGGTAAAATTTAACAAATTACAAAAGCACAAAAGTTATGGAAGCAGAATGCTTGCAGTGAATTACACATGCCTTTAAAGCACAAGGTAGTTAGCAGAGCTCTATTAAGTCAAGCCACTATGATTTTCTTTCAGTGACAAATATCAACTGAAAGCTTTGGAAAACTAAAAATAAAAAAAAATAAAAAATAAATGGGGGTGATTTAAAAAAAATTGAAATTAAAAAAATTGTAGACATTCTGAATCTTGTCTAGAAATTGCCTACCCAATAAATTTTGTTCCTTGAGGCCCAAGCTGCAGGATTCGGCTAATCAAGCTCTCACCCTCGTTTAGAGGAGGAGGATTGGTTGGAAGGTGCAGTTTACTGAATAACATCCATGCAGCAGGAAGAGAAACAAGAAGGGGAAATTAGGAACAAACTTCCTGCCAGTCCCGACAGAATCTATACTTGCATTCAATAAGATGCCACTCATGCTAACGAACAAAATTTATAATATAAAAAACCACATCATAGTGGATTGTTTCACCTGATTTTATCTTATAAAACAAATCAACCAAGTTAGTGTCCATTCAGCACTGGAAACCAGCCTGGCTGCTACAATCTTTTCCTCTGGATGGAAAGTTCTTTATCTCCCATTGGTGTCAATGGGGTTATATGCACTCTCTAAGCAGAGGACATACTTCTATGTTAGTAAATGCCTTTCTTCTGAGCTGATAAAATGATGAACGAGGTGCTCTATCTACTCTTCTGACCATGCCACGCGGTTTAATGGTTTCTAACAGTATAGGAAATGGAGCCCTTCCTTAAAGTGTTCAGTGAAGTCATTGCAAGGGTTCACTACTTAAAAAACTTAAAAGTGCATTATGAGTTCCCAAGAAGGATGATTTCTAAAACAACTCACCCTAAAAACTGGGCCCCAGCAGGACCCATCTCTACCAGCCGGCTAGCCAATCCTTCTCCTTCCACCATGGGGGGTGGGTGGGCTAGTTTATGCCTCTTTACCAAACGGCAGGTGATGCGAGTCGGAGCAGTACACTTGCGTGGGGGAATAATAATTCTCATCCCGTGATGACGGCTCCCTCTCATGGCTCCTCCACGGGCATCCACCATGAAGCTAACCAGAAACCTGCAGGGAGGGCGAACAGATAATAAGTCCACTCGCATCACGAAAGGAGGAAAGGCATGCTCATTCTAAACATTAGCTTTTGAAAACAAATGGAAGTGTGGAGGCTTACAAAAATGTAGCTGATAACAACCTTAAAAAAAGTTATATGCCTCCTTAAACAAAAAAGGAAAGAAATTTAGCTTGAGGAATCTCCTTTCTTAAACTACATTGTGCTAATATCATGGTAAGGATAATGCTTAATACTACAGGCTATACAAACTTTAGGTTTAGGAAAAGACAAGATGGGAAAAGATTGGGTATATTAACAGTCAAAATAAAAATGTAAAAAAATCATAATAACTTGGACCTATTGGAATGCTTCTCCTAATCAAATCGCAGTCATGAACTCGTTTGTCCTCTTTTCACCCATAAAAGGATAAATCTTATTTTCATTTTATGGGTCAAAATTTTGACCTAAAGCCACAGACAAATTTAGTCAAAGTTGTCTAATTGAACGTGAAGATTTCTGATTCTCGACCATGCTAGGAATGAAAGAGGGGGCTATCCCATTGTTGGTGAACTCTTACCTAACTTATATTTTCCAAACTTCTAGTAAATTTAAAGTCAAGAGCCCAACAGGCACAAGAGTGTAAATCAGAGTAGGTGAACAGAAATGCTATTCTTGCATCCCAGCATACTTTAAATGATTTTAAATGATCTGAACAAACTCACCTGAAACCAAAGGCATTATTGGAATGATATTAAATATAAAGATTGAAGAACTCAAAATGGGATGGGGTAGGACCTACAGGGGATTAATTACAGGAAGAAAAATGGTAAAGGAGAGAGACTGGAGAAAAGGAGTGAAGGGGAAAGCAAGAGAAGAGGGATAGGAGAATAGGCTTGAAAAGGGAGGGGGGGACTTACTTCCTGTGTGTCACCCTTTGCCACCTACCCTCCTTCACTGCGACCCAACCCCAACCCATTTACCAGGCCCAGGCTGCTTCCCCTCAGCAGTGCCAGCCACCTCAGCTTGCAACTCTAACCTCCACTAACCAGTTCCAGCAGTTTCGCCTAAGCCAAAACGTGGTGAGTAGTGGCAAAAATCCAAAGAAGGGGAGCGGAGGGAGAAAAATGTGGCTAAACAGTCATACCGACATTGACCCTTGAAAGGTATGAATAGGAGTTTCCAGCCCAGCCAGAATTAATCACCTGGCTACAATATTAACTCAGATTCACAGCCTCTAGGGTCAGTTTTCTTGTAGTGAGAATGAGGCAGAGGCCCGAAAATTGAGCCATTCCCACCTAAGGTGAGATTCTGATCACCTTAAACTCTGCCAGCGTTGGTGTTTGAACATCAGATGCATTTAACACAAAAAGAAATCTAACTGAAATTGCTAAGCTCATAATTACATAAAAGTCCTATTCCATTTTTCCTAATGACTTAATTCTAATTAATCATAAAACATATGCTTCTGATAAAAATACTGAGCATACGTATGGGTCATCTATTGTACTTCAGAAAAAAACAAAATGAGAGAAGTTCCGCAAATTGATCAGTGGGGAGAAAACGGGCATTACAACTTCACGGTTGGGGAAAAGATTTTCCAACCCTCTGATTTTAATTGGACACAGATTATTTAGCCAATGAATTATGTCTATGCCACAAGATCCTAGACTCCCATCAGCACTCTAAGATTCTCAAACTCCCTATTAAGCTATTCTGATGGTTTTCTATGCCTGGTTCTCATTAATCTATGCAAATCTAAGATTTAAAAATAGACCCATGTGGCCAGTCTCCTAAACGTATCAACATTATCATCAGGTTCTTGGGATTGGGCATAATAGGCAGTAACAAGATGTGGGCGTGTAAAGGCCTTGGCTAACTGAATCTGGTACTGCAAGCTCTATGGGAGTTCATTAGAACACAGGTCATCTTTCTGCTGAGGGATTAATACTTTTCTTAGAGAAGGCTGGAAATCTTGAACATTTGATGACTAATGTGGGTCTCAAGATAGCTGCACTGGGCATGCTCACAGAATGTTCTTGCTAAATCCCCGGGGATCACCATTACTGGACCAGCCTGAAGGACATTTTGGTGTCAGAAAATAAAAGGATATTGATTGGACCATTTCAATACTAAATTACCTTGATATTTAACAACTAGCATGAGGCTAGAGATCAATAACTAATTGTTTTGGATTTGATTTCAGTTTTTTTTTACTGTTGAAAGATACTTGCCTCCTGTTTTATTAGGTGACAAAGAAATGCATTTAAATACCATTTTGACATAAAGCAATGTTCTATTTTACTCTATTTCTTACTCATCATTTTTCAAAATAAAATTCCATGCACAAGATTTATAGACAAATTAGTAGGTGGTATTGGATGCTATCTGTGTCCTACAAATGATGTACAATGACAACACATTCTCTAAACACAAATCTAAAACTAAGAAGTAGATATTTCTAATCTCAAGTACACCACGAAGACAAATTCCAGTGCATAACAAACAATCTACACATTCTAACTGTGGAAGAAGGATTAATGAAAAATAAAATCAAAAAACAACATTTCACACAAAGGACACAGTTATCACCTTGAATCATACTGGGGTAGTGGAGAAGAATAGCTGCAAAATAATTTAGAAAGCAAATGGGGAATAATTAACATAAGATAATTAGAAGCAAGCAACAAAAACATTTATGATAAGCAACGGAAAATGTAGCCATCAGAAAATAATGCCAACTTGAAAAAAAAGTTTTGATTTTAATTGGACACATTATTTAGCAAATGAATTATGAAAATTCATAATTTTGCATTGCTGCTCATTCTGTCTACTTCAAAAGGAATGACATAGAGATACAGATATTTTTTTCCTTTCTCAAGTGTAAAATAACTTTGGCCGAACATCATCTGTTCAGCATAAAAACAGGGCAATCTGCTTTATATTTCATTACTTTGTTTTCTCATGTGAACCTGTTAGGCTGGCTGAACATTTGAAAGGGAGGTCTACTTCTTATAACCTCTATCTGCAATGAATTCCTGTATTATTGTTGTTGCCTCCAGGAAGTGTACCAATTATCCTAGTTCCGGGAGAAATGATTGTTTCTGATCCATGTAGATGAGTGGTGGTACCTTATGCTTGATCAATCAATCAATCGTATTTATTGAGCGCTTACTGTGTGCAGAGCACTGTACTAAGCGCTTGGGAAGTACAAGTTGGCAACATATAGAGACAGTCCCTACCCAACAGTGGGCTCACAGTCTAAAGTGATCGAAGTACTGTGTAATATGTTTGCAATGCTAATGCATGTCTTTTCAGAACTTCTAAATGTCAAAGGGCATTTTCAAGTGTTCACAATCTCAATAGTGTAAATTTGTGGTTTTCCCAAAATATGACCATTATCAAGAAAAGTAAACATGATGTCTTGTGGTGCAACCTAAATTTTGGAAGTGAAGACTAAATTAAATCCATTCTTATCATTAAACAAGATTCAATTGGCATCTTGAACTAATAATCCCAGAGCCCGTATGCCCATTTTGAAGCTTGTATTGCTTTGATGTATTATCTCTTTTAGGCCCATACTTTCAGATTCATGAAATTATTTAGATTTTAGCAGGGATGATGCTGTGATTTTTTTAATGGCATTTGTTAAGTAAGCACTTACTATGTGCCAGACACTGATTCAAGATAATCAGGTTGGAGACAGTCCCTATTTTACCGATTAGGTAATTGAGGAACAGAGAAGTTAAATGACTTGCCCAAGGTCACACAGTAGACAAGTAGTGGAGCCGGAATTAAACCCAGGTCCTCTGACTTACAGGCATGCCGTTCCTTTGCATCTTGAGCCACCAATATCTAAATATCATTCTAAGATTACTCAAAAGGTAATTTGTTGGATGTTGATTGATCTGATTTCCTTGTTTAAATTAAGAACATTATGTGAATATAATCAGTTCTCAATTTCTTTTCATTTGGTTCATTTTGAGAATGTGCTATTTAATTCTGTTCAGTGCTGAGCAGAAAGCTGATTATCTGAACCTCAGTTATTTACATAATTGATTAACTGAACAAAGACTAGGTGGAATAGCTGAAAAAAAGTTTGTCTTACAAAGCAGAATTGGGTACCTGTAGGCTGAGAGATCCAAATCCAATAATATTCAATTACTCTGTTTCGATTATCTGAACTGATCTCAATTAATTTGCATCATTGACTTTTCACTATTTATTTACCTAGCCGAAGTAGTATCACTGAGAAACACTCAGACTTACATCAAAATTGGTGCTTGAAACTGCATTTTAGGAAAGGGAGATATGGAAGTTAGAACCAATTTTCTCAGAGGAACAGTGATGGTTGGGTTGGTTCCTGAGTCCATGTCAGACACCCTATTTTTACTAAATTACTCTTAATTGTGCAGTCTACTAATTTGTAAATCAATAAATGAGTAAAATACTATATGAACATGCTTGCACTGTTATAAGGAAGTAACTCTCCCAAGAGCTTAGTACAGTGCTCTGCACACGGTAAGTGCTTACTAAATAAAATTGAATGACCCACCAAAGCTCCTGGAGCTAGTGCTGCAAAGGAGGCTACTCTTGTAAAGTTAAAGCCCATGTGCTCTAAAGCTGAAATGGGGTATGAATAAATTCAGAAACATTGTGACTTTTGCCATAATTAAAAACAGTATAAATCCAGAACTCCCTGTAGTGTCCTGATTATTGTATACACTGATTAGAACATGAATTCTACTGGCAGGAAAACACATAAAATATTAGGAATCATTTCACAGGGCCACATTTTAGAGGGAAAAGCAAGGAAGATGGTAAATTGCTGAGCAATCAGAGAATTCAAAATTCACCTATTATTGTACCCAATACCATTAAAAGCAAAGTATGAGCAATAGGACAGCAAAGGTGGTTAATGAAAGCTCATAAGAATTTCCTCTGTCACTGATCAGCAGGAAAACATGACATAAAGGACAAAAATCTGCAGTGTACTGTGTGTAGATTCTGCATGCAACTGTTTTTGGAATTCTTATTGCTAACTTTTGCCCATCCCAACTAAATTGCCTATCTGCAGAATAACTACAAAAAGCATTATTAAAAAGAATGCCTAAAGGCCCCAAATGTGCCTGCTATATGGTTTCCTTGATTTAAAAAAAAACTTTTAAAGCAATCTAACTTGATTACCTTGTATCTAACCCAAAGCTTAGTAAACAATAAGTACTTGGAAAGTACCATAAAAAAATTTTCATTGATATATATTTCTGATAGATCATTTAGGTGACTTTCAATTCCAAATGATACTGTCTTCTGATCTGACTGTAAAAGAAATCCTTTAGGCAACTTACCCAGAGTGGATAGGACTTGAGACCAGGTTCACATTATCCAAGGTATCAGCGGCCCAGCTGTAATGTCGAAGAGAATCTGAATCGAATTCCCTCGTAAATGTTAGATGCTGAAAAAAACAGGCCCGTTATAAACAAGTCTTAAAGATGTCCGTTCCCCAGGTGTCACTTTTTTTCTCCTTTTAGGCCTAGATAAGTCCTTTTCAAAAATAAACCAATATTATAAATCATTCCCCTTTCTCACCATTTTACAGTAAAAGGGAGGGACTGGCTACATAAATACCATTGATGGGAAGCAGTTTGTCCTAATGGACGGAGAATGGGTCTGAGAGTAAGACAGACCTGAGTTTTAATCCTGGCTCTGACACTTGCTTTCTGTCTGACCTTGGACAAATCACTTCACTTCTCTGTGCCTCATATTTACCTCAGCCGTAAAATAGAAATTAAGACTGTGAGCCCCACACGGGACAGGGACTGTGTCCAACCTGGTTAGCTTGTAACTACCCCAGTGCTTAGAACAGTGCCTGGCATGTGTTAAGTGCCTAACTTTCATTAATTAATTAATTAATCAATCAATTAATTAATTAATTCAATCGTATTTATTGAGTGTTTCCTGTGTGCAGAGCATTGTACTAAGTCCTTGGGAAGTACAAACTGGCAACACAGAAAGTCCCTACCCAACAACGGGCTCACAGTCTAGAAGGGGGAGACAGACAACAAAACAAGTAGACAGGTGTCAATACCATCAGAATAAATAGAATTATAGCTATTATACACTTCATTAATAAAATAGAGTAATAAATATGTACAAATATATACAAGTGCTGTGGGGAGGGGGAGGGGGAGGGCAGAGGGAGGGAAGGAGGGAGATGGGGAGGGGAGGAGGAGGAGAGAAAAGGGAGGCTCAGTCTGGGAAGGCCTCC
The DNA here is from genome assembly GCF_015852505.1 of Tachyglossus aculeatus. NCBI lineage: Eukaryota > Metazoa > Chordata > Mammalia > Monotremata > Tachyglossidae > Tachyglossus > Tachyglossus aculeatus. The sequence continues at coordinate 52,433,517 of NC_052068.1, read as the reverse complement.
TGGAGGAGGTGAGTGCTCAGTAGGGCTTTGAAGGGAGGAAGAGAGCTAGTGTGGCAGCTGTGTGGAGGGAGGACATTCCAGACCAGAGGTAGGACGTGGGCCACGGGTTGATGGCGGGAGAGGCGAGAATGAGGCACAGTGAGGAGGTTAGCAGCAGACGAGCGGAGGGTGCGGGCTGGGCTGTAGATGGAGAGAAGGGAGGTGAGGTAGGAGGGGGTGAAGTGATGGAGAGCTTTGAAGCTGAGAGTGAGAAGTTTTTGCTTGATTCAAAGGTTGATGGGCAACCACTGGAGATTTTTGAGGAGGGGAGTAACATGCCCAGATCGTTTCTGTAGAAATATAATCCGGGCAGCAGAGTGAAGTATAGACTGAAGCGGGGAGAGACAGAAGGATGGGAGATCAGAGAGGAGGCTGATGCAGTAATCCAGTCGGGATAGGATGACAGATTGAACCAGCAAGGTAGTGGTTTGGATGGAGAGGAAAGGGCAGATCTTGGCTATGTTGTGGAGGTGAGACCAGCAGGTTTTGGTGATGGACTGGATGTTTGGGGTGAACGAGAGAGCAGAGTCAAAGATGACACCAAGTTCGCAGCCTTTGAGACGGGAAGGATGGTAGTGCCATCATCATCCCGGGAAAGTCAGGGAGAGGACAGGGTTTGGGAAGAAAGATAAGGAGCTCAGTCTTGGACATGCTGAGTTTTAGATGGTGGGCAGACATCCAAATGGAGATGTCCTGAAGGCAGGAGTAGATACGAGCCTGGAGGGACAGAGAGAGAACAGGGGTGGAGATGTAGATTTGGGTGTCATCAGCGTAGAGATGATAGTTGATGTCATGGGAGCAAATGAGTTTACAAGGGAGTGAGTATAGATGGAGAACAGAAGGGGAGGAGGAGCCCACGAAGGAGACTGAGAATTAATGGCTGGAGAGATAAGAGGAGAACCAGGAGAGGACAGAGTCTGTGAAGCCAAGGTTGGATAGCGTATTGAGGAGAAGGGGTGGTCCACAGTGTTGAAGGCAGCTGAGAGGTCGAGGAGGATTAGGATAGAGTAGGAGCCATTGGATTTGGCAAGAAGGAGGTCATTGGTGACTTTGGAGAGGGCAGTTTCAGTGGAGTGTAAGGGATGGAAGCCAAACACTCATTTCAGCACTGGTAATCAGGAGACCAGAGTTCTCATCCCAGCTCTGCAGCTATGCCATCAGAGCTAAAGGCTACTGCCTGAATAATAACTGTGGTATTTGTTAAGTGCTCACTGCTCATGCTAAGCACCGGGGTAAATTTGAGATCATCATATTGAACACAGTCCCTCTCCCACATGGGGGTAACAGTCTAAGCAGGAGGGAGAACAGGTATTTAAGTCCCCGTTTTACAGGTGAGAAAACTGAGGCACAGAGGAGTTAAGTGACTTTCCCAGGGTCACACTGCAAGCAAGAAGTGGAGCTAGAACTAGAATCCAGTTCCCCTGACTTCAGGGCCCATGCTCTCCATTAGGCTATATGTCATACAAGGTGGAAGATCCATGGGAATACTGACTCACACGGGCAGCAAAGACTACAGTGGCAATCAAGGCAAGAGATAGGTAAGCTGTGGTGCTATGACACTATGCTGGGGTCAGTTTGACTGAAAACAGGGTTTGGTGTTCAAAAACCTTTGCATGCACTTCCCAGTGTGCTTCACCCCTTCCTGCCCACTTGCTCATGGCCCTCAATCATGCCCACTGAGAAAATGACAGGGAGGAATGAGGCAGCATAAGGGGTGTTAGGCAAATCACTATAATCAATTTCTCCACTGAAGTTTTCCAGCACTAAGTACGGTGCTCTGCACAGGGTAAGCACTTAATACATACTATTTTGACTACACTCTTGGGCCCGAGGCTCACCCTTAGCTCTCAATGGGAGACTCTGTTATCCTTTTATTGTTTCTCAGGGAGGGTTTGTTTTCCTCCGTCAGTCAATCTCTTGGTTTGTTTCTCTTATTCTGTCATATTGTGCTCTCCCAAGCGCTTAGTACAGTGTTCTGCACATAATAAGTGCTCAATAAATGTCACTGATTGATCGATTTACTTTTATTACACCCATAGACCGGAAGGTGGGTCTTTTGGTTAGTGCCAATCTAAAATGTCAACTCTGTAATACTGTATAAATGAAAACACTTAAAATCTGGTTTCTTGGCAGCACTAGGTAAGAATGAGAAATAATTTGAAAGCAATGTTTCATGAATTTATCATTATCTACAGGGTAGGACTTAAATCACATGAGCAGTTGGTTTGCTAAAAAGAAGTCAAGACTTCCAGATCCCAAGCTCCTTCATAGTTGTAAAAAGAGTGAGTCCTAGCAAGTAGAAAAGTTGTCTCTTGGTCAAATCATGACTAGGACCCAATATTATAGGGTATAGAACTCACTGAACTAAAACGTTATTTGGGTCCATCAAATGAACTTAATTTTCAGAGATATATAGGGCCTTGGTTGATTGCCATGGCCCTAAACTCAGATCCATCACTTTCAGGTCTGTGTCCAGAACAAGGTGGTATCCATGCCAATATACAATTACTATGACTGTCCTGGAAAGATGCACCCTTTTGCATCCATGGTGTTTCATGTTCATCACCCAGAAGACAAAGCCTGCCTGCGGGTGGCACTGACCACTGTATCACAAAAAGAAAAAAGGCAAGTCCTCCGGCCATTGTCAAATTCAAATCCCCCAAGGGCCCCAAGCCCTACACCAGACTGTGGGCAGACGTCCATTAGAAATATTGAAAATAATAGACGGGCACAGTAGTAGTGGAATTTTGCAGTTTTTGTGGTGTTACTGCTATGCCGTCTTTAAACGTGCAAGGCTGGCAAAAATGTTTGGAGGCAAACAAATACTTTTCGACACCAGTGAAAGTTGGAAGCTCAGTAGGAAACCAGAAAAATACTCGGCTAACAGTGAAACCTTATCATTGGAAATTTTATGCAAAACAAGCCTTCAGTTAGAGTTGGATCATGCAGACAGTACTGTTTAGAATGCTGAACCCTTCCCAAGGAAAGGGTCATACATTGAGTCACAAATCTGATGAATTCCAGTGCAGAATAACTGGTGGGCCAGCTGGAGATGTTAGTACTCAGTCAAGCATTTTTGTCTGCAACAGCCACCATTAATTTATTTGCTAGCTTTTCAGCTCAGAGCCCTTTCTTCCAAATATTAATTTTGCATTCCACCTAACTTGCTTTGAGTATATCTTTTCTTTCTCCAAAGTAAGGCTCATAAATACAGATATTTACTGCCAGCAGCCTAAACATCTCCAGAGTTCGCTCACTGACCTATCATTTTTGGGAGTGGCAGAGTCTTTGGGTTTAGTTATTTTTAGCAAAATCTGATATATAATCTATGATGGACAAAGGATCCAAAAAGTCTCTGCCTGGGGAGCAGTGACCGGCCATCTGTTGTTCTTTGTGGTCATGAATTTGGAGAGGGGAAGGAGACATGCATTCTTCCACATTTTGGATATGAATTTCAAGTCTTTCTCAAGGAGTTTCTCTGTGGAACACCTGATCCATAGGAAATCCTTAGGAAGAATTTAAACTGTGGGGGGAAAACACCCAACCCATGGAAGCCCCGGCTCCTCCCCTCTCTGAGTTCCCTGCTGTGGTGGATGAGGTCCAGATCACTTCTCTCCTGGCAACAATCTGCTGTGCTAGCTAGACTCGTAACTGATCTACACCCTGCCATCAGTGGACATAAAGAAAGACTGACATACCAGAAGATGAACTGGATTTTTTTCTGGATTAGTTTTGTTCTCTGAAATTGGAACACAATATGGTCATGCTAACAGAAATATGGTCATGCTGGGGTTCTTGGGTTGTTATTTATTTCCAAAGAATTGACTCACATACTCTCTAATGAAGAAAAATGAGTAAAGGATTCCAGATAAATTGTATGGCAGCATGTGCAGTAAAACAGAAAGCACAGATCTGCTACTCTATGCAGATGCTAGTCTGTCTCGACCTACTCTTGGAATAGTCCGTGTGATTCTGGTTGCTGCAGCATGGCGTAGTGGATAGAGCATGGGCCTGGGAATCAGAAGGTTATGGGTTCTAATCCCAGCTCTGCCACTTATCTGCTGTGACCTTGGGCCAATCACTTCACTTCTCTGTGCCTCAGCTACCTTACCTGTAAAATCGGGAATGGGACTGTGAGCCCCATGTGGGACAGGAACTGTGTCCCGTCCGATTTGCTTCTTATCCATCCCAGCACTTAGAACAGTGCCTGGCATATAGTAAGCGCTTAACAAATACTGTAATTATCCTCTTGACTGTAAGCCCGTTGTTGGCAGGGATTGTCTCTCTTCATTGCTGTATTGTACTTTCCAAGCCCTTACTACAGTGCTCTGCACACAGTAAGCGCTCAATAAATGATTGAATGAAGAATATACTAATAGTAATAATAATGATAATATTTATTAAGTGTTGACTACATGCTTACCACTGAGGCAGGGCTCTCATACAGGGCTCACAGCCTGAGGAAGAGAGCAAGAACAGGAATAGGTATTTTATACCCACTTTACAGATGAGGAAAGTGAGGCACAGAGATGTCAAGTGACTTGTCCAAAGTCACATAGCAGGCAGGTGGTAGAGCCAGGATTAGAAACCTGGTCCTCTTACTCTAGGGTCTATGCTCTTTCCAGTAGGCCACACTTTCTATTGGCAACTACAATACAACAACTCAGGTGTAAAATTCAAAATAGAACTGCATTTCAATACTAATATGCCTACATACACATATTGCTAAACTCTCGGGATTATCTAAATTCTCCCAGCAATAATCACTGTGCCTGCTCCAACCTGCCCTTAGCTACAGGCTAGTTTCACTATGTACTGAAGACATATGTTTCAGTTCTCTGGCTGAGTTGCACAACTTCAATTCTCATATACTACCTATATATAGAGTAAACCTTATGCCTATTTTTTTGAGGCATGAGTAAATGGAAAAAAAATATTGCTGGCATCTAATATTTTTGGACTAAAATGGGTTGACAAAAATGTGTGTAGTATCCATTTTGTTGGCTTTAAAACGTAAGATCTTGAGGACCAAAATCCTGTTTTCCTTTCATCACTCTGGAAAGTGCCCAAGTTAACACCCTTACCTGAGGGAATCTAATAAATAGCCATCCAGCTAGGTAGTGGGAACTAGTTGATCTAAAGAAAATAGAGAAGGATCATCTGTCACATTAAAGCATTTCTTCCATGGCCTGTGCCAGGAGACTAAGCATGTCAAAAACAGAACTCCTTATCTTCCCACTCAACCACTGTCCTCAATGTTTTTCCCATCACTGCAGACAATAACACTATTCTCCCTATCTCATAAGTAACCTTGGTAATGCCCATGACTCATCTCTCTCATATTCAGTCTGTCACCAAGTCCTGCCAGTTCTACCTTCACAACATTGCTAAAACCTGTCCTTTTCTCTCCAAACTGCTACCATGTTGATCCAAGCACTTATCCTATTCTGCCTTGACTACTCTACCTGCCTCCTCACTGTCAGCCTTGCCTCCTGTTTCTCCTTACTCCAGTCCTCGCTCTGCTGCACGGATCATTTTTCTAAAAAAAATTCAGTCCATGTCTCCCCACTCCTCAAGAACTTCCAGTGTTTGTCCATCCATCCACCTCCACAACAAATATTCATTCAATCGTATTTACTGAGCGCTTACTGTGTGCAGAGCACTCTACTAAGCACTTGCAAAGTACAAGTCGGCAACATATAGAGACAGTCCCTACCCAACAACGGGCTCACAGGCTGGAAGGAGGAGACGGACAACAAAACAAAACATGTAGACAGGTGTCAAAATCGTCAGAACAACTTGAATTAAAGCTATATGCACATCGTAAACAAAATAAATAGAATAGTAAATATGTACAAGTAAAACAGAGTAATAAATCTGTACAAATATATATATATATACACAAGTGCTGTGGGAAGAGGAAGGAGGTAGGGTGGGGGGGGGTGGGGAGGAGGAGAGGAAAAGGGGGGCTCAGTCTGGGAAGGCCCCCTGGAGGAGGTGAGGTCTCAGTGGGGCTTTGAAGGGAGAAAGAGAGCTAGTTTGGTGGATGTGTGGAGGGAGGGCATTCCAGGCCAGGGGAAGGACGTGGACTGGGGGTCAATGGCGGGACAGGCGAGAACAAGGCACAGTGAGGAGATTAGTGGCAGACAAGCGGAGGGTGCAGGCTGGGTTGTAGAAGGAGAGAAGGGAAGTGAGGTAGGAGGGGGCAAGGTGATGGAGAGCCTTGAAGCCGAGAGTGAGGAGTTTTTGCTTGATTCGTAGGTTGACAGGCAGCCACTGGAGATTTTTGAAGAGGGGAGTAACGTGCCCAGAGCGTTTCTGCACAAAGATGATCCGGGCAGCAGAGTGAAGTATAGACTGAAGTGGGGAGAGATGGGAGGATGGGAGATCAGAGAGGAGGCTGATACAGTAATCCAGTCGGGATAGGATGAGAGATTGAACCAGCAAGTAGTGGTTTGGATTGAGAGGAAAGGGCAGATGTGATGGAGGTGAGACCAGCAGGTTTTGGTGATGGATTGGATGTGTGGGGTGAATGACAGAGTGGAGTCGAGGATGACACCAAGGTTGTGGGCTTGTGAGACAGGAAGGATGGTAGTGCTGTCTACACTGACAGGAAATTCAGGGAGAGGGCAGGGTTTGGGAGGGAAGATAAGGAGTTCAGTTTTGGACATATTGAGTTTTAGATGGCGAGTAGACAACCAGATGGAGATGTTCTGAAGGCAGGAGGAGATAGAAGCCTGGAGGGAGGGAGAGAGAGCAGGGGCAGAGATGTAGATTTGGGTGTCATCAGTGTACAGATGATAGTTGAAGCCATGGAAGCGAATCAGTTCACCAAGGGAGTGAGCGTAGATAGAGAACAGAAGGGGACCAAGAATTGACCCTTGAGGAACCCCTACATTCATTCATTCATTCAATCATATTTATTGAGCGCTTACTGTGTGCAGAGCACTGTACTAAGCGCTTGGGAAGTACAAGTTTGCAACATATAAGGGGATGGGAGGGGGAGGAGGAGCCTGCAAAGGAGACTAAGAATGAATGGCCAGAGAGATAAGAGGAGAACCAGGAGAGGATGGAGTCTGTGAAGCCAAGGTTGGATAGTGTGTTGAGGAGAAGGGGGTGGTCCACAGTGTCAAAGGCAGCTGAGAGGTCAGGGAGGATTAGGATAGAGTAGAAGCCATTGGATTTGGCAAGAAGGAGGTCATCGGTGACCTCTGAGAGGGCAGTTTCAGTGACTCCTTGGTTTTAAAGCACTCAATCAGCTTGCCTACTCCGACCATAGCTCACTGATCTACTGCAGCCCAGACTGCACACTTCCCTCCCCTAGTGTCAGCTTGCTCACTGTGTCCCAATCTTGTCTATCTCGCCACTGACAATTGATTGATTCCCCATGTTCTTCCTTTGATCTGTAACTCCTTCCCCCTCCATATACAGCAGACTGCCACTCTCCCTGACTTCAAAGCCCCTTTTTCCTCTCCTCCTCCCCATCCCCCCCAACCCTACCTCCTTCCCCTCCCCACAGCACCTGTATATATGTTTGTACAGGTTTATTACTCTATTTTACTTGTACATATTCACTCTTCTATTTATTTTGTTAATGATGTACATCTAGCTTTATTTCTATTTACTGTGATGACTTGACACCTGTCCACATGTTTAGTTTTATTGTCTGTCTCCCCCTTCTAGACTGTGAACCTGTTGTTGGGTAGGGACCGTCTCTATATGCTGCCAATTTGTACTTCCCAAGTGCTTAGTACAGTGCTCTGCACACAGTAAGCGCTCAATACGATTGAATGAAGGAATCAAGGTTACATCTCCTCCAAGAGGCCTTCTGTGATTAAGTCCTCTTTACCTCAGCTCCCTCTACCTTCTGCATTGTCTGTGCCCTTGGATCTGTGACCATTGCGCACTTGATATTCACCCCACTCTCAGCCCCACAGAACTTATGTATGTGTTTATAAATTATATATTATAAAGTATTTATTCATATTAACATCTGTCTCCCATTCTAGAATATAAACTCACGTAGGCCGGGAAAGTGCCTACAAATTCTGTTGTATTGCACTCTCCCAAGCACTTAGTACAGTGTTCTGCACATAGAAAGCACTTAATAAATACTAGTGATCGATTGATTAATAACTAAATAGTTAAACAGTGATGCTCCCCTTAAACAAACTTTTTTCTTTATGGGACTTCTCTGTCCTTCCTTATGAAGTCTGTTTGCAGAAGCTAAGTTTACAACTGTGTGGAGGAGAAATAAGAGAAAAAAATTCTATTGGTGCAGATTTAGATCCCCCAATGGCTATTTATCATGCCTATTTGTTTTACCCTCTCCCTATTTATGGAAAGCTTCCTGGAAGGGGATTAATTCATTGCATTATTGGTTTTGGATTTTTTTTTTTAAAGGAGCCAATTTTTCCAGTATTCTGTGCTGACATGTGCCATATTTTTTTTCCTCTTTGATCTGCATAGAGCTAATAAAGTCTGCTGGGAATAGAGAGGCAATGAGCAATGATGATAGACTCCCATACTCTGTGGAGAGATCTTACGATTTTATGACCCCTAAAATATGGATATAATCCTGAATAAAAAATTAAAATCGAACACATCCCTCTCTCCCTCTGGGGATTCCTTTCAACCCCATTCCCTGGGTACAACCAGCATCCCAAGAATGGCATTTTTTCTTAACTGCAGGTCTTGCAGGGTCCGGAGAAAGATCTCACTCACTTATCAAAATTTTCTCCAAGACCCTGGGGAAACAAGGGCTGGCATCAACTCCGCCAGCTTCTGGCTGTACAACTATGTTCACTGGTCCTTTGGGAATTCAGAGATCATTCCTGAGAGACAGAGATACCACAAAGCTGCTCTACTTTAAAGAAATGGTTTATATGATTTGCAAAGGTCAATTTTGCACGGTGTTACATGTACTCTGCTTTCCATTTCTCTCTTTCCTCCCAAATAGCGTCTCCTAACAGAGCAGTAGACCTGACCTACTGACTCCTTTTAATCCACAAGTAAGTTTATGAAGGGCCTAACAGAGTAATGAGAAGTAGGCAAAAAGAAAGCCCAGTATGAATTTTATTCAACAAAATGCCTCTATCACATTATCTGCTTCTTGCACTGCACTTCCCAGTGGTCTCTGTTCCTGCTCCTGGGAGCTCAGGAACCACTAAGAGCCTATAGCCCCACACACTTATTCATTCATATTTATTGAGCGCTTACTGTGTGCAAAGCACTGTACTAAGTGCTTGGGGAAGTACAGTATAGCAATAAACAGACACATTCCCTGTCTACAACAAGATTAAAGTCTAGAAGGGGAGAAAGACATTAATATAAACTAATAAGTAAATAAATTGCAGATACATAAGTGCTGAGGCTAAGAGGCTTATTCTAAATGCTATCTTTTTTAAAAAAAATGGTATGTGTTAAGCACTTACTATGTGTCATTCTAAGTGCTGGGGTAGATACAGCTTAAGTTGGACACAGGACTGCTCCACACTGGGCTCACAGTTTGAGGAGGGAGAAAAATTATTGAGTCCTCATTTCACAGTCAAGGCAACTGAGGCACAGAGCAGTTAAGTGACTTGCCCAGGATTTTACATCAAGCTACTGGCAAAGCAGAGATTAGAACCCAGGTCCTCTGACTCCCAGGCCTATGCTCATTTCACGAGGCAACACTGCTTCTTGTATATTTTTATCTCTGTTTTTTTATCACTAAGTGGGTTTTTTTTTTCAAAAGCATCAATTCCTGACTCTACTTCTTTACAACTGCTAGGCATACCCCAGTCACCACAAACTGAGCCAGAAGTTGTACAGTAGTTTAGGAAAGGGTGAATAATAATGGCAATAATACATATTAGCAAAATCATCTCCCACTCCCTTCTGCATCGCCCTGACTTGTTTCCTTTGCTCTTCCCTGCTCCCAGCTCCAAAGCACTTATGTACATATCTGTAATTTTATTTATTTATATTAATGGTCTGTCTCCCCCACTCTAGACTGTAAACCTGTTGTGGGCAGGGAATGTGACTGTTTATTGCTGTATTGTACTCTCCCAAGCACTTAGTGCAGTGCTCTGCACACAGTAAATGCTCAATAAATGACTGAATGAATGAATGAATAGTAATATCACCTTGAATCTGCATTGCATTTATATTTTCCAAAATTTGTTCACACCAATTCTACATTTGTCCTCAAGAACGGATATTTCTATCCCATTCAACATGTGAGGAAACAGCCCCTCAGGGTTACCCAAGATCACACTGTAAAACTCAAGGCTGAGATAAACTAGAACCAAGTTGTCTGGTCTTCTATCCCACAATCTTTCCCCTGAAATTAACCATGCCTCTTTTCTGAAGATTCGGGCAATGAGAAAAATCAAATAGTGTTGGTTACCTTCACCCTAATCCCAACTAGATAATATCTCCAGGATGCCCCAATTCCCTGGATTATGATACCTGCTGTAATCTTCTTAAATGAGAGCCAATAGTAGAATTACTTCAAATTGAACTGCTGCTGCCAAGTTTACTAGCCAAGGGCTGAAAATCGAGGGATAGAGGGCAGTCTTGTTGACAGCACATTATATTCTGAGCCCCACCCTGTAACCACCCTCCCAGCCAAATACCCACGGAGCATTTAAATTTAGATGCTATATCAATTTTCCTGCTGGAGTGCAGAGAAGGGTAGGGTTGGGAATGCTTGTAAACTGGCTCTCCTGCGATTGCTAGGTTATCAGAGTTCCAGTTCTGTACGTGTTGCCTCACAACACGCTTAGAACAGTGCTTTGCACATAGTAAGTGCTTAATAAATGCCATTATTATTATTATTATTATTATTATTAAAGAGCAAGTAAATGTGAAGAGAAATGATGCACTCTGCAATATCTGCCTAATGGATTGATTCAATGGTTTGCACACTAGTAGGGCTAAGGAGAGGGAGTGGAGGGATCTTTATAACAATATTTTTATTTGTTGTCTACTGCTCATCATCCCCAAAACTAAGACGCTGCTGACAGTAGGTAATGGTTACAATAAACTATCTATATAGTCATATATATCATCTATACTGCAACAGCATCCTTTCTGATCTCCTAACTTCTTGTCTCTCCCCACTAAGTCTATACTTCACTCTGATGCCCGGATTATCTTTCAACAGAAACCTTCTGGGCATATCATCCAACTCCTCAAAAATCTCCAGTGGTTGCCTATCAACCTCCATATCAAGCAAAAACTCCTCACTTTTGGTTTCAAAGCTCTCCATCACCTTGCCCCCTCCTACCTCACCTCCCTTATTTCCTTCTACATCCCAGCCCACTCACTCTGCTTCTCTGGTACTAACCTTCTCACTGTGCCGCCTGCTCACCTGTCCTGCAGTTGACCCCTGGCCCACGTCCTACCTCTGACCTGGAATGCCCCCCCTCCTCAAATCCACCAGTCACATTTCCCCCTTCAAAGCCCTACTGAAGGCTCACCTCCTCCAGGAGGTCTTCCCAGACTAAGCCCCCCTCTTCCTCAGCTTCCCCTCCCCTCCCCATTGCACCGACTCACTCCCTTTGCTCTAGCCCCCCCATAGCATTTGTATATATATATGTACATATCTATAATTCTATTTGTTTATATTGATGCTACTGATGCCTGTTTGCTTGTTTTGATGTCTGTCTCCCCCCTCCCCTAGACTGTGAGCCCATTGTGGGCAAGGATTGTCTCTCTTTGTTGCTGAATTGTACTTTCCAAGCACTTAGTACAGTTTTCTGCACACAGTAAGCACTCAATAATAATAATAATAATAATAATGATGATGGCATTTATTAAGCGCTTACTATGTGCAAAGCACTGTTCTAAGCGCTGGGGAGGATACAAAGTGATTAGGTTGTCCCACGTGGGGCTCACAGACTTAATCCCCATTTTACAGATGAGGGAACTGAGGCACAGAGAAGTCAAGTAACTTGCCCAAAGTCACACAGCTGACAAGTGGCGGAGCGGATTTGAACCCACGACCTTTGACTCCAAAGCCCGGGCTCTTTCCACTGAGCCACGCTGCTTCTCATAAGCAGCTCTGCTTCTTTTGACAATGCAGTTCAATGAGAACTGCAATTCAATACAATTGAATAAACTAGGGAGTCACCTGGAGACAAGTTCATGTGACTGGTCAGAGTATTAATGCTATACTCTCACTGACCATGGTTACACATGGTCACCCAATTGACACCCTCAATACCAACCTCTCTACTGAACTCAAATTAATTTGCTCTGCTATCCATTCACCAATCTCCCACAACTAACATATAGCCCTGGATCATCTCCACAGTATACTTCCTTCGCTCCTGAGCACCAGCTGTTACAGGAGGCTATCTAGGTAACAGGGCTGACTTTGTCCATTTCAACTTCATCCTCACCTGTTTTATTACTGCTCTCTCCTCTGCTCGACAACTGTATTCCTCCATCCTTTATTGACTCCAGTGCCTACTGCCCTTGCCAGTTGTTTCAGACTTTTAACTCCCTTCTCAAATCCCTGTCCTTCCACCACGCCTAATTTCTTGCCCTAATGACTGAGCCACATACTTTATTGAGAAAATTGAAACCATCAGGCATGATTTCCCTAAAATCTCCTTTGCTCCTCTCCAGTTCCTCCCTCTTCTTGCCCCTTCTTCAACTCCCCCATCTTTCCCAGCAGTCTCAAGAAGAGTTCTCCTGCCTACTCTCAAAAATCTACCCTTCCAACTGAGCCTACCATCTCATCCCATCACATTAATAATAATAATAATATTAATTATGGTATTTGCTAAACACTTACTATATGCCAAGCACTGTTCTAAGCCTTGGGGTGGAATGAGGTAATCGGGTTGTCCCATGTGGAGATCACAGTCTTAATCCCACAGATTAGGTAACTGAGGCACAGAGAAGTTGAGTATTTTGCCCCAGGTCACACAGCAGACAAGTGGCGGAGCCAGGATTAGAACCCACATCCTCTGACTCCCAAGCCCTTGCTCTTTCCACTAAGCCATGCTGCTTCTCCTTATCAAAACACTTGCCACTTCTTTATATTCCTCCCTGACCTCCATCTTCAAACGTTAATTCTCCAATGGCTTCTTCCCCACTGCTTTCAAACATACTTATGCTTCTCCTATCCTAAAAGAATCCTCCCTTGACCCCACAGCTCTCTCCAGTTATTGCCCCATCTCCCTCCTACCATTCCTCTCCACACTCCTTGGGTGAGTTGTCTACAATGGCTGTCTCTGCTTCCTGTTCTCCATTTCTCTCCTGGACCCCCTCCCATATGCCTACCTCCCTCTTCACTCCACAGAAACTGCCCTCTCAAAGATAGGTAATGATAATAATAATAATAACAATAGCATTTATTAAGCACTTACTATGTGCAAAGCACTGTTCTAAGTGCTGGGGAGGTTACAAGGTGATCAGGTTGTCCCACAAGGGTATCACAGTCTTAATCCCCATTTTACAGGTGAGGTCACTGAGGCACAGAGAAGTTAAGTGACTTCCCCAAAGTCACACAGCTGACAACTGGCAGAGTCAGGATTCAAACCCATAACCTCTGACTCCCAAGCCCGTGCTCTTTCCACTGAGCCACGCTGCTTCCCTTGCCAAATCCAACAGCCTCTACTCCAACATAATCCTCCTTGGCCTCTCAGCTGCTTTCAACACTGCGGACCACCCCCTTCTCATGGAAACATTATCTAGCCTTGGCTTCACTGACACTGATCTCTCCTGGTCTCCTCCTATCTCTCTGGCCATTCAGTCTCTTTCAGAAGCTCCTTCTGTGAGAGCCCCACAAGGCTAACTTCTGGGTCCTCTCTTACAGAGTCCATCTACACCCACTCCCTTGGAGAACTCATTCACTCCCATACCTTCAACTCACTTATCTATGCCAATGATTTTCAAATCTACATCTTCAGCCCTGATCTTTCTCCTCTGCAGTCTCACATTTCCTCCTGCCTTCAGGACATCTCTACTTGGATGTCCTGCCAACAACTCAAACTTAACTTGTCCAAAATAGAATTAATCTTCCCACACAAACCCTGTCTTCTCCCTGACTTTTCCATCACTGTAGACAGCACCACCAACCTACTTGGCTCACAAGCCCATAACCTTGGCAATGTCCTTGACTCATCTCATTCAATCCACACACTCAATCTGTCACAAATCCTGTTATTTCTATCTTCATAATATTGCTAAAATCTGCCCTATTCTCTCCAGCCAAACTGCTACTCTGCTGATCCAAGCACATATCCTGCTTCCTCTCTGACCTCCCTATCTCCGGTCTCTCCCCGCTTCAGTCTATACTTCACTCTGCAATGTTCTACAAAACCACTCAGCTCATGCCTCCCCACTCCTCAGAAACCTCCAATGTTTGCCCATCTATTATTATTCATTCACTGAATCATATTTATTGAATGCTTACTGTGTGCAGAGCACTGTACTTTTTATTAAATGCTGTTGAGTCATTTCCAATTCATAGCGACTCCATGGATATACTTTCTCCAGAACATTCTGTCCTCTGCTATAATCCACAACCTTTATAATAATAATAATGATAGCATTTATTAAGCGCTTACTATGTGCAAAGCACAGTTCTAAGCACTGGGGAGGTTACAAGGTGATCAGGTTGTCCCACGGGGGGCTCACAGTCTTAATCCCCATTTTACAAGTGAGGTAACTGAAGCACAGAGAAGTTAAGTGACTTGCCCAAAGTCACACAGCTGACAATTGGAGGAGCCGGGATTTGAACCCCTGAAATCTGACTCCAAAGCCCGTTCTCTTTCCACTGAGCCATGCTGCTTCCCCTAATGGTTCTTCCGTTATCATTATTATGGTCTCTATCCATTTAGCCCCTGCTCTGCCTCCTCTACATTTTCCCTGGACTTTTCCTAGCATTAGTGTTTTCTCCAGAGAATCAGTCCTCCTGATTATGTGTTCCAAATATGCTAAGTCTAGTCACTTGGCCTTCCAAAGACAACTTTGGTTTAATTTGTTTAAATCCAAAATCCATTTTGTTTGTTTTTTGGGCAGTCCATGGTATTCGCAAAAGCCTTCTCCAATGCCACATTTCCAAAGAATCGATATTCTTTCTATCCTGTTTTTTCACTGTCCAGCTTTCGGATCCATACACTGTCAGTGGAAACACCATAGAGTTGACAATCTGTGGTTTCTGTTTGCAGCTGTTTGCCCATCTACAGCTGCATTAAACAGAAACTCTTTACCATTGGCTTTAAAACAGTCAATTATCTTGCCCCCACTATCTTACTCACTGATTTCTACTACAACCCAGCATTCTCACTTTGCTCTTCATCATCATCATCATCATCAATCGTATTTATTGAGCGCTTACTATGTGCACAGAACTGTACTAAGCGCTTGGGAAGTACAAATTGGCAACATATAGAGACAGTCCCTACCCAACAGTGGGCTCACAGTCTAAAAGGGGGAGACAGATCTTCTAACTCCATCCTACTTGCTGGTCTTTGATTTCATCTATCTTTCCATTGACTTTTCTCCCATGTCCCGTCTCCAGCCTGGAACTCCCTCCCGCTTCATATCCAACACACCATCACTCTCCCCACCTTCAAAGCCTTAGTAAAAATCGCATCTCTTCCAAGAGGTCTTTCCCAGTTAAGCCCTCATTTCCCCTACTCCTTTGCCCTTCTGTAATTGGATTTGTACCCTTTACTCACCCTACCTTCAGCCTCACAGCATTTATGTACATACTGTAATTCATTTTAATACCTGTCTCCCTCTCTAGACTGTAAGCTGTGTGTGGTCAGGGAATGTGTCTCCCAACTCTTTTATATTGTACTCTCCTAAGACTTCAGAATAATGCTCTGCACACAGCAAGCACTCAATAAATACCAGAGATTGATTGACAGATTTGTCAGGCTGATTCCATAAAGCAATAACTCATAAACTTCCTCCATGGGAGTTCAGTTCTTTCTTAATGCTCCTCTGTGGAAGCCAGGCTTCTTATTTCTATCCTGAAGGATTAGCAATCAATCACTGAGTACAATAATAATAATAATTATGGCATTTTATTAAGCACTTACTATTGCAAAGCATTGTTCTAAGCACTGGGGAGGTTACAAGGTGATCAGGTTGTCCCACATGGGGCTCACAGTATTCATCCTCATTTTACAGTTGAGGTAACTGAGGCACAGAGGAGTTAAGTGACTTCCCTAAAGTCACAAAACTGACAGTTGGCAGAGCCAGGATTTGAACCCATGACCTCTGACTCCAAAGCCCATGCTCTTTTCCACTGAGCCATGCTGCTTCTCTATTTGTTGAGTGCCCACCTGGGGCACAGCATTATACATGTTTGGAATCCATGCCTTCAAAATACGCTTTTTCTAAAAGAAAGTCTTGGGATCCAGTGGAAGTTTGTTTTCGGCTGGGAACGTGTCTGTTAATCCTTTGCATTGTATTCTCCCAAATGCTTAGTACAGTGCTGTGCACATAGTAACCGCTCAATAAATAGAGATTGATTAGAGAACTGGACATTGCTTAACAGTGAGTGAGGACCATTATGCTAATTCTCAAGTAACCTAGATAATTACTGTGGAAACTTGAGAAAAATTTCCTGCCTGTTTCAATCACCACTTCAAATACAACTGCAAGTATCTGCAATCATTTAACAAGAGACATTTGTCTTCCGGAACGTTACATTATTTACTGGTCAGTCTATGTCTTAAAAATATTCTAAGTAATATAGCTCAATAAAATATTTATTATAGACTTGGAATTAAGCACATTAAGCACCTTGTCACTTTATTAACCTGAGAACTAATCAGTCTAGACAGGACCTAGCCTTAAAATCTAGTTAGTTAATGCATGATAATTACCAATTTGGCTATGATAAATGACTTGACAAAGTCATCGCTTCACTTTGCCTTGACTGCACAACAGTTGGGGTGATAAAAGATATCTGAACAACAATTCATGATGGGGTCACACATTCTTAACCTCCTTTAAAACACTTTTATAGTTCCGTATACTGGCCAATAAATTTTTTCCATTTTTTCCATGTCACCTAATAACAATTCCACACGTTTCAAGTCACACACTCTCCATAAAAAAAAATTCACATCAGTTGTGGGCTATGATCTTGTGACTGCAATGGCTTTAAGAAAACAATAGGTGGGAACCATTCTTGTGAATAATAATTGTGATATTTGTTAAGGCTCACCATATGCCAAGCACTGTACTAAGCGCTGGGGTAGATACAAGGTAATTAGGTCCCCATTTGGTTCACAGTCTAAGTAGGAAGGAAGAACAGGTATTGAATCCCCATTTTGAATCCCCATTTTGCAGATAAGGGAACTGAGGCACAAAAGTTAACTGACTTGCCCATGGTCATAGAGGAGGTAAATGTCAGAGCCAGGATTAGGATAGAGGGCCTCTGGTGACCACATAAATAGTGGATGAATTTAATTGGCTACAAAAAGTCAAGAAATCCAAGAGGGGAAGGAGAAAAAACTGAATTTGGCCCAAGCTTCATGGTTTCAAATGCCAAACAGCTTTGAAAACTTGAGGTTATATCTAAGGATAATTTGATTTAAAATAATTATCAAAAACAAACCCTCTGGCAAAGTCCAACCTTTTGCTCATCCAACTCAGTGAATCACACCCAAGCTAAAAGAGCACCAAGTGATAAACACTATGACAACGCTTGTTAGTTTCTTTTCAATTCTGCACATCCAGTGGACCCATACAAAGAGGTCTGGGAGGCCATGAATGGCATTCTCAAGGAGGCCATTTTCAATATTTATTACTCTATTTTACTTGTACATATTTACTACTCTATTTTATGAATGATGTGCATACAGCTATAATTCTATTTATTCTGACGGTTTTTACACCTGTCTACTTGTTTTGTTTTGTTGTCTGTCTCACCCTTCTAGACTGTGATCCCATTGCTGGGTAAGGACTGTCTTTATATGTTGCCGACGTGTACTTCCCAAGCACTTAGTACAGTGCTCTGCACACAGTAAGCGCTCAATAAATACAATTGAATGAATGAATGAATATTTCAATAGGCATGTAGCCTGGTGGAAAGAAGGCTTGGAAGTAGGAGAACTTGGGTTCTAATCCCAACTCCTCCAATTTTCTGCTATATAACCTTGCTTAAGTCCCTTAACTCCTCTGTGCTTCAGTTACCTCATCTGTAAAATGGGGATTAAACCCTCCTCCTTCCACCTTGGACTGTGAACCCCTGAAGGACAGGGACTGTGTCCAACCTGATTATCTTGTGCCTATGCCTGTGCTTAGTACAGTGCCTGGCACACAGTAAGCATCTAACAAGTACCATTCAATATAATACAGATTGATTTTCTTAAAATCCCAGTTTAATCCTAGTTCAACACTTTCTCAAATTACTAGCTCCACTGAGTTAATCAATTGAAAGCTACCCTTGCCTTGGCACAATTCATGATTTCCACCATGATATAATAGTGATCCTTTCAGGGGTCACTGTCCCAGGGATCTGAAAAGTAATATGAATGCTAAATAAGTACAGCTCATAAATAACTGAAAAGACAGTACATACCGGGTCCTTTGTTGGCACAAGTAGCTCTTCGATCATCATGCTGTCTCGTGCGTAGGAGCTTCGGTTCAAGGTGTAGGACCTATCCGAACTGAAGGAGCGGAGGCTGTTGTATTTACAATTAACCATTGAACAGGTTGATGACAATGAGATGAATAAAAAAAAGTTAATGCATGCAAGTTCCAAGGAACAGCAAAAGATGATAACATAAAGAATCAATTGAATAGAAAGAAAATGCTCCCTAAAGCAAAAAAGGGATAGTTCCCTTTTTAAAAAAAAAAATGTTTTTCAGCTTAATAAATGAATAAAATCAAAATTCTCGGTGACTGGATGTTTCATTTAGACCAATTTGGTTGCATCAGTGAAAAAATGAAATTTATGGACTATTTTCATTATTTCAGTATAGCAACTGAATCTATGCAATAATTGAGTAACTGCAGGATTGCTGTTAAGAGTCCCTAAATTTGAACTTGAGAAACTTTTCTGAGGATGAAAGTTGTGTTTAGTATACTCTGTTTTCTAGGATCCGGTCCAACGGTGCCCTTGATTTTGAACCACTGGAACACAAGGTAAGACCTCACAGGTGGGTTAAGGCTATTTATCTGGCTGGCTTTCTTTGACTGGGAATTATAAACTGCTGGATTTGATTGAAGTTTAGTCTTATGCCCAAGAATGTTGCTTGCTTTAAATAGGCTCTTATTTTATAGCTACGACTCAGCAGAAGAAATTGAGATGGTGCCAACAGAGAAGGTGGTCCTGTCTCCACTGCCTGGGTAATCCACACTGAATTTAGGGTGTCTGTTGACACTGACTGAGCATGTCTGTCTCTACCTGCTTGCCTGACTCCAGGAATAAAATAATAGCAACAAGCAAGCAGGGATTTTGCCTTTCATTAGTTTGGACATCATAAAGCCTACTTCTTTAATTGGCCTAATCTTCCTAGTTGGCTTACTAAGTAGGGGAAGACAAAGCAATTTCAACCACTGTTGAGGTCTCAGAGATAAACTGTTCTGTGGCTACAAATTGCACCCATTCTCCTTACCAGCTGTCCCACAGTGAATGTGGCTGGATGCAGGGAGATTGAATGGCAGTATGGATGGCTCAGCACAAGGTATCATCAATACTATAAAATCAAATCAAGCACATGTCCTGCTCTTTCCCCTCCCACTGTTGGTGGGAGCTCCTTGTGGGCAGGTTAGAGCAGTGCTTGGCACATAGTAAGCACTTAAATACCGTCATATCTATCTACCAATAGTGTTGCATTGTACTTTCCCAAGTACTTAGAACAGTGCTCTGCACACGGTAAGTGTTCAATGAATAGCACTGATTGATAGAGTTGTGGGTGGGGGAAAAGTATGCACCACTCTATCTTCATGAACCACATGTGCAAATGAGCAAGAGATTCTCTTTCAGTAACATTCACATCCATTGATGTGATCTCACTGGGAACAGCTATGTCTCTGAACTAAAGAACAACTCTACCTACTCTCTACTGAACAGGTCTCACTCCCTTAAATCCCCCTTTCCTCCCCAGTCTTTTCTTTTTCTTCTCCCTTCAGGCTGAACACGTTCCTCCTTCTTCTCTATTCTACCTCCAATTCTTCCCTTATTTCCCCACCTGTCTAGTCTTCTTATTGCTATTCCTTCTTCTCAAGAGCAACCACCCTTCAGCTCACCACCCAAGGAATCAGTGACATGGAGGGGTGGGCTGAATGGGAGGAGAGGAAATAAGTTAAACTACATAGAAGAGGGAAAAATTCAGGGAGCTCATATGTAGAAGAGGTGAATCTCTAGTTGAGAATGAATCTCTTCAAGAGACCCTACATAATATTTCTAACATTGGCCAATATTCCATGACCATCCACTCACTTAGTATAGTGCTCTGCACACAGTAAGTGCTCAATAAATACGACTGAATGAATGAATGAATCCAAGTTTGCCTTTGTACCATCATGGGGAGGGGAGGTGGTGACTCTCTGGGTCCCAGGCCATTCAACCACTTGAACCACAAGAGATTTTCAGGAGGAAAATTCCTCCAGTCTGCTAAAGCAAAGAAAGGTCTGACAACTGCCACTCACCACTACTTCCCAAGCGCTTAGTACAGTGCTCTGCACACAGTAAGTGCTCAATAAATACGATTGATGATGATGATGATGAGAGCCTCATAACAATTATAATAATAATGATGGTATTTGTTAAATGCTTACTATGTGCCAAGCACTGTTCTAAGCGCTGGGGGAGATGCAAGGTAATCAGGTTGTCCCACATGGGATTCACAGTCCTAATCCCCATTTTACAGATGAGGGAAATGAGGCATTGAGAAGTGAATTGACTTGCCCAAGGTCACAGCTGACAAGTGGCAGAGCTGGGATTAGAACCCATGACTTCTGACTCCCAAGCCCGGGCTCTTTCCACTAAGCCATGCTGCTTCGCATGACAGTAAACAACAAACAAAACACAAAAACTCTTCTTAAATTTCCAGCATCCCAGCTCAGGCTCCTGACTTTCTCAAGGTTATTCCCTTTGAATAAATATAGATGTCAGTGGATTTCAAAATCCTGCTAATTATAATGTGAATTATTAAGGCACCAAAGTTCATATACCATGAAAACTGGGAAATTTTACTTCTGAAAAAGTGAAAAGTGTGCAGTGAAAAAGCCCTGTAATATTGTGCATGTAAATGCACCCTGAAAGTTATAAATTGGAAATGCTAAAAGATAACTTTTAAAAAGGTATTCCAAGTCACTATTTAAAAAAATCCAGCGAACAAAAAGAAGCTGAAACCATTCATTTTCCCCAGTTTAAAAGTCTCCAATAACCTCATGCATCTTACAGAACTTATTGGAACAAAGTCCTTTCGAGTACTAATTCAGTTGCTCTCCATTCTGTTATCCATGTAACCACATACTAATTTAACGTTTCTGATCAAAGCCTCAAAATGAATTGCCAATTTTGTCATATTGTACAGATTCACAAAACACTAATGTTTTAATATTGAGCACAAAAAAAGCACATCACATCTTACCACAATGCTGAATAACATAAAAATGAGGCAGGGAAGAGCACAAAAACGAAAAACGGTGCTGTGTCTCCTTACCTGATCTTAGGACTATTTTAAGAAATGTATAAGGGAAAAGAAATAAGAGAAACAGAAAGCAAAGAATCAGACATGAAAAATAAAAGTGCTATGGCTGAATGACTTGACACGTTGAATGCACTCATTCCTTAATGTTACACTCAGAATATTTTACTTGATTAAATCACAACGTGCTCTGATCGGGTACCCCATAGTTTTTTTCTTTTTCTTTTTTTTTGGCTCTGAGCATAACATATGTAGATTTTGCTGATGTAGAAATGGGTTACATAGAGTAGCAGCAAATAATAATGGCGCTGTAAACTCAGAAATATGGAAACCTTAAGACTCTCTCCAGACAAATAAAATAACACTCTCAATGAAATCGCCTGCCTGACCAAGATCTCCTTGCTGGATTTCAACTCCTTTCAGGATCTTCCACAGACACAGGTAGGCACAGCTCACCTATTAATATGTGACGTGGATCAAAGAACAAAACTCTGTCCTAAAATGCACACAAGGTTTTAATTTTAGTGTTAAAAAATTCGTAACCGTGAGTGGTTAGGTAGGAATACCACAGATTATAAACATTTTTTTTCCCTACGTTTAATTCTATTCTATTCACCAGCTATGTTCAAATTTCTGGGGTTCCCCGATGGTCGTCAGTTGTAAAACAAAAATCTTATTAAATTGTGCGGGGTTAGAGATACCCTAATTGATTAAAACAAAGAAGAGCCCATTCAGAAGGCAGGCTTGGATCTCTGAGGCATCCGCAACAAAAGACTGAAGGATAAACATCTTTACTTTGTGGGAAGCGCCATTCACCGTCAGACAATGAAACGTTTTACAACAGATCATTAAACCATAGGAAAATGTCCCCAGGGTTCTGGTTTGGGAGGTTTAATTATTAGCTTCAAAATCATTTGACTGTCAGCAAACATGCAGTTAATCCACCACTAGAGGAACCAATCTCCACATTCTACACACATTCAAGGTGGTTTCTAGCATTTCAAAAGTGAGTTACGGCCAAGTTTCCACTTATCCAAACCTTTAGCGCTAAACACAAGAAAGAATGAAATCAATTGCCCGCTACATCTTGGCAAACAGGAACATTCTCTATCAGGAAAAGCTTTTCTTCCTCCTTCCACATAAATAATACGGTAGATTTAACGAAGATACACAGCCTTGTAAGGCGGTTTGGGGAATAGGGTTATCTCATCTGAGCTTTCACCAGTAAAGAAGAAAAAAAAGAGGCAGCATTAATATTCATTCAATCGTATTTATTGAGCGCTTAATGTGCGCAGAGCACTGTACTAAGCGCTTGGAAAGTACAATGTAATGGCGAATTTGTTTTGGTCCCAACCACTGTTTCCATCAGATGGACAATGGAGTAAAGAAAGGAATCGATAAACAGGAGTGTTCTGCTCACTGACAACTGAGATTTCCTTCCTCTAGAGAGTAAAAAGTTTCCTTCGAAACCTCAGTTCTATATAGGGTCTCCCAGTTTGCCGATCACAGCTTGGGATATTATGTTTGATGTATGACAGTACAGCAGAAAAAAAGAAAGAGCAGTTAATTTGTTCAGCCCTACATATTAATATGGCTAAAACCGGGGAACTTAAAATAGCCAAGCCTGGATGTTTCTGTAAGTGACCCACAGCCCCAAAATACATTTTCGCCGATCAAAATACATATCTTTTAAGGCCAGAAAAGACAGAATTTTATGACAGAGTAATACTCAAGGTGCAGCGGATGCAAGAAACACAAAAAACAACACAGAATACCTGGCAGAGCGAGCGCCTAAACTAAAGCCCATGTATCCTTCCGCGGGCAGGGAATCATCTCCCAGCTCTTTCAGGTCCTGTGGCCCAAGATATTTGTCCGTGTCACCCGTCATGGCATCTTCACCTGCCAAGATCAAGCAAGCTAAAATCAGAAGCCACCCGCTGCATAGAGGGCCTTGGGTCAGTTATTTCACAAGACTCTCCCCTACGGCCGCTGGCAGATCATCAATCACTTCCTATTCATCCCCAAAGGCGTTTTCCCATATTAGCAGGTCCGAGTTCGGGCCTTATTTTAAGGAGGTTTGGGGGTAGGGGGGTGGGGGGAGAATATATACAGGATTCCTGATTTAGACGAATTCAAACAGTTTAAGCAGTGTCTCGAACATGGCTTTTAAACCTATTTTCCCCTAGGTTGCTAGGAAAGCCAGGACAATTGATCGCGGCATCCTGCAAGGCACATGTGAAGGGCCAGAGGGCCTGGGGGGGTCGGGAGTCCCTTTCCCCACAAAATGACCGGTTTCTCCTGGGAAACACATTCCGAATTACCCACTTCTTGAAGCGTGGGACAAGCACGTGTGTTACAAAGCAAGGGCCTTGCGGGCACATCATGATTCCTCGGGGAGGGAGCTGAAACGAGTTAAAGTCCCCCAAAGCTATAAATTTATTCCACTGGTGCCCGTTACCCTGAATTAGAAATTCATCCCGATGACTCTAATCCTTTAAATACTCTCGGGGGGTGGGGTGGGAAACCTTAAACCCCTCGGAGGTTAATTAACCCTGAAGCAACAGCTTT
Organism: Tachyglossus aculeatus; assembly: GCF_015852505.1. NCBI lineage: Eukaryota > Metazoa > Chordata > Mammalia > Monotremata > Tachyglossidae > Tachyglossus > Tachyglossus aculeatus. Next base: position 52,409,287 of record NC_052068.1, on the reverse strand, counting down.
GGAGGGCTTCTAGGGGGTGGGGGCGGGGAGAAGACCAGAAGAGTTCGGCCTGGAGTCGGAGCCCGGTGGGAAAGAGTTAAAGACCCACCGAGTCCCCGGACAAGGCACCGCCCGCCCCTGCCCCTCGCCCCCAAAACGCGTTTCCTGAGAACTGAGACCCTCCTGGGAAGGTTCTATTTCTTTGGAAACGCAGAACACCCTCCCTCAGTTTACCCAGCCCTCTTCCCCCCTACATACACACACTAACACACCCTTTCCCCTCCCTCTAAATGCAGAGCCAACGCTTACTCCTCCGGGAAAACACACACACACACACACACACACACACACACACACATATCCCCCTCCCCACCCCCTAAATGCAGAAACAGTCCTTCTCCAGGAAAACACATACACAAATCAATCAATCAATCGTATTTATTGAGCGCTTAACTGTGTGCAGAACACTGTACTAAGCGCTTGGGAAGTACAAGTTGGCAACATACAGAGACAGTCCCTACCCAACAGTGGGCTCACAGTCAAGAAGGGGGAGACAGAGAACAAAACCAAACATATTAACAAAATAAAATAAATAGAACATATATGTACAAGTAAAATAGAGTAATAAATATGTACAAACATATATACAGGTGCTGTGGGGAAGGGAAGGAGGTAAGACGGGGGGGGATGGAGACAAACACATACATACACACCCTCTCCGCTCCCCCTAAATGCAGAGCCAGCCCGTATTCCTCCAGAAAAACACACACACAAACACACACATACACACCTTCTCCCCTCCCCCTAAATGCAAAGCCAGCCATTACTCCTCCGGGAAAACACACACACAAACACCCCCCCCCCCCCCCCCCCCGCCAAATGCAGAGCCAGGGTTTACTCCTTCAGAAAAACACACACATACCCACACAATCACACGCCACACTCTCTCCCCTCCCCCTAAATGCAGAGCCAGCTTTTACTCCTCCGGGAAAACACACACAGACACCCAAACACAAAGACACCCTTTCCCCTCCTTCTCCCCCAATACAGAGCCAGCGCTTACTCCTCCGGGAAGCCATCCATCCATCCAACCACTCATTCATTCATTCAATTGTATTTATTGAGCGCTTACTGTGTACAGAGCACTGGACTAAGCGCTTGGAAAGTACAATTCGGCCACAGAGAGAGACAATCCATCCACCCGCCCCAGGCCGGTCTGTCGCCCCTCCCCAGGCCGGACAGGCCCGGGGGCAGAGTCACAATCAGCTCCGCGTCCGTGGGACTCTCCGGCCTCCTCCTCCTCTTCCTCTCACTCCTCCTCCTCCTCCTCCCCCCTTCCCCCCTTCCCCTTCCCTCTTCCTCCTGTCCCTCTTCCTCCTGCCCCTCTTCCCCCTCCTCCTGCCCCTCTTCCCCCTCCTCCTCCTCCCCCCTCCTGCCCCTCTTCCCCCTCCTCCTCCTCTTCCTCCCTCCCTCCCCCACCTCCCTTTCCCTCCCCCACCCCGTCCTCCTCCTCCGCTCGGGGAGACCAACTGAGTTCAGTCCGACTCAATTAGTAATAATAATAATAATAGTATTTGTTAAACTCTTACTATGTGCAAAGCACTGTTCTAAGCGACAGGGTGGTTAAAACTCCCCCTTCCTCCCGCCCCCTTCCTTCCCCTCCCCGTGCTGGGGCCAGTCCTTCCCAAGCGCCTCCCGCGGGGATTAAAGTTTGCTGGTCGGGCCGAGGCGAGGACCGGAGTTATTGGCATGTAAATGGGTCGGGGGGCCCTGCCGGAGGTCAACCGGGCTGTAATCCGACACCGAGGCCAGCCGCCCCCGGGACCAGCCCCTAATCGCGCCCCGCAGCCGCGAAGGCGCACCGTGGGATGCCATTCATTCCATATAATAATAATAATAACAATGATAATGGCATTTGTTAAACGCTTACTATGTGCCAAGCACTGTTATAAGCGCTGGGGGGATACAAGGTGATCAGGTTGTCTCACGTGGGGCTCACAGTCTCCGTCCCCCTTTTACAGATGAGGAAACTGAGGCCCAGAGAAGTGAAGTGACTGGCCCAAAGTCACACAGCTGACAAATGGCAGAGGCGGCATTAGAACCCACGACCTCTGACTCCCAAGCCCAGGCTGTTTCCACTAAACCACGATCTGTGCGCAGAGCACTGTGCTAAGAGGTTGGTAAGTACAATTCGGCCAGCTCCCTCTTCTGCGAGGGTCAGCTCTGTCTGCAGCCAGGAACGGCGGGGCAGTGCCGGTTATTTAGGGCTCACTGTTAAGTGGATGGAGAGGACACAGAGAAATGATGATGATGATGATGATGATGGTATATGTTAAGCGCTTACTATATGCCAAGCACTGTTCTAAGCGCTGGGGGAGATACAAGGTATCAGGTTGTCCCACATGGGGCTAACACAGTCTTAATCCCCATTTTCCAGATGATGTAACTGAGGCACAGAGAAGTTAAATGACTTGCCCAAAGTCACACAGCTGACAAGTGGCAGGGCAGGGATTAGAACCCACGACCTCTGACTCCCAAACCCGTGCTCTTTCCACTGAGCCACGCTGCTCCTCTGAAAGAAGGAGAGGGGTGAGAAGTGGTGGTAGGTGGGGTGGAGAAAGCATAGAGATAAGGGATGGAGAACAGAAGGCAGGGGACAAAGGAAAAAAAGGAGATGAGCAGAGAAAGGAGAGAAAGAAAAAGAAACCCAGAAGTTCCTTAGGAATGCTGAAACTGCGTGTCCCCAGAGATAACAGGCAATCTTTCATTCAATCATTCATTTAATCGTATTGATTGAGCACTTACTGTGTGCGCAGCACTGTACTAAGCACTTGGAAAGTACAATTCGGCAACAGAGACAATCCCTACCCACCAATGGGCTTTGTTATTTAATAATAATGATGGTATTTGTTAAATGCTTACTAGGTGCCAAGCACTGTTCTGAGCGCTGTGGGAGATACAAGGTTATTAGGTTGTCCCAAGTGGGGCTCACAGGCTTAACCCCCATTTTTCAGATGGGGTAACTGAGGCACAGAAAAGTTAAGCGACTTGTCCAAAGTCATACAGCTGACAAGTGGCGGAACAGGATTAGAACCCACGACCTCTGACTCCCAAACCCGTGCTCTTTCCACTAAGCCACGCTGTTTACTAAGGAGTAACTTGGCCGCAGTGAAATTATTCAACGTTCCTGTTTTTCAGTTTTAAAATAACGCCAACAGAGAAATAGATGAAAGGGGTGGCAGAGAGAGAAAGTGTGATTTCGATTGGAACGTTGTTGGGGGAAGGACAGGAGTCTATCATTTTCCTAGTTTTTTCAGTGAAATTATTCAACGTTCCTGTTTTTCAGTTTTAAAATAACGCCAACAGAGAAATAGATGAAAGGGGTGGCAGAGAGAGAAAGTGTGATTTGGACTGGAGCGTTGTTGGGGGAAGGACAGGAGTCTATCATTTTCCTAGTTTTTTCTTTTTTCTTTCTTCTCCCCACCTCCTGTCCTCGGCCTCATTGCTACTCCACCGGTTAGATATTTTCAGCAGATGAAAAGCTAGTCACATGGTGGACAAAACTCCATGCGGGCTGCTGGCTGAGCAGATTAAAATCATCATTCCTGCGCATAAATTTAGCAGATAACAGTTGAGGTACTGGGATAGAGAGGCGACAAAGGGTTGTAAACTCTCTTGCTGAAGTGAGGCTTTGTAGTGTTTTTTTGTTCACCACAGAAAACCAGTGGAAAAAACTATGACAAAGGATTTCCAGTCTCTAAGGCCCCTATTCTCGTTCAACTATTTATTGCTGCTTATTGCTGCTTGGGCCATCCCTGCCCTTCACGGATAAATCTACAGTACCAACTGAATTAGCTCTTCTTTCCTACATCTTAAGGCTAGACTTTTCCAAAGTGAGTTCAAGGTACAAAGTTAAACTCCATTTTTGCAGACCAAATGCCCTAGGGAGAAAGGACAATTCAGCACTTCAGATTCTTCAGTTCATTCATTCATTCAATCATATTTATTGAGCGCTTACTGTGTGCAGAGCACTGTACTAAGAGCTTGGGAAGTACAAGTTGGCAACATATAGAGACGGTCCCTACCCAACAGTGGGCTCACAGTCTAGAAGGGGGAGACAGAGAACAAAACAAAACATATTAACAATTAACATATTCAGTCCTGCTGCCATTTTAGTGGGCTTCATCTTGCCCTCTAGATTGAAAGCTCGTTAAGTGCTTAACACAGGGCCCAGCACATAGTAAGTGCTAAATAAATACTTCTGTTTGATTGGAGGTCCCACTCTGACAGAACCACCCATGCAACTAGCCTGCAGGCTCATCAATCTTTTAAGTCTTTCTGTGTTGAATTGCGACTGGGTGCCAGGAGGTACTAAAGTTAAATCATGTTAATGTTAAATGGGAAAGTGTGTGAAATATCTTTAGAGTGGTTAATTAAAACTGTGGGATCTGGAAATTTTCCCATCAGTCAATGGATCTTCTAGACTGTATGCTTGTTGTGGGCAGGGAACTTGCCGGCTAACTCTGTTGTATTGTCCTCTGCCAAGCACTTAGTACAGTGCTCTGCACATAGTAAGCACTCAAAAATACCACTGATTGATTAATTCAACCACTATATTCTTGGATAGAGCAAACAAAGCATTCTTCTTCATCTTGGCTTTAAAAAGCCAGTCTCCTTTTAAATCTGCTTTATGATAATTTTTTGCTTCCCAGATTCCTAAATGTGGCCTAGTGGATAGAGCATGGACTGGAAATCAGAAGGTCATGGGTTGTAATCTGGACTCTGCCACTTGTCTGCTGTGTGATCTTGGGCAAGCCACTTCATTTCTTTGGGCCTCAGTTCCCTATTTGGAAAATGGGAATTGAGACTGTGAGCCCTTTGTGGCACAGGGACTGTGTCCAACCTGATTTGCTTATATCCACCAAAGCGCTTAGTACAATGCTTGGCACACAGTAAGCACTTAAATATCATTATTATTATTATGATCATCTTCCCAGGCTTAGGTGTTCTAGAATAGAGCATGATCGGTCATCAGCTTTTCTTCGGCAGCTAATGATGGTTCATTTCCCTTCCTGCTTGAGATCTTAGTTCCACTCCAATTTGGCATTTGAAGATTCAGTGTAGCAGAATGGGAAGATTATGATTCTAAGAGTCAGAAAAAATGGGTTCTAATTCTAGCTATGCCATTAGCCTAACACAAGACTTGGACAAATCACTTAACGTCACAGTGCCTCACTTGTAAAATGAACAAAATCATATCTGGATCCCCCTCTCAAAGGATGTAACTGAGCCCAGACTGAGCCCCCTCCTTCCTCTCCCCCTCCTCCCCCTCTCCATTCCCCCCCACCGCCTTACCTCCTTCCCTTCCCCACAGCATCTGTATATATGTATATATGTTTGTACGTATTTATTACTCTATTTATTTATTTATTTTACTTGTACATATTTATTCTATTTATTTTATTCCATTAATATGTTTTGTTTTGTTCTCTGTCTCCCCCTTCTAGACTGTGAGCCCACTGTTGGGTAGGGACCGTCTCTATATGTTGCCAACTTGTACTTCCCAAGTGCTCAGTACAGTGCTCTGCACACAGTAAGCGCTCAATAAATACGACTGAATGAATGAATGAATGAATGAATGAATGTAATCTCTTTCTAAACTATAAGTTCACTGTGGGCAGGGAACATGTCTACCAACTCTATTTTATTTTACTCCTCCAAGCACCCAGCTCTGCACCCAGTAAGCCCTCAATAAGTACCACAGATTGATATTGTGAGGCTGACAATGAGATGAGGTATCCTTATTAATGTAGAAGAGAGGTATATGAATAGCTTTATCGGGATTTTCTGTAGCAACTGATTCTTCACACTTTTCTTTGAAAGAAACCCTAACTGATGAAATATCAGGAAATACCAGTTGGCAATACTGGAAGCAGCGTGGTTCAGTGGGAAAGAGCCCGGGCTTTGGAGTCAGAGGTCATGGGTTCAAGTCCCAGCTCCACCACTTGTCAGCTGTGTGACTTAGGGCAAGTCACTTCACTTCTCTGGGCCTCAGTTCCCTCATCTGTAAAATGGGGATGAAGACTGTGAGCCCCACGTGGGACAACCTGATCACCTTGTATCCCCCCTGTGCTTAGAACAGTGCTTTGCACATAGTAAGCGATTAATAAATGCCATCATTATTATTATTATAGAGAAGCAGCATGGCGTAATGGATAGACCACGGGTCTGGGAGTCAGAAGGCTGTGGGTTCTAATTCTGGTTCTGCCACTTATCTGCTGTGTGACCTTGGGCAAGTCCCTTCACTTCTCTGAGCCTCAGATACCTCATCTGGAAAATGGGGATTGAGAGCCCCATAAGGGACAGGGACTGTATCCACCCTAGTGCTTACTACAGTGCCTAGCACACAGTAAGCACTTTACAAATACTACTATTGTTATTATTATTATTATTGTCATCTTGTTATCTGCTGAATGGCAGAGCTGGCTTCAGGCATTTTGCTGTCCCAACCGTTGTGACTATGAATGCTCACATGCAACATTAGCAAGCAGTTTAAGGTAATGAGGTAAGAAATGGGATGGACAGCAAAATGCCTGAAGCCAACTCTGCCATTCAGCAGGTTACAACAAGGCAATACTATTGACTGGTATTTCCTGGCATTTTACCAATTACAGTTTCTTTCAAAGAAAGGGCTCAGAATCACTTACTAAGGAGGATCCTGATAAAGCTATCCATACACCTCTATTCTACACTAATAAAGATACATTATTTTATTTTCATCCTAACAATATCAATCAATCCAATGCATTTATTAAGTGCTTACTATTTGCCTGTCACTTTACTAAGTACTTGGGTAAATCATAATGATAGTAATAATATTAATAGTATTTGTTAAGCACTTACTATATGCCAAGCATTGTAGAAATGAGATAATCAGTTCCCACATGGGCTCACAGTAAGTGGGAGGGAGGACAGGGTGAATCATCATTTTGCAGATGAGGGAACTGAGGCATACAGAAATTAACTGACTCGTCCCAGGTCACACAACTCATAGTGGTGGAGCCAAGATTAGCACTCAGGTTCTCTGACTCCATTCCACTAGGCCACGGCTACTCCTCTAATCAAGCTGAACACAAGCTAAGAGCTTCAGAGAGTACAAAATAACAGAACTGGTAGATATGTTCCCTGTCAGCAATGAGCAGAGAGCAGAAAATATTACTCAGCAATTGAGAGTTTTTAGAACTGTAAAGTGAGGTGCTGATTCTAAACTAGCCTTGTCTGACTAGTGGTCTGTGAATTCCCTCCATGGCACAAGGCCACAAAAGTGAAAGAGCCTAGGCTAATCTCCAGGAGGAGTTCTATAATCACATTTCAAATGTTCTTCAGGTTTTGGCACCACCCAGTGGGTTTTTGCCTCAGCTTCTTTCTAGACTTGGCAGTTTCAAGCATTAGACCTGTGGAGAGTCTCTGGAGGACAATAAAGGCAGCCACATGTAGCAAGTACTCTGCCAAAACCCACTGAAGTAGTGTCCTTTGTCCTCTCTGAAGAAGACCATGTTGGGTCAGCTTCCAGAGGCATCCCTGTATAATTTTTATAATAATAATAATAATAACGGCATTTATTATGTGCTTACTATGTGTAAAGCATTGTTCTAAGCACTGGGGAGGTTACAAGGTGATCAGGTTGTCCCACGGGAGGCTCACAGTCTTAATCCCCATTTTACAGATGAGGTAACTGAGGCACAGAGAAGTTAAGTGACTTGCCCAAAGTCACACAGCTGACAATTGGCGGAGCCGGGATTTGAACCCCTGACCTCTGACTCCAAAGCCCGTGTTCTTTCCACTGAGCCACGCTGCTCAATAATGCTTTATGGCATTTATTAAGCGCTTACTATGTGCAAAGCACTGTTCTTTGGGTTTCACTAATACTAATGAAGGGCAATTCTAATAATAATAATTGTGGTATTTGTTAAGTGCTTACTATGTGCCAGACATGGTTTTAAGTGCTGGGGTAGATACAGGTAAATTGGATTGGATACAGTCCTTGTCCCACGTGGGGCTCACAGTCTCAATACCCGTTTTACAGATGAGGTGACTGAAGCACAGAGAAGTGAAATGACTTGCCCAAGACCACCCAGCAGACAAGTGGTGGAGTTGGGATTAGAACCCATCACCTTCTGAATCCCAGGCCCGTGCTCTATCCCCTACACCACACTGCTTCCTGCCACCCTCCCTCTGCCCTATCAGGGCATAATACAAGGCTTATGTCAGTACTTGTAGTAGGTTAGTTTAATGATCCATTGAGCAGGGCGTCAAATTGGCATGTCTGAGCCAATCCAAAAATCCTTGAAGACCTAAGCCAGTTCAAGAGCCTCTGGAGTCACCCCAGGACATGTGAAAAGTTACTAGGGTGGGCCCAGGAGAGTTTCTGATCCATATCTAGAAATTCTGTTCTAGGTCCAGACCAATCCTGAAGGTGGGAAAAGGCCCAGAGCCACAGGAGTAATCTCAAAATGCCTTATATCTCGAGAACTGCCACAGCCACCCAAGAATCCTCAGGACCTGGAGTAAACTGAACCCAGAACAGACTCTTCTTCAGAAGAGCAGCTCAGTGTAAGAGATAGAGCCCAGGCCTGAGAATTAGAAGGTCACAGGCTCTAATCCTGGCTCCACAACTTGTCTGCTGTGTGAACTTGGGCAAGTCACTTAACTTTTCTGTGCCTCAGTTACCATAACTGTAAAATGGCAATTGAGACTATGAGCTCCACATGGGACAGGGACTGTGTCCAATTATATTTGCTTGTATCCACCCCAGTGCTTAGTACAGTGCTGGCAAATAGTAAGCGCTTAACAAATAGCATCATTCGCTGTCTACAATCACATCGGGTCCCTTGATCCTATGCACCATTGGAACAATCAGAAGTCCAGGCTGGTATCTTCAAATAGCAATTCTTGCTGAACACCACCATAGTAGGCAAGCCATAAATTGAATTAGGTTTCAGCTAATCAATCAATCAAAAGTATTTATTGAGCATTTATTGTGTGCCAAATATCACGCTAAGCACTTGGGAAAGTACAATACCACAGGGTTGGTAGACGAGTTCCATGCCCATAAGAAGCTTAGTTACAATGTTAAGCCCTTTTATTTTATTTTTAAAGGCATGGAGATAAGTGGGAATACTCGGATAACAATCTCATCCTTCCCTCTCTCTCCCTCTTTCTGCAACTGCTCTAAGGGGACAGAGGAATTCGGACAACCAAGATAACCAAGGAAGGAAGAATACTGGCTAACTGTGGAGTCAACAAGGGGATCTGAAAAAAAACAACTTCAATACAAAATCTTTGGAAAAGCCAATACTTTCCAAGAAACATAAAGATTTTGAGAAAAGAATAGATAGAGCAGCAGAAGCCAAGCTGTCACTTACAAGACACAAGTGGCTCTTCTTTGCTCATTCTGTAGCTTGAAATGGAAAAGTTTAGTAGCAGTTATTCATTATATATTATTTCACTGCTGCAGTGGCAACAGTGAGATGCAGTGTTCTGTGACTCCAGCCTTTTTGGTAGGAATTTCCCCTGCCCACGAGGGCCCAAGTTGGGAAAGGCATGTGGGATCAGGCTCCACTGCCTGACCCTGACTTTTTTTATGGTATTTGTTACGAATTTATTATGTACCACCATTGTACTAACTGCTGGGGTCAATACAAGCTAATGAGATTGGATGCAGTCCATGTCCCACATGGGGTTTACAGTCTCCACTTTACAGATGAGGTAACTGAGGCCCAGAGAAAGTAAATGACTTGCTGCAACAGACAAGTGACAGAGGTGGGATTAGAACCCAGGTCCCACTGACTCCCAGGCCCATGCTCTAGCCACTAGATGATTGTCTCCGTTCACCACAACCACCATGGCTCCCCGAAAATGCCTGCTCACTTCTCCATATAAGGGCACTTTGGGGATCAGCTACTCTGTTTTTCATTTGTAGCCCTACATCCAGTGGAAGCTCAATGAATTCCACTATTACTACTGCTCCACCTCCTACTACTACTACAGTTTGAACCCTCAGGGCACTTCTGAAAGGTTTCCCCAAATTGTGAGGCTCAAGGGGATAAGACAATAACATCTACAGATCTCATCAGAGTTCTGGGACTCTCACCCAGCCTGCATTTTATGGTGGCACAGAGATTGCTATCCACTGTAAACTGCATCCACCAGGGAAGGAGGGGCTGAAAATCAGGCTGCCCTCTATCTATGGCATGATTTTTTTGGCTTTGCTATCAGTCTTCTCTTTTAAACTTCATTTTACTCCCTAAAGGCAGTTCCTCTATTCCACCTCCCAACCTCAAACTGTGCTGCCATTTTAGGTGTGGAAGGTGGGAGGGCAGGTGAGTGGTAATTTTCATTCAGCCCTTCCCAGTTCTCCATGGCTAGGTTTGCTTTCTTAAAAAACAACAGAGCTGCTTACTGCCACTTACTCTACTGCCTTTTAATCCAAGGTGGATACAGTTTCTAAAGTAAGTGTGCATGACTCAGATTTGGAATCCTTCCACCGGAGAAAAAGAAAACCTTCCCCTGTGAATTGGCTGGTTCATAAACAAGTCCATCCCCAATGAAAAAGTGGTATTAAGTGTGTCTTGCATGTGAAGGTTCAGTTCGTGCATGGAAGGAGGCATAACTGGTGCTTTTCCTTCCCTTGCCTATCAGTGCACCTTTAAACCTAGTCTAAGCTTAAAGCTCTGTCACCTTTCAGGTTCTGAAAGTTATAGTCACTCTGGCACTGGGACCACCTGTTATGACGTAGTCCGAGAGAAGGAAAGTCGTTCCTTAGTCTAGGCTGCTTAGGAGTGGGGAAGAATGGAAGGAGACTAGACACTATATTCATTACCAGCCCACAACTTCCCCTTGGCATTCATTCAAGTAAGGACACAAAATGCAGTTTGTCATTTCCAGGAATAAATCCAGGCTATCAGAACCCTTATGTAGTGAATCTAAACCCAAAACCATCTAAAATGCATTAAAACTTTTTTTTAATGTTTCAAAATAAAACGAGGGATTTTGGAGGGCATTATTAGGGAACAAGCCCTATAGAAGCCTTACTTGTTTATTGTCTCATTGGTTTTATTTTTTAAAAAGGAATAATTCTTCCTTCAGAATGTTTCCCTGAGGCCTCAAAATGACACTTGATTGTTAACTGCCACCATGATTATATAGGAAAATAAGACTACCTGACAAATGAGCTCCTGTGGGCAGGGAATGTGTCTGTTTATTGCTATATGGTAACTTCCCCAAGTGTTTAGTACAGTGCTTTGCTGGACATGAGAGAAGCAGCGTGGCTTAGTGGAAAGAGCACGGGTTTGGGAGTCAGAGGACGTGGGTTGTAATCTTGTTTCTGCCACTTGTCTGCTGTGTGAGTTGGGCAAGCCATTTACCTTCTCTGTGCCTCAGTCACCTCATCTGTAAAATGGGGATTAAAAGCATGAGCTGCTACCTTGCTACCCTGCTCATTCAAGCTCTCATCCTATCCCGTCTGGACTACTGCACCAGCCTTCTCTCTGATCTCCCATCCTCGTGTCTCTCTCCACTTCAATCCATACTTCATGCTGCTGCCCGGATTATCTTTGTCCAGAAACGCTCTGGGCATATTACTCCCCTCCTCAAAAACCTCCAATGGCTACCAATCAATCTGCGCATCAGGCAGAAACTCCTCACCCTGGGCTTCAAGGCTCTCCATCACCTCGCCCCCTCCTACCTCACCTCCCTTCTCTCCTTCTACTGCCCAGCCCGCACACTCCACTCCTCCACCGCTAATCTCCTCACTGTACCTCGTTCTCGCCTGTCCCGCCATCGACCCCCGGCCCACGTCATCCCCCGGGCCTGGAATGCCCTCCCTCTGCCCCTCCGCCAAGCTAGCTCTCTTCCTCCCTTCAAGGCCCTGCTGAGAGCTCACCTCCTCCAGGAGGCCTTCCCAGACTGAGCCCCTTCCTTCCTCTCCCCCTCGTCCCCCTCTCCATCTCCCCATCTTACCTCCTTCCCTTCCCCACAGCACCTGTATATATGTATATATGGTTGTACATATTTATTACTCTATTTATTTATTTATTTATTTTACTTGTACATTTCTATCCTATTTATTTTATTTTGTTGGTATGTTTGGTTTTGTTCTCTGTCTCCCCCTTTTAGACTGTGAGCCCACTGTTGGGTAGGGACTGTCTCTATGTGTTGCCAATTTGTACTTCCCAAGCGCTTAGTACAGTGCTCTGCACATAGTAAGCGCTCAATAAATACGATTGATTGATGAGCCCCACGTGGGACAACCTGATTACCCTTTATCTACCCCAGAGTTTAGAACAGTGCTGGGCATATAGTAAGTGCTTAACACGTACCATTATTATTATTATTATTATTGTTACAGTGAATGCTTGATAAATACAATTAAATGAATGAAAGTAAAATGCTCAATTTGGGTGACTCAGCTACTGGAGAATTCTTAAGGGAAGTTTCTAATTAAGAGATTGAAGTAAATCCACAAGATGCTGATGACTATCTTCTTCCTTTCCATAATCCCTTTTCAATCGTATTTTCCCTTGATCTTAATCTATCTTTTAGACCACAATAAAATCTGTTTTAGAAAAACCCTCACACTCCTTCCTCTCCCCCTCCTTCCCCATAGCTACAACTAGTCCCACTGGTCTGGATCTTCCTGATGATGATTTTAATTTCCTCCGATGCTAATCCACCTACTGTCTAGAAGCCTGAGTCACAAAGCTAAAACACATCTAACAACTGTCTGGAGCAGAACAGAGACAGGATTATGAACATTTCCTGGAAAAAAAAATATACATATATATAAAATTTCCATTCCAACCAGTTAACCAGTTTCCTCCTTGAAGTTTGGCAAATTATTTGTCCCCATTACTACTTATTCCCTTCCTTCAGACCTAGTTATAACCATTTATGTACAATCTCTGCCTGCCTGTCTACTCCATTAGACTGCAAGCTTCTCAAGGCCATGGTCTGGGACCTCTACTTTCCTTGTATGCTTCCAAGGCCTAGTGGACTGCTTTGGACCTATTAGGCACTCAAGTGCTGATGATGGTCAACAGTATCTCTAAGCAGCGTGGCTCAGTGGAAAGAGCACGGGCTTGGGAGTCAGAGGTCATGGGTTCAAATCCCTGCTTCGCCACTTGTCAGCTGTGTGACTTTGGGCAAGTCACTTAACATCTCTGGGCCTCAGTTACCTCATCTGTAAAATGGGGATTAAGACTGTGAGTCCCACGTGGGACAACTTGATCACTTTGTATCCTCCCCAGTGCTTAGAACAGTGCTTTGCACATAGTAAGTGCTTAACAAATGCCTTCATCATCATTATTATTATAATTATTACATAGAGTGGAAGTGTAGAATATGCACCATGTGAGAATGGGAGCCATGGAGAGGAGGCTGAATTTTCAGACAAAAATTTTGTGTAGTCTCTGCAAACCTCCAAATTAAATCCATTGATACGTACTTCCCTCTTTCTGATGTATTATTTCTGTGGAGAGAGTTAAAGATGATTTTCACAGTTGCAGTTTTTGAAATATTCTTCCCCCAAATGCTATCAGTTTTCTCCCTCCCCAAAGCACCTGGCACCAGGATTGTTTTCTAGGTTGAGCTAGGTTATATACGTCTTTTTAAGTTCAATCAATTGTATTCATTGAGCACTTTCTGTGTGGAGAGCACTGTACTAAGCGCTTGGAAGAGTGCAATATAACAGAGTTGGTAGACACTTTCCCTGCCCCAGAGTTTACCATCTAGACTAAAGTTACCTTCACTCTTCTCATAACTAACTTCTCTGGGGCCAATTTTCTCATTTTCTAAATTTATATGGATGAATATGAAGAACAGACTGTTACTAAAATGAGAAATGTTCTCATTCTCAAGGTGGCTAAGCCACAGCTACCACAGTTACTCTTCAGACCTCCCCAAATCTATTCAAAGTCTCTGTAGCCAGGCACCTTTTAGTCGATCATTCTGATGCAAAGCAGGAATCAGTACATTGGCTCACAACATCCATCAAATTATTTCCTTTCAATTCCTTATAATTCATCTTTTTAAGGTAACTGTTAAGTATTTACTATGCATCAAGCACAGTTCTAAGTGCTAGGGCTCACAGTCTAAATTGGAGAGAGGAGGATTTAATTCCCATTTTATAGATGAGATAAATGAGCCACACAAGCTAAATCACTTGCCCAAGGTCATACAGCAAAGTGGTGGAGCTGGGATTAGACCCCAGGTCCTCTGAATCTCAGACCCATACTCTTTCCATTAGGCCATGCTGCTTCTTATCACCAAGAGTCATTTTCATTAAACTCGTGAAGTGGATTCCTCAATAATTTCCCCATTTGCTACCTAATAATTGAAATCCAATTTCCCAAAACAATTTGCCAGATTCAGTCTCCTTTTCTCTGAAAATTAGCACTACAGTTTAATGCTTATTCCTCTTATTCTCCCCTGTTTTACCTGACCTTTAAAAATGTCCAGTGTTCCTAGCATCCTTTGATGCCTGCCAATGCCAAATGGTGAGGCCTTTCCAGCTACTAGGGGTCCATTTTATTGTATTGGTATTGATATTGGTGGCTCTGGGGAGCTAAGAGACATTTGCTGAGCTCTTACATTTATACTTGATCTACTTTCCTCACTGTAGCTTTTCTAGCAACCATTTTCCAGGTTTTCATGGGCTGCAGCACACAGTACGCGAAGGTAGAAGAAAGTTGCCTGACATAGGACGATAGAAGCATGATTTTAGAAAGGAAAACCATCATTGAAGTTGTGGGATTTCTTTCTGATTTAATATGAGCTAAGATTACAAGATAGCAGGATAATGATGAGAAATGCTGAGACAGTTTGACCCCCACAGCAAAAGAAAAAAGTCTGTAAAACTATAATCACATATCTTACTGAAGTGAGAAAACAGTTACACATTTACAAATTGGGCTAATTACATGCCTAAACATTTTACAGATCATAGATTTGATCTCTCCAATCATGTGGTTCTGTCAATTATTTTCTCACATAAAGACCTTCTAATTTTCCTGTTCAAGAGATTGTTGTTGTACTGAATGGTCATCTATAAATGCAGTAGCTACTCATAAATCCATTCAAAGGTCACACCCCATTCCTTTAGCTGTTATCATGAATTTATAAAACCAATAGTAATTTTTTAGCTTTTTGATTATGATGCATTCATTAATGCTTTGAATGATAATGTATATGACTGTACAGACATGCAGTTACTCATTTCTTATGTAAATATGATTTTGTTCTTAAAGACTACTTTTGCACAGGACATATATCAACGCTCCAATTCCACTGGCAAAGGAGGATACCAGCATTTTGCAAGGTAGTGGGTCAAACTGTAATATAATAAACCAAGATCTTTTGCTTAACAGTGATTTGTAATAGTACTGAGTTTAGAAGAGCAATGTGAGGAATTGGGGGTAAGCAGTCTCCTTCATTTAAATTTCAAATCCATTAGATTAGGTAAAGGCATGGAAAACCCAAGACAGCCTAAGAACAGCCACAAGTAATACAAGGGAATCTCAACAAAAGGAGGTGACGAAAAGGTAACTTGAGATAAATCTTAATAGAGAGGTAAAAGAAATAGAAAAAGAAATACAAACATATTATAACTAATTCCAATGTAAATATACTCTCAGAATACTTTGGAATGTCAAACTTTGTAATTGGTCAAAGTGCCTTAGCATTCACTACAATAATGTAACCCAGCAATTTGTGTTTCTATTTTTAAATTCACACCAATAGCAGTTCCCCTCTCAAAACACACACACACACAACTTGATTGTTTTGTTGTATTAGTGAGGAGAAGAATGGAAATACAGTTACTAACAGCCATAGGAAGCAAAGAGTTTTTCTTAAGCCTAACAAAAAGTGATTGCAATGTAAACAGTTACTTGTTGATCTCTTTCTTGAAATGATGATAAAAACTTTTCATTTTGAAAGGATTTTTTTGGTAATTGAATTTTCATTATCAATTCAGATCAAAAGTTCCTGAACCCATTTTCCTCCAATGGATTAAAGTAAAACCTGGATAAAGAGATTTAATCTGTCACCCTTTTAGCAAATTTCACCTGCTTTCACTATGAATAATTTTCTTCCTTTAAAAATGGATATGTCTCCCTTTATTTTCCCTTGAGATTAAAAATTGAACTTCTGTTTTACTTAAGTCGCAACAATAAGACTATTGTGGTAAAGTAATAGTTTTGCCTTTAAAGGAGAAAAAAGGGTTTCAGGGATATTTGATTAAAGGAAAAAATGGGGAGAGTTAGCATTATCAAATGCATTCTTGGCATGATGCATAAATTAATGCTATGTAGTAATAAGAAAGTTAGTAAAAGAAGGTGTTAAATTTTTAAGTTAGGAAATGATAAAAAGTTGGGAGTTAAAGTTTTACCGCAATAAAAAAATGTACAAATACCTTCTTCAACATCTGACATATATTCACCATCACTGAGCATTTCAGGGGCATTGGCTTTACGAACTGCATGATTTAAGTAAACAGAATAAGTATCTGACAACATAGATTCTTGATATGTCAACAAAACAAGAATGTCATAGCTAATTCAAAATGAGCCCAATTACCCATCACCTAGAGACAGGGAGGAGAGAGGAAAAAGCGGGAAGAGGGAGAGTAAGTCTTGGCAGAGTGCAAGCTTCTTAAAATGGAAAGGAAAATTTCACCCCTGCAACGTGCATGTACTGAGTTCCTCCTTTTGACCCCATGGCGTGGACAATGTCTTCAAATCAAAGAGTTCAAAGGGGATGCAAAAAGGGCAAGGATGGACAGGTCTCCAGATACTGGGGGGGCAGGAGGTGGGGGCGTGTTTCTACTTCATTCTCAACTATTTCTAGTTTCCGTGTGGAGCTAGGCTTCCTTTCCATCCAACCACAAGCTTGGGCAAAGGGAGGAATTCATTCAATCGTATTTATTGAGCACTTACTGTGTGCAGAGCACTGTACTAAGCGCTTGGGAAGTACAAGTCGGCAACATATAGAGACGGTCCCTACCCAACAACGGAGAGAATGTGAGAGGAGCATGTGTATTCTGGTGAGGAGGGGAGAAGTGAGCTGAATGCTTTCCAAAGATGTTCATCAGAAAATCAGACAACAAACTAAAAATCTAAAGCAAACAAGCATTTAAGATTTGGTCGGAGTAACTTTCTCCATACCTTCATCATCCGACATATCAAGAACTTCATTCATTGTTTCTGGCACATTCATTTTATGTTTCTCCGTGACAGTCTGTCAAAGAAAGAAGTCAGTCATATGGGGTGACCTGAACCAGTTACTTATATTCACTCTTATATAGGTTCCTGGACAGTTCCTGAGATTCTGGTTTCCTTGGTAGTAGGAATCAGAGAGTGGGTCCCTTTCAATCAATCAATCAATCAATCATATTTATTGAGCACTTACTGTGTGCAGAGCACTGTACTAAGCGCTTGGGAAGTACAAGTCGGCAACATATAGAGACAGTCCCTACCCAACAGTGGGCTCACAGTCTAGAAGGGGGAGACAGAACAAAACCAAACATATTAGCAAAATAAAATAGAATAGATATGTACAAGTAAAATAAAAAAATAGAGTAATAAATATGTACAAACATATATACATATATACAGGTGCTGTGGGGAAGGGAAGGAGGTAAGACGGTGGGGACGGAGAGAGGGACGAGGGGGAGAGGAAGGAGGGGGCTCAGTCTGGGAAGGCCTCCTGGAGGAGGTGAGCTCTCAGTAGGGCCTTGAAGGGAGGAAGAGAGCTAGCTTGCTGGATGTTGGGAGGGAGGGCATTCCAGGCCATGGGGATGACGTGGGCCTTAGTTCCACTCCAATTTGCCAAGAACTACATGCCAAGAACTGTTCTAAGCACTGGGGTAAATACAAGGTAATCAGGTTGCCCCTCGTGGGGCTCACCACCTTAATCCCCATTTTACAGATGAGGTAACTGAGGCACAGAGAATTTGCCCAAGGTCACACAGCAAACAAGTGGTGCAGCTGGGATTAGAACCCACATCCTCTGATTCCCAAGCCTGTGCTCTTGTCATTAGGCCATGCTGCTTCTTGTGCAGAGAAACACAACTCATAAACATATTTACATTAGGAGGATTAAGAAAGGTAAGCCTTGATACATTTTGGTAGTTACTTTATTTTGAAATGTAATGCAATGAGTCCCTTACCACATATACTTACTGATGATTATAATAAAAATGATGATAATAATAATATTACTAATAATACTTGTCTTATTGTTAACCACTCACTATGTGTCAAGAACTACACCAAGCGCTGGGGTAGATGCAAGATAATCAGGTCCCACATGGGGCATATAATCTAAGTTAGAGGGAGAACAGATATTGAATTCCCATTTTTGCAGATGAGGGAACTGAGGCTCAGAGAAGTTAAGTGACTTGTCCAAGGTCACACAGCAGGTTAATGGCATAGCCAGGACTAGAAACCAGATCCTCTGACTCCCAGATCGGTGCTCTTTCCATTAGCCCACACTGCTTCTCTTAGTGATGTCACAAGTTAGTATTTTTGTTGAACTCAACATTCAAGGTAGAGGAAATGTATATTTGGAAGCCTAGATTCCTTAGTTCTGCAATTTTTATATATCTGCCTCAAGGGAGAATCACTGCCATCCATTCTTCTCCCTCCCCATGTGGCAGTTCCAGTATTGAAATACTGAGGAGAGCTGCCTGATGTAACATGTCTTGCCCCCACCCTGCAAGACCGCAATGTACCCTGGGGTTTGTATTACTCACACACACAGGCAGACCTATGACAGACTACTCTCTTTTTAACATTCAATCATTTCCTTGTAAGAATTTTTTTTTAAATCTTAGAAAAGATAGCTGTGCTACTGTGCTACTGTGCTACTGTGAAGAGTCCTTTGATAATCACCCTGAAAACTAGACTATAACAACGCTATTCAGTGGAAGGAAAATATCCAGGTTGATTTGTTTGAAGGTTAGGTTTTCTTAGAACAATGCTTGGCCCATAGTAAGCGCTTAACAAATACCATTATTATTATTTTCTTAAATGGCACACAAATCCCCCACTAGTCTGTATGCTTGTTGTGGGCAGGGAACATGTTTACCAACTCTGTCGTATTAGACTGTCCCAAGTGCTTAGTACATTGCTCTGCACACAGTAAGTGTTCAATAAATACAATTGATTGACTGATGGATGGGCTCAGAATTAGAGGTTTAATGGTATGAGGGTACTTACAATTGTAGTCATGGTCTCTTCAGTCACAACCTTTAATGTGTCAACCACTGAAATGTAGCCCAGCCTCCGGGCAATGGCAAGGGCAGTGTTCCCATTCTGAGAAGTCAAAAACATTGACGAGTCATCAAAAATGACTATTAGGCTTAGTTACACAAAACATTCAACTTTAACCACACAACTGCATATTTTTCTATCCATTTATCCATCTACCATTCTTCCAATTTGAAGATAGGATTTTCTATTTGGGTGCAGGTTTGACTATCATTCAGTGCTTTAAGTACAGACTGTCCTTTACTGGACAAGTGCATTCACCATTGGCAGTGCTTGGTCATATTCAATCTACCTCCTGTTCCACCAACACTATTACTTCTGAATGACTTCTGTTAGCATCCCCTTATGGGATCTTGGTGGTATTTTAGAATTTGGTAAATTTCTATTAGTGTTTGCCAGGCATGATGACAGCCCTTCAGATGTGGTCCTTTGATTCATTCAGTTGTATTTATTGTGCGCTTACTGTGTGCAGAGCACTGTACTATGCACTTTGATGAGCTTGGTTTGAGTGAAACAAGCCATTATTAGGGTACATTTCTAGCCCCCTTGCCATCTGGGTGAGTTTAACAGTATTCTCTGTGAACATGCAATGGAAAACAGTCTTTCTCTTCTCTTAAACAGATTTCCCAGTAAGTGGAAATGGAACTGATAGCTTTGATGGGCCCTTCCTGGTGAAGCCCTCTAGAGTGTAAGCTCACTGTGGGTGGGGAATGTGTCTGCTTATTATATTATACTCTTCCAAGGGTTTAGTACAGTTCTGTGCACACAGAAAGTGTTCAATAAATCCAATAATGAATCCAAAAATGAATAAGCCTTCATTTCTCCTACCCACCGTCTCCTCTGTGTTGCCTATATACTTGGCTGTGACTACCTCAAGCATTTTGATATTCTCCCAGCCCCACAGCACTTATGGACATATCCTTATTCCCTACTATTTCCACTATATGTAATAATAATAATAATAATAATAATAATAATGGTATTTGTGAAGCACTTACTATGTGCCAGGCACTGTACTAAGCACTGTGGTGGGTACAAGCTAATCAGGTTGGACACAGTCCCTGTCATTTATTTTAATGTCTGTCTCCCCCTGTAGACTGCAAGCTCCTTATGGATAGGAATGGTGTCTACCAACTCTATTGTACTGTATTTTCCAAGTGCCTTGTACAGTGCTCTGCACATAGTAAGCACTCAAATACAATTTATTGACTATCTAATCTATAGATATGCATAAAAGTAATATTCTGGCTGGATTCTAGTTTCCACATGTCTCTTCCTGAAATGTAGCAGAATGATGTATTTGACCATGGAAACATAACTATTTTTTTATGGTATTTGTTAAGTACTTACTATGTGTCAAGCACTGTCCTGTGCACTGGTGGTTAATCAGGTCAAACAAAGTCCCTGTTCCAAATGGGGCTCACAGTCTAAGTAGGAGGAATACCTATTGTACAGTTAAGGAAGCAGATATACAGAGAAGTGAAGTGACTTGCCCAAGGTCACATGGCAAGTAAACCAGGCTGAGTCTAAGTACGAGGGAGAGCAAGTATTGAATCACCATTTCACAGTTGAGGAAACAGACATACAGAGAAGCTTTGTACAGTGCCTGGCACATAGTAAGCGCTTAATGAATACCTTTATTACTATTACTTGCCCAAGGTCACACAACAAGCAAATGGGGCTCACAGTCTAAGTACGAGGGAGAGCAGGTATTGAATCCTCATTTTACAGTTGAGGAAACAGATAAACAGAGAAGTAAAATGGTTTGCCCAAGGTCACACAACAAGCAAATGGCAGAACCTACAATAGAACCCAGGTCCTTCTGACTTCCAAGCCTGGGTTTTTTCCATAAGGCCATTAGGCCAAAGAACACTTCCCTCCATCCTTTTTTGTCTTACCACAGTGAGTTCATTGGGGGCAGCATGGTTCTGAAGCAAGACATTTATGATATGGGTGTGTCCCTGCTGGGCAGCTTGGTGTAGAGGAGTGTAACCATTCTGTAGAAGATGAAAAGAAACGAATTCCAATTATTATTCCATGAAAACCCTGGCTTTGGCGGAGACCAAACTTATAGGAGAAAAGATGCTAACCTTTGTTTTGGCATTCACTTTTGCAAAATGTTGCAGCAGGAAATTAACAATCTTTATGTTTCCGTAGTGGCAGCCCACATGCAATGGTGTGTACCCCATCTGAAATTTAAAAATAAAATGAGCAACAATACAAATTTCGTGAAACATACATACCCTGATCACAGATACAAAGTAGTAACTGCCTTATGTAAATGTTAGGGGCTATGAACCAGACCTTGTTTTTCAGTTGTATATAATTGTTCATTGCAATTTTCT
This sequence comes from Tachyglossus aculeatus, assembly GCF_015852505.1. NCBI lineage: Eukaryota > Metazoa > Chordata > Mammalia > Monotremata > Tachyglossidae > Tachyglossus > Tachyglossus aculeatus. Next base: position 52,387,635 of record NC_052068.1, on the reverse strand, counting down.
AGCCTAATTTTACTTTTCTGTCCTAACAACTCACATTTTACTCTGAATGGGCAAAGGATTTATATTCCTTTCAAAAAAGTAAAATTCAAATGAAATGTAATAAGAATCAAATCAAAATGCCGTTTATGGCATTTTATTTAAATATTTCAATTTTGGCAGAAATTCAGTTATTTAAATGAATTCATTTTGGCTAAAGGTATTAACATTGTTTCGGGACTTTGGGTGAAATTTCCCTACTCTCAATTTTTTCCCCTTTTTCCCACTGAAAGCAAAAAATAATAGCACACGCATTCTTTACACTTGAGAGTTTTATGTTGTATACACCCTAGATAAATTGGTAGGTGGATATGAGTAAGGCATATTCAGCATTTATTATTTTATTATTACAATCATAATACATTTCATTCATACATTCAATCATATTAACTGAGCACTTACTGTATGCAAAGCCCTGTACTAAGCACTTGGGAGAGTACAATACTACGTACCAAACACCGTACTAAATGCTGGGGTAGATTCGAGATAATCAGGTCAGACATAGGTCCTATCAGCACATGGAATTCACTGTCTAGGAACAGTGAGAACAGGTATTTCATTTTGTATTTTATAAACATGAAAACTGAGGCACAGAGTAGTTAAGTAACTTGTCCAGGGTCACAAAGCAGACCATTGGAGTTGGGTTTAGAATCCAAGTTCCCTAAATCCCAGGTCCATGCATTTTCCACTACGCCACGCTGCTTCTCCATTAACTGGAATTCAGAACATGCCTATTTAGTAGATTTACAGAAATGTAAAAAATGCAGTTATCTGCCTCTAAGAATTGTAGTCTAAGGTTAGGAGCGGGGCACATATACCCTTCTCTCTCTTCGGGAGTTTGTTTTTATACTGCCTGGATGGGGTAATATTGGAGGATAAAACTTTGGGAATAAATGGACATTGCTTCAGGCATTGGAAAGGGGTAGATGGCTTTTATATGGTATTTGTTAAGCACTTACTATGTGCCAAGTACTGTACTACGTGCTAGGGTGGACACAAGGAAATTGGGTTGGACACAGTCCCTGCCTCATGGGGGCTCATAGTCTCAATCTCCATTTTACAGATGAGGTAACTGAGGCCCGCAGAAGTGATGTGACTTGCCCCAGGTCATGTGGCAGAGTGGGATTTGAACCCATGACCTTCTGACTCTCAGGCCCGTGCTCTGTTCACTTTGCCATGCTGCTTCTATAAGGAGATCTGGCTAGAAGATACCTGCCAAGGACATGATGAAGAAAGGGATCGAGTGTGGAGGCAATATAGGAGAAATCCCAGAGGTGGGAGGAATGGGAAAAGAGAACAGAAAGTTGAAAGACCGTTCATCAGTTTGGAGCAAAGAGATTTCATGGGGGAAAAAAAAGGACCATATATACAGTCTGAGATATAATGTTGGGAGATTTGAAATTAAGTGTGGATAGTCTCAGTTAACTTTGGAGAATAATGGTGAACCAGTGGAGAGATTTGAGGGTGGCCATCTTAAAATATAAATGAGCTCAAACTTTTAACACCCCTTTCCCTAGGGCAAATTGATTCAGACACACCATTCAGAGACTCTCACACATAAGAAATGGATCTTGGCTACTCCCTAAAGGTCAAAGTATTCCCAAGCAAGCATAGCCTTGAGTCAAGGTATCTAACATTTTATGGCCTGTGAAATTCCTTCTAACAAGCACTAACGATACTAACAAATACTGAGAAGTGTTTTTATTCCTCCATAAACCATGGCATCATTAAAACTATTTGGGTTTCATAGTGCTGTCTCCTTTGTCAGTGACTACTTTGTCATATATCACCAATGATGTCCAGGTATTAGACCTGAGAGACTCTGGAGAGGGAGTGTGTTTGCTTATGGTTATATTACACTTTCCCAAGTGCTTAGTACAGTGCTCTGCACACAGCAAGCACTCAATATCCCTATGTGGACAGGGACTGTGTCCAACCTGATTATCTTGTATCTACCCCAGCGCTTAGAACAGTGCTTGGCCCATAGTAAGCTCTTAACAAGTACTATAATTAATTAATTAATATGATTGAATAAATGAATTGAGAGATTCCCTTTGCTACCCGACAGTCATTTTGAGAGAAAAGAATTAACATTTCCAAATCTACCTCGAATTCGTTCATTCAATTGTACTTATTAAGCACTTCATTCATTCATTCATTTAATCATATTTATTGAGCACTTATTGTGTTCAGAGCACTGTACTAAGCACTTTGAAAGTATAATTCATCAATAAAGAGAGACAATCCCTGCCCACAATGGGTTTACAGTTTAGAAGGGGGAAATAGACACAAAAACAAGTAAACAGGCATCAATAGCATCAATATAAATAGAATTATAGATATATACACATCGTGTGTACAGTACTGTACTAAGTGCTTGGGAAAGTGATTTCTCCTTAATCTCCCCTTTTCAATCCCCTCATGTTGAGAAGCAGTGTGGCTCAGTGGAAAGAGCATGGGCTTGGGACTCAGTCATAGGTACTAAACCCAGCCCCACCACATGTCTGCTATGTGACCTTGGGAAAGTCACTTAATTTCTCTGAGCCTCAGTTCCCTCATCTGTAAAATGGGGATGAAGAATGTGAGCCCCCCGTAGGACAACCTGATCACTTTGTATCCCCCCCAGTGCTTAGAACAGTGCTTCGCACAGGGTAAGCGCTTAACAAATGCCATCATTATTATTATTACATTGGGTTTTAGAGTCCAGACACCTGCTGTACCTTGACCCAGCTGGGAAACAGGAAGGAGGTTCCATCTAATCTAGATCCACCCTGTAGCTCCTTCAAGTGGTGATGATGATGGTATTTGTTACTTACTTGCTATGTGCCAAGCAACTGTTCTAAGTGCTGGGGTAGATTCAAGTTAATCAGGTTGGACAGAGTCCCTGTCCCACATGGGGTTCACATTATTAATCCCTATTTTATAAATGAGGTAAGTGAGGTGCATTCATTCATTCATTCAATCGTATTCATTGTCGCTTACTGTATGCAAAGCACTGTACTAAGCACTTGGGAGAGTACTCTAAAACAACAGACACATTCCTGCCTACAATGAGCTCACAGTCTAGACCCAAAGAAGTGAAGTGACTTGCCCAAGGTCCTACAACAGAAAAGTGGTGGAGCCGGGATTAAAATTCCAGGGATCCAAAGGCCCCTCAAGTAGCATGAATCAATCTGTCACATTTATTGAGTGCTTACTGGCAGCATGGCCTAGTGGCAAGAGCACGGGCTTGGGAATCAGGGAACGTGGATTCTAATCCTGGCTCCACCGCTTGTTTGCTGTGTGACCTTGGGCAAGTCACTTCACTTCTCTGTATCTCAGCAAATCATCTGCAAAATGGGGATTAAGATTGTGAGCCCCATCTGGACAACCTGATTACCTTGTACCTACCCCGGCACTTGGAACAGTGCTTGGCACATAGTAAGCACTTAGCAAATGCTATTATTATTATTATTATTATTATTATTAGTAGTAGTAGTAGTAGTAGTAGTAGTAGTAGTAGTAGTAAGCCCTTCGAAGAGTACAATATAACAGAGTTGATAGAAATGTTCCACGCTTCAAACGAGCAGAGGAACAGGGCTGCTCCTGGAACTGCTCTAGACCAGAAAACCCAATCTTTTTTTTAATGATAGTTAAGCATTTACTATGTGCCAGGCACTATTCTAAACTCTGGAGTAGATACAAGCTAATCATGTTGGACACAGTTCCTGTTCCACATGGGGTTCACAGTCTTCTTCCCCATTTCACAGATGAGATAATTGAGGCCCAGAGAAGTGAAGCGGCTGGCTCAAGATCACACAGCAGCCAAGTGGCAGAGTCAGGATTAGAAACCAGGTCCTTGACCTGGCCCAGACCTGTTCTTCTCCAGTGATCATCCTGGCAGCTCCAATCTGGGTTCTGGGAGAATGACCCAGGGAGTGTCCTGTGGTTATCACGAGCTGGGCCATAAGGGATGGCAACCACCTTGGTAGTTTTCATTCCAGATTTCACAGGACCCAGGTGGCAAAAATTTCACACCACTCCTCATGACTGTTCCTCTGCTTAGACCCTACGGGGCACATATGGTAGCTCTTATGATGCTGCCAAGGGTGGATTTGTCATTGTGAGGCCCTTAGCTTATTGCTGCCCCTTAGTTTAAACAAATCAAAAATATTCTTTTGCATATGAGACTGTGCTGCTTCTCCAGAGAGTTCATTTCCGAACACCCAGGTCATATACGGAAACCTGCCTTATTGCATCTTATAACCGATTTGTATTGCACTGATTACAGATTTTTGTAAGGAACAACCTTCAATAAAACAAATGTCATAGTGCCTGGTGTTAGCAATATAAATGTTTCCAGTTTTTTTTAAATAGTATTTGTTAAGCATTTACTATGTTCTAAGGTGCAAGGGTAGAAACAAGTTAATCAGGTTAAACACAGTCCCTGTTCCACATAGGGTTCACAGGTTTAATCCACATTTTACAGATGAGGTAATTGAGGCACAGAGAAGTTATTTCCTCCTAAAATATTTTCCTTCTAAATCCCCTCCAAATCCCCAAATCCCCTTTTAGTTTTCTTTCCTGGGAAATTGTCGACCCCCCAAAATAAACTTTGCTAGGTCTGTTGTCTTAGAGGTGCTCAGGGGTCATCTGTCTCTGGTTGCTGCCCAGCTGCACATGTACAATGATCTAGGCATGCTTGGCTCCCTCTTCCCTTGCTGGTACTACAAGTCTTAACATTCCGATGCACAGCTGCACATGTGCGACCTGCGCAGAATAAACACTTAAGAATACCGAATAATCACTGGTATTTATCAAGCACTTACCATGTTCAGGGCACTGCACTAAGCACTTGGGAGAGTACATTAAGACAGAGTTGGTAGGCCTGATCCCTGCTTTCAAGACTGTAAACTCAGTGCGGGCAGAAAATGTGTCTCATATTGTGCTGTACTCTCCCAAGGTCTTAGTATAGTGCCCTGCACACACTGAGCGCTCAATAAATATCATCGAATGATTACTTATTATAATAATTGGTTACGGAACCCACACTTCTGGAACAAGATTATTTAGGTTTATCAATCAATGTTATTTAGGTTTATCAATCAATGGTATTTATTAAGTGCACTGAATATGGGCCATGTTAGGCCAAGTTGAATCCTGGATTTTCAACCTATGCAGGGCTCTCTTGCTAGCTCTAGACTTCCCAAAGGTCCTGGGACATTTAGGGAGAAGGTATTTCCAAAGGCTAGGTGAACAGCCTTTTAGCTTCCTGTTTCTCATTGACTGTAAGAGTTTTATCATTTTGATTTCTATCAAGTTCTGGTCAGTTAATCTAATTCTTCAATCATCACAATTTTTCATCTTGGGTTGACCTTTAGGTAACTCTACTCAACACCATCTTCACCTGAAGTACTTAATGAGTGCTTACTGGGTGCAGAGCACTGTAGTAGACATTTAAGAACAAATAAAGCAAATGGTCACAGTCTCTGCCCTAAATATTTGTTGAGCATCTACTGGATCAGTACCGCATAGAGAAAAGAAATGATGGTTAACATCAAAGATGCACCCTCAAAAACCCGACCTAAAATGATCCAGGATAGACAGACGAGTAAAACGGATAGTCAGAGAGAAAACAAGTATTTGAACAAATATTTAATGAAAAAAAATTATGCCCCCAGTTCATTTCCAATTTGATCAAGGTAACGAAGGTTTATAAGTGAAAAGAGCTTAAAATCATCTGTTTGGTATTTCTTCCGGTTTAGGTTTGAAATTTTGGCACTGTTTGAAATTAGCTCAATGAGCTCAGCTCAGTTAACTGGAAGTCTGTCATTTTCGTCATGTAAAAAATCACCACAACAGACAATTAATCTCCACTTAAGGGAAGGTTTTTAAAAAATTTTTAAACTAAGCAAGGCAGATGACTGGGTCACCGTTTTCCTTACAATACCTTCTTTCCTCATTAATGTAGAGAAACAAACACAGCAGACCTCAAAAGGATTTTGCATTTATTCAATTACAATCAGCAAACGTATTCCTAATCTATAAACTAGAGTCCGTTTCATTTTCCAAACAAACAGATCGACAATCTGAATCTACAGGTTTTAAAAATGAATTTGAAAGAGTAAGAAAGTACCACGGGATCCATTCTTTAACCAGGACATACTGGCCATGGCAGCAGAACACCATTATTTTGCCACAAAGTCTGCCTGACTACATTAACGCCAAGTACCCATTCCACAAAAATGCCACACCATTCTAAATTTGCAATTAAACTGAGGCAGGCATGCTTTGAGAAAAGGTAAAATTATTGAACAGACTGTTAGGTTTGAAAACAAAACCTAAGGAATTTGGAAAGATATAGAATTTCAAAACATCTGTGGGGGGGGGGGGGTTATATACATTTACAGCTACATATAAATATATGTATATATATATATATATAATATATATATAAACACATACAGTTACTATATGTATATATAACTGCCCTTTGTACTTAAAGAAGATGCCACTATCTGTGAAATTCACCCACATGTGACTGAAAATTTGGGACTCAGAGTCTCTGCTGTATTGTGCACACACAAAAGGCAACCGTTGTTGTGTGGTCCTGTTTTCACCTGTGATGCCTGGTGCTGTTTCCACTATTTTCTCCTCGATTCACAGAACCACTCCTTACCCCATCATAGTACGCCACAGTTGTCTATTTACAGCAATTGTCTTATGTCCACCCCAGTGATTTCACAGTGATTAGCACGTAGTAGTCCTTACTACCTTATTACTATTTTTATTAATAATGAACTCAATAATAATAATAATAATGGCATTTGTTAAGCGCTTACTATGTGCCAAGCACTGTACTAAGCACTGGGGGGGATACAAGGTGATTAGGTTGTCCCACGTGGGGCTCACAGTCTTCCTCCCCACTTGACAGGTGACAAAACTGAGGCCCAGAGAAGTTAAGTGACTTGCCCAAAGTCACACAGTTGACAAGTGGTGGAGCCGGGATTAGAACCCATGACCTCTGGCTCCCAAGCCCGTGCTCTTTCCACTGAGCCATGATGCTTCTCTGCCCTCGGGACTCATAATTATTAAGAATAATGTAATAATTCACCCCTCAGGCAATGCCTGAGGCTGAAGAATAGACCCCGTGACCCTGAGGCCGTAAAGACATCTCACCTCCAGAAGCCCAATACTCAAGCACTGGGTAAACATACCTTGGTCTGGGAATCAACAATAGCTCCTTGATTCACCAGGACTTCTGCCACATTCACTCGGTCTTCCTGGGCGGCCAGGTGCAATGGGGTCAGTCCGCTCTAGAGATTAAACAAAAGTAACAGTTCATTTCAGCAGGACATGCATCATACTTGAATCAGCATTCTTACTTTTTGGAGACCTGGGAAATGCTAAGCAACTGTTTTCAACAGGGGGCCAGAGGATAGGTCTCTATATGCAATCCACGCCATGATACTAGTTTAGTGGGAGATTTTTCTCTTTTCTTTTTTTTTTTTTTTTAGTATTTGTTAAGTGCTTATATGTGCCAGGCACTGTACTATATACTGAATTGATACAAGCTTATTGGGCTGGACACAGTCCCTGTTCCACATGGAGCTCGCAGTCTTCAACCCCATTTTACAGATGAAGGAACTGAGGCCCAAGTGAAATGACTTGCCCAAGGTCACACAGCAGACATGTGGTGGAGTCAGAATTAAAACCCAGGTCCTTCTGATGCCCAGGCCCACGCTCTATCCACTAGACCATGCTGTCTTCTTGTAGCAGCTTTAACAGAAACTGGGAGAACGGATAAAACACTTGCAAATGTTTACATTCTAGGCCCTCCACTAAACTCAAGAAGCACATCAATTACAATTTCACTCAGAATCCAATAGTCCCACTACTGTTTCCAATCTAATACTTGCAACCTTAAGAAAATGGGTATTATTCTTAATGACTTCGAAGTTGCTTTTTCCCTTTTCTAATGGACATTATGTATCCTTAGAGGGCTAGGGACCATGTCTCATTTTCACAGGTGTATATTTTTCCCAACGCTTAGTATAGTACTCTGCACCCAGAAGGCACTTAATAAATACTATTACAATTACTATTACAAACAATATAAACTCCAGAGGTCCAATTGCTCCCTGAACAGCAATCTTCCAGGTTCAGCAAAGGAAAGAATGATAAGAACATCATCATTAGGAAAAAGACAAAGTTTTAAAGTATGGATGCATGTGCCAAACACAAATTTTCTCTGTAATGATGCAATGTGAAGATCACAGCATTTCTATCTGGAAACTCAATTGTACTCTTCCATATTATTCTGTAGCCCAAGCAGTTACATTTCGATCTGAAAAAGCATTGGGCTCCTGACTAAAGAAATGCCAGAGGGGTACTACATGGTACCCTTGTAAATCCTTTTCTGATATGGATGGAAGCCACCATGACCCACTTTTTAGCTCCTAAATAGTAGTAACATTTATTTATTGCCTGGCCCCTGGAGATTGCACTGTACAAAACTGCACTGTAAAATCTCTGGATTCAACCCACATATTCGATCTGTCACCAAATCATGTTGATTCAACCTTCACTACATCGCTAAAATCCACCCTTTCCTCTCCATCCAAACTGCCATCATGTTAATTCAAGCACTTTTCTTATCCTGCCTTGACTGCAGCATCAGCTTCCTTGCTGACCTCTCTGCCTCCTGTCTCTCAATCAATCAATCAATCATATTTATTGAGCACTTACTGTGTGCAGAGCACTGTACTAAGCGCTTGGGAAGTACAAGTTGGCAACATATAGAGACAGTCCCTACTCAACAGTGGGCTCCCACTTCAGTCCCTACTTCGCTCTGCTGCCTGGATCATTTTGCTATAAAACTATTCAGTCCATGTTCTCCACTCCTCAAGAACCTCCAGTGATGGCTCACGGCCCTCTGCATCAACCAGAAATTCCTTACCATTGGCTCATTACTGGGGGATTCAGGGAGGGGCTTTTGAGGATAGGGAACATGTGAGCAGATTTGAAAGTGGTAGGGAAGGAGTCAGTGGAGAGTGAACAGTTGAAGATGGCAGACAGGGAGGGAAGAAGGGAGAAGGCAAGTGCTTTGATAAGGTGCAGATGAATAAGGTTCATTCATTCGTATTTTTGAGTGCTTACTGTGTGCAAAACACTGTGCTAAGCACTTGGGAGAGTAAAATATAACAACAGACACATTCCCTGACCACAGTGAGCTCACAGTCTAGAGGGGGAGGCAGACATTAATTTAAATAAATAAGTAAATAAATAAATTACAGATCTATACAGATATATTCATATGTGCTGTGGGGATGGGAGGGATGATGAATGAAAGAGCAAGTAAGAGCAGCACAGAAGGGAGTGGGAGAAGATGAGAGGAGGGCTAAGTTAGGGAAAACTTCTTGGAGGAAGAATGCCTTCAAAAAGGCTTTGAGGTTGGGGAGAGCACTTTGCACATAGTAAGCGCTTAATAAATGCCATCATCATTATTATTATCTGTCTGCTATGAGGAGGGAGGGCATTCCAGGATGTGGGCGAGAGGTCATCGGTAAGATAGGTGAGATCGAGGTACAGTGCAAAGGTTAGCATGAGGTCAGAGGTCAGAGGCATATTGAAGGGAGTGGAATTTTGAGAGGATGTTGGCAGCGCTCCTGTTGCAATACTGCTGGAAAAGATGGGAGAGTTAAAAAAGGAGCAGGAGGAGGGAGGGACTGGCAAGGAGTGTTGGAGATTTAGGGAGATCAGACCTGACGTTAAGCACTTAGTACGTGTCAAGCACTGTTCTAAGAGCTAGGGGAGAGACAAGTTGATCAGGCCAGACACAGTCCCTGTCCCACCTTGGGGCTCGCAGTCTAAGTAGGAGGGAGAACAGGCATTGAATCCCCATTTTACAGATGAGGAAACAGGCACAGAGAAGTTAAATGACTTCCCCAAGATTACACAACAGAAAAAGGGCAGAGCAGAATTAGAACCCAGGTCCTCTGGCTCCCAAACCTGCACTCTTCCCACCAGGCTACACTTCCCTTCATCATGACCATACTGACATGATTCACTGACTGCCCCAAGCTCACCAAATGCCCCGGCCCAGTTCTTTCCATCTGAGCTGCTGCAGTACGCAAATGGAGGAAAAGCGCTTTACCTTATTGCTAAGGTTCACGTTGGCATTTCTGGTGAGGAGTAGGGACACCATGTCCACATGACCCTCCTGGGCCGCGAGGTGGACCGAAGCAATCCCTTGTCTGGTAACCGCATTTGCGTCTGCTCCGTATTCCAGCAGTGTTGTTGCTATGTCCATCTGGTTTTTCTTGGCAGCTATGTGCAGTGGTGTGTAACCATTCTGTGGACACAAAGCGCTTAGTTACATGGGTAAGGACTCCAAAGCTGAATGACCTGTATTTTAGTTTCTTACAATACTCAACCATTCCTCGAGCCACCATTCACCCTAGCAACAAAAAACAACACATTTCCCTGTGATTATCTATCTGTAAGACTCTGTGAGATGGAGATGTGCCTACATTCCTTGAGGCCATACTTGGGAATGCTTTTGAAAGATATCCTTGTCTTCTTGAGAAGCAGCATGGCTCAGTGGAAAGAGCATGGGCTCGGGAGTCAGAGGTCTTTTGACCAGAGGACGTGGATTCTAATCCCTGCTCTGCCACTTGTCTGCTGTGTGACCTTGGGCAAGTCACTTAACTTCTCTGTGCCTCAGTTCCCTCATCTGTAAAATGGGGATTAAGACTGTGAGCCCCATGTGGGACAACCTGATTACCTTGTATCTACCCCAGTGCTTAGAACAGTGCTTGGCACATAGTAAGCACTTAACAAATACCACCATTATTATTATTATTATTATTATTAGTTAGGAGATACTTGACAAATATTGTTTTTTTTCTACAGATTATTGTTATCCACATAGGGCATATGGATGATCGGGCCTAGGTGGGTTTGAAACAAAAACTTAAAGAGTCACTTGGTTTTCTCCTGTTTTCCTTCCCCCTTAGACTGAGAGTCCCACACGGGGCAGGTTCTGTGTTCAACTGGATTATCTTGTTTCTATCCCAGTGCTTTGCACAGTGCTTGGCAACTAGTAAACTCTTTATAAATATTAATCATCCTTTCCCTTTCTGAATCTCTGGATACCTTTCTGTGTTAGTGGATAGAGGATGGGCCTGGGAGTCTGAAGGACCTAATCCCAGCTCTGCCACATGTCTGCTGTGTGACCTTGGACAAGTCACTTCACTTCTTTAGGCCTCAGCTACTTCATCTGGAAAATGGGGATAAAGACTGTGAGCTCTATGTCGGGCAGGGACTGTGTTAAACAAAGTTACCCTGTATCTACCTTAGCACTTAGTACAGTCTCTGGTACATAATAAGCGCTTAACAAACACCATCATCACTATTATGATTATTATTTGATGAAAACTGCTGAAGCCTAGATATATAAACTCAATTTGTTTCATAACTTTAGAAATGGATGATTCCCTCTCTTTTAGCAGGAAGAAGTCTAGACTGTAAGCTCCTTGTGGGCAGGGAACATGTCTATCATCTCTGTTGTATTGTACTCTCCCAAGTGCTTAGTAAAGTGCTCTGTACACAGTAAGTGCTCAAATACCACTGACTGATTGATATGGAGGTTGAAATGTCAAACACCTGTGCAAATGTCCTTGTGAAAAATCGGTATGGCTTGTAGGCTTGAAAAAAATTGTCAAATACCAACTAGAGCAGGTCTTCTGATCTTAAAGAAGGCAGATATGATTTAGAAACCAGAGTCCCTGGGCAAGAGGGAAAGATTTAGTGAAACAGATTTTATTGCCATTGTGGCCAAGTAGCATTTGAAGCCAAATCTGTTCGTTTTAATGAGATACAAATATCCACACTTAATAAGCATCTATTGCCAACTTGTACTTCCCAAGCACTTAGTACAGTGTTCTACAGACAGTAAGCGCTCAATAAATACGATTGAATGAATGAATGAATCCAGCAGAGAGGCAAGACAGTAGTGAGCTGAAGAAGAAATGTGTGTTTAACTAATAGGCACCTCCAAATTTCCTTGTTATCAGGAATCTAGGAGCAGTTATTAAAAAAAGGGCAGTATATTGATTTCTAAATAATAACTTTCTCTGGGATTTCTATTTTTAAAATTATTTTTGTATGGTTTTTACCATAAAACAGTTCTGAAAGTTTGGGGTAACAGTTAGAAATTTACAATTTATTTGCAAGGTTAATTTGGAAATATTTTGAATTGAAACAAAAACACTTGCTCCCCAAAGTCACCTCTCCACCTTCTCCATGCCCCCCTCTCTCAACCCTCTCTGCTGCTTTCCCAACCTTCCCAGCAGTATCTTCAGATAAGATCTCTTCCTTCCCCTCAAGTGCCACCCCATCCATCTCATCTTTGGACCCCATTTCTTCTCATCTTATGAAAACTCTCACCACTTCCCTCCTCCCTTCCTTAACCTCCATCTTCAACCATTCACTCTTCACTGGTTCCTTCCCCTCTGCCTTCAAACATGCCCATGTCTCCCCCATCCTAAAAAAACCCTCTCTTGACCTCACTGCCCCTTCTAGTTATCACCCTATCTACCTCCTACCCTTCCTTTCCAAACTCCTAGAATGAGTCGTCTACACTCGCTACCTCGAATTCCTCAACTCCAACTCTCTCCTAGACCCTCTCCAATCCGGCTTTTGTCCCCTTCACTCCACCAAAACTGCTCTCTCAAAGGTCACCAATGACCTCCTTCTTGCCAAATCAAATGGCTCCCACTCCATCCTAATCCTTCTCGACCTCTCAGCTGCCTTTGACACTGTAGACCATTCCTTACTCCTCAACATGATAACCAACCTTGACTTCACAGACTCTGTCCAATCCTGGGTCTCCTCTTATCTCTCTGGCTGTTCATTCTCAGGCTCCTTCGCGGGCTCCTCCTCCCCCTCCCATCCGCTTACTGTAGGGGTTTCTCAAGGGTCAATTCTTGATCCCCTTTTGTTCTCCATCTATACTCACTCCCTTGGTGAACTCATTCGCTCACATGGCTTCAACTATCATATCTATGCTGATGACACCCAAATCTACATCTCCACCCCTGTTCTCTCTCCCCCCCTCCAGGCTCGTATCTCCTCCTGCCTTCAGGACATCTCCATCTGGATGTCTTCCCGCCATCTAAAACTCAACATGTCCAAGACTGAGCTCTTTCTCTTCCCTCCCAAACCCCGTCCTCTCCCTGACTTTCCCGTCACTGTGGATGGCACTCCCATCCTTCCCGTCTCACAAGCCCACAATCTTGGTGTCATCCTTGGCTCCGCTCTCTCGCTCACCCCACACATCCAATCCATCACCAAAACCTTCCAGTCTCACCTCCACAACATCGCCAAGATCCACCTTTTCCTCTCCATCCAAACCGCTACCTTGCTGGTTCAATCTCTTGTCCTATCCCGACTGGATTACTGCATCAGCCTCCTTTCTAATCTCCCATCCTCCTGTCTCTCTCGGCTTCAGTCTAGACTTCATTCTTCTGCCTGGATTATCTTTGTACAGAAACACTCTGGGCATATCACTACACTCCTCAAAAATCTCCAATGATTGTCTAACAACCTTCGAATCAAGCAAAAACTCCTCCCTCTCGGTTTCAAAGCTCTCTATCACCTCGCTCCCTCCTACCTCACCTCCCTTCTCGCCTTCTACAGCCCAGCTCACACACTCTGCTCCTCTGCCGCTAACCTCCTCACTGTGTCTCTTTCTCGCCTGTCCCACTGTCGACCCCTGGCCCACATCCCACCTCTGATCTGGAATGCCCTCCCTCCACACATCCGCCAAACTAGCTCTCTTCCTCCTCTCAAAGCCGTACTGAGAGCTCACCACCTCCAGGAGGCCTTCCCAAATTGAGCCCCCCCTTTTTTCCTCTCCTCTTCTGCCTCCCCTCTTCATCACCCCCTTCTCTCCCTCTACCCTACCCCTTCCCCTCTCCACAGCACTTGTGTATATTTGCAAATATTTATTACTCTATTTATTTTATTAATGTTATGCATATAGCTATAATTCTATTTATTCTGATGGTATTGACACCTGTCTACTTGTTTTGTTTCATTGTCTGTCTCCCCCTTCTAGATTTTGAGCCCATTGTTGGGTAGGGACTGTCTCTCTTTATTGCTGAATTGTACTTCCCAAGTGCTTAGTACAGTGCTCTGCACACAGTAAATGCTCAACAAATAAGATTGAATGAATGATCTGTCACATTCCCAAAAGATTAATTTTTTAGAGCTATGATGTGGGTAGATGGAATGTTACTGGAAGAGGGGTGAGAGAAAGGGAAGAATTTCAGGATACAAACTAAGATCCATGGCCAGAATTTAGCTATCAGGAACTGGATCGTCGCCATTCAGTTCCCAGATTTACTGACCTTTATTGACAGTGCCGGGGGGAATTTTTGTGCACAGGCTACAAAGGCACAAATCCAAGGCATCTTCTTATGGGTATTTCAAATCATTTGCACTTTCTGGCTTGATGACAAGTCCTACTGAATAAACAACCTCTGTAAGGGGCTCTGTGGATTGGAGATTGCTCCTTTTAAAGTGGAAATGAAACGGGTAGCCTCTCATGAAACCTATCCTTCTCTCAGGAGGGGCTGAAGGGTTGAAATTCTCCAGGAAAACAGGACAGCTACATGCTATTTTTAGTTGTGACCTATTCCCACAGCACAGCTGAGGCTGTCCTGGGCAGCACGAGGCTGCCTGTTGTGATGCACATTTCCTGCCTGGGGTTCTGAGTGGTATCAAATGTGGTGATTTTGGACAAGCACTTGATCAGGGGAAAGGAGGCCCAGTCCCCCTACAGGCAATGGAGAGGTACTGTAAAATCTAATAATATTAATAATAACATTATTGATAATGGTAATGGTATTTGTTAAGCGCTTACTATGTGTCAAGCACTGTTCTAAGCACTGGAGTAGAGACAAAGTAATCAGGTTGTCCAAAGGGGGGCTCACAGTCTTCATCCCCATTTTACCAATGAGGTAGCTGAGGCGTAACTGAGGCACAGAGAATAATAATAATGGTGGCATTCGTTAAGCGCTTACTATGTGCCAAGCACTGTTCTAAGTGCTGGAGTAGATATAAGGTAATCAGGTTGTCCCACGTGGGGCTCACAGTCTCCATCTCCATTTTACAGATGAGGGAACTGAGGCCCAGAGAAGTGAAAAGACTTGCCCAAGATCACACAGCAGACAAGTAGCTGAGCCGGGATTAGAACCCACGACCTCTGGCTCCCCAGACCGTGCTCCTTCCACTGAGCCACACTGCTTCTCTACGTCAAGTTAAGAGAAGTTAAGAGAAGTTAAATGGCTTGCCCAACAACACACCAGCAGAGAACAAATGGACCAACCCTTGCTGTTAGTAAAATAACTATCCATGTTCAGAACCAGCAGAACAAATGAAACATCTTTTTATGGTATTTGTTAAGCATTTATTATGAACTGTGCACTGTACTGTGCACTACGGTAATATAAACTAATCAGGTTGGTCACAGTTTATGTCCCACATGGGGCTCACAGTCTTAAGTCCCAATTTACAGATGAGGTAACTGAAGAACAGAGAAGTTAAGTGACTTGCCCAGCAAGGTCACACAGCAGACAGGTGGAGGAGCCAGGTTTAGAACCCACATCCTCTGATTTCCAGGCCTGTGCTCTTTCCAGCAGGCCACATGGCTTCTCTAAGGTTAATCTATTAATCTATTAATAAGTTGCCTGCCAAAAGGTCCCACTGCCACAAAACTAGTAGCTAGTGATGAAGGGAACTGGATAGTCATTTGTAAGACAACTGCTGCCCTGGTCAGAGCTGCCTTCTCTGCTCTTGGCTCTGGTGGAGTCAACTGCCAGCACCTGGAATAATAATAATAATAATAATAATAATAATAATAATAATAATAATAATAATAATAATAGTATTTGTTAAGCACTTACTATGTGCCCAGCACCAAACGCTGCAGGGAATACAAGCAAATCAGATTGAGCACAACCCCTGTCCCACATCAAGCTCACAGCCTTAATCCCCATTTTACAGGTGAGGTAACTGAGGCACAAAGAAGTGAAATGCCTTGCCCAAGGATACTCAGCAGACAAGTGGCAGAGCCGGGATTAAAACCCATGACCTTCTGACTCCCAGGCCCGTGCTCTATCCACAAGGACATGATGCTTTTCAAGAAAGTTATGAGGATCCCATTTCCATACAAGCTGCAGCTCATCTGAGTTAAACTGTAAACTCCTTGCAAGTGGGGAACATATCAACAGATTTTATTGCATTATACTCTCCCAAGAGCTTAGTATAGTGCTCTGCACAGCAAGCACTCAATAAATATGACTGATTGATTGACTGGTGGGCTTCAAGGGATTCTACTGGATGATGATAGTGGTATTTGTTAAATGATTACTATATGTCAGGCACTGTTCTAAGCGCTGGGGTGGATTTAAGATAATAAGGTTGGACACAGTCCCTGTCCCATATGGGGCTCACAGTCTATGTAGGAGGGAGTAAGATTGAATCTCCATTCTACAGGTGAGGAAACTGAGGCACAGAGAATTGAAGTGACTTGCCCAAGATCCCATAGCAGAGAAGTGGTAGAGCCGCTAGGTCAAGCTGCTTCTCATATTCACACTGTAGTGAGAATATGTGGGTGGGAGACAGAACTCCAGATGGGCTCCCTCTTAATGAGAAGTAATGTGGCCTATTGAATAGAACATGGGTCTGGGAGTCGGAAGGACCTGGATTCAAATTCCGGCTCTGCGCCGAGTCTGCTGTGTGACCTTGGCCAAGTTATTTCACTTCTCTGGGCCTCAGTTCCCTCATCTGTAAAATGGGGATTAAGAGTGTAAGCCCCATGTGGGGCATGGAATGTGTCCAACCTAATTAGCTTTCATCTACCTCAGCACTCAGTATAGTGCCTGGCACAGAGTAATCACTTAACAAGTACTATGAAAAAAAAGTGCTTGGAAGCCTTTGGCTAGAGGTGCCAATGTCCACTGCTTAGCAGGGGGTCTTCCATTCATCAGATGCACTCAGTGCCCACAATGAACAATAGAAAAAAAAATCTTAGGACTGGATTTAATCATGCTGGAAAGAAGGACACACAGTGTAGTGCTTACTGAGGTAATTTTGGCTGGGAAATAATTCTCACTAGTCTAAAAGACTGATAAATTCATTGCCTGCCCAAATCCCAATGAGCAACTCACTATCGCTTTCTCCCTGCCATCCTTGAATTCCTGCCTAAAAGTGGGGGCTTAGTCTACAGCGAGGAACATTCTGTGTAAAATAATTTTGGTCAGATTGGTGGGGAAATGTGGCCAGCTTTCCCAGGCCTTACTTTTGGCTTTTTAAACACCAACTATAATTTGGTTGCCAAGGGATCAAAGTATGTGTCAGGGAGAAAAGTCACCGAGAGCACTTAAGGAGAAGATGAGTGAAGGAAATGGAAATTGATGAAGAAACTGATATTGGGACTCAGCAGGGAGTGGATTATAGAGGAGAAGCAGCAGAAGTATTGCTGCTTCTTAAGAAATAACCAACAAGGGTGTAAGCCTATTAGAGGGAATCTAGCATGTCTCATCTCTCCCAGGATGTAGCAATACTGTGCCAGTGACCCCAATAATACTTTTTCTACAACCCAATAGCTTTGCATAGGATGAACACTTATGAGAAGAGGTACAACTATCTCAGTTAATAATAATGATAATAACAATAATAATAATGGTATAATTGTGGCATTTGTTAAGGGCTTACTATGTGCCACGCACTGTACTGAGCACTGGGGAAGAAACAAGATAATTAGGTCAGACACAATATTTGTCACACATGGGGTTCACAATCTAAGTAAGAGGGAGAACAGGTGTTGAATCCCCATTTTATAGATTTGGAAACTGAGAAGTTTAAGTGACTTGCCCAAGGTCATACAGCAGATATGTGGCAGAGGCAGGATTAGAACCAAGGTCCTCTGACTCTCAGTCCCATGCCCTTTCCACTAGGCCACACAGCTTCAATTTTTGCTGTTGGTTGCTACAGAAGGTCATGGTGGCTCAACTGTTGACAGATGTGGCCTTGCACATGATTTTCTTAGGCTGAATTTACTGTGGGAATAAGGATTCATCAGCCAACAAAACAACATCTGTACAGTGTGTGCCTATTACTAATTTCAGTGACAATTAGTGTCCAACTCTGTTTCCATAGTACACTTCCTGTAAAATCCATTTTACAGAGTCTGGTTTGATGAATTCCAACCCCGGAGGAAAAATTGCCATCAGCTGACAACTGTTGTACTGTTTGGTAGTTTCTTTGCTTCAGTGGATGAGGTAAACTGGTATTTTACTTGTTGTTCAATGCTTTTTTAATTCAAAAATTCTTATTACTAGCTGTACCTAGAGTGTTGCCTCTCATGGGAAGACCATGAATAGATGATTTCATATTTACTGAATTTTCACAATGTGCTGGATGCCAAAAAGAAGAAGTAATAAAACAGAGGAGTTTTGCCCAGCCAGAGTTGAAAATCTAGAGAAAGAATGTGGGAAATAAACAACTCACAACATGTGATTTTTCACTTTTTATGTTTTCCAAAATACTAGTTTACCAAAATCTATGGGAGGGCTTTAAGCATACAAAATCATCCAGCGGTATTTACTGAGTGCTTACTATGTGTAGGGCACTGTACTAAGCATTTGTATTAAACATCAGTATAACTCAGTAGGGAGACTTGAGAATTTTCAATCAGGGATCAATGGTAATGTTATATCTAACAGCATAATCAAAGATGGAAACAGACATTTGGCTTTGACTTGAAGACTACCCTGATGCTTCTGTGAAGGCTATTTGGTGTTGGGGTGAACAAGATAGACTGGAAAATTTCAGAACATTCTTCTTCTTGTTATTAATGCTATTATTGTCATTATAATTCATGATTGTTATGACATAATTGATAATTATTAATAATGAGAATAATAGTAATGACATTCTTTAGGCAATTTTCTCTGTGGCAAGCACTGTACTAAGCACTATGGTAGATTAAAGAATATCACGTCCGACCATCTCAGATTTACATTAAGTTCACAGGCTAATTAGGAGGGAGAGGCTAAGTAGGAGGCATTTGTTAAGAGCTTACTATGTGCCAAGCACTGTTCTAAGCACTGGGGTAGATATAGGGTAATCAGGTTCTCCCATGTGGGGCTCACACTTTTAATCCCCATTTCCCAGATGAGGTAACTGAGGCACAGAGAAGTTAAGTGACTTGCCCAAGGTCACACAGCAGGCAAGTGGTGGAGGTGGGATTAGAACCCACATCCTCTGACTTCCAAACCTGTTCTCGTTCCACTAAGCCATGTCGCTTCTGTTCCATTTTGCAGATGAAGAAACTGAGGTCACAGAGCAGACAAGCAGTGGAGCTGGGATTCAAACACAGATCCCCCGCTTCCCCGGCCCACGTTCTCTCCACCAGGCCATGCTGCTTCTCTCTCATTGTTGGAGAGAGTCCTTGCAAGGCAGAAGATAGCTGTCTTTATATTTCAGCTATTCCTTGGCAAGTTTGTCTTGAATCGCAAAGGTTTTGTGAGATGTCTGTCTTCTCTTCATTCATCAGAAATTTTTGCTCTGTTGGGCAGTTCCATCTTTTAGTTTACTATCCCTGGACCTCACCCCTGCTCTCCGGTGGCCCGAGGGGCTTTAAAAGCAGATGCCCAAATTTCCAGAGCTGCTTCAGTGGGAGTGAGGTTCTAACTGAGGGGGGGTTCAGCAAGGAGGAAAGGTGAGAGAGGAAATGATTAGCAACAGAAATTTGAGAGATTAATGAGGTCTTGAGTCAGTTAGTATATATACCTTTGCAGCCGCGTGAGGGGAAGCTCCTTGATCCAAGAGTAGAAGGGCCACTTTCTGGTTATCATAGTGGGCGGCTACATGCAGTGGAGTTAATCCACTCTGAAAATACGTGCAGAAATAATGACCAGGGTTATAACGTTCTTTACATTCCAGTCACGGTTTTAGACAAGGAAATTAGACATTGTGTTCAAGTAAACTGACCCCTTAAGCGTGAGGTTATATGACACTGAAGCCATTACATACACCTCTTCTTTGTCCATGGATTCTTGATCTTCGTAGGATCTAAATATGCTTTAATGTCTGATGATGGCCATCTGGGTCATTGTGGTATTGCATTTTAGCAAGTGATTTTGTGACTATTAGTACACGGGAATTGGCATCCTGTAAGAGGACTGCTTCTTCCGTCTTACCTTTCCAGCAGCATCTGGGGATGCACTTTTCTGAAGGAGGAGGTTGGCTACTTCAATTTTTCCATACTTGGCCGCCACATGAAGTGGGGTAAACCCTTTCTGTAAAAGAAAATGTCAATATGATGAGCCCCACAGGATGATGCAAAATAAGCTCAGTTGTTCTAGAGCACGTGTTTTCATTAGGCGCTTTTGGATTGGAGGCTGGGGGGAATTAGGGGACGTTCTTCCAACAACAGGTCAATCTAGATGGAGCATGGTATCATAGTAGGAGAAACAGCACATGAGCAGGATGTTGGTCCAGCCAAGCTTCATAAAGTGCAATTTTTCCTTAAATGGGTTCTTCAAAAACACAACCCTCATGGTATAGGGGAATTTAGTGTGCCTGCAATCTGTAACCCATTAGAGGCCCCAGAATTTCATTACTAATATTATTATTATTACTACTACTATTATTATTAATAGAAATACTGATAATAGTATATTTGTTAAGCACTCACTGTGTGCCAAGCACCATACTAAGCACTGGAGTAGGCACAAATAATCAGGTTCACAGTCTAAGTAAGAGGAAGAACAGGTGTATTGAATCCCTATTTTGCAGATGAGGGATCTGAGGCACAAAAGAGTTAAGTGACTTGCCCAAGGTCACCCAGCCGGTAAGTGGCAGAGCCAGGGTTAGAACCCAGGTCCTCTGACTCCCAAGAGATCAGCCCCTATTTCCTAGCCCAGTCCTTCCACCTCTGTCCATGTAGTCTCCAGATTGTCCCATCCTTCTTGAAAAAACTTGATCTCACTATTGAGTACCCACAGGTTGTCGCTTACTGAATCAAGCCCAGGCTAAGATGCCCAAACCTTTTGGGTGGTCCCAAAATGGACCCAACCTCACAGGAGGTCTTTGACCCAGATGACCTGGGATCAGGCACAGTTCTCTGCACATAGGAAGTGCTTAGTTACTGTAAACTCACTGAGGGCAGGAAACATAATAATAATGATACTTGTTAAGCACTTACTATGTGCCAAGCACTGTTCTAAGCACTGGGGTAGATACAAGTTAATCAAGTTGAACACAGTCCCTGTTCCACATTGGGTTCACACTTTTTTCATTTTTCACAGATGAGGTAACTGAGGCACAGAGAAGTTAAGTGACTTGCCCAAGATCACACAGCAGACCAACGGTGGAGCCAGGGAACATTAGAGAAGCGGAACGGCCTAGTTGAGAGAGCGTGGGCCTGGGAGTCAGAAGGACCTGGTTTCTAATCCCTACTCTTCCCCAATTAAAATTTCCAAACCCAAGTCACATCAAAACATCAGCCACCTCTAGCACTTAAATATTCATTTATTCTTTTACACCCCCCCTCAACACTTTTGCATATATGTATAATCAATTGCTCTGTTAAT
This sequence comes from Tachyglossus aculeatus, assembly GCF_015852505.1. Taxonomy (NCBI): domain Eukaryota; kingdom Metazoa; phylum Chordata; class Mammalia; order Monotremata; family Tachyglossidae; genus Tachyglossus; species Tachyglossus aculeatus. The sequence continues at coordinate 52,365,952 of NC_052068.1, read as the reverse complement.
TTGTTCTGATTACTCTACTTAATAAGTATTTGTTAAGCACTTACTAAGTGCCAAGCACTATACTAAGCATTGAGGTGGATACAAGCAAATTGAGTTGGACAGAGTCCCTGCTGCACATGGAGCTCACAGTCTTCATCCTCATTTTACAGATGAGGTAACTGAGGTACAGAGACATGAAGTGACTTGCCCAAGGTCACACAACAGACAAGTGGGTGAGCCAGGATTGTGTCTCCCCCATTAGACTGTAAAGCACCTGTCTGCAGGCACCTCGTTCTTCTGCTGTACTTGCTCAACTACTTAATACAGTACAATCTTATTAAATTGATCTAGACTGTAAGCTCGTGGTGGGCAGAGAATGTGTCTTCCAACTTCTGCTGCATTGTACTCCCCCAAGTGCTTACTACAATGCTCTGTGCCATATGTGCTCAATTAATATCTTTGATTGATTGATTTCAATGACTCAGTGGGTACTCAGTAGAAACTATTATTACTACTACTATCACCATTCAGCCAATAAAATCATAATTATCCCCTAAATGACCAAGCTCTTGTACTGACTTACATGGAGCAATTCATAATTTCTCTTGGAATGATTCCAATCAATCCAAATCATAGTCCCATTTGGGCTCCAAAGATAGTTTTATAAAGTACCTGCAGTGTAACTAGCTCCAACTTCCATGTGCAAGGCATAAGAAGTTACTTTTTAATTTTTTATGGTATTTTTTAAGCACTTACTATGTGCCAGGCACTGTACTAAGTGCTGGGGTTGATACAATGTGGGCACACTCCCTGGCCCACATGGGAATCATAGCCTTAATCCTCATTTTACCAATGAGGTAACTGAGATACCAAAAAGTTACTTGACTTGGCCAAGCTCACACAGCAGGTTAGTGGCAAAGTCAGGATTAGAACCCGAGACCTCTGACTCCCAGGCCTGTGCTCTTTTCACTAGGCTATTTTGCTGTGCCTTTGGAGTTAGTCCAAATGTACAAGATCATAGTTGGGATTGAAATTAAAGTCTGCTTGGTCTTAATATCTGTGCTCAACTTTTAATGTTATACAACCTAGGGCAAGTTCCCTTGCTGATCTAACGCAGTCCATAAATAGGTTCCAAGGTTAGAAGCAGTATGACCTAGTTGACAGAACACTGGCCTGGGAGTCGGAAGGACCTGTTTTCTAATCCCGGCTCTGCCCCTTGTCTGTTGTGTGACTTTAGGCAAATCACGTAACTTCTTTATGCCTAAATGATCTTATCTGTAAAATGACATGGACATGGACTGTGTTCAATATGATTACCTTATATCTACCAGAGCACTTAGTACAGTGCCTGGCACATAAGCGCTTAACAAGCACCATTTAAAAAAAAAAGGTGCCACATCCCTCTGCTTGTTCCTATAGAAATCTCTATCAAGCAATCTGTGCCCCATGCTTAACTTCTGCAAGAGAAAACTTACTGAGTGCACCATCTTTAAATTCTACAAAATTATAGATATTCCGAGCAATTGATCAGGGGCTCCGCAAAAATCAGTATACCTCTCTCATAATAAAGCAAGAATAGAAGTCAGAGGACCTGAGTTCTAACCCCAGTTCCACTCTTTGTCTGCTGTGTGACTTTGGGTGAATCACTTAACTTCTCTGTGCTTCAGCTACCTTGGCTGTAAAATGGGGAATAATACCATGTCCAACCTGATTACCTTGCGTCTAGCCTAGTGCTGAATACAGTGCCTGGTACAGAGTAAGTGCTTAATAGCATAAAAAAAATAGAAGAATGGCATAGAAACCCAAAGCACCCCTTTTATCATTGTTATGGAAAATTAATATTTCCCAAGTTTTCAGTACATTATGCAACCTCTGACCTTTTAGGTGTCCGAGGAGAATAAATATAAATGGCAAATTGGGGGATTCACTTCCTTACCTTTGTCGTTATGGCTAGAGAGGCCCCATGCTCCAGAAGAACCGAAGCTACATCTTCGTGTCCCTCCCGCGCGGAAAGGTGAAGTGGAGTGTACCCAGAAGAAGTGGCTGCATCTGGGGATGCTCCTTGCTGTAGCAGCTGCTGGACTATCTCAGCTTTCCCCAGCCGTGCCGAAATATGCAGCGGTGTTTGGTCATCCTAGACAGCAGAATAGAGAGACAGAGGATGACTGAGTTACCAGGTGATGGCCCTACACCGAACACAGTTGTGAGAAGCTTCTGGCCTGTCATGTTCCCTGGGGTTCTTAGGCTACATCAGATGTTTCAGACTGATGTTTCCCAAGATCCTACGCTTCTCCAGGTTCAGCTGAAAAGAGCTGATGGTGGAGGAAGTGAGGTCCTAATGCACCCTGGCCATCCAGCCTAACTGACTTTGGCCATGAGAACCCTAGAGCACTTTTCTTCCTGCCTTTGGCCCCTTAAGAATCCACCTGATGGCGGAACTGATCGCATGAACAGAAATTATTCTGTTTCCCTTCTGAGGAAGAAGCATGAACATTATGTTTTTTATTTGCTGCCTTCCCTTCTAGTCTTTTCCTCTTTTATTTCCTCCTTCATCAATTTTCTCTAGGTTCACGCGTAAAATACTACTTAAATATAAGCATGATATTCTTTTCCCACTCTATTTCTTCAAGAAAAATGAAGACAAAGTGAGTACTTTGTTATTAAAAAAAAAGAAGAGAACAGACCAAAGAACTGTGGGCGGGTAGCGTGTCAGGCAGTTAAGTTTTGATGATATCAAAACCCAGTACAGATAGGATAGACATACCTTTGCTTTTGCTTCCACCTGGGCTCCATTTTGTACCAGGTATCGCACAACGTCTGCTTGGCCGGCTCTGGCTGCCATATGAAGTGCAGTTTCTCCTCTCTGGCATAAAGCAGAAAAGGCAGATCATTGACAATGGTTCCATAGGACAGTGGCCTTTTGTAAGTGCACTAAAACCATGAGTCAGTTTGAAGCAATCATACTACAAGTATTCCTTAGTATTTCCATATGGTGGAATCTTGCCTCTGGCCTAGAACATCTTCCCTCTTTGTATCTGAAAGATGATTACTCTCCCCATCTTCAAAGCTTTATTGAAGGTACATCTCCTCCAAGAGGCCTTCCCTAAGCCCTCATTTTCTCTTCTCCCACTCCTTCTGCATTGTCCTGACCTGTTCCCTTTATTCACACACTCCTCCCCAAGACCTGAAGTATATATCTGGAATATATTTATTCATATGAATGCCTTTCTCCCCTCCAGATTGTAAATTCACTGTGGGTAGAGAATGTGTCTACCAACTCTGTTATATTGTTAGATTGTACTCTCCCAATGGCTCAATACAGTGATCTGCACACAGTAAGCACTCAATAAACATGACTGATTGATTAGTGGATGGAATGTGGAAATCAATTCGAGGTCTCTCAGGAAGCAATTAATTTCAGGGTTGGTTTCTAATCTGATGATGCTGTGTGTGTGTGTGTGTGTGTGTGTGTGTGTGTATGTGTGTGTGATTTCAGAAAAAAATGTGTTTTACTGCACTGATCGAAGAGCTTGCTCATGATGTCATTTCCTCTGAAATACTTAGAATCACTGAAGATGTTAGCACATTCACCCACAGAGATCATCTCTGAAATCCTGGTACTGCCTTGCAGGGAAAATACAATTACTTTAAATGACATAAACCCTAGGTTAAATAGGTATACCATAAAAGAACTAAAGAGTCAAAGGGGATTTTAGAAAATCATTTGTGCTTTGTTGGATCACTGGAAGCATGCACTCTTCAAACTTGGGATCATTTTTTTATAGAATTTGTGCATCAAAATCAGAACAATAATAACATTGACCTGCATTCAGAGTCTATTTGCTTTTTACAACTGTACTGCGGTGTGAAAAACACTGAGGGAGAAATGCAAACAAGATGAAAACCTCTTACTACAGTTCCCTTTATATTTTTCTTATTTTTTTCTGCAGGCTGTCTGACCGGCCCAGCTTTCACTGCAGAAACAGTGTCTGAAATGATGGTGCGGACACATGCAATATGTCCCCACAATCTGCTGCAATCTGTTGACAAGCACAGATCCCTCCTTTAAAGGCAAAGAGGCTTTTGGTGTTCCAGATCCGGGATGCTCCGTCAGTCAAAGTAGTTCTGAAAAAAGCTAGCCTTATTGCAAAGTCTATTTAATCCTGGCTAAAAACCACAAGGAAATCAGCACAACCATTTCCTGTTTTGCAAGTACACTATAAGATGTGTTACCCTATAAAACGTGTTAAAGAAATAGTGTGTCCTAATAGAGCATGGGCTTGGGAGTCAGAAGGAACTACGCTCTATTCCTGGCTCTTTGACTTGTGTGTGGTGTGACCTTGGGCAAGTCACTTAACTTTTCTGTGCCTCAGTTACCTCATCTGTAAAATGGGGAATAGGACTGTGAGCCACATGTGGGGCATGGCCTTTGTCCAACCTGATTAGCCTGTATCTACCCCAGCTCTTATATCATGCCTGGCACAGAGTAAGTGCATAACAAAGACCATTAAAAAGTACCCTGAAAGCTGGGAGAATGGGAAGGGCTGGATAAGTGAACAATAGAGAAGCAGCATGGCTCAGTGGAAAGAGCACGGGCTTTGGAGTTAGAGGCCATGGGTTCAAATCCCAGCTCCGCCAATTGTCAGCTTTGTGACTTTGGGAAAGTCACTTAATTTCTCTGGGCCTCAGTTACCTCATCTGTAAAATGGGGATTAAGACTGTGAGCCCCATGTGGGACAACTTGATTACCTTGTAACCTCCCCAGCGCTTAGAACAGTGCTTTGCACATAGTAAGCGCTTAATAAATGCCATAAAAAAAATTAGGTTAATTAGGGTCAGCCTGCTTTGCATAGGTCAAACAGAGGGGGAATTTCATAATTCAATCAATGATATTTATTGAGCTCTTACTGTGTCAGTCAGTCAGTCAATCGTATTTATTGACAATTTACTGTGTGCAGAGCACTGTATTAAGTGCTGGGGAGAGCATGATATAACAATATAACAGACACCTTCCCTGCTCACAGCAAGCTTACAGTCTAGAAGGGGAGACAGGTATTAATATAAATAAAGTTACAGATACATACATAACTGCTGCGGGGCTGGTAGGGGAGATGAATGAAGGGAGCTAGTCAAGGTGGCACAGAAGGGACTGGGGGAAGAGGAAAGGAGAGCTTAGTCAGGGAAGGCCTCTTGGAGGAGATGTGCCTTCAAGAAGGCTTTGAAGGTGGGGCAATAATTGTCAGATATGAGAAGGGAGGATGTCCCAGAACAGAGGCAGGACGTGGGCGAAAGGTAGGAGGTGAGATAGATGAGATCAAGGTACAGTGAGTAGGTTGGCATTAGAGGAGTTGGCTGGGTTGTAGAAGGAGAGCAGCAAGGTAAGGTAGGCTTTAAAACCATTGGGAAGGAGTTTCTGTTTGATACGGAGGTGGATGAACAACTAGGGAGGTTCTTGAGAAGTGGGGAAATAAGGCCTGAATGTTTCTGTACAAAAATGATTTGGGCAGCAGATTGAAGTAAGGACTAGAGTGCGTGAGACAGAAGGCAGAGAGTTCCACAAGGAGGCTGATACAGTAATCAAGGCGGAATAGGATAAGTGCTTGGATTGACATGGTTGCAGCTTGGCTGAAGAGGAAAGGGAGGATTTTAGCACTGTTTTGAAGGTTGAACTGAAGGGATTCAGTAATGGATTGAATATGTGCGTTGAATGAGAGAAGGGAGTCAAGGATAACGCCAAGGTTACGTGTGTGCATACTGTGTGTGGAGAGCACTGTATAAAGCACTTGAGGGAGTATAACAGAGCAGGTAGACACGACCCAGGCCCTTGGGAAGTTTACAATTTGTCAGTTGAATCTTGGCTTTGGGTTCAAGTATTCAGTGAGGAGGCGATCTCTGGAAATTGGGAAATCCCCAGTATTGAAGCTGATGCACGAGGGAAAACTGTTTAACTGGATTAGCAGAAAGGTTTGCCTCTGGTCTGAGCTGCCTGCCTAAAACAGCCCTCTACACCAAGACCTTTGGCACCCTCCAGGAGAAAGGCAGACAGCTTGATCCTACCTCAGGGAAGACTCAAATATATGGGACTCCAATCACGATAGAATTGCTGAGTGGAAGGGTTCTCCAACAGGATTCCATTGTCCAAGATAGGTAAAGTATTTGGGAATAACAGAAATGCCCAATGCTACTGTTCTCTGGTTAGTAGAGTAACAGTTAACAAAGCTTTTGCATTGGCTTTTGAGTATCTCCACCCCCATTCTCTGTAGAATAAAAGATTCTTACCACATTAGTAGTATTTGGTGATGCTCCATGATGCATAAGTTGTGATACTATATTTACATGTCCCATGAAGGCAGCAACATGGATTGGAGTGAGACCCGACTGGGGAAAAATAAGGAAAGAAAATGCTAATGAATAAATAATTTAGACCCTTCACATCATATTATTGAACAGTATGACATTACAACTGTCATGTGCACTTTGAGCAAACTAATTTCATGAAGGTTATTCAACTCATACATAGAAAACACAACCTGGGGATGAAAGAGTTAGAAACAGCTAAGGCTGCCCACATAGGTTCCCTTGGAGAGAATGCTATGTGGGGTGTCAGGAGAGAGAGGTGACATTCACATGGCTGATTGCTCTAAACCTCATGAGGAGAGGGGAAAATGGATTCTCTTGTACTTTGTAGAATTTGATCCACAGGGTTGTGATAATAATAATGATGGCATTTATTAAGCACTTACTATGTGCAAAGCACTGCTCTAAGTGCTGCAGAGGAAACAAGGTGATCACATTGTCCCATATGGGGCTCACAGTCTTCATCCCCATTTTACGGATGAGGTAACTGAGGCTCAGAGAAGTTAAGTGACTTGCCCAAAATCACACAGCTGACAAGTGGCAGAGGCGGGATTACGGGTAGGATGGATCTGATCTCCATAACCTACAATCTGAATTATGAGTCTAACCTACCCCCTCCACCTCCTCTTCTGCCACCCCGTAGGCCTGCTGTCAAATTTGAGAAAGTCTTGATTTTCAAAATGGTCTGCAGGCCTTCCAAAATAAATGTGAACTCTTGGTTTTCAACACAAAGTCAGGCCCACTCTGGAATAATAATGATGGCATTTGTTAAGTGCTTACTATGTGTGAATCATTGTTCTAAGCGCTCGGGAGAATACAAGGTGATCAGGTTGTCCCACATGGGGCTCACAGTCTTAATCCCCATTTTACAGATGAGGTAACTGAAGCACAGAGAAGTTAAGTGACTTGTCCAAAGTCACACAACTGACAATAATAATAATAATAATAAAAATAATGTTGGCATTTGTTAAGCACTTACTGTGTGCAAAGCACTGTTCTAAGCACTGGGGGGATACAAGGTGAACAGGTTGTCCCACGTGGGGCTCACAGGCTTCATCCCCATTTTACAGATGAGGTAACTGAGGCATAGAGAAGTGAAGTGACTTGCTCAAGGTCACACAGCAGACAAGTGGCGGAGCTGGGATTAGAACCCATGACCTCTGACTCCCAAACCCACACTCTTTCCACTGAGCCACGCTGCTTATTAGAAACAGTTCTAATAAGTCTTTTTCCAAACTTTGCACATTCATGAATTAAGCCACAGAGATCCTGACTCTCCAATTCATCCTTCCTTTCCCCTAGTCTTTATCTCCCAGAGAGGAGGCCTGGGAGGCCACAGATTAACAGAGAGAAACAGAATTTACACAGGCTGTAGGCAGGAAGACTCTATCCTCCCAAGCCTAGTGTGGCACCAATGAATGTGTGCAAACACAGCCTTCCAACCTGGTTCTGGGCCTGTTACAGAAGGGCAAAGATGGGTGTCAGCAGAACAGCTGTCACCACCTGATGACAGCCAACAAATCTTGTTTGACCAATAGCCAGGAGTCCGAGGACCTGGGTTCTAATCCTGCTCTGCCACTTACCTGATGTGCGACACTGGGCAACTAACTTGACTTCTCGGTGCCTCAGTTCCCTCATCTACACAACAGGCACTCAATACCTGTTCTAATAATAATAATGTTGGTATTTGTTAAGTGCTTACTATGTGCCAAACACTGTTCTAAGTGTTGGGGTACATATGAGGTAATCAGGTTGTCCCCCATGGGGCTCACAGTCTTCATCCCCATTTTACAGATGAGGTAACTGAGGTACAGAGAAGTTAAGTGATTTGCCCAAGGTCACACAGCTGACAAGTGGCAGAGTCGGGATTAGAACCTATGACCTCTGACTCCCAAGCCCATGCTCCTTCCACTAAGCCATGCCGCTTCTCCACCACCTTCTTAGATTGTTAGCCCCATGTGAGACCTGATTAGCTTATATCTACCCCAGCTCTAAGTACCGTGCTTGGCACATGGTAAGCCCTAAACAAATGCCACAACTATGCCAAACAAATGCCACAACAATGTCAGGTGTCTGACTTTCAAGGTAGAATCTGTGAGGGAGACATAGGAGACTTGCCTGTCTGCCTCTCATCCTCAGGGAGCACTCTGATATTCTAGACTTTTCTAGGTATCTATTCTTATTTGCTTCATATCGTACAGGCCTCACCTGCACAGACAAACTGCACGAACTTCAAAATCAAGGCCACTGTGGAAGAGGTTGTCAGCCTGTAACAAACCAGGGTTTAGGCCTCTATTAAGTTCTTTCTGAGTAGTTAAAACATCTGTTGTTACAACTTGAAAGCCTTATCTTACTCGAAAGAACACTGACCTCAGAAAGGTAAAGTGTTCATTAAAATACAAATTAATATTAGTCTCCAGAAAGCTGTTTCTTCTTACCTCAGTGACCGCTTGGATAGATGCACCATGTTTCAGTAGAAGCTCCATAACTTTCATTCGATTCTTCTTACAGGCGATATGAAGAGGTGTAAAACCATTCTGCAAGAGGAACATATATTTTAGTTACACACCCGTTCATGTTTGTTTTATTGAAATACATTCAATCAATCATATTTATTGAGTGCTTACTGTGTATACAGCAATGTACTAAGTGCTTGGGAGAGTATAATATAATGGACACGCTATTACAGAAATTCTATTTCACCACAGTAATGAAATTATTTGAATTTTTGATTTTAAGATCAGAGCATGAAACACCTGTTACATTATGAGGATATCATATTGGGTGCATTTAAAACTTGGAATAGTGAAGTGTAAGTAAAAACAACTTAATCATATTTATTGGGCGCTTACTGTGTGCAAAGTACTGTACTAAGCACTTGGGAGACTACACTATAATAGAGTTGGGAGACACATTCCCTGCCCACAATAAGTTTGCAGTGTAGAGGGGCTTATAGTATAGAGGGATATTAATAAATAATTGGGATTGAAATGAAAGTTTCAGGAAATAATTTTCTCTCGTGATCTTAGGCAATCATGATCTCTCAAGCCTCAAAGATACTGAAGGAAGGCCAGTGAGATGTATAGGAGGTAGAAGCAATCGCTGCATCTACTAAGAGTGCTAATTACCTGTATAGAAAGCATAAAATGCAGTTACCAAAATATCCTCTCTTACAGAGAAATCTCTTAGGCTCTCCTTCCCAGGTAACAGGTCTCTGCTTCCTCTATTAAGTTTAAGTAGAAGTCTGCACAAGCAACCCGAGTCCAATCCATTAGTCTTCTGGCACAAATACAGCCCAGACCCATATCTCCAACTATATACAATTCCCAGGCTCATAATTTCATCCGTTTATCATGGAATTCCCGAATCCTTAAGTGCTTGTGTAGAGGAGAGAAGATAAGAAGCAGTGTGGCCTAGTAGAAAGAATATAATCCTGGGAGACAGGAAAGCTTGACTCTGATCCCAGCTCTGCCTTTTGCTTCCTGGGTGATCATGGAACTTCTGTATATCTCAGTTTCGTTTTTTGTGTCCAGTCTGTTCATTGTGTATCTGCTCTAGCACTTAGTACAGTGCTTGACACATAGTAAGCGTTAACAAATACCTCAATTATTATTATTATCATCATATCAAGAGGGATACAATATGGCGGAGGCTAGGAGAGCAGTGCTGGTAGTCGTGGAAACTGAAGGAAAATTGCAAGTCCCCTACCCTGTTCTCCTGTGAGGACCCCTAGAAAACCTGACACTTAACTCTGTACGAGAAGGGATCCTGAGCCCAGATGTGTCCAGGGAACTATTTTCATTGCCTGCCTATGCTTGGCTCAGTGGTCAGATTGGGCTGAGCCTTCAAGATGAGGCCTACCCCAAGCAGACCCCTAGATCAGACTTCCAAACCTCCAGATCCCATCCTCCCAAACACTTCCAGGGACTGAGTCCTCCCTCCCCCCCAAACACTTAAAAGTGAGGCCCATGCGCATTTCTATTGCCAAAATCTTTTTAGCTTCACCTTGAAAACCACTTCAGGGAGATGTCTCTGGGCTAAGTTCAGCTTCAGCAAACCCCCAGAGGAAAGGATGGACTCCTGAGACATGTCTCATCTTGTCAGTCAGTCAGTCAATTGTATTTATTGAGCACTTACTATGTACAGAGCACTGTACTACTGCTACTTTGTACTCTCCCAAGCACTTAGTACTGCGCTCTGCACAGTAAGCACCCAATAAATATGGCTGAATGAATTCAATATAACAACGAACAAACATATTTCCTGCTCACGATGAACTGACAGTATAGGAGACAGATATTAATATAAATATATTCATTGATTAATTGGCCTTAATGTAAACATAACATCTTGTTATTAATCTAGGTATCAGCAATCATGACACCAGGCTCTCTAGGATTCCTCAGAACATCAGAGGGCCATGCTCAAAGCAGAGATCCCTCCCCGGCCCTGGGATTATTTTGCGTTCTTTCTTACAGAGACGATATCTTGATAGCAGGGATACTTGGGGATTGCTTGTTTTGAAGGACTAGTGAACTCAGTTATTCAGTTTAATATTTAAGCCAGTAAAATTGCTTCCTCTTTAGCAACCTCATCCATTTTGTGCTGGCTCACAGCTGCCAGGGCGCTACGTAATTCAGCCTGTGAGGGAGAACTGTAAAATTGCCAGCACCCTGCCGCAAAACTTAGGTCAGATACCCTGCAGGATGGATAACCGAGGGACTTGAATCCCCTCCATTTCTCACTGGTCATGCGTCAGGGAAGCATGACTGGTTAAGTGCTTAATACATTGGGAAATAGCCAAGGACAAAGGAAAAGGACAGAAAATTCCACTTCCCATTGTAGGACTTTTTCCCTCTGTGGAAAAATGAGTCATGTTGCTAACACTTTATCCTCTTTTCCCAGACTGCTTTGAGATATGATTTCAATGCAAGGCAGATCCACATCTTGTGTTTACCTCAGGGCTTAATATGCTGCTGAGCACATAATAAACACTTAACAAATACTGCAATTATTAATCAATAAATGGTATTTATTGAGTGCTTACTGTGTTCAGAATCCTAACTGCTTGGGAGCATACAATACATGAGTGTTCATAAATATGATCATTTAAAGCTAATCTGATTCTCTGTGAGTGTTACATATTTGATAGTTTGTTATTGTAAATGCATTTATTTCCCTGAAAATGAAAGGGAAATTGATAATAATAATAATAATAATGGCATTTGTTTAGCACTTGCTATGTGCAAAGCACTGTTCTAAGTGCTTTTCTAAGTGCTTATAACCATTTTCAGGAGGTGTGTGTCTTATAGGTCTCATTACCCAAGTCCAATCCGGACCTGGATCTTTTAAAAACATGGGGCCAGGTGCAACTCTGCAACCTGTCTGCTGTGTGACCTTGGGCAAGTCACTTAACTTCTCTGTGCCTCAGTTATTTCATCCGTATAATGGGGATTAAGACTGTGAGCCCTATTTGGGACAGGGACTAAGTCCAATCTAATTATCTTGTATTAACCCCAGCAGTGCCTGGCACCATAAAAAAAGAAAACCCTTCTTCCTAATATGCAGTGGTCTTCCTATTTTCACCCCAGCTCCTGTTACTCACCCCCTGCAAAGGGGCCACTGGTTGCTCCTCCATCTCTAGTGGTCTCCCTCATTTGCTACAGGGGAAATTCTGTAGTCTGTCCAAGGCTCAAAATGCAAGCAAAATGGAATTGGGATCATTAGCATACCTCAATTAGAGAAATCAGAAAGTGGGGTGGTGGGGGTGATGATGTTCCCACAAGCAGAGAGTTCACTCTTCCAAGGAAACTCTTCGGAAAAGAACTGGGATCTTATCCTACCTCATTGTGGTTCTCTTCAAACACTAAGTCTATTAGAACTCACCCTGCACCCCTATTTCACCTTCAGGGAGCAGGAAGAGAAAATATTTGTAATAACCATTGTATAATAACAATGATAATAATAATAATATTTGTAATAATATTTGTTAACTGCTTACCATGTTCCAAGCACTGTACTAAGGAGCTTGGGTAGATAGAAGATAATCAGGTCCCATGTGGGGCTCACAGTATAAGTAGGAAGGAAAGTAGGTATTGAATCCCCATTTCACAGATGAGGGAACTGAGGAACAAGGAAGTGAAATGACTTGCCCAAGGATACACAGCAGGTAAGTGGCAGTGCCAGGATTAGAACCCAGGTGCTCAGCCAATGCTCTTTCCATTAGACCATACTGCTTTCCATGGAATAATAATAATGGTATTTGTTAAGTGCTTAGTATGTCTCTCTAGATTGTAAATACACTGTGGGGAGGGAATATGTCTTTTATATTGTTGGGTTGTACCCTCTCAAGTGCTTAGTACAGTGCTCTGCACACAGTAAGCACTCAATAAATATGATTGATTGCCAAACAGTGCATTAAGGGCTGGGATAGATACAAGATAATCAATTGATCATATTGGGTGCTTACTGTGGGCAGAGCAATGTACTAAGAGCTTGGGACAGACAATACAATCTAACAGGGAAAAGATGTTCCCTGCCCAAAATGATTTTTAATCAGGTTAGACACAGTCTCTGTCCCCACATGGAGCTTACATTCTAAGGAGGAGGAAGAAATAGCATGGCATAGTGGCTAGAGCACGAGCCTGGGAGTCAGGGGGCCATGGGTTTTAATCCCGGCTCTACTACTTGTCTGCTGTGTGACCTTGAGCAATCAATCACTTCTCTGTGTCTCAGTTACCTCATCTGTAAAATGGGGATTGCGACTGTGAGCCCCACATGGGACTGGGACCGTGTCCAACCTGATTTGTTTGTATCCACCCCAGCATTTAGTACAGTGCTTGGCACATAGTAAGTACTTCAATACCACAATTATTATTATGAGGTATTGAGGTATTTAATCTTCCTTTTACAGATGAGGAACCTGAGGCACAGAAAAATTAATTGAGCAGGCAACAAGATGAGTGCGGTATCAATTTTTATACTAATGCAGAAATCATACCTGTCTTCTATTCCCTCTGAGAAGCACCTGAGGGGTTAGGGAAGAGCAGGTTGGGGGAGAATAGGAGGACTTACAGGAAGGGTGGTAGGGGGACAGGAAGAGAGGTGAGCACAGCCAAGTTCCAAACCACCTGTTCAGTCAATCAATCAATCAATCAATCAATCACATTTATTGAGCCCTAAATGGGTGCAGAGAACTGTACTAAGCACTTGGGAGAGTACAACAAAATAAGAGAGTTGGTGAGCACTTTCCCTGCTCAGAACAAGCTTCTTTCTAAAGGATGAGCTCACATACCCTTCAATCTCTCTTTCTTTTGGTTCTTTGACCCAATCTGGCAGCCTCTCTGGCCCCTAGACATCCTTTGGGTCCCTCATCACCTCCCCCCACCATTTGATGGGGTCTTAGAGATTGTAAACTCCCTGAGGACAGGCATTATGTCTACTCTATTGTATTCTCCCAAGCCCTTAGTACAATATTCCACACAGAGGAAGTGCTCAATCACTGCTGTTGATTGATTGCCCTTACTGGAAAAGGAATATTGGCCAATCAATCATATTTACTGAGCACTTACTGTGTGCAGAGCACTGTACTAAGCACTTGGGTGAGTAATAACCATATTAAAAATTATGGTGTTTGTTAGGCGCTTACTATGTGGCAGGCACTGTACTCAGCACTGAGCTGGATACAAGCAAATTGGGTTGGACGCATTCCCTATCCCATATGGGGCTCACAGTTTCAATCCCGATTTTACAGATGAGGTAACTGAGGCACAGAGAAGTTAAGTGACTTGCCCAAGGTTACACAGCAGACAAGTGGCAGAGCCGGGACTAGAAATCATGACCTTATAACTCCCATGCCCATGCTCTATCCACTATGCCATGCTGCTTCTCAACAGAATTGGTAGACATGTTCCCTGCCCACAGTGAGCTTACAGTCTAGAGGGGGAAAAAGAAAGTTTACTCAGAAAATAGCCTGCAACGTAGCAATCTGAATATTGAAATCCTTACATCAGAGGCCTCCCCTCTCTCTTTCTGCCTCTCTAGTTCTAACATAGGGTAATGCCTTAAAACATCATTTAAAAAGAAAAAAAAACAATTGACAATAATGGGTTTTTATGGTATTTGGTAAGCACTTACTCTATGCCAGGCACTGTACTAAGTGTGGGGATAGATATAAGACAATCAGAGTGGATATAGTCCGTGTCCTACATAAGGCTCAGAGTCTTAATCTGTCTTAATCCCCATTTTGTAGATGAGATAACTGAGGCACAAGAGAAGTGAAGTGGCTTGCCCAAGGTTAAACAACATACAAGTGGTGGAGCTGGGATAATAATAATAATAATAATAATAATAATAATAATAATAATAATGATAATTGAGGTATTTGTTAAATGTTTACTCTATACCAAGCACTAAACTAAGTACTGGGGTGGATACAAGCAAATCAGGTTGGACAAAGTCCCTGTCCCTCGTGGGGCTCACAGTCTCAAGGCTCACTTTAAAGATGAGGTAACCGAGGCCCAGAGAAGTACAGTGACTTTCCCAAGGTCATACAGCAGACAAGTGGTGGAGCTGGGATTAGAACCCATGACTTTCTGACTCCCAGGTCATGCTGCTTCTCATTATTATTGCCACTCTTCAAACTCAAAAATTATAGTGGACAACAATCCTGTGTGGATAGTATGAACCCTATTTCAGAGATGAGAAAACCAAGGTAACTACTAGACTGTATGCCCGTTTTGGGCAGGGATTGTCTCTCTTTATTACTGAATTGTACTTTCCAAGCACTTAGTACAGTGCTCTGCACACAGTAAGCACTCAATGAATACAATTGAAGGAATGAATGAATGCAAGGTAAACAGAAGCTAAAAGACATGTTATGCAAGCTGACTATAAATTAACATAAAGAAAAAGATGTAAAGGGATATTTCAAGGCAAGAAATGACAATTTAAAGCACACATCATTTACTAGATGGAGAATACATTCTCTTGGAAAAAAGTTTTAGAATTCAAATTTAGAAGTTGCCCAACTCTATTGTTCTCTAATTATTTGAGAGAAAACTTTTTGATTCCCTTTTGTCTTTGTCAAAGTCAACCAAGTCACTGCTAGTACCTAGAATTTCCAGATTGGCTAACTGTATTTTGTGACCTGTCATGACTTTTTCTTAGCGTCATAGTTTCTTGTATCAGGGCAAGGATGAAAGAGACAAGTCCTCAAAGGTTTAACACAGGGTAATAATTTAACTAAGACACTGCCTTTTGAGACAGACCTCGGAAGATTCCACAAAGAGCTATGTTAATAACAGACTGGGGCAGTTCTTGATTTACCACATACCCTAAACCCTGACAATTCCAAGATATGTCTGGCCCTCTTAGCATTTCTAATGTAAAAGCAAGACTTTAAGGAGTAACTCCCTACAACAGTCAATCGTTCCAGAAATGAGATGACCTGGACTGGATGGAAGCTCACGAGTGTTCTTACCAGCGCTTTGGCATTCGGATTAGCTTTCTTGTCCAAAAGAACCTTGGCAACTTTGTAGTGACCACAGTGGGCGGCCACATGCAGTGCAGTCAAATAGTCATTGGTGACATCATCAACAGGCACATTATGTTGAAGGAGAAGCTGGACACAGTTTAGATGATCCCCTTGTGTTGCCATATGCAGTGGAGACAAGCCATTCTGAAACCAAACACAGGATACAATGGTAAATCAAGGCCGATAGTCAGTGTTTTGCCCAGGAGGGATTCTCCCCGCCCAACCCCCACAAAAACACTCTGGAAGGGTTCTCCTTAAGGTGAAAGTGAAATGAAAAGCAAAGTTGAAGTGTAAGCAGATATAGTACTCAGTTTTTCATGGAAAAGTCTCCTTTAGAAATGCTGATTATTTAGTTTGGGTGAACTGTGACTGTTTTTAAGACTGTTCAGTCAATCGTATTTATCAGGCAAAAACTCCTCACTCTCGGCTTCAAGGCTCTCCATCACCTCGCCCCTTCCTACCTCACCTCCCTTCCCTCCTCCAGCCCAGCCTGCACCCTCTGCTCCTCTGCTGCTAACCTCCTCACTGTGCCTCGTTCTCGCCTGTCCCGCCGTCGACCCCGGGCCCATGTCCTTCCCCTGGCCTGGAATGCCCTCCCTCCACACATCCACCAAACTAGCTCTCTTCCTCCCTTCAAAGCCCTACTGAGAGTTCACCTCCTCCAGGAGGTCTTCCCAGACTGAGCCCCCGTTTCCTCTTCTCCTCCCCATCCCCACTGCCCTACCTCCTTCCTCTTCCCACAGCACCTGTATATATATATTTGTACAGATTTATTACTCTATTTCACTTGTACATATTTACTATTCTATTTATTTTGTTAATGATGTACATATAGCTTTAATTCAATTTGTTCTGACGATTTTGACACCTGCCTACATGTTTTGTTTTGTTGTCCATCTCCCCCTTCTAGACTTTTGAGGGCTCCTCCTCCCCCTCCCATCCCCTTACTGTAGGGGTTCCTCAAGGGTCAGTTCTTGATCCCCTTCTGTTGTCTATCTACACTCACTCCCTTTGTGAACTCATTCGCTCCCATGGCTTCAACTATTATCTTTATGCTGATGACACCCAAATCTACATCTCTGCCCCTGCTCTCTCTCCCTCCCTTCAGGCTCGCGTCTCCTCCTGCCTTCAAGACAGCTCCACCTGGATGTCTGCCCGCCATTTAAAACTCAATATGCCCAAGACCGAACTTCTTATCTTCCCTCCCAAACCCTGCCCTCTCTCTGGCTTTCCCATCACTGTTGACGGCACTACCATCCTTCCTGTCTCACAAGCCCGCAACCTTGGTGTCATCCTCGACTCTGCTCTCTCGTTCACCCCTCACATCCAATCCGTCACCAAAAACCGCCACTCTCACCGCCACAACATCGCCAAGATCTGCCCTTTCCTCTCCATCCAAACCGCTACCTTGTTGGTTCAATCTCTCATCCTATCCCGACTGGATTACTGCATCAGCCTCCTCTCTGATCGCCCATCCTCCTGCCTCTTCCCACTTCAATCTATACTTCATGCTGCTGCCCGGATCATCTTTGTGCAGAAACACTCTGGGCATGTTACTCCCCTCCTCAAAAATCTCCAGTGGCTACCAATCAACCTACGCATCAGGCAAAAACTCCTCACTCTTGGCTTCAAGGCTCTCCATCACCTTGCCCCCTCCTACCTCCCCTCTCTTCTTTCCTTCTACAACCCAGCCCGCACCCTCCTCTCCTCTGTCAGTAACCCCCTCACTGTGCCTCGTTCTCACCTGTCACACCGTCAACCCCCGGCCCATGTCCTCCCCCTGGCCTGGAATGGCCTCCCTCTGCACATCCGCCAAGCTAGCTCTCTTCCTCCCATCAAAGCCCTACTGAGAGCTCACCTTCTCCTGGAGGCTTTCCCAGACTGAGCCCCCTCCTTCCTCTCTCCCCCATTCATTCATTCATTCAATCGTATTTATTGAGCACTTACTGTGTGCAGAGCACTGTACTAAGCGATTGGGAAGTACAAGTTGGCAACATATAGAGACGGTCCCTACCCAACAGTGGGCTCACAGTCTAGAAGGGAAATGGCAGTGCTGGGAAATGGCAAATAAGGGCAAGCAGAGATTCGGGTGTGTTGTTTCACTTTCATGCCCTGAGTAAATGCTTTGGCCTAAACCGCAAAATGAATCGATCGGGAGAGCTATGTTCTCTTCATTTCCTTAAAGAAGCTTCAATGCTCTCAGGGTATCTCATTTACCAAGACCTTTCTGGAGGTGTCTTAGATAAACATTTGAACTCGCCCCGGGAGAGAGTGACTTAAGAAAAAAAAATGAAATCAAACAATAGTGAACACTTAATATTTTGTAACCATCTATCCATTGCTGACACATTATTGTTGCTCCGTTGCTTCCCCATCCCCCCGCCCTACCTCCTTCCCCTCCCCACAGCACCTGTATATATGTTTGAACAAATTTATTACTCTATTTTACTTGTACATACTTACTATTCTATTTATTTTGATTTGTTAATATGTTTTGTTGTCTGTCTCCCCCTTCTAGACTGTGAGCCCGCTGTTGGGTAGGGACCGTCTCTATATGTTGGCAACTTGTACTTCCCAAGCACTTAGTACAGTGCTCTGCACACAGTAAGTGCTCAATAAATACGATTGAATGAATGACTGAATGAATATTGAGTACTTACTGTGTGCTTAGCACAGTATTAAGCATTGGGAGAGTACAATGTAACAATAAGCAGACACATTCCCTGCCCACAGTGAGATCAGAGTCTAGAATGGTCTTTTCTGTAACCCATCCACCAAAAACAAATTGCCAAGAAGTGTTTAGTATGTAATTTTTTGTATATAATTTGTACATAGTTTTGTTTATATAATTTTTTAAAAATAAGAATATATATACATATATATTTACACACATATATACTTAATTTTTAAAATTGTACTCCCTCCAAGGCAAAAAAAAATCATCCTTCACCAAAAGGAAGGGAATGTGTCTCTTTGTTGTTGTATTGTACTTTCCCAAGTGCTTAATACAGTGCTCTGCACACATTGAGTGCTCAATAAATACAAATGAATAAATGAATACCAAAGTCACATTAATTCATGAGAGGAGACAAGAAGTTCAAGGAGGTAGATTTAGGGGTCCTTTCTCTTGAGAATTCCCTTCATCATATGTTAAATAATTTATACTCAATGTGAGTCTGATGAGAAATGATTTTTAGGCTCAGTTGCTTTTGAAGTCACTAATGTGATGTATCTAATGCTGCTGTGGTTAAGGAACTTTTCTTCTTTCCTCAAACATTTGGTGTCCCCATGCGGCCATAAAGAGGAAAGACAAGGTTCCAAGCAAACATCTGTGGGGAAGTTTGCTGTAACTAGAAACCACTGACTGCTGCCAGTGAGGAAGGAAAGAAGGGAAAGAAAGTAGAATACAGGATTAACTCATTTTTAAAGGCTGAAAAAATGGATAAATTCACAAATTAGTTAAGCAGTCTTTGAAAATAATCTTTCCTTACATAGTTGCAAGCAATTAACCAAAATAGTGTCTGCTAATGAGTTTTATGCGATTCAGCCTGTTAACAGAATGCATTTTGCAGTTTGAGGATAAACCATAGTTAAAAATACAAAATGAGATATGATTGGCCATGATTATTGTATATGCAAAATAAGAAATAAGCAGAGAAACAAGGTTTGTGACATTATTCCAGGGAAAGAACAGTGATGGAGGGATATAGTGTTAATTAGTAAGAGGTGAACATCCAAGGGATTGCAAGTGATGGTATTCACCAAGAAACCTGAACCTGTGAAAAGAAAAGAACAGTACTAACCCCCATGGCCACACACTGGAGACCACCACTATATATTTAGTGATAATTTTTATATTTTTATTAATGACATTTGTTAAGCACTTACTGTGTGCCAGGCACTGTATTAAGTGCTGGGGTGAAATCATGTCAATCAGATTGGACACAGTCCCTGTCCCACAAGGGGCTCACAGTCTTAATCCCCATTTTACAAATGAGGTAACTGAGGTGTAGAAAAGTTAAGTGATTTGCCCAAAGTCACACAGTCTCCCAGGCCAGTGCTCTGTCCACTACGCCAAGCTGCTTCCCATTACTATTACCCATTGTGAAAAAAAAAATCAGATCTGTCTATAAGATATGCTTAAGAAAATGCAATGTAAAAATGCTCTGCATCTTATAGACCATTACCTCCTGGTGGCTGAAGAGGCACCTAGTTACTTATATTTGTAAAATCGGTCCGTCAATACTATTGTGGTGCTATTACGATCTTTGAAGGCTTGGCTCTGAGCCTCTTCATTTTATAGAATTGCGGCACTTTCAGAAACGCTAGCCTTAGAGGGTGTTACCATGGAGTAAGATCGACTTACAGCAATTTCTTGAACCTTGACACTTCAGTGCTTCTAAAGCACTCCTGCAATGTTCTATTCTAAAATCTTGGTCAGGGAGAAAGGGAAAGAAGGGGAAAAGAGGAGAGTGGGGGAGGGGAAAAGGGAGAGCATGACCCTAGAACATGAGAAGTGACCTGAATGTGAGGGGTAAAGACATGAAGAGAGAGGGGAGTACTTCAGACAAGACATGACACTTGAAGTGGGCATAGTTTCTACATATCAAAAACATCTTTTCTCTACAATTCCATATAAAATTCTTCTTTAGACACTCCTTCCTCTTGAGAAAGAAGGGGAGACATCAGAAGCAGATTCATCTGAACTAAATATGATCTGTTCTTTTAGATATGGCTTAAACTGTATGAGAGGTCTCTTATCTTGGGCTCAGGAGATGAATGAGGGGAGAAGAGATTTGAGCAGGAACCTGGAGTCAGCCTTTGGGAGAGAGAAGAAGTAGCTAATAAAAGGGGGAGAACCTCCATCTTGGACTCTCCTCACCCTCCCCACCCGCTCCGTACTGTGGACATTGACAGAAAAAGGTTTCCTCCTCTCACCATGGGGTGGAAGGGGCATCTGAAGCCTCATGTTAGTATTGGAAATAGTAAGGAATCCTGTAGCTTTAACTTACAGGAACTTGCTAGGGGTTGGTAAAATCTCTAGGTAGTGGTGGATTAATCTAAAAAGACAACCATTATGGGACAGAATTTCCTGGCCCATAATTTTTAACTTTCTGTCAAGAAGGGAATTAACGCCTCATGTGTGTTACTTTTGTTATTTTTCTATTCATAATTTTCCCTAAACTAAGGGCCTTCATCCTTCAAAAAGAGTTCAAGCATTCAAGCACAAGTATTCTGATTATGCTCTAACTTTTATTCTTTTTCCCCTTTTTTCAGTTTGAATAAATGAATAGCCCCACCTGAAACAGGGCTGCATTATATACCCAAATCCTTGTAAATAAATTATGAAGTCAATTAATTTTGGAGGGAATTCAAGAATTTAATAAACACAGCTTCTGAAAATTGTTATGAAACCTTGTAGGCAGTCTCTGCAACTTTATCTAATATGCTAAAAAATACAGCTACAAGAGTTCCAAGTTAGGAAATCAGAGAACCCATTACCTTTGTTTTCGAAAGGATAGGAGCAGCTCGATCAAGTAGCATTTCCACAACCTGTTCATGTCCACTTCTAGCGCCACAGTGGAGTGGTGTAAGCCCATCCTATTGAAAGAAAACAATCATTTCAATGAACTCCTATTGACTTCTACACATGGAGAAAATATGTCATTTCACCATTCTACATAAGTGTCTTGGGGCACCATATGCACATAAGAAATACCTTTTGCTTTGATATTTTGGTGGTCTGAATGGATAAATAATCAGTGTCTTGGGGCACCAAATGCACATAAGAAATACCTTTTGCTTTGATATTTTGGTGGTCTGAATGGACAAATAATCATTTCAATAAATTGTGAATATTTATTGAGTGCTTACTATGTGCAGACCACTGTACTAAGTACTTGGGAGGGTACAGTTCGATAAAATTAATAGGCATGGTTCCCACCCTCAAAGAGCTAGTGGGAGAGACAGACATTAAAATAAATTACAGATGTTCACTGGATAAGAACCAGGACATGATAAGAAAGTAGAAAGATATTTTATGGGGATGACATCATATCTTATCACCAAACCAACAGCCCAATCCTAGTCGTTTTAGTATTTAAAAATTTCCTTAAATAAAAACATCCCCTTAAATTTGTGAAGTGTTACAGTCTGATTTCAATTTTTTTGCCTTTTTTAAAAATCCAGTAGACAGTTTGGATGAAATTTGCCTTGTGCAGCATGCTAGAGATAAACAGTTTTAAGCAAGTCAACATAAAGACAAATCAAGTGGTGAAGCTTATGCCAATTAAAACCAACAAAACCCAACAACCTGAAATTTAAAAAGAGATTTAATACAACCATTTTTTAGAATGGAAAATCTTCAAATCATAAACACTCAGCCTCAAATTTGTTGAAGTTACATCGAACAGTCAGTTCACTCTATAGAAATCATATCATGCCTCAAAGTGTATAATACAGGTTAACATTCTATTCAAATACTACCAGATAAGCTAAGATGTTTTGTGAATATATACTAAAAAATTAACATTTTTAATTTCCCAAGAAAGGTACTTTAAGAATCTAGAGTTGATAACATATTTTCTAAAACTACTGAACAAAGGAACTGAAATGCATTTGCAGCCAACTCATTTACCCTTAAAACCTGCAAATCTCTTACAATAGACTATCCAAATTCATTCCATTCCAGTTCATCTGGGGTAAGTAGGCAATATGTATTATTAAACGTATAATCAACAAAAATTAGCATCTCAAAACAGCTCAAGTCAGTGTGAATCCCTTGTAATCTTGTAATGCAGTCATATCTATTATGTGTTGCCAGTGAAACTGAATTTATTTTTCTACCTTTTTCTTGATTTGTGTTGTTCAAGACATCATATCTGTAATTTATTTATTTACATTAATGTCTGTCTCCCCATCTAGACTGTAAGCTCACTGTGGGCACAGAATGTGTCTGTTTATTGTAGGATTGTACTCCCCCAAGTACTTGTGCTCTGAACACAGTAAGCGCTCCATAGATGTGACCGACTGACTGATTTCAGAACTCACAGAGCAAACCTCTGTCTCCTGAGTCATATCATTTACTTGGGTTTGTGTCAGCCAGAAGCTATCCACAATTTGTAGTTCTTTTGATGATGATGATGGCATTTATTAAGCGCTTACTATGTGCACAGCACTGTTCTAAGTGCTGGGGAGGTTACAAGGTGATCAGGTTGTCCCATGGGGGGCTCACAGTCTTAATCCCCATTTTACAGATGAGGTAACTGAGGCACAGAGAAGTTAAGTGACTTGCCCAAAGTCACACAGCTGACAATTGGCGGAGCCGGGATTTGAACCCATGACCTCTGACTCCAAAGCCCATGCTCTTTTCCACTGAGCCACGCTGCTTCTCTAGCCACGCTGCTTCTCTTAGGATACTGGTGAATATAAAATGATACTTTTGATGTGAAGTAAACAAAATTTTAAAAGTTTTTGTTTTTCATTAGTCTTTGAAATGAGTGATTAAAGTGATTTATTATAAATCATTATTACTATTATATCATAATATAATACATTATAATATTATTATAAAGTTATTTATCATGATATTAAGCACTTGCTCTGAGACGAGCATTGTGCTAAGCAGTGGGATAGAAAAGCAGCATGACTCAATGGAAAGAGCAGGGGCTTGGGAGTCAGAGGTCATGGGTTCAAATCCCGGCTCTGTCAATTGTCAGCTGTGTGACCTTGGGCAAATCATTTAACTTCTTTGTGCCTCAGTGACCTCATCTGTAAAATGGGGATTAAGACTGTGAGCCCCACGTGGGACAACCTGATCAACTTGTACCCTCCCCAGCACTTAGAACAATGCTTTGCACATAGTAAGTGCTTAATAAATGCCATTATTATTATTATTATTATAACAAGACAGTCAGATGGGATACTGTCCCTGTCCCACGGAGGACTCAGTCTGAGAGGGAGGGAGACTAGGTATTTGATTCCCATTTTACAAAGAAACTGAGGCACTGAGAAGTCAGGTGACTTGCCCATAGCCACACAGAAGGCAAGTAGCACTTGTATATATATTTGTACAGATTTATTACTCTATTTTACTTGTACATATTTACTATTCTATTAATTTTGTTAATGATGTGCATATAGCTTTATTTCTATTTGTTCTGAAGATTTTGACACCTGTCTACATGTTTTGTTTTGTTGTCAGTCTCCCCCTTCTAGACTGTGAAGCTGTTGTTGGGTAGGGACCATCTCTATATGTTGCCGACTTGTACTTCCCAAGCACTTAGTATAGTGCTCTGCACACAGTGAGCGCTCAATAAATATGATTGAATGAATGAAGTAGCAGGGTTGGGAGTGAAGCCTATATTTCTTGATTCCCAGTCCTGTGGGTTGGTTTTTTTTTTTCCCCACCTGGGCACATTGTTTCTCACATAATATTTTATAGCTGAGGTGCCAAGTACCTTATAGCCAGTACCCTTTCAATTGCCATTTGGTTTGGAGCACTTTTCAACCCAATCTTGAAGCTGCAAGTTCATCTGAATCTTGTGCAAATTCACCATGACACTTTTCAGTGGTATATGGAGCTTCAAATACCAGAATATCCTCCAGGATACTCTACTCAGAGAACTAGATGCAAGATGTCACGATCACATAGCTACCCCGGAATAAACAACCCAGCTGTAATAACATTTTCAGGTCAGCTGAAAACTAAAGTCTGGATTTTATTATGTTACATAAAACCCTGCAGGATGTTTTTATAGCTATATTATGCTTATTGATATTCCACTCTGAAAAACAGAAATTCTTTGGTGAATGATGAGATTTATAAAGGTGGAATGGCCTTCTTTGGAGGTATATGTTTGAATATGATAAGCCTTTCCCCACCCAGCCCACCAAAGAGATAAGAGATTTGATTAGACAATTGTCTCTCTTGCTTTGAATGAATTGAAAAGTATGTAGTTTGCCTTCTTTCAAGTTTAATTCAACTTTAAGGTCCTTTTCCAAGTCATTTAAACAAGGCTTTCTTATAGAGTG
Organism: Tachyglossus aculeatus; assembly: GCF_015852505.1. NCBI lineage: Eukaryota > Metazoa > Chordata > Mammalia > Monotremata > Tachyglossidae > Tachyglossus > Tachyglossus aculeatus. The sequence goes on along the minus strand of NC_052068.1, from coordinate 52,341,048 downwards.
TTCTTCGTTCCAGTGAATCTGCTTTCTCTTGCTTTGTTTTCTGTCCAGGAGCCATGCTACTTTGCATAACCATTCATCAGAATGTCCTCCCTCCTCAAATCTGACAGACAATTGCTCTCTCCACCTTCAAAGTCTTATTGAGGGCACATCTTCTCCAAGAGGCCTTCCCTGACTAAACCCCATTTTCCTCTTCTCCCACAACCTTCTGCATAGCCCTGACCTGCTCCCTTTGGTCAGCATTTATGATGATGATGGCATTTATTGAGCACTTACTAAGTGCAAAGCACTGTTCTAAGCGCTGGAAGTAATCAGGTTGTCCCATGTGGGGCTCACAGTCTTCATCCCCATTTTACAGATGAGGTAACCAAGGCACAGGGAAGTTAAGCGACTTGCCCAAGGTCACACAGCAGACAAGTGGCAGAGTCAGGATTAGAACCCACGTCATCTGACTCCCAAACCCATGCTCCTTCCACACTGAGCCACACTGCTTCAATTTATGTTCATAACTAATCTATTTATTTATATTAATGTCTCTCGACTGCAAGCTTGTTGTGGGCAAGGAATGTGTCTGTTCATTGTTGCATTCTACTCTCCCAAGCGCTTAGTACAGTGCTCTGCACACAGTAAGCACTCAATAAATATGAATGAATGAATGAATGAATGAATTAGAGCACTTGGCAAACAAATATTATCTTTAGGTGACCATGATTTGCCTGGAGTCACACAGGTAACTGGAAATCACAATGTCTGATGGTGGCCCAGAATTTTCCCTCAGAATTACCAATTGCCAGCTCCCTGCCTAAACTGTATTCCTTGTGGAGATGTTAATTTTTGGGAAATTAATTTGGTGATATGGAATTATGAGAAAGTGCTTCTAGTATTCCCTGTTCTCTAGTTCAAAATTTGAAATCAATCACATTTCTTTTGTACATTCAATCATATTTATTAAGTGCTTACTTTGGGCAAAGCACTGGACAAAGCACTTGGGAGAGTACAATATAATCATAAACAGACACATTCTAGAGGACTTAGTGCAACATGGCATTTTCTGCTGCCACAGCATCCTCAGCACCCTTTTCCACATTGGCCAGGGTGGTATCTGGCTTTCAAGACCTGGGCTTGTGGCAATCAATCAATCGACTATCTTCATTGAGCACTTACTGAGCACCATACTAAGTGCTTAGGAGAGTACAATATAACAGATTTGGTAGACATGCTCCATGCCCACAAGGAACTTACAGTCTAGAGGGGAAGGGAAAAGGCAGAGAAGAATGACCATTGGGCAATTTTAGGGGTTGACGTGCCAAGTTGATTCAGTTTCTTCTTCACCCCTAGCTAGGGCTCCCATCCCCAGGAGATCCTTGTGGTCCAGACTGACCCTGGGAAGAGGGGCGTAGGTAATTTTTGGGTCCAGAGGTCTAGTTTGGACCAGATGCCACCTGACATCCCTGGAATCACAGAACAGTGACCGAAATCCAAGGGGAAAACATAAAACTGCAGTATTCCTGGCATGTCAGTTTAGAGACATGGCATGGCATGTTAGAGAAGCAGTGTGGCTCAGTGGAAAGAGCACAGGCTTGGGAGTCAGAAGTCATTGGTTCTAATCCCGGCTCCAACACTTGTCAGCTGTGTGACTTTGGGCAAGTCACTTAACTTCTCTATGCCTCAGTTCCCCCATCTGTAAAATGGGAATTAAACCTGTGAGCCCCATGTGGGACAACCTGATTACCTTATATGCCCTCCAGCGCTTAGAACAGTGTTTGGCACATAGTAAGCGCTTAACAAATGCCATCATTAGTATTATGTCATAGTCTTTGGATCCTTGGATTCAACCAGAACCCTTAAGGCTACTGCCAACTGACCCAGTGCCCTAGAGAGCAGGAACAGGTCCAAAACTTAAACAAAGGGTTCAGATGAGAAGACCGTCTTCTCTGAAACCATCTTAGGGCCAAATGGTGGCTGAATGCCAGTCGGCTCCCTGTTCCTAGATCTCTTTAGAACTCAACCTGCCCAGAATGACCTTTCTTTGGCTGAATGTATTTCCAGAAGACCTACAAGCAGCTTGGAACACCCAAGGAAGGATGCCAGGAAAATGAAATGCATGCAGCAGGGAGTAGTGGGCAACGATGGACAGAGAGGAGATATCCATGGACACAGTAAGGGAGGGAAACAAAATTGACCTTGGCAAGTGGCATTATTTTATTCATCTAATAGTTCTTTTACTTCACTTCTCTAGCCTTTAAGCTCGTTGTGGTCAGGGAATGAATGTGTTTGTTCATTGTTAAATTGTATTCTCCAAAGTGCTTAATACAGTGCTTTGCACACAGTAAACGCTCAATAAATATGATTGAATGAATGAAAGAGGTTCTGACCAGAATATGTCTTTAGCAGAAAGAAGTTGAGTTAAAATATATACATATATATACATATATATATACATATATATATACACACATTCAATGTGTGTTTTTTAACTACCCATATGTTCTTGTGTATATTATTTTTAGAATGTTTCTTTTCTCCAGTGGAAAATACTCAAATCACCAATGTTAGGATTTTCTTCCTAGCATCTATTTATGTGTAGGGCTGCCTTTTCTAAGAGGCTGCATTAGAAAGAGTAGAAAGAGTAGAAATGAGAAAGGTACACGACTACCCTTTAAGACTGGGTAGCTTACCCAAATTGGTTCTGTAGCCCTTTGAAGTCAATGTAAAATTCAGGGCTATTTGACAAAGACTATCCTGACCCACACAGAACTGATGTTGGGGTCTATTTAAAATTGATTATTCACACCTACGAAAGTAAATGGGGCCAAGTTGACTGTGTACCCTGGGTGGTACCAATCACAAAAACTTGTGTCTACCCCAAGCTTAGCACATATGCATTGATATTTATTCATTCATTCAATCGTATTTATTGAGCGCTTACTGTGTGCAGAGCACTGTACTAAGCGCTTGGGAAGTACAAGTCGGCAGCATATAGAGATCGTATCTACCTAACAATGGGCTCACAGTCTAGAATGGGGAGACAGACAACAAAACAAAACATGTTAAGCCCTTACTACGTGTTAAGTGCTTGGACGTGAACATGCCCGCGTGCGCACACACACACACGCACGCGCGTGCACACACACACACACACGGGGTTTGGCCTAAGAACTGTTTTGATTTTCTTTAGAGGCTTATGGGTTGCCCATTAGACGATATGGTGAGATCAGTGGATCAGGTCTAGGCAGAAGGTTCAACATCTCTGGTATTGTTAGAAAGGTGAGAGGGGCAGCTTGGGCAATGGGAGAAAGGGACAAGATGGACCATAAATGGGATAGAACCATGAATCCACAAAAGTACTTCAATGACGGAGCACAATTCCTTGCACTGATGGATAGAAGGAGAAGTGGTCTAAGAAGGGGAATGTCACTCTGCAGTCCACAGAACCTAACTCTAACTCTGATCCCATGTCGGGTTTGGTGTTAACCTTTGATTTGGCTGTACATCCATGAGCTGCAATTTAGAAATCGGCTGGCCTATTGCTAATCCAGTGTAAAATAATATGTATTCCACTATATAACCCCTGGGCTTTCCAGAACAATTAATAAACAACATTTAACTACCAGTGTCCATTCCAGGACAGATATCATAAGTAAAGCCCAAGAAACAACAAAAATGCAGCTCAGGGCAGATCATACTCTTACTTATTTATGAATACAGAGGCTATCATCTACAGTCATGAAGGTCTAACAAGTGTTTGTTCCCGTCCTCCTGGTTAAGCTTAGCCCAATTCTGTGGTAAGATTCCACTGCTGTTAGCCAAAGCTAAAATAAAGATGGATTTCAGTGAGGGACCAGCAATGACTGTAGGGGAAGAAATACAGGATTGAAATGTTGACTTGAGCTTTCCCATTCTAAAAGGAACCTGGTACTTTTGGTACTTTGCGTTTTGTTTTTCAGGAGACACTTAGTGAAGTAAATAGTACAAATGAGTACTTGCTGTGTGCAGAGTATTTGCTGTGTGCAGAGCACTGTGTTATGCATTGGGCATTGATTACAAGAAGATAACAATAGCATTCCATTCCAGAAAGCTTTCCACCCTTGTGTCACTAAATTGGAGAGCTGAAATTAGTATTTATGAACAATTTTGCTTTCTTTTTCCAAGACTTTCCTTCTCCCTCCCTCCTCCTCTGACATTTTAGTTGACTCCCTCCCCTTCACCCACACACCCAATCATTTGCTAATCCTTTCATCCAGAGAGAAGGGAATCTTTGATAGTGAGGGGAAGAAATGAGTCTACAAATTCTTCGTATATTCTACACTTTCTTCCACAGAAATTATGCATGGATGGATGCCTGCCAGGAATCCAGTCTCTCCACTATTGATCTTGCTATTCCTGTTGAAATCCAGAACTATCCATTACTAGTAGGCATGCTAAGAATCAAATCATCTGACTAGTTTTCTGTCTAATTTTTCAAGTCTTTCCCTACCAAAATCCTAACTAGCTTCACTTGATTCTAGGACTTCACAAACACTGAAACGTTTGCTTAAAAGGGAACAAAAAAATGAGAGCAAAAATCTGTCTGAGAGAAGAGCCAACAAAACAGAAATTCAAAGTGGTATGGAAAATAAGTCTCCTTAGAACTTCAGTGATGGATGGGTATGTCTTTAGAGGAGAAGTAACTCCCAAACCTCACTCCCCACCAGGCTTTAGCAAGCAAACTTTCCTTTCTGCTCAGGAGCCCTAATCTCCCCAGAGGCTCTCTTAGGGATGATACTTCAAATCAGTGAAGGCTTGGGAGAACAACAAAGCTCCTCTGGAGTGGGAAGACATTCTGTCTCTCCAGCCCATTCTTAGGTGTCCGGTCTAAGAAAAGATGGGTCCATTCAGGACCAACAATTTTCAAGCTCAATCTGGAGGTGGGGAAGAGTTGAAAGAGTGGAACCATGTATTAGAACAGTGGTTGCACCTTTCCCACCAGACCCAGGGTGTGAGCCATTAATTCTGGGGGTGATTTGATTCTGCAGAGGCTAAGGCTCCTAGATCCAAAGGATCTGGAGAAGGGGCAGGTCACAAGCACTTAGAACAGTGCTTTGCACATAGTAAGTGCTTAATAAATGCCATTTAAAAAAATCAGGGGGTCTAGGGCAACTTCCCTCATTTGACCTACCCAAAATCCTACCTTGCCTGTGGTGTAACCTTGGGCAAGTTGCTTAAATCCTTCTTGCCTCAGTTTTCTGTAAAATGTAAAATGGGGATTCACTACCTGTTTTTCCTTCTACTTATCAATCCATCAATGGTATTTATTGAGTGCTTAATGTGTGCAGAGGACTGTATTAAGAAGTTGGGAGAGTACAACACAGGTGGTAGATATGTTCCTTTCCCATGAGGAGCTTACAATCGAGCGGGGAAACAGACATTAATATAAATAAATAAATTCCATATATGTAGAGAAGTGCTGTGGGGGTGAGGGTGAGGTGATACTCCCATACTTAAAGGGTAAAGATCCAAGTGCAAAGGTGGGGAGAGTGGTGGCCTGTTGCATATGGAGGGGGAGGGAGTTCCAGGTCAAAGGTCAGATGTGGGCAAAGGGTCAATGGAGAAATAGATGAGATCAGGTTACAGTGAGCAAGCTGGCACTACAGGAGTGAAGTGTGTGGATTTAGCTGTAGTGGGAAATCCGCGGGGTATGGCAAGAGGGGTGAGCCGATTGAGTGCTTTAAAGCCTATGGTAAGGAGTTTCTGTTTGATACGCAGGTGGATGAATAACCAAGCATCAGCATGGCTTAGTGGTAAAAGCAAAGGTTTGGGATTCAGAGGACCTGGGTTTTAATCCCAGCTCCACCACTTGCCTGCTGTGTGACCTTCAAGATTGTGAGCCTGAGGTGCGCAGGGATTGTCTCAATTTGTTGCTGAATTGTACTTTCCAAGTGCTTAGTACAGTGCTCTGCATGCAGTAAGCCCTCAATAAATATGATTGAATGAATGAATGAATCTTGGGCAAGCCACTTGACTTCTCTATGCCTCAGTTACCTCATCTGTAAAATGGGGATTAAGACTGTGAGCCCCACATGGGACAACCTGATTACCTTGTATCTACTGCAGTGCTTAGAACAGTGCTTGGCATATAGTAAGCACTTACCAAATACCATTATTATTATTCTTGAGAAGTGGGGAGATGTGGAGTGGACATTTTTAGTCTGTGGAGTGAAAAGGGCAGAAGCCACATTGGAGGGGGTCAAAAAAGAATTGGAGAAGAGGAAGTGGAGGCAGAGTGGGTGCAGATAACTCTCAGAGTTTGGAGATGAATGGTGGGAGGGTGATTATTAGAGTGATCTATGGAGTCAAGGGACGTTGTTTTTTAAACCACAGGATACATGAACACATTTGAAAGCAGGGGGAAGGTGTCTGTACTGTGTGTTTTCTTCTTCTCCATTTCCAATAAATAATAATATTGATAGTAATAATAACAATTATGGTATTTGTTAAGTGCTTACTATATGCCAGGCACTATACTAAATGCTGGGGTGGATTCAAGCAAATCGGGTTGGACAAAGTCCCTGACCCAGCTGTGGGGCTCACAGTCTCAATCCCATTTTACAGATGAAGTAACTGAGGACCAGAGAAGTGAAGTGACTTGCCCAGGGATGCACAGCAGACAAGAGGTAGAACCGGGATTAGAACCCATGACCTTGTGACTCCCAGGCCCGTGCTCCATCCACTTCGCCAATGGTATTTATTTGAGAGCTGACTGGGAGCAGAACACTATAGTAAGTGGTTGGGAGAGTATAATACAACAGAGTTATTTGATATGTTCCCTGCTCCTAAGGATCTTACAATCTAGAGGGGAAGCAGACATTAATATGAATTACCAAATGTAGCACTTCCCACACTTCAGAGAATCAAAGTTCGAGTCTGTTCATGTATTACACACTTACCCTTGTTTTGGCATCAATTTTAGCTCCTCGATCAAGCAGTAGTTTTACCATATTGGCATTTCCTCTCTTAGACGCCACATGCAAGGGTGTGATATCATTCTGTTGGGGAGAAAAAAAAATTAGTTTGTTCCTGTGGATTGCAAAGAGTTTGTTCAGATCACCACCAACTCCTTGTTCAAATATTTTCCTCTGACAAGTAACAACAGCTTTATTTTCCCTCAAAGGATGGGGAAAGGATGAACATATGATGACATGGCTCTTTAGCTGGGAGCCTCCTTAGGGAGAAGGGTCTGGTCTATTTGGTTTGAATGAGAAGGCTCAATATGACACGATGGTTCTTGGAAGATTTTCTGCTCTGATGTCATGCATCTGGAACTCAGTGTATCTCCCCTCATACTCTTGAACATTGCATCAAGGCTAAGACTAGGTTTAAATACTTTCATATTGTTGAATCCCTTAAACCACAACACTTCTCAGAGTGTGCCTTGAGTTGTCAAGGGGTGGAAATAAAGTTAATCTCTTGGCTCTGCTTGAAAAACTGTGCATGAAATTTTTTTCAGGGCATATCAATAACCAAGGTCTGTTGGACCCATAGATTTTGAATGGGTTTATGGGTCCACATCAGCACTGAAAACCAATCCTTGTTTTTTCACCTGATGTCAAGAAGCAGACATATTATTATTATTACTATTATTATTATTATTATCATTATATTTGTTAAGCTCTTACTATGTGCCAGGCACTGTACTAAGCGCTGTGGTGGGTTGGACAAAGTCCCTGACCCAAATGGGGCTACCAGTATAAATCCCGTTTTACAGATGAAGTAACTGAGGCCCAGTTGCCGCAAATGGGGCTCAGTTTTAATCCCCATTTTACAGATGAGGTAATTGAGGCACAGAGAAGTGAAGTGACTTTCCCAAGGTCACGCAGCAGATAAGTGGCAGAGCCAGAATTAGAACGCAGTTCCTTCCAACTCCCAGCCCCATTAGGCTTCTCTCAATCAGAAAAAAAGGGTGAAGTCCATTGTGGTTTCTTGGAGGGCATTTACTGTAACAATAATTTCCTTTACCAGGGTATATATTTTTGTCTTCCACGGAGATAATCAAATAGACTGTATACTTCTTGTGGGCAAGGAATGTGTTTACCAACTCAATTACATTTTACTCACCCAAGCACTGCACACAGTAAGCACTCAATAAGTGATTGATTGATTGATATTTATTCACAAGTAAGGTTATCTATTTTGGGGGGCTAATTCCCACTTCTCAGCATAATGGGATTCAACTTTGCTCTCACACACATAAGAACGCACTCAGTGGAACCAGATTTATCAGAGGCCTCTTTAGAGCCCATTGACTTTCCCACTGCCCGATGACTGGTTTCAAATCCACAGAATTAAAACAGAAAGGCCTAAGTACAAAGCGTATAAGGTCAAGAAACAGGTATACTGCCTTGGTTTTCAAGGGGCTGTTTTTCTGTCCTTTGGGGCGAATGATAACAGCTGGTAGGATGAAATTAGCTTCCCGATGACTGCACAGCTAAATTTTACGGGAAGCATCTGTCACCCAGCTGAACGCATCAGTTGAACCTCTGATGAACTGCAGTGTGGTGGAGTCGAAGAGACTTGGGTCACGGATGGTTCGGAAATGCTCTCCCAGCAGCCCTGCAGCAGGTAGGAAAGTCCACCTCACTGAGGCTGAAACAGAATGGGCTGCAAGCTTTCCTGGAACTGAACTGGTTTGTGCAGGGAATGATAAGGAGTGCAGGATATTTTGCAGCCAACCTCTTTTGCCTTAGTTGGATTTAATTATCATTGTTCCAGGTAGACTAATTTTAGGGGGAACATATTGCCAGTTCCATTATTGTGAGTTTTCACATTTGTCCAATCCCCCAACACGCAACGTGAAAAGCACCGTGGTCTAGTGGAAAGAGCACGGGCCTGAGAGTCAGAGAATTTAGGTTCTAATCCTGACTCTGCCACTGGCCTGCTATGCGACCTTGGACAAATCATTTAACTTTTGTGTGCCTAGTTTTCTCATATGCAAAATGGGGATTCAATACCTGTTCTCCCTCTCTCTTAGACTGTGAGCCCAATATGGGACCGGGACAGTGTCTAACCTGATTAATCTGGTTCTAGCCCAATTCTTAGTACCGTGCTTGGCACAGAGTATGAGCTTAATAAATACCATATCGTCATCACCACACAAAGACAACAAGCACTACAATCTCACATATGTGTGGTACATGTTTAGAGTTTTAAAGATTCCATAGACTTCTCCAGCCTTCTTGCTCCTCTAAAGCCAACCTACTCACTGTAGATCTCATCTATCTCGCCGCCAACGACTCGCCCGCATCCTGCCTCTGGCCTGGAGTGCCCTCCTTCATACCCAGCAGACAATCATGCTCTCCGTCTTCAAAGCCTTATTAAAAGCACAATCTTCCAAGAAGCCTGTGACTGTGACTTGCTCCCTTTATTCATCCCCCCTCCCAACCCCACAGCACTTATGCACATATCTGTAATTTCTTTAATAATAATTATGGTATTTGTCAAGCGCTTACTACATGCCAAGCACTGTTCTAAGCACTGGGGTAGATACAAGGTAATCTGGATGTCCCACATGGGACTCACAGTCTTAATCCCCATTTTCCAGATGAGGTAACTGAGGCAAAGAGAAGTTAAGTGACTTTCCCAAAGTCACACAGCGGATAAGTAGAGGAGTCAGGATTAGAACCCATGACCTCTGACTCCCAAGCTGGTGCTCTTTCCACTAAGCCACTGCTAATGCCTGCCTCTAGACTTTAAGGTCATTATGAGCAAGGAATGTGTCCATTTATCATTATATTATACTTTCCTAAGTGCTCTGCACACAGTAAGCGATCCGCAACTATTGAATAAATGAACCACTTATCCCTCAGTCCCACAGCACTTAAGTACATATCCATAACTTATTTATTTATTTTAATGTCTGTCTCTCCCTCTAGACTGTATGCTCACTGGGGACAGAGAACGTGTCTACCAACTCAGTTATACTGTGTTCTGCTAAAAGCTTAGTATTAAGCTCTGCGCTCAGTAAGCGCTCAATAAATACAACTGATAGATTTATTCCATAAAAGCTCCCTCCTTGCTGGCTCTCCCTTGAAGGCAATCAGAATTTCAGAAAATGGAGCTTCTCCAAGTGGAGCAACTACCCTTCCTATAATCGGACAATGGCTCCTGGGTGAGATTAAAGATTAGAACAAGTAAACAGGAACCAAGACTGGGGCAAAACACACCACACTTAATAGCTTCCCTCTAAGATAAGGATCCTTACATTCATTCCCTAGAGGTATCCTAAGACTCTAGAGACAGATGGCAACAGGGCTTTCTTCAGCTTGTTAAATCTCCGAATCATTATGTCAAACCACATCCAGGCTAGAGTCTCCTTTATCCTCATGCTCTGTTCAATCATGGCTACTTGTTACTTTCACTGCTGGGTCGAGATTTGCAAACTTCAACCTTGGGCTGAAAGAACATTTTCTTTGGTAATTCTGATGAAAGTGACGGGGGCAATAATGGAGAAGTGATCTAGTGGCAGAGAAACAGACTTCTGCCTCTAAGAAGCAGCTTTAAACCAAAGGATTCAATGTAATGATTTCTAGTTGCCCTACAATTTCCACCATTTGCGAAACAGCATGGCTTAGTGGAAAGAGCAAGGGCTAGGGAGACAGAGGTTGTGGGTTATAATTCCACCTCTGCCACTTGTCAGCTGTGTGACTTTGGCTAAGTCACTTCACTTCTCTGTGCCTCAGTTACCTCATCTGTAAAATGGGGATGAAGATTGTGAGCCCCACGTGGGACAACCTGATTACCTTGCATCTGCCCTAGCACTTAGAACAGTGTTTGTCACATAGTAAGTGCTTAACAAATAGCATCATCATCATTGTTTTCTTAAAAGTCAAAAGTTTTACTTATAGCTTGTTTACAGAACCCCACATAGCTGTTCTTCACACTCAAATATGATACTGATAATGAATTCTATCTTTGTGGAGGACTCATCCTACCATGCTTGGTGCAGGCAAAGACAATCCTTTGCCATGCTGATGTGTTCACCACTTGCAAGATGAGTTGTTGATTTCGAATGTCTCCAAATGCCTCCATCTCCCATCCCTCCCTATGGCTCTGCAATTTGTGAATAGCCTCTTCCTGGCTGGTCTCCCCGCTGCTGTGGCCTCCCAACAGTATGTTGATATTCCACATATTTTAAGATTGGAAAGTCCTACTTTTTAAAGAATTTATTCCAATAATAATAAGAAGAAGAATAATTGTGGTACTTGTTATGTTACTATGTGCCAGGTACTGTTCTAAACACCAGGGTGGATACAAGCAAATGGAGTTGGACAAAGACCCTATCCCACATAGGGTTCACAATTTTAATTCCCATTTTACAAATGAGGTAACGGAGGCCCAGAAAAGTGAAGTGACTTGCCCAGGGTCACACAGCAGACAAGTGGCAGGGCCAGGATCAGGACCAAGGTCTCTTTGACTCCCAGGCCCATGCTGTATCCACTAGACCATGCTGCTTCTCATGCTGTTCTCCCTCCTTTCATGGATCCCATTTGAGGGAACCATTCAGAAACTGTCCAGAGTTCTACTTTGATCATTCCCATAATACGGGAACCAATGTTCAATCATCAATCAATCATATTCATTGAGCACTTACTGTGTGCACAGCACTGTACTAAGAGCATGGGAGAGAAAAATGTAACAATACAACAGACACATTCCCTGTCCACAATGGGCAGTCTAGAGGGGAGACATTAGTATACATCAATAAATTACAGATATGCATCATTATAAGCACCGTGGGACTGAGAGGAGGGGCGAATAAAGGGAGCACATTGGGCAATGCAGAAGGCAGGGGGAGAAAAGGAAATGAAGGCTTAGTCAGGGAAGGCCTATTGGAGGAGATTCATTCAATCATATTTATTGAGCGCTTACTGTGTGCAGAGCACTGTACTAAGTGCTTGGAAAGTACAATTCAGCAATCAAGGGAGACAATCCCTGCCCAGATCGGGCTTACAGTCTAAAAGGGGGGAGAAAGACAACAAAACAAGTAAACAGGCATCAATATAAATAAATAGAATTATAGATATATACACATCAAAACATGTAAATAGGCACGACCCCCACCCCCAGCTCTGCCGAACGCCATGGATAAAGGGCCAATTTCACCCTTGCTGCTAATAATAATAATAACGAAAACTGTGGTATTCAAGTGCTTACTATGTGCCTGGCACTGTACCAACCGCTGAGGGAGATACAAGGTAATCAGGTTGAACACAGTCCCTGTCCAACACGGGACTCAAAGTCTCAAGCCCCATTTCACAGATGAGGTATCCAAGACACAGAGAAGTGAAGCGACTTGCCCAAGGTCACACAGCAGACAAGCGGCAGAGCCGGGATTAAAACCCAGTGCCTTCAGAGTCCCAGGCCCTTGATCTATCCACTAGGCCACACTGCTTTTTGCTGGCCATCCCCCCTCCCATCCCCATAGTACTTATATCCACATCTGTCATTTATTTACTTATATTAATGTCTGTCTCCCTCTCTAGACTGTCAGCTCATTGTGGGTAAGGAATGTGCCTATTACACTGTTATACTGTCCTCTCCCAAGTGCTTAGTATAGTGCTCTGCACAAAGGAAGTGCTTAATAAATAGGATTGCCTGACTGACTGAGAGCATCTAGAAGCCACCTTTGTATCAGGAAGACCAGCAGGCTGGAGCTTGTCAAGAGTGGGGAGGAGTGCAGGGTCTCACCAGCTGCCTGCACCAGCTGCCTGGTAAGATGTGCCTTCAATATGGCTTTGAAGGTGGGGAGAGTATTTTTTTTAAATAACATTTATTAAGTGCTTACTATGTGCAAAGCACTGTTCTAAGCACTGGGGAGGTTACAAGACGATCAGGTTGTCCCACATGGGGCTCACACTCTTAATCCCCATTTTACAGATGATGTAACTGAGGCTCAGAGAAGTGAAGTGACTTGCCCAAAGTCACATAGCTGACAGGTGGCAGAGTCAGCATTTGAACCCATGACCTCTCACTCCAAAGCCCGCGCTCTTTCCACTGAGCCACACTGCTTCTCTTGCATTTGATATTCATATTTGAGATTCATATTTGTCAGATACGAGAAACAGCATGACAGTGGATAGAGCACAGGCCTGGGAGTCAGAAGGACCTGAGTTCTAATCCCAGCTCTGTTCCACATCTGCTGTGAGACCTTGGGCAAGTCACTAAACTTCCCTACGCCTCAGCTACTTCATCTGTAAAATGTGGAAAAGAGTGTGAACCCTATGTGGCATGGCAATTATGTCCAAGCTGATTAACTTGTAACTACCCAAGTGCTTGGCAAATAGTAAGCACTTAACAAGTAGCATTATTGTTATCATTATTATTATGATTAACAACAATAATAATAATAATAATAATAAGAGGGAGGGCATCCCAGGCCAGTTGGCAGGATATGGACAAGAGGTTGGTGGGGACTTCAGTCTCCACAGCACTTATGTATATATGCATATATCTATAATTCTATTTATTTATATTGATGTCCATTTACTTGTTTTGATGTCTGTCTCCCCACTTCTAGACTGTAAACCCGGTGTAGGCAGGGATTGTCTCTACTGCTGCATTGTACTTTCCAGTGCTCTGCACACAGTAAGCATTCAATAAATATGACTGGATGAATGAATGAACTCTGTTACTTTGTTCTCTCCCAAGCGCTTAGTACAATGCTCTGCACACAGTAAGTGCTCAATAAATACGATTGATTGATTAGATGGCACAAGCAAAATTGGTCAAGAAACCAGATGTGCCTTCTATAGTAGATTCAAGTCTCAGTCATATAGTGTCGTTTTATGGTACTTCAGGATCACACTTGGAGAGTTTCCAGTACTCTACCAGTCTCGACTATGGGAGGAAGAGTCAAGCAGAGGCCTACCCATTCCATTCCTAGCTTGGCCAGAGGCTAGCGAGTGGAAGACAATCTGCTACAAGTCAAAACTCACCCATGCTGGGCAGCAGCGGCATGGGAGAGAGTTGAGGGCAGAGACTCGAGTTTACTGCGCAGAGGGCGGCAATGGTAAACCATTTCTGTATTTTTACCAAGAAAACTCTATGGATCCACTACCAGACAATTGCAGATGGAGAGCGGTGCGTTCTGGGAGAGGTGTGTCTGTGGTGCCGCTATGGGTCAGAAACAACTCGATGGCATAAGGCAAGACAAGAAGGACTTTCTTCGTGCCAAGTACTGTACTAAAAACTTTCCAGCCATGTTGGATACAAGATAATCAGGTTGTACACAGTCCATGTCCCACATGGAGCTCACAAGTCTTATCCCCATTTTGTGGATGAGGTAACTGAGGTACAGAAAAATTAAGTGATTTTCCCAAGGTCACAGATCAGACAAGTGATGGAACTGGGATTAGAGCCCAGATTCTTATGATGCCCAGGCCTATGCTCTATTTCCTAGGCCATGCTGCTTATTGCAAAATCTCCTTTAGACATTTAAAAACTTCATTGAGATACTCAATTCAATAATATTCATTCCAAATATTCTATGTATTCTGTACCTACAAACATCAGTGAACCATAGTATTTTATTATTCTTAGTTTGCTTCAATCCGTGGTAGATAAGTATAGATAACATTTTAGCAAAATTTTAGTATTCAAATTTAGGTACACATAATTCAAGAAATAAAGTTAAAGTGGGTGGGAAATAAATGAGTTACTGATATTATGTAGTCTTTAACTTGTGACCTAACCAAAAACTATCAAAGCATTTTGGTCCCTTACAGATAGATTCTAAAACAATATAAAAAGTGAAGTTCTACATTTGCCCTGAAAGTTTTGAGTTAGAGCTCAGACAAACTCCCATTAATGTCAAAGTTTGGCTGCACATCATCATTTACAATTCTCTGGCACCAACCTCTCTAATGTAAAGTTCTGAACTGCCACATTCTATCACTCAGCATATTTTTAGGTCTTTGATCCTCCACAAAATTCTCTCTTTGTTCTTCAGATAGAATGGTAAAACAGAGGAATGCCTGAAGATGTTTTACTGCAGTACAAAACAAATTTCTTTGAAAATAACTTTGATTCCTTGAATAGTGCAGCATGGCTGGAAGGTTTTTAAGTCACCCTAAGAACGTTATTATTCCTCCTTAGAATGTAGTATAGCATTAATGACCACAGTAGTCAGTCATAAAATAAAATGCTGCAGAACTCTGCAATTCCATTCAAGTAAACAAAGTACTAAATAACTCTTGCAATCATTACTTCTGTGTTATTACCAGTCACGTTATTCTCTTACCACCAACAAATTAAATCGAGAGCCTGTTAAAACTTAGAATACCTCATTGTTGCTCTAGGGATTTACCACTCACACAGCTCAAACCATGACAAGACTTGAATCTAATAGACATATATTAGAAGGGATTGAATGGAAAGAAAGAGAGGAAGTGGGGAAGGGGAGAAAGAGAGACAAAGAGAGATAGAGAGACAGAAGGAATGCACATGTGTACACACACACACACACATATTTATCTCTGTGTGAAGGCACTATGCTTGGAATATTCCACGTGACTCATTTTCATCATTTAGTTACAAAGTTCTGAGTAACCCCAAAAGGCAAAAATGATATTTTTTCAATCCCTTTAGGACAGATTATAATTTTACCAGTATTCTGCAATTTTTCAATCTATTTCTAAATTAGCTATAGTGGGGTTTTATTGTTGGATTTTTTTTGGTTTTGTATTGGAAAGTTTCTAGGGAAATGTTCTTTATGTGCTCGGTGATTGGGATAAGAATGAAAGAGGAGGGCGGGAAAGGGCAAACGTGCAGAATTTCCCAGGTGAGAAAAGATGCCCATAGGCCTTCCATCACTGGAAAAATTGTTCAGGTACATATATACCTAGAATGGTTAACGCAGATGTTCCAAATGGAACAGACAATCTGAACAAGGTTGTCAGACTCTTGTTTCCAAGTTACTGTTCACAGCTAGAATACCTGGTCCAGGAGGCCTAGTATTTAAAATGAGGAGGAAATAGCTAAGTAAAAAAGCTTATCATCAGATAAATGATTTGCTTTGTATTTCTTTTAAAGGAATTAATATCTCTCTGGTGTCTGATGCAATCAACCAAATCAAGCAATCAATTAATAATATTTACTGGGCACCTACTGTCCGCAGAACACTCTATTAACGATTTGAGAAAATATAATGGAATTAGTAAAATGTGCCTGGCACATAATAATAACAATAATAATAGTACTTGTTAAGTGCTTATTATGTACCAACATTGTTCTAAGTACTGGGGTAGATACAAATTAGTCAGGTTGGACACAGACCCTGTCCCACATAGAGCTCACACTCTTAATCCCCATTTTACAGATGAGGTAGCTGAAGCCCAGAGAAGTGAAGTGACTTGCCCAAGGTCACACAGCAGACATGTGGCAGAACCAGGATTAGAACCCATGACCTTCTGACCCATGCTCTAGCCACCAAGCCACGTTGCTTCTCATAGTGAGCGCTTAACAAATACCGTAATTATTATTAAGTACTATTGACTAATTGATGAGTTAGGTTTTGATGGTCAGTCCGATTAGCCCTGACATTCTGGAAGGGGAAGAGGAAACCAGGAGAATCACTCCCTGAGGGCAATGTAACTCATGCTTTAAAAAGAGATATTGGAAGCAGGCCCATCAGAGGGAAGATGGGGAGGCAGAGAAGGCAGGGGAGCCAGGTAGCTGGGGAAGAAGACCCTTGGCCTTCTTAATGTGGGAGGTTACGAACTGTTAGCCTGGAAGAGCAGAACACAGGAAAATCTTGTTGCTATGATCCTGGACAGACACGGGGCACAGAGAGTGGTTGGAGATGATCCCAGGTGAGGGTTAGGGTACCCCTAAAGGTTTACGGCCCCTCAGCTGGGACTCTAGAGGAGCAACATTCCTGCCTCTGAGGGGCAGAAAGGACACTGACATATGAAGGATTCAGAAAGGGGGAGACTGGAACCTGGGTGCCCAAGAGAAGCAGGGAAAGGACCAAAGTAGCAGACCTAAGGAAAGTTAATTTGAAGCAGAATTCTTTCTATTGTTACTGGATAAAGAATACTCTTCAATGTTATTGAGAACTCTGATCCTGGTGTCTGGCTAGGATAGGGCTGGAAGAGGAGGTCTGAGTGCCTAGAAGACACCCAGCTGGGAGCTGGAAAGCTGGGAAAGGGCAAGGAAATACTTTTTTCACAAGATTCTATAGCCAGGCCTGGGACTGAAGCGGGGAGGGAGACAGTCTAGTCCCCAATGACCTCTTCGCCTTGTGGGGAGACACCCGGGTTTCAGAAGAGGAGTAGTGATAGAGGTGTATATTTGGGGTATACTGGGCAGAAGGTGGCCAACCTGATGATCGTGAGAGGCTGGATTTGGAAGTCTTTAAGATCCAGGGGAGGCTACCCAGAGTCTAGATGTTACTCAAGTGACTCCGAGGGCTATTTCAGCTGGGATTTGGGACTGAGAACCTGGTAATGTCACACCATGTCGACAAGGAATTTACAGTTGGTGAGAGAGACAGACTGTAATATAACTTACAGATAGGAGAAAGACAGAAAAGGGGGTGAGTACATAAATTAGTGCTTAATAGGTATGTGAGGTAAGTACGTAAGTGTTTTGGCAGGTTGAGAGTGCTTAATTGCTTAGGTGGTGCAAAAGAGCTGACGCGGCAGTTGGAGGAGGATAGAAAATAGAGAACTTAGAAATCAACTTGTGATTTTAGAGGGGCTCTGAAGAAGGGTAGAGCTGTGGTCTGTCATACAGGAAGTTCTGGGTGCAGGGGAAGGTGTGAGCTAGAGATCAGTGATGGGGGAGATACAAGGAATAATAGAATAGCCTGAGAGGAAAGCAGGATCGACTGAAAATAGGAACAATTTATAAATCCTTAATTAGAAAGCTCAGAACTCAGTTCTAGACTGTAAACTCCTTGTGGGCAAGGAACATGTCTATCAACCCTCTTGTAATGTACTTTCCCAAGTGCTTAGTACAATACTCTGCACACAGTAAACACTCAAAAATACTACTGCTTGATTGACTGATGGGAAAGCAGCATGGCATAGTGGATAGATCACGGGCCTGGGAGTCAGAAGGTCACGGGTTCTAATCCTGGTTCCACCACTTATCTGCTGTGTGACCTTGGGCAAGTCACTTCACTTCTCTGTGCCTCAACTGTAAAATGGGAATTGAGATGGTGAGCCCCACGTGAGCCAGGCACTGTGTCCAACCTGATTTGCTTGTATTCACCTCAGAGCTTAGTACAGTGCCTGATACATAGTAAGTGCTTAAAAGATACCACAATTATTACTATGATAATGATTGACACATCTTTTTAAGAGAAAACATATATGGCATCCTTACAGATAATTTTCAATCACAAAAAACTGTGGTATTTGTATTTGTTACATGTTTATTTTGTTGTTAAGCACTGTATTAAATGCTGGGGCAGATACAGATATTCAGGTTGGACAAAGTTCATATCCCACATGGGGTTCACAGCCTAAGTTGGAGGGCGAACAGGTAATGAATTCCCATTTTACAAATGAGAAAACTAGAGCACAGAGAAGTTGTTACTTGCCCGAGGTCACACAGCAGGCCAGTCGTGGAGCTGGGATTAGAACCCAGGTCCACTGAATCCCTGACCTGTATTACTTCCCCTAGGCCACTCAGCTCTTAATAGGTGCACTCTAAATAAATTATAAACAGAGAAAACAGAGATCTTATAATTAAGCCTTGAGATCTCAATTATATGTTTGAAAAAAACACAAATGATGGAAGCACATACTATTTTTGAAGGTTCCTATGCTTCTTAATATAATTCTATTATAATTGAAGAGGTATATCTAAATAATCATATGTGTAAAGCACTTGGAAGTATACAACATAACAAATAACTGACATATTCCCCGCCCACAATGATCTTACAATCTAGAGGTATAGTACAGGTATATTCACTGAGAGACATGTTATAGCTTTCCTTGATAATCTTCACCTTTATAGAAATTCATTTTTGGACAACTACAATAAAAAGGATTTTTATTAAGAGAACTAATTACCAAGTCTATGATTCTGAGGGAAAAAATGACATCTTTTCCACCCAAAGTACATTAATCTGTAAAGTTTTTGAACTCAGTGAATTTTAAAATGATACCCCTTTCTCTCCTTTGAAACTTAGCTTTCTTCTGAAATTTCAAACATGCCAAAGAATGAAAGCAGGTGCTCTTGATGTGTTTGAGTTAATTTTGTTTTGAAATGAAGTTGCTTGCTTGAAAACTGCTCCAGTTTACTGTCAACACACTTATCACCTCAACACTGAGCACTTCTTCCAGTTCCAAAATAAACACTGAAGCTGTGCTCAGGGGTACTATGTGGCCCCTCACCAGGAACAATCTACAATTGCTGAGTATGGCAGCGATATGACCAGCATCATTAGCCAACACCCAAAATAGATCAACGCATTTAAAAGCCCTCTAAAGAATGTGGCCAATTTTCTGAGAGAGTTTCACAGTGGCAGGTCCACTACAGACTCAGAAAGCAAAACTCAACCACAGAAAGCAACAGTAAAATTAAGCAGTTCTCCACTCTACAGCCCCTAACATCTCCAAGGAGCATCTCTCTGCAAATAGTTAATTACTTTTGGGCAAAATTTCTCCCCTTACTTCCAAACCCTTTAGAGAAATCCCCATAGTCTCACTGTCGAGAACTGAAAGCTCTGAGCAAACTGGAAAAAAAACAAAAAATGTAGTGAGAACCTCTGCCTTTGTTCTTCAATAAAGGAGTGTGTTTTCCAGTTCAAAGTTAGCTGGAGCCTTTGAGGCTGAGGAGGAGCGAGCTGTGTGGCCTATAAACTGAAAGACAATGGGGGTCTCTCAAACAGTTAGAAAAGGCAAGGCCATTCACTGATGAAGGCAGAAGACCGATCGATCAATATTGATCTTAACCCCTATGTGGTAAGCTTGTTGTGGGCAGGGAATTTGTCTATTATACTGCCATATTGTACTCTCCCAAGCACTAAGTCCTCTGCATACAGTAAGCACTCAATAAATATGATTGAATGAATAAATGCTCTCCATAAAGTAAGTGCTCAGTAAATACGACTGACTGACTCTGTTCAGGACATTGTACCTGAGGAGGACTGTGTGTCCCAGAAACAATCTGGCAGAGCCTGAGTCACGTTAATTTGGTATTTGTTAAGCACTTACTATGTGCCAAGCACTGTTCTAAGCAGTGGAGTAGATACAAGATAATCAATCTGGGCACAGTCCCTGCTCTACATGGGACTCACGCAGCATGGTGTAGTGGATACAGTATGGGCCTGAGAGTCAGAAGGTAATGGGTTCTACTTCTGGCTCTACCACTGTGTGCTGTATGACCTTGGGCAAGTCATTTCACTTCCCTGCACCTCAGTTACTTCATCTGTAAAATGGGGATTGAGACTGTGAGCCCTACGTGGGACAGGGACAGTGTCCCATCTGATTTGCACGTATCTACCCCGATGCTTAGTACAGTGCTTGGCACATAGTAAGCACTTAACAAATACCGTCATCATCCTCATCATCATTAATCTCCATTTCACAGATGAGGCAACCTAGGCACGGGGACGTTAAGTGACTTGTCCAAAGTCACACAGCAGACAAGCAGCAGAGCTGGAATTAGAACCCATGTCCTCTGACTCTCAAGCCCATGCTCTTGCCAATAGGCCACACACTGCCTCCCAGGGCCCCTCAGTTTGGATGGGACCTGTGCCATGACTAAACCACAGTGAGTGATGGGCCCCTTCCATTTCAGTCTAGACCCACTTAATTGGGCTTGGTACCCATAAAGGTACCAGCATTGTCCCAGGCAGGAGTGAGGCTAGGGCAGGACTAGGTTCTGGATTTGGGAGTCAGAGGTCATGGGTTCTAATCCCGGCTCCGTCACTATTCAGCTGTGTGACTTTGGGCAAGTCACTTAACTTCCCTGTGCCTCAGGCACCTTATCTGTAAAACGGGGATTGAGACTGTGAACCCCACTTGGGACAACCTGATTACCTTGTATCTACCCCAGCACTTAGAACAGTGCTTGGCACATAGCACTTCACAAATACCACCGTTAATATTATTATTATTATTATGTCTGTTCCATGTGGGGATCCAGTTGGTGGGGTTTTGGGAAGGTTGTGTTTGGAGACCCAAACTCACAGCCACATTTTCCAAGAGCACATGGTGTTGGAATCACTCAGAGACTGTCTGTCTGCCACTAGCAATTCGGCTCTTGCTTTATTCTGAGTCTGAGAAATACCAAACTATTTTTCCTTTATGAAAACCTGTTTAGAAAGTTGGATAAAGGAAGATAGGCAAGACTGGAGATAGCTGTCCTTACCAATCTACTCCCATCTAGTCAGAGACCAAGGGCAGTTCTGGAGAGAGCACTGGGATACATGTACAACTCTGAAGCCGTATAAATTAGTTCTCAGAGTAGCAATACACCTTTATCCTCCCACACTGGGCAGTGCCTTAAATTATTTCAAACCGTGGGTTGGTTCTCGAGGGGCGGGGAGACAGAGTTGACTATTGGTGGTTATATTTCTTCATTCAAGTCTAATTTAAGGTGATGTTTACCTGGGTGCTTCCTGAAGCAAAGTATTGTGGGTAACAGAAGGAGCAGTGTGAGATATAAAGATGAAACTACGGCCATTAGAGTCGTCATTAACTCTAGCCTTCTTTTTCCTTTGGTTCAAAGTTCAGTGGTTTATCTCCTTCCTGTAATAGGCTGATGGGGAAGCGGGGGGGGGGGGGGGGGGGTGTCAATCAATCGATCAATCAATCGATCAATCATACAATGGTATTTTTTGAGTGTTAACTGTGTGCTATATTAAGCACTCGAGAGGGTACAATACAGTGGGTAGAAATGATCCATGACTTCATGAGCTAATAGACATAAACCACTATTCCACAGAGATAGTTGTACTAAGCACTTGGGAGAGTACAAACGAGTTTTGTATTTCTTTAATCGCATTCGCAAAGTGTTTACTATGTGTCAGGCACTGCAATAATAATAATAATGATAATAATGGCATTTGTTAAGCATTTACTATGTGGAAAGCACTGTTCTAAGCGCTGGAGGGGATACAAGGTGATCAGGTTGT
The DNA here is from genome assembly GCF_015852505.1 of Tachyglossus aculeatus. Classification (NCBI taxonomy): domain Eukaryota; kingdom Metazoa; phylum Chordata; class Mammalia; order Monotremata; family Tachyglossidae; genus Tachyglossus; species Tachyglossus aculeatus. The sequence continues at coordinate 52,318,922 of NC_052068.1, read as the reverse complement.
CCCACGTGGGGCTCACAGTCTTAATCCCCATTTTACAGATGAGGTAACTGAGGCACAGAGAAGTTAAGTGACTTGCCCAAGGTCACACAGAAGACATATGGCAGAGCTGGGATTAGAATCCACAACCTCTGACTCCCAAGCCTGTGCTCTTTCCACTGAGCCATGCTGCTTCTCTGTACTAAGTGCTGGAGTTAGAAGACACAATCTCTGCACTCCAGGAACTAACCCCTGGCTTAATCTCTTCCAATCTGACCAGCCAGGAGCAGGGACACCCCTCTCATTCCCTCCTTAAAACATGTCACTGGCTCATCTGAAGTTGTGAGTCCACTTTGAGACTCCACAGGATAGCAAATATGGAAACAGATGGGTTGGTGGAAAGGGAGTGAAAGCTGCCAGCAACGTTTCTGGGATGGTCTCGAGGTGGGCTTGTGGGATGGAGCTCCACAGACATGGAGTCAGAAGGCTCCGAGTTCTAATCCCAGCTCTTCCACTAGTCTGCTGGTGACCTTGGGCAAGTCACTTCACTTCTCTGGACCTCAGTTCCCTCACCTTTAAAATGGGGATTGAGAGTGTGAGTCCCATGGGGACAGGGACTGTGTCCAACCTGAGGGAAGCAGCGTGTGTGGAAAGAGCACAGTCTTGGGAGTCAGAGGTTGTGGATTCTAATCCTGGCTCTGCCACTTGTCTGCTGTCTGACCTAGAGCAAGTCACTTAACTTCTCTGTGCTTCAGGTACCTCATCTGTAAAATGAGGATGAAGACTGTGAACCCCACATGGGACAACCTGATTAGCTTGAATCTATCCCAGTGCTTAGAACAGTGCTTGGCACATAGTAAGCACTTTAACAAATACCATCATTATTGTTATTATTACTATGGACTTGTATCTACCCCAGTGCTTGATGCACAGTAAGGACTTAACAAGTACTATTATTATTATTATTATTATTATTATTATTATTATTATCATTATTATTATTACTACATGTCCCTCATCTGGGTTGAACAATCCCTGCTAATTCTAGGCTGGCCCTCAACATTATATTAACCCTGTGCAAATCTGGGCCCAGAACACAATTTTCTCCTAGGCAGACCCAATCCACATCAAGTCACCTAAAACTCTGTGGACTTCACTTTCCCCATCTGTGACCCTCCTGGCCTACAAGATGGTTGTGATGGTGGATGAGACTGAAAACCCTTCATGTTTCAGAAGGATGCAGAAGTTTTGCCTTGACTCAAGTTCTGGTTGCCTCCTCCCTAATGAAAGGTCAGAATACCCCCAAAGATATGAAACTCTTCAACCTTTGTCTTTTTTCCACCATAGGGCAGGACTTTGCAGTGGAGAACTTGCATTTTAGGGAAGGTTCCCAAATTCAGATCTTTCCACTCCGGGACCACCTGAGCCTGCCTGCCCTCTGGCCACACTCTTATTAGGGTTTTTTTTTTTCCTCCTCTGGAACTTTGGTTCAGCTGCATAAACAGATATGGGTGTGTGTGTGTGGGCGTGTGTGTGTGCTTGTGTTTTGTTATGTTGTCTGTCTCCCCCTTCTAGACTGTGAGCCCATTGTTGGGTAGGGACTGTCTCTATATGTTGCCGACATGTAATACTACTACTACTACTACTACGACTACTACTACTACTACTACTACTACTAGCATTTGTAAAGTGTTTACTATGTGCCAAGCACTGTTCTAAGCACTGGGGGGATACAAGGTAATCAGGTTGTCCCACCTGGGACTCACAGTCTTAATCCCCATTTGACAGATGAGGTAACTGAGGCACCAAAAAGTTAAGTGACTTGCCCAAGTCACACAGCTGACAAGTGGTGGAGCTGGATTTGAACCCATGACCTCTGACTCCCAAGCCCGGGCTCTTTCCACTGAGCCACGCAGCTTTTGTACTTCTCAAGTGCTTAGTACAGTGCTCTGCACACAGTAAGCGCTCAATAAATAGGATTGAATGATGAATGAATGAGAGAGAGAGAGAGAGAGAGGCAATGGTCACAAACATGGTCTGCTACCTACATATATACATAGAGACACCCACACTTGTGCTCTAAGCAAATCCTGGGTGATTCCCATAAATCACTATTCTGATAATCTAAGCCCTCCTTTTCTCTTCTACCTCTCCCTTCTGCATCAACCTGACTTGCTCCCTTCATTCATCCCCACTCTCAGCCTCACAGCACTTATGAACATTATATTAATGTCTGTCTTTGCCTCTAGACTGTAAGCTTGTTGTGGGCAGGGAATGTTTCTGTTTATTGTCAAATTGTACTCTCCCAAGTGCTTAGTACAGTGCTTTTCACCCAATAAGTGCTAAATAAATACAACTGAATGAATGACTCTGAACCTCCAATTTCAAATCTGATTGCTCTAAGGAGCATGCAGCACTCTAGAAGGCAGAACAACAGGAACTGATTACGTTCCCATTTTTAATGATTAAATATGCAGATAAGTATGCCAGGGTACTTACTGTACTGTTATGCTATGCAACACACAAGCCCCTTCTGGTTTTGTCTGGCTTGAAAAAAAATGAGATGCTTAGAGTTTCAAATACTTTCCTATTTACATTCTCCTTTGAAATGTAAATGAAAGATGGTACAATAAACAATCCTACAACAGAATACTATTTCACAGATTTAAAATGGGATTTATACATTTCATTCAGGGCCTGTTCTTACATCAGTGAGCCGTGCATGTAACCAAAGAGAAAGGTTTAGAGATGAAGAAAAAGCTAGAACATCTAATTCCTTGCTTTTTTTTTTCCTTTTTCAGTACTCAAACAATGATGAATCAGTGACCCCTAGAACAGAAGTGCACCCACACCACCACCCTTCTCAGGATAATAATAATAATAATGATGGCATTTGTTAAGCACTTACTATGTGCAAAGCACTATTCTAAGTGCTGGGGAGGTTACAAGGTGATCAGATTGTCCCATGTGGGGCTCACAGTCTTGATCCCCATTTTACAGATGAGGTAACTGAGGCCCAGAGAAGTTAAGTGACTTTCCAAAAGTCACACAGCTGACAATTGGTGGAGCCGGGATTCAAACCCATGACCTCTGACTCCAAAGCCTGTGCTCTTTCCTCCGAGCCATGCTGCTTCTCTGACATACACAATCACACACAAATAGTCAATGCATTCTGGGAAGCAACACTTCTGACTTGGTTTTGAAATCCAAAATAGAAGTGTTCTTCATTCAACCCCCTTCATTCATTCATTCATTCAATCGTATTTATTGAGTGCTTACTATGTGCAGAGCACTGGACTAAGTGCTTGGGAAGTACAATTTGGCAACGAATAGAGACAATCCCTACCCAACAACAGGCTCACAGTCTAGAAGGGGAGAGAAAGACAACAAAACAAAACAAGTACACAGGCATCAATAGCATCAACATAAGCAAATAGAATTATAGATCATCATCATCATCATCAATCGTATTTATTGAGCGCTTACTATGTGCAGAGCACTGTACTAAGCGCTTGGGAAGTACAAATTGGCAACATATAGAGACAGTCCCTACCCAACAGTGGGCTCACAGTCTAAAAGGGGGAGACACAGAACAAAACCAAACATACTAACAAAATAAAATAAATGGAATAGATATGTACAAGTAAAATAAATAAATAAATAAATAGAGTCATAAATATGTACAAACATATATACATATATACAGGTGCTGTGGGGAAGGGAAGGAGGTAAGATGGGGGGATGGAGAGGGGGACGAGGGGGAGAGGAAGGAAGGGGCTCAGTCTGGGAAGGACTCCTGGAGGAGGTGAGCTCTCAGTATGGCCTTGAAGGGAGGAAGAGAGCTAGCTTGGCGGATGGGCAGAGGGAGGGCATTCCAGGCCCGGGGGATGACGTGGGCTGGGGGTCGATGGCGGGACAGGCGAGAACGAGATACGGTGAGGAGATTAGAGGCGGAGGAGCGGAGGGTGCGGGCTGGGCTGTAGAAGGAGAGAAGGGAGGTGAGGTAGGAGGGGGCGAGGTGATGGACAGCCTTGAAGCCCAGGGTGAGGAGTTTCTGCCTGATGTGCAGATTGATTGGTAGCCACTGGAGATTTTTGAGGAGGGGAGTAATATGCCCAGAGCATTTCTGGACAAAGATAGTCCGGGCAGCAGCATGAAGTATGGGGCAGCAGCATGAAGTATATATAGATATATACACATCATTAATAAAATTAATAGAATAATAAATATGTACATATATACACAAGTGCTGTGGGGTGGGGAGGGGGGTAGAGCAGAGGGAGGGAGTAGGGGCAATGGGAAGGAGCAGAGGAGCAGAGGAAAAGGGGGGCTCAGTCTAGGAAGGCCTCCTGGAGGAGGTGAGCTTTCAGGATTGTTAGTTCTCTAACAATCTTCAAGGTTCCCACTACTGGGTTTACATTTTATTGGCTACTTTTGCTTCACATTCCTTCCGTGAATAATTTCTTTGGAAGTGAGTCATGGATTCAAGAAGGAAGGCTAGATCAATATACCTTTTTCCCATAACATTCCATCAACAAACAATTGCTACCCCAAGTGTGTTCTTCTACAGGCCTGACACCTCTCATTTCCTTTATCCTCCTTGAGAAACATTAGTGGGAGCATGTTTAAAGCTTGACATATGTGATGACCTTTTTCAAAAAAAACCATTTAAAATTACCTCTTCTGTTGCCCGTCATCTTTTTTCCTGCGGATCAGGAAATGAATTGAAAGCAGGAGCAAAACTGGCAAGGCCCACCATCTTAAAGCTGATGTTGCTCTTTCTGGGAAAGATTTCAATTTCCCCCATCCTTATCCCCACTCATCCATCCCAGTCTGGCTGGAAGCCATTCTCCAGTTCATTTGTCCTTACAGGTGCTCTAAATTCATGGAGCTGGACTCTAGACTCTAGAAGTCTTCTCTGGACACTTCGTTCTCCTGTACAATTCAGACTGCAAGTCATCACAATGACTCAGGGGTCAAGCACTTAGTGCAGTGCTTTGCCCACAGTAAGTCCTCAATAAATCCGACTGAATGAAATAAGATTGAGTAAGTCGGAAAACATCAGCAAAGGGACCTAGTTCATCAAAACAACCGCTAAAAAACCAAGCATCTTCATTTGATATTTTTAAGGTCGAGGATGTGTTTCAGAAATATAATCATGCTGGAATCATGCGGGATCATGATTGGATCTTCCGATACCCATGAAATAAGATGAGTTTCCCCTTATGGAGAAATGGGATTCTAAGCTGAAGCTAAAACTTTTAGCTCCTTGTGGGTGGGGAACGTGTCTACCACCTATGTTATATTGTACTCTCCCAATAGCTCAGTAACAATAATAACAATAATTATAATGGCATTTGTTTAGTTCTTGCTATGTGCCAAGCACTGTACTAAGCGATGGGGTAGGTACATGATAATCAGGCCCCACATGGGGCTCACAGTCTAAATAGGAGGGAGAACGGGCATTTTTTAGCTCCCCATTTTCCAGATGAGGAAACTGAGGCACAGCAAAGTTAAGTGACTTACCTAAGGTCACACAACAGAAAAGTGGCAGAGCTGGGATTAGAACTCAGGTCTTTTGACTCCCTGGCCTGTGGTCTTTCCACTAGACCACACTGCTTCTTAAATGCTCAACCCTCTCTTGACCCCACCTCACCTTCTAGTTATCGTCCCATATCCCTCCTACCATTCCTTTCCAAACTCCTTGAACGAGTTGTCTACACGCGCTGCCTAGAATTCCTCAACAACAACTCTCTCCTCGACCCCCTCCAGTCTGGCTTCCGTCCCCTTCATTCCACGGAAACTGCGCTCTCAAAGGTCACCAATGACCTCCTGCTTGCCAAATCCAACGGCTCATACTCTGTCCTAATCCTCCTCGACCTCTCAGCTGCCTTTGACACTGTGGACCACCCCCTTCTCCTCCACACGTTATCTGACCTTGGCTTCACAGACTCCGTCCTCTCCTGGTTCTCCTCTTATCTCTCCGGTCGTTCTTTCTCAGTCTCTTTTGCAGGCTCCTCCTCCCCCTCCCATCCTCTTACGGTGGGGGTTCCCCAAGGTTCAGTACTTGGTCCCCTTCTGTTCTCAATATACACTCACTCCCTTGGTGACCTCATTCGCTCCCACGGCTTCAACTATCATCTCTACGCTGATGACACCCAGATCTACATCTCTGCCCCCGCTCTCTCCCCCTCCCTCCAGGCTCGCATCTCCTCCTGCCTTCAGGACATCTCCATCTGGATGTCCGCCCGCCACCTAAAGCTCAACATGTCGAAGACTGAGCTCCTTGTCTTCCCTCCCAAACCTTGTCCTCTCCCTGACTTTCCCATCTCTGTTGACGGCACTACCATCCTTCCCGTCTCACAAGCCCGCAACCTTGGTGTCATCCTCGACTCTGCTCTCTCATTCACCCCTCACATCCAAGCCGTCACCAAAACCTGCCGGTCTCAGCTCCGCAACATTGCCAAGATCCGCCCTTTCCTCTCCATCCAAACTGCTACCCTGCTCATTCAAGCTCTCATCCTATCCCGTCTGGACTACTGCACTAGCCTTCTCTCTGATCTCCCATCCTCGTGTCTCTCTCCACTTCAATCCATACTTCATGCTGCTGCCCGGATTATCTTTGTCCAGAAACGCTCTGGACATATTACTCCCCTCCTCAAAAACCTCCAATGGCTACCGATCAATCTGCGCATCAGGCAGAAACTCCTCACCCTGGGCTTCAAGGCTCTCCATCACCTCGCCCCCTCCTACCTCACCTCCCTTCTCTCCTTCTACTGCCCAGCCCGCACCCTCCGCTCCTCCACCGCTAATCTCCTCACTGTACCTCGCTCTCGCCTGTCCCGCCATCGACCCCCGGCCCACGTCATCCCCCGGGCCTGGAATGCCCTCCCTCTGCCCATCCGCCAAGCTAGCTCTCTTCCTCCCTTCAAGGCCCTGCTGAGAGCTCACCTCCTCCAGGAGGCCTTCCCAGACTGAGCCCCTTCTTTCCTCTCCCCCTCGTCCCCCTCTCCATCCCCCCGTCTTACCTCCTTCCCTTCCCCACAGCACCTGTATATATGTATATATGGTTGTACATATTTATTACTCTATTTATTTATTTATTTATTTATTTATTTTACTTGTACATTTCTATCCTACTTATTTTATTTTGTTGGTATGTTTGGTTCTGTTCTCTGTCTCCCCCTTTTAGACTGTGAGCCCACTGTTCGGTAGGGACTGTCTCTATGTGATGCCAATTTGTACTTCCCAAGCGCTTAGTACAGTGCTCTGCACATAGTAAGCGCTCAATAAATACGATTGATTGATTGATTGATTGATGCTCTGCACCCAGGAAGTGTGCAATGCATACCTTTGATTGAAGGATTGACTGATTACAAATGGGGGTCCCATCTTAGTGGCAACCGGAAACCAACCTGCCCAATCTTCACCTCTGTAATGAAGCGGTCCAAACATCTCATTGGTGCTGTCACATTAAGTCGGGGAAAAAACAGTTTAATCAACCCAGGGAGTCAGAAAACCTGGGTTTTAATCCCAGCTCTGCAACGTTTCTATTGTGTGACCTTGGGTAAGTCACTTAACTTCTCTGTGCCTCAGTTTCCTCATCTACAAAATGGGGAGCTAAAACAATACCTGTTCTCCCTCGTATTTAGACTGTGAGCACCATGTGGGTCTGATTATCGTGCATCTACCCCATTGCTTAGTACAGTGCTTGGCACAGAGAAAGAGTTTAACAAACGAAGTTTAAAAAAACAGTTTAAGTTGGAGGGATCATTCCTTCCCTAGCTCCAGATATAGATCGCTAATACCAGATGGAGATCAGGGACTCAAAGTATGGAGCAACAGGGCTGCTAATCTTCCGGGTTCTTTATCAACTTCCAAACTTAGGAGTCATCATCAAGGGCCAGGACAAAGTCCCTACTGCTTTGGAGGTTTGGAACTTTCCCTTTCAACGGAATCGCAATACCTGATTTCCCTGCTATTTAGAATGGGAGCCCCATGTAGGACGGGGACTTTATCCAACCTGATTATCCAACCTGAATCTATCCTAGCACTTAATACAATGCTTGGCCCAAAAAGTGCTCGACAAATGCTATTTAAAAGGAATAAATTAATCATATTTACTGAGTGCTTACTGTGCTCAGAGCACTGCACTCAGTGCTTGGGAGAGTACAATATAACAAGGAAAAAGAAAACTTCTGTTCAGAACTATCCATCAACAGATCAATCAATCAATCACATTTATTGAGCACTTACTATGTACAGAGCACTATACTAAGCACCTGTTGTGGGCAGGGATTGTCTCTATTTGTTGCAAACTGTACTTCCCAAGTGCTTAGTAAAGTGCTCTGCACACAGTAAGCACTCAATAAATGTGACTGAATGAATGAAGCGCATGCAAGAGCACAATATAACAGAATTAGCAGAAATGTTCCCTGCCCACAACAAGCTTACAGTCTAGAGGGGGAGACAAACACTAATATGAATAAAGTAAGTAATTTATAATGTATAATTTAAAGATATGTACAAGATATGTTCAGATGTATGGGACACACAGTACTCTGCACACAGTAAGTGCTCAATACATTTTACTGAAAGACTGACGAATGGAGGTTTTTCCAGGAAAGCACAGTACTGTCGTTCAATCAGAAGGGAACAATTCCAGCCCCCACATATTACTCAGGTGCTTTTGATACTCAGGCATGTAATGGAACAATATGGCTTCTACAGTACGATGCTTTCCTTCAGCTGCATTCTTTAAAATGGAGCGAGAATGGATTGTAAAACCATCCAAGGGCACTGAGCCAAGAGTGCAACAGGATGGAGCCAATGTCATCCCTGAAGTATGAAACCAAACAACAAACTGGAATTCACCAAGAAAGCTGAGACTGCAGTGCAGTATTAAGCTGTCCTCACATGAGCTTGCTGCAGCTCCTATAGGCTAGGTTGAAAGCAGGATCTATATGCAAACATTCAGCAGTTTAACCCCCAATTCTTTATGTTAATATATACCGCCCATCACGGAGCATCATTGCAGCTGCCTTTTTCTATAAAGAGCCCTCGTGGAATCAAATTGATTACGGTATAAATCATCCAGCTCTCCCCCAAACCAGGAAAACGTTGGATCCTATTACGCATGCTCATTTTGTACACTGGGTTTGCATCTGTCAGAGAGCTAATATGCAAGTGAGCCCTCCTTACACTCACAAAATGACTCAAGAGAGGGACATCTGGGTAGTTTCCCAGCTGTCCCTGCATGCAGGCAGCTAAACAATTCGAGCCATGCTCTCTGACCAGCCCCAACAGAAGCTGACATCACCCAGTCAGAACCTCTCAGCAATGCGCTTCTGTACTGTTGCCCTCATTACCCAGGGAGGACAAGTCACACCCCTTTTAGCTGAGTCGGCAGAGAAATACTTACTTTTCTTTTTGACACTGCTTGCAATCAGCTACTTGACCACTCTATTCTTTATCCCAAGCTGAGTTGCTGGGGCAAAATAATGATGGCATTTATTAAGCACTTATGTGCCAAAAACTATGCAAAGGGCTGGGGTAGACCAAAGATAAAAGATGATAGGATTAAACAGGGTCCTGGAGGCAAATGAGACTCTTCTTCTTCACTGGTATTTACCGAGTGCTCACTGTGTGCAGAGCATTGAACTAAGACCTTGGGAGAGTACAGTACAACACAGTTGGTAGGCATACTCCCAGACAACAAGGAGCTTACAGTTAGAGAGGGAGATGGACATTAACATAAATAAACTACAGATATGTGGGGCTGTGGATGGAGTGAATATCCAGTGCCACTATAGCCCTGATTGCAATCTTCAATTTTGTCATCCAAACTCCTTACTGTGCCTCACTCACCTCCCTCTCATCACAAACCTGATCACACTCAGCCTTCTGCTTGGAACACCCTCCTCCTTTACATCCAGCAGATCAATGCTATCTCCCCATCTTCAAGGCCCTTCCAAAACCACATCTCCTCCAGAAGCCAAACCTTGTTTGCCTGTTGAATTATCATCATCAGTGGTGTTTACTGAATGCGTAGTATGTGCAGAACACTGTACAAACAGCCTGTAAGAGTTCAATAGTTGGCAGCCACATTCCTTGCCCACAACAAGCTTGCAGTCCTCCTTTCGTTTTCCTAGATGAGAAAATCTTAACTCCTCCCTGCCTTTTCCTTGTAATCTCCCAAGTGCTTAGTACAGTGCTCTGCACAGAATAAGCCCTCAATCAAAAGCAGACACCTGGTGGAAGCAGAATTAGAATCCATGACCTTCTGACTCCGAGGCCCATGCTCTACCCACTACACCATGCTACTTCTCCAACAGATACCAATGATTGATTGATTAATCCTGCCTTCCTCAAAGGCTGCAGAAAAGGGAAAGTAGGGATGGGAATAAAAATTTAAGCAGAAGTTAATTGGGAACATCAGTGTCTTATCTTAAAGAGTCAGAGATTCAATACCAACTCAGTTTGCCAGGTTAGCACTGGCAGACAGTGAGCCCCCTGAGGGACTGGCCAGCCCTGTGTTCACCCTGATTATCTTCTAGCTTGCCCAGTTCTTAGTACAATGTTTGGCACAAAGTAAGCATTTAACCAGTATTACAAACATTCTTATTGTTACTATTTTTATCATTATTAGCAGTTGGGGAAATTGCCCTTACTCTCTGACAGGGGAAGTAGCTGAGTGGTGCCCCAACCTTTTGCCATGGCAGTCATAATGTGGCCTACTGGATAGAGCCCGGGCCTGGGCTTCTTAAAGACCTGGGTTCTAATCCTACCTCCACTACATGCCTGCTGTGTGACCACGGGCAAGTCACTTAACTTCTTTGTTCCTCAATTACCTCATGAATTAATTAATGGTATTTACTGAATGCTTACTTTGTGCAGATCACTGCAGTAAGTGTTTTGGAGAGTACAGTACAACAGAATTAGTAGACATTTCTTATGCTTGGGTCTTTCAGGCACTCTCACTTTACACCCAATTTGGCCTGAAATACTTTTTTTGAGAAATCCCTTTCTTGAAAACCATGGAAATGTTAGAGAAGCAGTATGACCTGGTGGATACAGCATGGACCTGGGAGTGAGAAGGGCCTGGGTTCTAAACCTGATGCTGCTACTTGTCTGCGGTGTGACCTTGGGCAAATCACTTAACTTCTTGGTTCCTTAGTTACCTCTTCAATTAATCAATGGTATTTATTGAGTGCTTGCTATGTGCAGAGTATTGTACTGACGGCTTAGGAAAGTAGAGTACAACAGAATTAGCAGACATGTTCTCTGCTCATAATGAAAATGAAGATTACGACAGGGAGCCCCACATGGGACACGAACTGTGTCCAACTTGGTTAACTTTTACCTAACCCAGCACTTAAGTAAAGTACCGTGCATACAATGAGCACTTAAATATCATAAAAAAGTGTGGCAGATCATTTTTCCTATTTTCAAAGAGAAGCAGCTTGGCGTAGTGGATAGAGCATGGATCTTGGAGTAAGAAGGGCCTGGGTTCTAATCCTACCTCCATCACATGTTCACTGGGTGTCCTTGGGCAAGTCACTTAACTCCTATGGGTCTCAGTTACCTTGTCTGTAAAATGGGGTTTAAGAGTGTGAGCCCCTTGTTCATTCATTCATTCATTCAATCATATTTATTGAGCACTTACTGTGTGCAGAGCACTGTACTAAGCGCTTGGAAAGTACAATTCAATCCCCTGAGCTGGCACTGTGTGCAGAACCCTGCCCGAAGCGCTTGGGAGAGCGCTTAGCACATAGCAGCTAGCATGGCTCAGTGGAAAGAGCGCAGGCTTTGGAGTCAGAGGTCATGGGTTCGAAGCCCAACTCTACCAACTGTCAGCTATGTGACTGTGGGCAAGTCACTTCACTTCTCTGGGGTTCAGTTCCCTCATCTGGAAAATGGGGATTAAGACTGTGAGCCCCACGTGGGACAACCTGATCACCTTGTATCTCCCCCAGCGCTTACAACAGTGTTTGGCGCATAGTAAGCGCTTAACAAATACCAAAATTATTATTATTATTATTACAATTCGGCAACAGATAGAGACAATCCCTACCCAACCACGGGCCTTTTGCTTTGTACAAGGCTGATCACATAGTAAGTGCTTAATAAATACAATAAATACAACTGAATGAATGAGGACTGTGCCCAACCTGGTTAAATAAATAATTATGATATTTGTTAAGCACTTACTACATGCCAAGCACTGTTCTAAGCGCTGGGGTAGATACAAGGTAATCAGGTTTTCCCATGTGGGGCTCACAGTCTTAATCCACATTTTACAGATGAGGTAACAGAGGCACAGAGAAGTTAACTGGCTTGCCCAAGGTCACACAGCAGACAAGTGGCGGAGTCAGGATTAAAACCCACGTCCTCTGGCTCCCAAGCCTGTGCTCTTTCTACTAAGCCATGCTGCTTCTCTTGTACAACAGTGCTTGGCACATAGTGAGCACTTAGCAAGCACTATAATTATTGTTATTATTATTATTTAGAAGGTTTTTCTGACATACCTCACTGAAACAATGGGAGTACATGAGCTCCCTGAGTGAGAGAAGCCCCTTTGGTGCTGCCCTGTAAATGGCTTATGTGTAAATGGTTTACCATTTAGCATCTAAACGGAGACATTTTCATGCAGAGTAGGGGTGTGTTGCCCAAACCCTGCTCACTTCCTGGTTGTCGATTGTCAACGATCCTGTAGAACATTTGTTTCTAGTGGGAGCCACCTGGGCCCATTTAGGTGAGAGGAATTTGAAGGACCCAGAAGACACGATCCACATTTTTGTGAAGGTGTGAACTTCCGAGCGGAAGCACGGAAGGATACATTTCCACATCCATCAAACGTGCTTTAGTTCGAGCCCTTACCCGTGCCGTGAAGTCCACAGCCGCACCTCGGTTTAACAGCAACGTGGCTACATTGATATTTCCATAGTGAGCAGCTATGTGGAGAGGAGTGAAGCCACTCTGGAGAGAAAACACAGCAGATGTTCAATTGATTTTTGACTCCTTTCTCTCCGGGAGGTTGTGAACTCATTGCCCTGACCGTCTAAAAACTTGGAAGCAAAGTAGGTTTTGAAATGATATTCCATTCGGTACTAGTTTTCAATCGGTGCCAATTGTTTTTAGGTTTTCCAAGAGTTGATGTCTAATAAGAATATTAGTAGGCAGAAGGAATTAGCAGCAAAGAAGCAGGTACAAACCTGGAATCACTGAAGTAAACCATCAGCCGAGGTTTCCAAAAGTGAACCCTCCAGTTAATTGGAATAATTATTTGTAACTAGACAGATATTCTTGGTTTGGGTCAAATGCCTCTTGGTTAGAACTGTTATTTTGTCTTTGACTTCTCAGTTGAGGTCAGAGTCAGGTTGCTTTGGTGCATTTGAAGCAGATGCTAATTACAGCAACATCACAGACCTCTTTTAAAGGACTGATGTGATTTTCTTTCAAGGGATGATATCATAAAGCTCCATCTCCTACGGTGGGCCATCTTTCTGAGTTACGCAAAGACTTAAGGTAGCAACCTAATTAGCGAACGGCTGATTGGTAACACAATTCCTGCAACGTATTTTCATTCTGGGGTCATTTGACTTCCGTTAAAAAAGGGTGCTAAAACATGCAGCGAATTACTGAGTTCCCAGAGAACCAAACCTTATAGAAACTTGATGTGGTTCTAGACTGTTAGCAAGCCTTTTAGCCATGCTAGCTGCCACTGGCTCTCTCTTTCTGAGAGTCTGCCCGATCTTGTACCATTCCGAGGTCACCTACTTGCTGACACCATCGAGGGGAAGTGTCATGCAAAAGCCTACTGAACCAGTCCTGGATGCACAGGGTTGTCTGCAGCTCTCAACATCTACAGTATCAGAACCTCCCATCTCTTCGACTTATGCAACTCTTTTATACACGGTAATTCATTTCAAGGAATCCTTATGCTTTCGTTTAAACCTCGGGTTCAGCTGCAGAAAGCCCTGGTGATCAAACTGTGGTCTTCTCTAGCACATGCTACTTTATCCATCTAAAGCGGGTATCTATCCTACAGGAGGCGATGCAAAGAGGACGGGAGAGAGATGATGCAGCACCACTAAGTCATGGAAAGGGATGATACAGATATAGATAGATATATGTGCATATATACCTCTGTTGTCCTATTCACCACCATCTAGGTTAACACATTTGGAAGAAAAGAGGGAAAAAATGAACGGTTAGTTCGCTCTTGGTGACATGGGTGCAAAAAAGCTTCATGACAGCTAGATGAAGTGACAGCTATGATAAAAGCACAATAGGCACGGAAAGAAAGCTAGACTGAATGAAATCTACATGATTCCATACTCCAAATGAGATGTCCTTAAGAAAGTTTATATTAACAGGCTTAAAGACAATGGCATTCTTCCGACTCAATTACTAGGTAACAGTGCTCATGCTCTCCCTAGCAGACTCATGATCCTATATAGATAGAAAATTCTATGCCTTGAAGATATTCATCAAGTTTTGGTTGGCACCTGTTCTCTTCAGGTTCAGATAGATACTCCCCCTAACTCAATATCATTCCTAAATTAAATTCTATCCTGAGGTAAAACGTAAGCTCCACGCAGGACTGTAAGTAGCGCAAGATGCACTTGTTGACCAGGAACCTGGGATTGTAGGTGGAAATCCAAAGTTGTTTTTTTTTTATATGACCTCCCTTCTGGAACACTCAATGACACCCCCCCCCCCCACTCCACCCCCATGACCTCTTGGCTCTCCCCATCCCACCTCACCACCGTCCACCTCCCCTCATCCCAACCCAAAGTTAAAAACTATGAGCCTGTCAAAAGAGAGGTATGGCAGGAGTCCCTCAGCTTCTACAATAATAATAATAATGACGGTATTTGTTAAGCGCTACAATACAACTCCGCACGTGATCAGCTTGTTCTCTCGTGACTCACCTTGGATTCCACATCTGCATTATGGTCATTCTGCAGAAGCAGTGCGGCTGCTTTGGTGTCGTCCTTCCGAGCAGCAATGTGAAGAGCTGGAAGACGGACTTTTCCTTTCGTATCATTTTCAAGCAACAATGACACCACTTGGTCATGGCCTTGTTGCAAAGCAACAGCCAAAGGGGTGAATCCATCCTGCAAAAAATCCCAATGAAAAACACTGTTAGTCCGGCAGGCAAGGATCTTGGCAGCAGTTTGAAAGCTGTGGAGTAAAACCTACCCAAAAGTGCCCAAGACAAACACAAGTACCCATGAATGAAGACCAAGAGACATCCTCAAAGCATTTAATCATAATCATAATAGCAATTCTAATTGTGGTGTTTGCTAAGTGCCTATTGACAGGCACTGAACTAAGCACTGAAGTGGATACAAGTAAATCAGGTTGAACACAGGTCCTGTCCCATGTGAGGCTCACAGTCTTGATCCCCATTTTACAGATGAGATAACTGAGGCACGGAGAAGTGAAGTGACTCACCCAAGATCACACAGCAGTCAAGTGGTGGAGGTGGTATTACAACCCATGACCTTCCGACTCCTTCAGTAGAATTCATTGAGCACTTACTGTGTGCAGAGCATTTACCAGGCCTGTGTTTTATCCACTGTTTCTCCTCACAGGCCAGAGGGATACATAATTATTTTTAAGAATGGATTTATATTAGCATTCTATATTTATGTTATTATATTCATTTTGTAAATTGATATTAAGAGTGTAGAGAGTAGTTCAGAAATGTATTTGATACTGATTGTAAGCTCATTGTGGAATGTGTCTACCCACTCTGTTGTACTGTACTCTCTCAAGCGCTTAGTAGAATGCTCTGCACATGCTACGTGCTCAATAAATACCATTGATTGATTATGTTTTGGGCAGTAACCCAAGGAGCAGGTATAAAGGGTAGCACTATGCACACAGTTGTTTAGCTCAACCAAGCAATAACAGGACACCTCTGAGCCTCAAAACACCACTCAGGTCAGTTAGGATTGCCCCGACCCAGTCTGGTAATTAGGTTGAGAAGGAACTCCTTACCAGATAGTTGCATCACTCAACTAAAATGTAAGAAGTTGTGGCAGGAGACTCAATCAATTATGTTTATTGAGCACTTCTTGTGTTCAGAGCACTGTACTAAGCACTTGGGAGAGTATAATACAACAGAGTTGGAAACACGTTCCCTGCCCCAAAGGAGCTTATGGTCTAGAAAGGAAGACCCATTAAAATAAATTATGGACACATGCATAAGTGCTGTGGGACTGAGGGGAGGGTGAATATCAAGTGTTTAAAGGGTAAAGATCCCAGGGCACAGGTGACACAGAAGGGCGAGGGAATAGGGGAAATGAGAATCAGTGTGATTTAGTGGAAAGAGCCCAGGCTTGGGAGTCAGAGGTTTAGGGTCAGAGGTTGAGGGTTCTAACACCAGCTCTGCCACTTATCAACTGTGTGACTTTGGGTGAGTCACTTAACTTCTCTGTGCCTCAGTTCCCTCATCTGTAAAATGGGGATGAAGACTGTGCATCCCACATGGGACAAACTGAAATTTTGTATCCCCAGGGATTAGAACAGTGCTTGGCACATAGTAAGCACTTAACAAGTGTCATAATTATCACTGTTATTATTAAATGAGGGAAGGCCTCTTAGAGGAGGTGTGGCTTTAGGAAGGTTTTGAAGGTGGAGAGAGTGGTGGTCTGTCAGATATGAAGAGGGAAGGAGTTCCAGGACAGAGGCTGAGTAGGTTGGCATTAGAGGAGCAGATTGTGTGGGCTGGGCTGTGGTGCGAGATTAGTGAGGTGAAGGAGAAGGGGCCAAATGGAAAGAGCATAGACCTAGGAGTCAGAGCACTTGGGTCAATCAATCAATCAATCGTATTTATTGAGCGCTTACTGTGTGCAGAGCACTGTACTAATCACTTGGGAAGTACAAGTTGGCAACATATAGAGACAGTCCCTACCCAACAGTGGACTCACAGTCTAAAAGGGGGAGACAGAGAACAAAACCAAACATACTAACAAAATAAAATAAATAGAATAGATATGTACAAGTAAAATAAATAGAGTAATAAATATGTACAAACATATATACATATATACAGGTGCAGTGGGGAAGGGAAGGAGGTAAGATCGGGGAATGGAGAGGGGGACGAGGGGGAGAGGAAAGAAGGGTCTCAGTCTGGGAAGGCCTCCTGGAGGAGGTGAGCTCTCAGTAGGGCCTTGAAGGGAGGAAGAGAGCTAGCTTGGTGGATGGGCAGAGGGAGGGCATTCCAGGCCCGGGGGATGACGTGGGCCGGGGGTCGATGGCGGGACAGGTGAGAACGAGGTATGGTGAGGAGATTAGTGGCAGAGGAGCGGAGGGTGTGGGGTGGGCTGTAGAAGGAGAGAAGGGAGGTGAGGTAGGAGGGGGGCGAGGTGATGGAGAGCCTTGAAGCCCAGGGTGAAGAGTTTCTGCCTGATGCACAGATTGATTGGTAGCCATTGGAGATTTTTGAGGAGGGGAGTAACATGCCCAGAGCGTTTTTGGACAAAGACAATCCGGGTAGCAGCATGAAGTATGGATTGAAGTGGGGAGAGACACGAGGATGGGAGATCAGAGAGAAGGCTTATGCAGTAGTCCAGACGGGATAGGATGAGAGCTTGAACGAGCAGGGTAGCGGTATGGATGGAGAGGAAAGGGCGGATCTTGGCAATGTTGTGGAGCTGAGACCGGCAGGTTTTGGTGACAGCTTGGATGTGAGGGGTGAATGAGAGAGTGGAGTCGAGGATGACACCAAGGTTGCGGGCTTGTGAGACGGGAAGGATGGTAGTGCCGTCAACAGAGATGGGAAAGTCAGGGAGAGGGCAGGGTTTGGGAGGGAAGACAAGGAGTTCAGTCTTGGACAGGTCCTAATCCTGGCTCTACCATTTGTGTGACCTAGGTTCTAATTCCAGCTCCACACTTGTGTGCTGTGTGACTTTGGGCAAGTCATTTAACTTCTCTGTGCCTCCATTACCTCATCTGTAAAACAGGGATTAAGTCTGTGAGGCCCATGTGGGACATGGACTGTGTCCAACCTGATTATCCTGTATCTACCTCAGTGCTTAGTACAGTGCCTGGAACATAGTAGGCACTTAACAAATACCATTATAGCTCCTAAGTTATATGAGCTAGAGGCAAAATTAACATTTTTAAGAATGTACTTCTGTTGCACATGGCAGTTACAGATGCGATCAACAGACACCAGTCTCCAAGAAATATCACTGGGCTACCAATTCTAAAAGTAGCAGCTCCAGATTTTGTTTACAAACCAAGTTGAGATTGTTTGGTTTGCTTTCAGTAGTTATTCTGAAAAGTTCAAAATTATTTCATTAGTGTATAAACTATTAAATTTAGAAAATATAGCTGCCAGAGTGGCATATGTCATAGCAACATGGTACCTAGCTCAGCAAAACAGCATCCAGATTTGGGGAGAAAGTTTTAAACCATAATCATTTGCAGAGCTCAGGAGTTTGTTAAACTGGAAGACAAGTGTATAATTTCAAGAAGGCAGTCTCATCGTAAAGAATAAAATGGTAAATCACTTGGGTATTTGAAATGTTATTGAACTTGGCTTTTTAATTTTGTGACTGTATATTTAGACTATATATAGAGGGATTATATATCTAGAGAAAAAGAGTGAGAGAAAGATTTTATATGCTGCATATGGATAACTCCTTACTGAGATGCCTTGAACAGAAAAATCTTTCTGGACTCGTCCACTGAAATCTGGGTAAAATGTCAAAAGAACAGCTCAATGAGGAACAATAGGCTCAACAGTAAAAAGATGAAGTTTCCCCATACAGAGATGCACACATTATGTGTAAAATGTACCACATATTAATTGGAATATTTAAGTGTTTACTCAGAGCCAAGCAAGACACAGTCCGTGTCCTTGTCCCATATGGGACTCCCAGTCTAAATAGGAGGTAGAACAGATATTTAGATTAGTGGGGAAGTCCAGAAGTGAGGTTTTCATGCTTCCATGTTTGGTTCTGTTCTCTGTCTCCCCCTTTTAGACTGTGAGCCCACTGTTGGGCAGGGACTGTCTCTATGTGATGCCAATTTGTACTTCCCAAGCGCTTAGTACAGTGCTCTGCACATAGTAAGCGCTCAATAAATACGATTGATTGATTGATTGATTCCATCCAACCAATCAATCAATGGTATTTACTAAGCATTTACTGTGTGCAGAGCACTGTACTACATACTTGGGAAAATAAAATAGTATCTACCCCAGTGTGGCAGCCATCCAAATTCATGGTTCAGGGACTTTAGAGAAGAGGGGGTGGATGCAAACCACCCAGGAGTGCTTGCCCAAGGAGCTGGGGGCTGGGAAGGGAGAGGAGGGGCAGGAACTGGCAGGAACTAGCACACCCACCCGTCCCAAGGCAGGGAGGGGAGGGGCCAATTAATCAATCAATCAATCATACTTATTGAGCCCTGTGTGCAGAACATTGTTCTAAGTGCTTGGCACTCAGAATCAATCAATCACTCAATCGTATTTCTTGAGCGCTTACTGTGTGCAGAGCACTGTACTAAGGGCTTGGGAAGTACAAGTTGGCAACACATAGAGACGGTCCCTACCCAACAGTGGGCTCAAGCAGCTTAGCCTAGTGGCAAGAGCACAGGCTTGGGAGTCAAAGGATGTGGGTTCTAGTCCCGGCTCTGTCACTTTACTGTATGACCTTGGGCAACCCACTTAACTTCCCTGTGCCTCAGTTACCTCATCTGTAAAATGGGGATTAAGAACTGTGAGCCCCATATGAGACAACCTGATTACCTTGTAACTACCCCAGCGCTTAGATCAGTGCTTGGCACATAGTAAGCACTTAACAAATACCATCATTATCACTATTATTATTATTGGCAGAGTACAATATAACAGAGTTAGTAGACATGTTCCCTGTCTGTATTGAGCTTACAGGGCTGTGCCCCTCTCGCTGTGGAGTTTTGCAAACATGCCTGCCTAGCCCGGTTCCACCCAACTCCAGGAGGGAGGGAAGGGTTGACCCTGGGCTGGCCTCGGGTGGGACTGACTCTTCCCTACCATGCACTTCCTACCCTGGGGGTGAAGCTAGAGCAGCTGTCACCATGTATGTCCACTCACCCTGGGCCATGTCTCTCTTCCCACCATTCCCTTGCTCTCCAACCCTATGGGAAGGAGCATGGCAGAGTGGATAGAGCACGGGCCTGGGAGACAGAAGGTCATATATTCTAATCCCGGCTTCACCATTCATCTGCTCTGTGCTGAATCATTCATTCATTCAATCATATTTATCTAGAGCTTACTATGTGCAGAGCACTATACTAAGCGCTTGGGAAGTACAGTTCCCTCATCGGTAAAATCGGGATTGAGACTGTGAGCCCCATGTGGGACAGGGACTGTGTCCAACCCAATTTGTGTGTATCCACTCCAGTGTTTAGTACAGTGCCTGACACATAGTAAGCACTTAACAAATGCCATTATTATTATTATTATTATTATTACTGCAGAGTGGTTTCTGGTGTGTCCAACCCTCTGGTGCCAAGGTGATTATGTGCGTGCACCCCCGGGGTATGTATGGACAAGACACCCCAGTTACCTTCTGATTTGGCATGGATGCAACCTTTTCCCTCCCCTGGAACTGGGCATATGTTCCCCTCTGCTTGTTGTGCTATGCCTGAGTACACCATTTTTTTTATTGGTTTATAAACTTAATTTAAATCTTTGAGCCATGAAATTAGGTTTGTATTTGGTATAGATTAGACTGGATTCATCAATCAATCAAGTTTACTGAGTGCTTACTGTGTGCAGAGGATTGAACTAAGCCATCAAAGTTGGTAGATACCTTGCCTACCCACACCGAGCTTACAGTCTAGAGAAGGAGATGACTCTTGCAAATGTGATGAAATGCACTGCTTCCCTATTGGAGGAAAATGCACACAAATTTTACTGCATGCCTACTGACTTAGAATAATAATAATAATAATAATGATATTTGTTAAGCACTTACATGTGTCAGGCACTGCACTAAGTGCTGGGGTGGATACAAGCAAATCAGGTTGGACACAGTCTATATCCCTTATCCACATCCTATAGTTCGTGCCAAACTAGCTCACTTTTCCCCTTCAAAGCCCTACTGAAAGCTCACCTCCTCCAGGAGGCCTTCCCGAACTAAGTTCCCTTTTCCTCTGCTCCCCCTCCCAGCCCCATCGCCTCCACTCACTCCCTCTGCTCTACCTCCCTCCCTGCTCCACAGCACTTGTGTGTATATATGTACATATTTCTAATTCTATTTATTTTTATTAATGATGTGTATATATCTATAATTCTTTTGATTTACATTGATGTTATCGATTTCTGTTTACTTGTTTTGATGTCTGTCTTCCCCCTTCTAGACAGTGAGCCCATTGTGGGCAGGGATGGTTTCTGTTGCTGAATTGTACTTTCCAAGCCCTTATTACAGTGCTCTGCACACAGTAAGTGCTCAATAAATAAGATTGAATGAATGAATGAATCCCTTGTAGGGCTCACAGCCTTAATCCCCATTTTACAGATAAGGTAACAGGCACAGAGAAGTGAAGTGACTTGCCCAAGGCCACACAGCAAACAAGTGGCAGAACCAGTAGCTTAGTTTTCATTAAGCCCTTAAAATGATGCTAGAATCTATAAAGCAAATATAGTTCTATTTGCTAGGAGCAGGAGCTTTGCAATGTAAAATGCAAGCTAAAAATGAAGTATTCTCAGAAATAACCATGAAACAATCTGTCATTTTCAAAACTGAAGGAAATAAAAATCCACCAGCATACTAGACTTCAGCTGAATTTTCAACTGTGAGACTATTTTTTGGATTGGTTGGTTTCTTTGAAATAAGATTTTGAGAGGAAATTTCCCTTCCCTCATATCCCCTCCCTCTCCACACCAAAATGAGGAGGCAGTCTGGAAATCCACTCAGCCCAGAGCTACCCTAGCCTAGCCACTAGGCTAGGGAAAATGGCACTGCTCCACACACACTACAGGGACTTGCAAGGGGATGAGTAATTTCCTCCTTTGGCTGAATGCAGTTCGTCCAAAGGTAATATTGGGGGTGGTGAGGGGGAGAAGGAGAGAGAGAGAGGGAGAGAGAAAGAGAGAGAAGAAAGAGAGAGGGAGAGAGAGAGAGAGAGAGAGAGAGAGATATGCCCAGGACCGAGACATGTGGCTGTATTGATATCTGTCTCCCCGACTCTAGAGAAGCAGCGTGGCTCAGTGGAAAGAGCCTAGGCTTTGGAGTCAGATGTCATGGGTTCAAATCCCAGCTCCGTCAATTGTCAGCTGTGTGACCTTAGGCAAGTCACTTAACTTCTCTGGGCCTCAGTTACCTCATCTGTAAAAAGGGGATGAAGACTATGAGCCCCCTGTCGGACAACCTGATCACCTTGTAACCTCCCAGCACTTAGAACAATGCTTTGCACATAGTAAGTGCTTAATAAATGCCATCATTATTATCATTATTATTATTATTAAACTGTGAGCTTGTTGTGGGCAGGGTTTATTGTTGTGTTGTACTTTCCCAAGTGCTTAATACAGTGCTCTGCACACAGTAAGCGCTCAATAAATATGACTGATTGAATTAGAGCAACCTGAAGACCACAGCGCTGGGGTCTGCATCCACTGCCCCCATTCCCATGTCAGTCTTTCCTAGTGCCACAGCCCACTGCCCCAAAAGATACCATTACAACATTTCAGACCCTGGGGCGAGGAGAGTGGTGTGTAACTAAGGACTGAGTGCCTGGAGCAGTGGGGAGTCTGAGTATTCTCCATTCCAAGAACTGCTTATTTATTTATCTTGACATTGTTGTCTTGGTTCGTTGCTTCTGCTGTGTGCAGTAATCCACCACAATCATTGTTTTCAGATGTGTACTCCCATCTAGACTGTGAGTCCCCAGTGGGATAGAAATAGCATCTGAACTGTTATATTTGTATCTATGCCACTTCTTAGCACAGCATTTAGCTCAGAGAGCCTAATAAACATCGTAAAAACAACCCTTATTTCCTGCTGAACCTGGGATGGTACCTAACTAATGGTTTTCCAGAAATAAAGGGAAGAACTGGACTCCAAATCAGAGAAATCATTGTTCATAAATACACCACATAGAACAATACTTAACACTCATTGGGATAACTCTGTAAAAAGAGCTTTAACAAGCAGCATGGCTCAGTGGAAAGAGCCCGGGCTTTGGAGTCAGAGGTCATGGGTTCAAATCCCGGCTCCACCACTTGTCAGCTGTGTGACTTTGGGCAAGTCACTTAACTTCTCTGGGCCTCAGGTCCCTCATCTGTAAAATGTGGATGAAGACTGTGAGCCCCCCGTGGGACAACCTGATCACCTTGTATCCCCCCAGTGCTTAGAACAGTGCTTGGCACATAGTAAGTGCTTAACAAATACCATTATTATTATTATTATTATTATTATTATTATTATTATTATTATTATCATCCCATTCTTGAATGCTCTCATCTACTGTCAGATTCACAACCCCAGGGTTATGCATTACCCCAAAATGCTATCAATTTCCCTTTTATGTAAACACCAAAAGAAGCCAAGGGAAATCTTGAATTTGAAAGGAAAAGAGGGAACTATTTACCTCTGTAGCCAGGCTCTGACTTGCACCATTGTCCAGGAGAAACTTGACAACTTCCAAGTGGTTTTCCTGGGCTGCCATATACAACGGAGTAAAACCATTCTGTAAAGAAGCACATACAAGGTTTCCTTCAGTATTCTCCAAAACGCTCCATGTCCTACCTCAATGAACTAATGAAGCGTAATCTGTGATTTACTCTAACTAATCCCAGCATTTTAATTTAATTGCAACACATTTAGTTCAGGTCAGCCTGTTTGCTGTGTGACCTTGGGCAAATCACTTTACTTCTGTGGGCCTCAGTTACCTCATCTGTAAAATGGGGATTGAGACCGTGAGCCCCACATGAGACGGGGACAGTGTCCAACCTGATTTGCTTGTATCCAACCCAGTGCTTAGTACATTGCTTGGCATTTAGTAAGTGCTTAACAAATACCACAGTTATTATTATTAAATTCACCAGATGTTATGAGATAGGACTGGATACCATCTGTGCAGTGGGTATCTTACTATAGGGCATCACTAAGGGCAGAATATGTGATAATTTGAGGGCAGAATAAGTATGAATGATAATCATCATTTGAATGTCAATAAATATCTAACATCATTCACTATACAGCTACAGGGTAAAGCTCACATATCACTGGACAGTTTGAGGAAGTCATAATTTGCCTTACAGCAAGGAAGACGAATGCTTAAACCAGGAAATCTGCAAAGCTTTCGAGGGCAAAAGGGAAATCGATGATGGTGTTTGTTAAGTGCTTACTAAGTGTCAAGCACCGTTCTAAGCACTGGGATAGATACAACTCATCAGTTTGGATGCAGTCCATGTCCCACATGGGGTTCACAGTCTTAATCTCCATTGAAATGATATGAGGTAACTGAAGCACAGAGAAGTTAAGTGACTTGACCAAGATCACACAGCAGACAAGGGGCGGAGCCGGGATTAGAATCCAGGTCCTCTGACTCCCAAGCCTATATTCCATCCACTAGGCCACATTGCTTCTCTTGTATGTGGATCACACTTTTTTGGAGACCCTCAGGTTAGGAAATTCCCACTGTAGAAACCTAAATGACAGAAGGCATCTGGATGATCCATCAGGCCCTTTGCTTCTGAAGCGTCCTTCACAGGCAGTTCTGACAGGCCATTACCCAGGGGCAAGGAGGCTTGACATTAAGCCTGATCAGTGATCTTGTACAGCCTGCAGAACCTTGGGGAAACGCCAATATTTGATGCTCCATTTGCTCCCAAACATCCTGCCCTGAGATTTCCTAATAGTGATTTTGTAAACAAGCAATATGCAAATAATATTATTCTAGGTAGACAGTATAATTACCCCCAGACAACATCCTCCTGTGAGTGTCATTAATTTAGGGAAGGAAACACTTAAACCCCATGCAGTATTTTAGGTTTCTGATATCAAATCCTGCCATTTGTCCCTGTTCTTTTGCTGACAGAAGAGCAGCCTCCAGTTTAGGTAGGAACCAAAATATGACCAAAGGCCAAAAGGGCAATAGTGATTCTTGGAGTTGTGGCCCACTTAACGATTCTCACTTTTGCTATGTATTTTTAAATTTTATTTGTTAAGTGTTTATTACGTGCCAGGCACTACACTAGGCGCTGTGTAGATACAAGCTAATCAGGTTTGACACAGTTCTTGTCCCACCTGGGGCTCACAGTCTGAATCCTGAATCATTTTACAGCTGTTGTAACTGAGGCACAGAGAAGTTAAATGACTTGCCCAAGGTTACACAGCAGATAATTATATGAAGCTGAAGAAGCAGTGTGGGCTAGTGGAAAGAGAACGGGCCTGGGAGTCAGAAGAGCTGGGTTCTAATCCCAGCTCCACCACTTGTCTGCTGAGTGACTTGGGCAAATCATTTCACTTCTCTGTGCCTCAGTTACCTCATCTTTAAGATGGGAATTTAAACAGTGAGCCCTATAAGGGACTAGGACTATGTCCAACCTGATTATCTTATATCTTCCCCAAGGCTTAGTACAGTGCCTGGCACAAAGCACTTAAAAAATATTTGTAATTTGTTATTTACCCAGGTCATTTATTCTTACACAAATGTGACCCACTGGGTAAATACTGTTGTATTTCCTATTACAGACTAAAAATACGAAGTGAAACAATTCTGGGGAAACATCACTGTAACATTTAGTGATTATTAGAATTTACTAGATAAGGTGATACTTTTTAGAATAGTGCATTATTAACTTTAGAGTATTTTGTATCAACAGAGCACCTCATAATCATGAATTAATCACTCCACACATTTTCCCCAGATGACATCATTAGCCCTGTCTATTCTATTATGCAAACTTTAAGATAAGGAATTCAAGATCGGGGGGTTTGGATCAAAAGAGTTGGTCAATAGCAATCCCTGATTTAAGTAAAGTTCCATTGTCTAGGAACAGTTTTATGTTCTTACGGTGAATGTTAGAGGGAAAAATATATTTTACATAATTTCTGGTCATATTGAAGGTACTCCTCTATTTCAAATCTTTGGAAAACATTTCTATTTTTCATGTATCAAGTCTTTTCTATTCATTTACCAAGACATCTTGCAACCTATCTAAATGAAGTTTCATTTCAGATTGCTCTTTATCAGTACTGCTTCCTTAGACAGATTGCAATTGAAATATTATTCAAGTGATCCCGGGAGGTCAAAAGTCCAGGTTTAAAAAGGGAATTTATTTTTTCAACTTTAACTGCTCTGCTGCTCTGTAACTCATTAGAAATTCTGACCACGTAACAATGCAGATAGGAGGACACAGGAGGGCAAGCCCTAAGATGAAGGGTGAAATGCTGAGGACCATTAGCTCGACATTTTCACACCATAGTTTCCAGAATTTCAGGCTCAGTATTTCCGCTGGATAGTTTTATCATCAGTAGGGAACATACGCACATTGAAAAATAAAATGGTTGCAGTTTTATTATTCCAAAATGTGTTGCTCCCCATATTTTGCAGTTGAAATCATAACTATTGCTGCCCTCCCCAAAACTTTTCAAAAAGAGCTTTCCCTTAAAGGTCAGAGCAGTTTCTTTCAGGGAAAGGCATCTGTCTGCCATGAGAGTTGGAGTTCGAGGTAGTGAATGAAAATTTGCCTCTCCCTAAGAGTACTATATCACTATCCACCTTCTGAACATCAATCTTCTTGAAAATGTTATTCCTCAAGAGGAATTTCATAAAGAAAACCAAAGTCCAATTGTCACAGAGAAAGAGTTCACAAACTAAAGCCAGATAGAAATAAGATGTACACTAAATGAAATAAAGCTAGAGGCATAGACTGTAGCAAAACCACAATCCTGAAAATACAGCCTACAGTACTGCAGAGGATGTAGTGGTAAAAGTTCTGTGGGCTGGTCAAATATTCTGTAGACTGATTAGGGCCAAGCAATCCCTACTCAAAAATGAGTTCTGAATGATCAAGTTTGCAGATATTCTTGGAATTAATAATATAATAATGACATTTATTAAGCGCTTACTCTGTGCAAAGCACTGTTCTAAGGGCTGAGGAGGTTACAAGGTGATCAGGTTGTCCCACGTGGGGCTCACAGTCTTCACCCCCATTTTACAGATGAGGTAACTGAGGCACAGAGAAGTTAAGTGACTTGCCCAAAGTCACACAACTGACAATTGGCACAGCCGGGATTTGAACCCATGACCTCTGACTTCAAAGCCTGGGCTCTTTTCCACTGAGCCATGCTGTTTCTCTAATTAAGTTATTAAGTCTAATTAACTAATTAATTGACTTGAATTAAGTCAAGGGTGTGTTCAAGGTTGGATTCTGGTGGCATTGGGCCTTCAAGAGATGCCATTCTCTTTAGGATCTCATACTTTTTCTTTCTTTGAAAAATACTTTACCTTTGTATTTCAGAAATAACAGTGGCTAAGATGAATCTGGTCCTTGTCAGTGCTGTCGCCTATGCCTAGAAAGGGCCATTGTATAGTGTTTTCCCAAGCACTTAGTACAGTGCTCTGCATACAGTAAGCACTCGATAATTACAAGTGAATGAATCTTCTCTCTGCCAATTGGAGTAACATCCATTGGCCCTGAGGTTCCCTTCTGAGCCCCTTTTTCCTATTTGGAGGACGATCCATTGGCCCCGAGTCACTTTCTGAGCTCCTTCATTTCCTCATTTCCATTTATGGCCACTCATTGGATAGGCATCAATTTGTGTGCTGTCAGGACTGGTGGAGTCTGGGGGCTTCAGGAACAGCTGATAGGTCAAGTTTATCTACCCAAAGCTCAGGATAGAAATTTGCTTTCAGTGGAAATATTTGGTTAGATCTCCCAAACTCATCACTCTATTAGGACAAGGGTTATACATTTACAATTCTCAATTTTGTTTTGAAACAATGATGCTTGTTAATGTATTAAAATGTCAGGCAGCATGCAGAATGAACCCACAAAAAGGAGGAACTGTTACCCAAAATGGCATGTACGGCACTTCAGAAATACAGATCCATAGTTTTACCTGAGATTGTGCATTGACATTAGCCCCATTTGTAGCCAACACTTTCACTACTTCTGTCTGTCCAGCCAGAGATGCTATGTGCAAGGCTGTATTTCCTTTCTGAAATTGAAGAAGGTAAATGCAAAATGAGTCAGGTTGATGCTACAGAGGAACGAACTGTAGGGAAGAAGACAGCTTTCTAAAAGCATTCTCTCATAACATACAACTCCCTCATTTACATGGTCCCTACCTACCCAGGCATCCTGCTTATATGGGCACGCAAATAACGTGTGATTGCTTATAATCACATACGGTAGTTATATTTGAATTATTCGCTACTACAGGCTTTTGTTGCTCATGCCTATAGGGTCTATTAAGTGTGTGTTTGAATGTGTTACAGGCAATGAGCCACTAGCCTTTAGCATCGGGAAAGGATGGGCCAGAGTCCAGTTATGTTGTGGACAGATCATCATCAGATCATTTGGAGTGGCTTTTGTTCTAATTTTTCAAACGGGATTTGCCGATATCTGATTTCAATCCAGCTTGACACCAGAATAGAGAAAGTCTCTCCAAATCCTCCAAATTTTCTTTACAAATAAGATTTGGTCCACTCCTACTACTTGATATATCCAGAGTGAGTAGGAGTGGACACAATCCTTATATATAAAAATATATTAGAGGATATATGCATGTGTCTTATAAACTTCCTCTTCACCCTGCTTACGCTCCCTATTACATTCAGAAGTCAGTTTTCCGAAATTGCATGTTTGCACTCTTCATTTTGGAGAGAATGCTGTTGGGGAATTAGGGAATGTTCTACCATTTTGTGGTGTCAAAAGGAGCTATCAGGTGCATGGGGGTGACAGCGGACAAGCTGTGGGTGGTATAATATGAGTTTTCTTTAGCGTGAGGTTTGTCACTGTCATCCTCTTGTTATACGAGTAGTATATCGGCCATCGTTCCCAAATAACTAGTGAACGACGAAGAGTTTAATTATGTTATGCTGAAACACTTTTCAAAGTGAAACTGTAAAAAGAACTCTTCCCTTTCAATTCTTATCAGCAGCTCCTGAAGGCAGTGGGGTCCCATTTTAGGCAATTTGGGGGCTAAAACCAGGACACTGACCTTGGTGGCGGCATCCACATTGGCCTCTCGCTGGATCAGTTCAGAAACAACTTCAACGTGCCCTTCTTTGGAAGCAAGATGGAGGGCATTCAACCCATTCTGGCCAAAAGTAATGGGAAAGGTTCACTCAGTGGGTCAAGAATAATGCACCAAACCATCAGGTGCACTTAAGATCACATTCCAGCATAACTACTGCTGCAACAATCTCTTGCCAACATATATTTACGAAACGATGATTGTGAAAATAAAGCACACTAAACACAGGGAGAATGACTTGCTTACAACAGTCCAAGATAGACATTTTAGGTTGTTTTGTAAGCAGAATGTTAAATAATACAGATAACTGACTGCCCACCCAGGAAAGAAAAAAAAATTAAGATTTGACAGAGCAGGTAAATTGGGTACAAGATAGAGTCATAATAATAGCAAATTAAAATTGTTAATGGGTGAGAAATAGTATAAGGAGTAAAAAAGCAAATTTCATTTTGTCATAAGTACCACCTGATTGCAAATGTTGATGTCGACTCCATTTTTCAAGTAGTCGAGGGCCTTTTCTAAGTTCCCAGCTCGTGCTGCTCGTAAATAGCTGGCATTAGCATCCGACTGAAAAAGGAGAAAAAAAACATTGAGTTAGAACTGAAATTGAAATATACACCCTTATCTTTAGTGATTAATTGAAAAGTCAGGAGATGTGCAGGGAACGTATGGTGACCGAAAGAAAGAAACACTCCCAATTAAACCTGTGATACAATATACTTATCAAGCTTCTTTCAACAGTAACTTTGGCATTTGTTGAGCACTTACTAGGTGTCAAGCACCATTCTAAGCCCTGGGGGAGATACAAATTTATCAGGTTGGACACAGACCCTGTCCCACATGGGTCTCACAGTCTAAGTAAACTTCAGTAAAAGATTTTTCAAAAAGCCAAAACTTGTCAAAGTTACAGTAAGGAGCAGAGGCCCAAAATATGCTTTTCCCAAAGGGTGACGAACATTCAAATTTGGGAGAGAGGATAGTGGGAGTATAACTTTCTACACTTTTTGTTCGTTTTTAGTAAAACTGATGATACTTTTCAGGAACATGTTTTAAGGCAGCAATTGAGTGGAAGAAATTTGCTTAATATCTTTAAATTGAAAACATTATTGAAAGTGGGGTCCTTGTTTCCCCCAAGTTTACTTCCTCTTAAGAAGGAACAGACATTGCAGCCCCATGCAGAGAGACAGGTTTCCTGCTAAATTACAGCAGCAGCTCCAGCAATAAAGTAGAAGTTCAATTTGAATTAAAAAAAAACATTGCTTGGCCATTCTTTTTTAGCCAACACACAATTACTACAGAACTAAAAATGGCACAAATGAATGTCAGAAATATAACACTGAACCACAAAATTATACAGAATTATGTAGTATTATTGAATACACTGCATTTAATCACCACCTTGTTTCACTGGAATTTACCATCTCTTCAAGACTGCAGACATTTCAATTTTAGTCACCTCTCTCCAAACCTCTAGTATTTAAGAACATGACATTACATTCATCCAATCACTTCACACGACCGAGAAGAATATCACAGGGAAAAGGAATGTCCACAGAATACAGTCAGATGAGTGACATAGCTCTGTGGGGCCAGAAAAGTATTTAAACATCTTTTACACATACCTAGACTTCCATTTAGCTTAGGTAATCTTCTCAGTAAGACTGGATGATTGCTACCTGCAACATTTTTAATATTTCCCTACTTCATCCATCCTGCTGCTGCTATCTCTTAAATCACTGTCGCAGATTCCTGAACCCAGAAGCATATGGCAGGCCGGAGGGGGAAAGAAAGAACCAAAAGGGCAAGAAGGTAAAGAGTTTGAAAAGCTCCACTAGAACTCTAAGCTATCAAAACCTTAGAGGAAACATTCTCCACAGCATTAGCAACAAAAACAGGGATTGCCCGATAGGTACTCTCTAGGCCCATATTACTCTCTCAGGGTTGCACCTGGAGAGTTTCCAGTACTCTACCAGTCTCGACTATGGGAGGGAGAGTCAAGCAGAGGTCTACCCATTCCATTCCTAGCTTGTCCAGTGGCTAGCGAGTGGAAGGCAATCTGTTACAAGTCAAAACTCACCTGTGCTGGGCAGCAGCAGCACGGGTGAGAGTCGAGGGTGGAGAACCAGGTTTACTGTGCAGAAGGAGGCAATGGTAAACCACTTCCGTATTTTTAGCAAGAAAACTCTACGGATCCACTACCAGAATGCTTTCAGATGGAAGTGGGGCATTCTGAGAGAGATGTGTCTATGGTGTTGCTATAGGTCAGTCATGACTTGACAGCATAAGACAACAACAACTGGCCCATACTGCTACACCTACACTGTTTCAACATTCAAAAACTAGACCTGCAGTCTGACAGAATGGAGTTCCATCATCATTATCAATAGTATTCACCTTTGCTTAAGGAGTATATCAAAAACAAAACAAGACAGAGTAGGTACGCAGTAATCAGGAGGGAAGATGTAAATGGAGAGGGTAGATGTCTCTTAATGAGCTGTACTGTCTTGGCCCAGAAGAATCCTATAGCTCTATGGATGTATAGAAATATATATTTGTGTATATATATAATATATATACACATATATACATATATATATACAAATATATATATACACAAACAATATATTATTTGTTAAGCGCTTACTATGTGTCAAACACTATTTTAAGCGCTGGGTAGATACAACTTAGTTAGACTGGACACAGGCCCTGTCCCACAAGGGGCTCTCAGGTTAAGCAGAAGGTAGAAATAGGAGAATTGAGGCACAGAGAAGTTAAGTGACTTGTCCAAGGTCACACAACAATTGGAAGAGCCGGGATTAGAGCTGGGATTAGAGCCGGGATTAGAACCCAGATCCTCTGACTCCCAAGACTGTGTTCTTTCCACTACACCATGCTGCTTCTGAAGCTTCAGTCTTCAGAATCAACATAATTATTAAGTAGTTTGACCTCATAGTACAGCTGAGTCTCTGAACCCAACAGTCCTGGGTCTATTTTTTTGTGGGGAAAAAAAATCTCTGAAAGTCTCATCAGTATCAGACACACTTTATTGGACAGTAAGTTTGGTTCAATGGAGAAATAGTTCTAAATAAAGGGACTAGCAACGTGGACTCAGAAATAAACTGATTTAATGGCACAGGATATATATGGACATAATATGAATATATTTTTATGCTATATATGTATAGACGCGCGCACACACACACACACACACACACACACACACACACACACACACACACACACACACACACACTATAGCTGTTCCCCTCTAGATGGTAAGCTCATTAAGGGCAGGGAATGTGTCTGTTTATTGTTATAGTTTACTCTCCCAATGCTTAGTACAATGCACTGCACACAGTAAGTGCTCAATAAATACAATTGAATGACTAAATTAATTTATGAATGAATACATCCTTCATTTTCAACATCACCACTGACTGTGAAGTTCACTTATGAGCGCATGTCTGGCTGAAAAGGCCAAATCAGGATCTACAGTCCCAGCCACGGTGAGCATAGAAAACGGTTGTCCCATGTTGCATTGTTGTAGTTAACAATGTTCATAGCACTTGGAGCTATTTTCTCTTTTGTCTCCTTTTCTCTCTTTCCAAAAGAAGGTTTTGTTCAAAGGGAGTTAGTCCATTCTGATGGCAGTATGCTATGCAGACCTGCCCTCAGCAATGAACACCTAGTTTCCCTGAGAGAGACAGCTCTGGCCACATCACTGAAGAGTAAATTACTGCCAGAACCTAAGGAGGAAGTCCTAGGGTTTTTAAACAGGGCAGATGCCGAAAGGAAAACAGATGATCATAACTGTGGAGTTTGGTCTAATGTGTAATCTAATGTCTAATGGTCTAATGTCCAACCAGATTAGCTTATATCTACTCCAGAGCTTAAAACAGTGCCTAGTACATAGTAAGTACTTAAC
The DNA here is from genome assembly GCF_015852505.1 of Tachyglossus aculeatus. NCBI lineage: Eukaryota > Metazoa > Chordata > Mammalia > Monotremata > Tachyglossidae > Tachyglossus > Tachyglossus aculeatus. Next base: position 52,285,805 of record NC_052068.1, on the reverse strand, counting down.
AATACCGTTAAAAAAACACACTTTGCTAAATACTGTCTAGGATTTGCCCACAATGGCCACAAAGCTGTAACTGCAATTGATGCCAGAAGAATTTCTGAGTATCTTTACCACCAAAGATGAAGATAAATCGAGAGCTTCACTGAATGTGTCCAAATGCATAAAAATAACTTAGTGTCTGTAAAAGTCCAAAAACTAGGGATGGCATTGGATGAAAGATGCAGAGTTCAGTTCCCTCTAAAGCAGGAAAGATTTGACTTTCTATATATTTTGTGCATCTCCAGGGTCAGATTGGGTTAGATTGGCTAGATTAAGAATTTGACATTCCAGCCCTATATTAATGGAGAATCAATCAATCAATCATATTTACAAAGCACTTACGGTGCCCAGAGCATTGTACCAAGTGCTTAGGAGGGTACAATATAACAGAGTTGGTAGAAACGTTCCCTGCCCACAGTGAGCCTCCAGTCTAGAGAGGGGCTAACAGTTTGTAATGGGGTGAGTCCGCTGGGTAGGGATTGTCTCTATTTGTTGACAAATTGTACTTTCCAAGTGCTTAGTACAGTGCTCTGCACAGAGTAAGCGATCAATAAATACGATTGAATGAATGAATGAATGTGGGGGGGGGGGGGCAGAGATTGGATTCCCCTTGATTGTTGAAGACTGACTCCTGAATGACCCTCACCCCAAGGGGGAGACAGGCTCCTCTGCCCTAGGGGTCAGTTTCTAGAACCTGTCTAAAACCAAAGCTCTAGTTCACTTTACCTAGCAACAGGTGGTGTTGCCTGTGTTCAATTGCTGCGGTGGCTGGTTTCCTGGCTGGCCCTCATCTTGGTTAACATCCCCTGAATTGCAAGAATTGGCCCATCTGCAGTGTACTATTTTAATGATCTTTCAATCACAGAGTGACAAAGCTGGGAAAAAAAAATCCCTCCGGCATTTTTAGTTCCTCGACCATCTGTGCTCTGCAGTCTGTAGAGTCACAGAGGACAGGGCATTTTCTAAGTAGATGGGAGCAGCAGTAGCAGGGCCTGGGGTTCAAAGAGGTCAGCATTTTATCATTGTTATAAAGACAAGGGAAGAACTCCTGGGGTGACTGGGCCGTTTATCACCATTTAAGGGTATATCTAATTAACAAGATGGACAGTGAATGATAGCTACTTGTGGAAAAGTGGATTTCAAGGAAGGATGTGCTCTGTCATCACACATCAGGATCTTCTGGGCCCAGGAAAAGAGAGGAAGAGGAGGGAAGAGGAGAAATGCCTTAGGGAAATGGATGATAGACATGAGCCTCCTGTTTGGGAGACCTCAATCATTCCTGCCTGGGACATTTTGGGGTCAGGGCTAGGGTAGGGCCGAAGGGACCACTCCTGCCTAAAGCAACCCAGGAGATTTGATGATGGTATACCACGTAAGTGGAGCAGTTTCAAAGTTGTGAAGAAAGTTCTCAGTATAAAGTGCCCTTAGATGGCCCACAATCTCAATCTCTCTCTCGCTCTCTCTCTCTCTCTCTCTCTCTCTCTCTCTCTCTCTCTCTCTCTCTCTCTCTCTCTCTCTCTCTCTCTCACACACACACACACACACACACACACACATACACACAAATCTCAGATTGAGTCAGTCAATAGTATATATTGAGCACTTATTGTATGCACAGCACTATACTAGGCACTTGGGAGAGTACAATAAAACAACAGACACATTTCCTGCCCACAGTGAGCTTACGGTCTAGAGGCAGATTCCCTACAATCTGCTCTGGTCCAGGTGACTTGAAGGCTTTGGAAACAATGGGGCACAGGGAATGCTGTGGCTGGCAGCCAGATGCCTTCATGTCTGTCTAAGCAATGTTGTGGCTGATGTGGCCCGCCCAGGCCAGGTACCAAGTCCAACCCACTTAAGTAGACTTCAGATATCCTCTTTCAGGCTATGAAGCAGACAAGGGTTGGTGGCTAGGGAATTACTGTGCTTTGCACTGCAGTTCCAAATACATGATTCAATTTCCCATCGAGAATGATGGGCCAGCTTTGGACCTGAGCCCTAACACATGGGATGGCCTCTGTAGTTCCTGGAACTCAATCAATAGTGTTTATCGAACGCTTACTGGGAATAGAGTACTCACTCTACTAACTCTGATTCCCAGGAGCACTGGGAGCAACTGAACATGTGCAGGACTGCATGGAAGCCAGGCTGGCAAACTTCTAGCTAGCCCAGGTTCACCTTAAGTCCAGTCCAGAGATCTAATCCTAGGGACAATCTCAGTAATGGGTCGGGCCAAGGTGGGCACAGGTTGAGGTTGGGGTGGGCCCTGTGAGACCCCAGAATTCTAGGGCAAGTTTGGATTCTTAAGGCAGGCCAAATATCCCAAAAATAGTTACCGCCACTTTCACCAGACCACAGGAAAGTCCAGCTCCAGGAACTGGAGAGAAAGGTGATAAACTGATATGTTGTCATGAAACTGGGTCAAACTCATTACCTTCCTCTCATTCATTCATTCAATCTATTTATTGAGAGCTTACTGTGTGCAGAGCACTGTACTAAGCACTTGGGAAGTACAAGTTGGCAACATATAGAGACGGTCCCTACCCAACAACGGGCTCACAGTCTAGAAGGGGGAGACAGACAACAAAACAAAACATGTAGACAGGTGTCAAAATCATCAGAACAAATAGAATTATAGCTATATGCACATCATTAACAAAACAGAATAGTAAATGTGTACAAGTAAAATAAATATCCACATTCATTTGTCAATAATAAAAAAGAAAGAGAAAAGGGAAGGCTATGCATATAAATGTATCTCCCTCTCCCCACATGTTCTCATTTCCTGGGCCTCCACTTGATTCACTATTTCTCAGTTGGATACTTGCCAAACCTCCTGGCCTCGCTTCTCCCTGCTTCAATTAGGGTGGCCATTCAGTCCTTTGATACTGGAGAGTCTGGTGGTCAGCTCGTCTGTCCCCTGTCTGGCAGCTGGTTTTATACATGGCTTTTTATTCTTAAATACTCAGCCACTATAGACAGTGCCACCACCCTTCCTGTCTCACAAGCCTGTAACCTTAGCTTTATCCTTGATTCATCTCTCTTTTTCAACCCACATATTCAATCTATTATGAAATCCTGTCAGTTCAACCTTCACAACATTGCAAAAATCTGCCCTTTCCTCTCCATCCAAACTGCTACCACGTTATTGGAAGCACTTATCCTATCCCACCTTGATTACTGTATCAACCTCCCTGCTGATCTCCCTGCCTCCTGTTTATCCCCATTCCAATCTATACTTCACTCTGTTGCCCAGTCATTTTTCTACAAAAACATTCAGTCCATATTTCCTGAATCCTCAAGCATCTCCAATGGTTGCTCATCCACCTCTGCATCAACCAGAATATTCTCACAATCAGCTTTAAAGTGTTCAATCACCTTGCCACACCAGTCCCCATATAATACAACCCTGCCCGCACACTTCACTCCTGCCAACCTACTCACTGTACCTTGTGAGCCCGCTGTTGGGTAGGGACCGTCTCTATATGTTGCAAACTTGTACTTCCCAAGGGCTTAGTGCAGTGCTCTGCACACAGTAAACGCTCAATAAATATGATTGAATGACTGAATGAACCCATCTATCTTGCCCCCGACCTCTTGCCCGTGTCCTGTCTTTGGCCTGGAATGCCTCTTCATATACAACACTTACTCTCCCCACCTTCAAAGACTTATTGACAGCAAATCTCCTTCAAGAGGACTTCCCAAACTAAGCCCTCATTTCCTCTTCTCCCACTTCCTTTTAGGTCACCCTGATTTGCTCCCTTTATTCACCCCTCCCTCAGCCCTACAGCACTTATGTATATAGCCTTAATTCATGTATTTATATTAAGGTCTGTCTCCCCTCTAGATGGTAAGTGTGTTGTGGGTGTGGAATGTGTCTACCAGCTTGGTTATACTGTACTCTCCCAATCCCTTAGTACCGTGTTCTGCACAATGTAAGCACTCAATAAATATGATTGATTTCCTACCTCAACCTCTACTCTGTCTGCCGAGCCGTATGGCTTAGAAGCAGTGCCAGGGTTCAAGGGGCGGTGGGGAAACACAATGGCTCTGGAGCGATGGAGGGGGTCAGGGTCCATCTGAGGACACCCTCAGCAGCTGCAGAGGTTCCATATACCAATCAATCAATCAATCAGTGGCATTTATTGAGTGTTTCTGTGTGCTAAGCACTTGGGTGATTCAATATTAAAGTTGGAGGACACTATTCCTGCCAACAACGAGTTAACAGTTTAGAGGGAAAAGAGACATTAAAATAAATTTCTGATGGGGTATTGGGGGTCCAGCAGGAGTTGGGGATGGGGTGAATGTCAAGTGCTTATGGGATCGAGATCCAAGTGCATAGGCAATGCAGAGGTCAGGGCGAAAACGGGAAGTGGTGGCTTAGTCATAGAAAGCCTTTTGGTGGAGCTATTATTTTAGAAGGGCTTTAACGGTGGATAGGGTGGTGGTCTGTTGGATATGAAGGTGGTGGGAGTTCTGGGCCAGAGAGGGAGGATGTGGGCAAAGACAGCAGATAGTACAGCAGGCAATGTGGGCAATGTTGGCGGCGAGAAAGACGAGATTGAAGTTCAGTGAGTAGGTTGGCATTAGAGGAGCCGTGTGTGGGTTCGGTTGTAGTAGGAGATCAGAGAGCTAAAGTGGGAGGGGGAGAGCCGATTGAGTGATTTAAAGCTGGTGGTATGGAGCTTCTGTTTGATCTGGAAATGGACAGGCAACTTTTGGAGGTTTTTGAGGAGTGGGAAGATGTGCACTGAACTTTTCTTAGAAAAATGATATGGATAGTAGAGTGCATTATGGTCTGGAAAGGGTGAGACAGGAGGCAGGGAGGTCAGAAAGGAGGCTGATGCAGTAGACAAGATGAGATATAAGTACTTGGATCAATGTGGTAACAGTTTGGATGGAGAGGCAGCCTGAGAAGCAGCATGGCCTAGCGGAAAGAGCATGGGTCTAAGAGCCTGAGGACCTGAGTTCTAATCCTGGCTCTTCCAAATGTTGGCTGTGTGACCTTGGGCAAGTCACTTAACTTTTCTGTATCTTAGTTTTGCTGTTCTCCCTCCTACTTAGACTGTGAGCCCCATGAGGGACAGGAACTGTATCCAACCTAGTTGACTTGTATCTACCCCAGCACTCAGATCAGTATTTAACACATAGTGAGTGCTTAACAAATACCATAAAAAAAGGAAAAGGTAGATTCTAGAGATCTGAAGGCAGAACCATGAGGATTTAGTGACAGACTGACTATATGGCTCGAAAGAGAGAGATGAGTCGAGGACAGTAATGGGAAAGTCATGGAGAGGACAGGATTTGGGTGGGAAGATGAACAGTCCAGTTTTGGACTTGTTAAGTTTAAGGTGTCAGCAGGACTACCAAATAGAGATTTCCTGAAGGCTGGAAAAAATTTGTGACTGCAGAGAAGGAGAAAGGTCAGGGCTGGAGAGGTAGTTTTGGGAATCACCTGTGTAGAAATGGTAGTTGAAGCCATGGGAGCAAATGAGCTCTCCAAGAGAGAGGGTGTAGATAGAGAATAGAAGAGGACCCAGAACTGACTGAGCCTTGATGGACTCTGACAGTTGGGGAATGGGAGGCAGAGGAGTGAGTGAAAGAGACTGAGAAGTAGCAGCCGGAGAAATGAGAAGAGAACCAGTAGAGGTAATGTCAGTGAAGTCGAGATTAGATAATGTTTCCATGAAAAAGGTTGTAGCCCACAGTGATAAAGGCAGTTGAGAGGTCAAGGAGCCCATTTGATTTTTCCAGGAGGAGGCATTGGTGACCTTAGAGAGGAGAGTTTCTGTGGAGTGAAGGGCCAGATTTCAGGGAACTGAGGCACAGAGAAGTCAAGTGACCGGCCAAAAGTCACACAGCTGATAAGTGGCGGAGTCGGAATTAGAACCCATGACCTCTGACTCCCAAGCCTGGGTTATTTCCACCTAGACACGCTGAGTACTACTTTCAGAGTGAACCTAGTGGGCAAATTCCTTTCCCTGAGAGACTAGCTGAATCATCATGTCCCTTACATTAAAGAGTGGCATTCTGGACTTCAGGCATCGCAGAGGAAACACTTTTTTACAGTAATAAGGTCCAATTTAACCTTTCCTCAAAGAGAAACATTTCTCTTGGCACTGCAAAAAGGCAGCAGCTTTTTGTGGAGGTACCAGGTTTATAAGGCTGATTGGGTCATGTCTGATAAGAGAAAAGGTTTCCCCTCTTGTGTTTTAAGCGGTAGTATATTTCAAACAGAGAAGCAGGGTGGCCTAGTGGGACTTGGTAGTAGGGGGGCCTGGGACTCAGAGGACCTGTGTTCTAATCCCAGCTCCACCACTTGTCTGCTGTGTGACCTTGGGCAAGACACTTCACTTCTCTGTGGCTCAGATAACTCATCTGTAAAATGGGGATTCAAGCTGGGAGCCCCACGTGGGATATGGACTGTGCCCAACCTGATTAACTTGTATGTTCCCCAGCATTCAGTACAGCGCCTGACCCATAACAAATACCATATAAAAATATACACAGAGAGCCAGCAGTAATAGCAACAATAATAACTGTGATACTATTATGTCTGATGCTGGTATGTCTGATTCTGGTATGTCTGATTCTGGTTCAAATTTAATGGTTTAGGAGGCAACATGCAAGTCCTGAAATGAAAGGAAGGGAACCAATGCAATGAGCTGCAAACTTGCTATGTGTCCCTGCAACCCCACCAAGTTTCCATCACTCATTCATTCAATTGCATTTATTGAGCACTTACTGTGTGCAGAACACTGTACTAAGTGCTTGGGAAGTACAAGTTAGCAACACATAGAGACGGTCCCTACCCAACAGCGGGCTCACAGTCTAGAAGGGGGAGACAGACAACAAAACAAAACATATTAACAAAATAAAATAAATAGAATAAATATGTACAAATAAAATAGAGTAATAAAAATGTACAAACATATATACATATATACAGGTGCTGTGGGGAGGGGAAGGAGGTAAGGTGGGGGGGAGGGGAGGGAGAGGAAGGAGGGGGCTCAGTCTGGGAAGGCTTCCTGGAGGAGGTGAGCTCTCAGTAGGGCTTTGAAGGGAGGAGGAGAGCTAGCTTGGCAGATGTGCGGAGGGAGGGCATTCCAGGCCAGGGGGATGACGTGGGCCCGGGGTCGACGGCGGGACAGGCGAAAATGAGGCACATGATATATATTGATATATATTGAGTGTAAGCTTGATGTGGACAGGGAATGTATCTGTTAATTGTCATACTGTACTCTCCCAAGCACTTAGGACAGTGCTCTGCACATAGTAAGTAATCAATAAATATGATTGAATGAATGAATGAATTGAGTGCTTACTATGGGCATCATCATCATCAGTTGTATTTACTGAGAGCTTACTGTGTGCAGAGCACTGTATGAAACACTTGGGAGAGTACACTGCAACAGAATTGGCAGACATATTGCCTTTCCACAACACACTTCTCTGCAAACCCCAAAATAAAGCAACAAAAATGATTACTTTTGTCATCTGCTTGGAGAACAACTATCTGTTTTATCTCATACCTTATATATCTATCAACCATATTTATTGAGCACTTACTATGGGCAGAGCACTGTACTAAAAGTTTGGGAAAGCACAAAATAACAGAGTTGGTAGACACATTCTCTGCCCATAATGAGTTTAAAGTCCAGAGGAGGAGACAGACATTAATGTAAATAAAAAAATTATGGATATGTATATAAGTACTATGGGGCTGAGGCAGGGGTGAAGAAAGGGAGCAAATCGAAGTGCAAAGATGATACAGAAGAGAGTGGGAGAATAGGAAATGAAGGGAGCAAATCGAAGTGCAAAGATGATGCAGAAGAGAGTGGGAGAATAGGAAATGAAGGCATAGTCAGGGAAGGCCTCTTGGAGGAGATGTGCCTTCTGCATGGCTTTAAAAGTGGGGAGAGCGATCATCTGTTGGATATGAAGAGGGAGGCATTTCAGGCCAGAGGCAGGACATGGGCGAAAGGCTGGTGGTGAGATGGATTAGACTGAGGTACAGTGAGTAGGTTGGCATTAGAGGAGCAAGTACGTGAGCTGGGTTGCAGTGGGGGGGGGGGGGGGGGGGGGCAAGGTGATTGAGTACTATAAAGCAAATGGTAAGGAGTTTCTGTTAGATGCGGAGTGGATGGGCAATCCCTGGAGGTTCCTGAGTGAGGAACATGGACTGAATGCTTTTTTAGAAACATGATCCAAGCAGCAGAATGAAGTATGGACTGGAGAGGGGAGATTCAAGAAGCTGTCCTAAGTGCTTGGGAGAGTACACTATTACAGAACTGGTAGACATAGTACCTAACACAACAAGGAACTTACAATCTAGAGGGGGAATGTGAGCCAGTGATCATTTTCATGCTTTAAAGCCTTTTGAGACATACTACAGTGAACGGTGGCTTCACTGACACTGTCCTCTCCTGGTTCTCCTCCTATCTCTCTGGCTGCTCATTCTCAGTCTCTTTTGTGGGCTCCTCCTCTGCCTCCCATCCCGTAACTGTGGGTGTTCTTCAAGGTTCAGTTTTGGGTCCTCTTCTTTTTTCTATCTACACCCACTCCCTTGGAAAACTCATTCACTCACACGGCTTCAACCATCACCTCTATGCTGATGACACCCAAATCTACATCTCCTGCCCTGATCTCTCTCCCACTCCGCAGTCTCGCATTTCCTCCTGCCTTCAAGGCATCTCTACTTGGATGTCCTCCTGTCACCTCCAACTTAATATGGCTAAAACTGAACTTCTTATCTTCCCACCCAAACCCTGTCCTCCTGCTCACTTTCCCATCACCGTTGACAGCACCACCATCCGTTCTGCCTCACAAGCCCATAACCTTGGTATTATCCTTAACTCCTCTCTCTCGTTCCATCCACAAATTAAAGTCATCACTAAATCCTGTCAGTTCTACCTTCAAAACATTGCCAAAATCCACCCCTTCTTCTCCATCCAAACTGCTACCACATTAATGCAAGCATCTATCCTATTCCATCTTATTTTATAAACCTCCTTGCTCATCTCCCTGCCTCCTGTCTCTTTCCACTCCAGTCCAAACTCCTTTCTGCTGCCTGAATCATTCTTCTTCAAAAATGTTCAGACCATGTTCCCCACTCCTCAAAAACTCCAGTGGTTGCCCATCCACCTCCACATCAAGCAAAATCTCCATCCCATTGGCTTTAAAGCACTTAATATCTTGCCCCTTCCTATCTCACCTTGCTGTTCTACTACTACAACCCAGCCCACACAGGTTGTTTCTATAATGCTAACCTTCTCACTGGACCTCAATCTGGTCTATCTAATCATTGACTTCTAGCCCACATCCTACCTCTGGCCTGGAATGCCCTCCCTCCTCCTATCAGACAGATAATTGCTCTCCCCCACTTCAAAGCCTTATTGATAATGATGGTATTTGTTAAGCAAGCGCTTACTAGGTGCCAATAAGTGCTGATTAAAAGCACATGTCCTCCAGGAAGCCTTCCTTGACTGAGCCCTCCTCTCCTCTTCTCCCACTCCCTTCTTCGCTGCTTATACTTGCTCCTTCATTCATCCTCCCTCCCTTTCTCACAGCACACACGTATATATCTATACATATCTATAATTTATTTATCTATTTATTTATGTTAATATCTGTCCCCCCCAGGATGTGAGCTCATTAATAATAACAATAATAATAATAATAATAATAATAATAATAATAATAATGATGGTGTTTGTTAAGTGCTTACTGTGTGCCAAGCACTGTTGTAAGCAGTAGGGTGGATACAAGGTAATCAAGTTGTCACATATGGGGCTCACAGTCTTAATACCCATTTTACAGATGACATAACTGAGGCACAGAGAAGTTAAGTGAATTGCCCAAAGTCACACAGCTGACAAGTGGCAGAGCTGGGATTAGAACCCATGACCGCTGACTCCCAAGCTCCTGCTCTTTTCACTGAGCCACGCTGCTTCTCAATAATGGTGGCAGTTGTTAAGGGCTTACTATTTGCCAAGCACTGTTCTAAGTACTGGGGGAGATACAAGGTAATCAGGTTGTCCCACGTGGGGCTTACATTCTTAATCCCCATTTTACAGATGAGGTAAGTGAGGCACAGAGAAGTTAAGTGACTTGCCCAAAGTCACAAAGCTGACAAGTGCTGGAGCTGGGATTAGAACCCATGACCTCTGATTCCCATGCCCGTGCTCTTTCCACTGAGCCACGCTGTGGGCAGGGAATGTGTCCAAACTTATATTGTGCTCTTCCAAGTGCTTAGTACAGTGCTTTGCACACAGTAAGCGCTCAATAAATACGATTGAATGCATGAACCTTATTTTTCCATTAGGGTTGTTAGTAACAGTACAGATCTCAGCAGGCACAGTCATTTTAACCTAAATATCTTCACAAATTTTTTTAGCAGAAGATGCTAGAAGGATACATGTGGTCTAGAGGTAAAATGAAGGGGAGGAAGAGGGGAAAGGGTGAAGAGTAGGATGGCAAAGGAGAGAAGAAATACTGTCATCCAGGTCCTCTTTCCTGTCCAAGCTGCGTTTGTCAATTCTTGTGGGCAGGGATCAGGTCTTCTACCTCTATTATGCTTTCCCAAGGAATTAGCACAAGGTTGGTGCTCATTAAATCCTTTTTTTAATGGTGTTTGTTAAACACTTTGTTCCAGGAACTGCACTAAGCACTAAACAAGACAATCATGTTAAGACACAGTCCCTGTCCCACATAAGGCTCTCAGTCTTAAATCCCAATTTTACAGATGAGGTAAGAGACACAGAGAAGTTAAATGACTTGTCCAAGTCATAGCTTGATTGATTTAAAGAAATTATGTGCATGTGGCTGGGCACCAGTTCTAGCTATGGTGTCACTGATGCCAATACCAGTATAGGACCAGACTAGTTCTTAAAACTTACTGTTCTATTTCTTGGTAAAAAGAGACTGAAACACTTAATATTACAAGCATAGAAGCAGTGTTGTCTGATGGAAAAAGCACCTGCCTGAGAGTCAGAGAATCTGGTTTCTAATCCTGACAACACCATTTGCCTGCTGGATGACCTTGGGCAAGTTGCTTAGCTTCTCTGTGCCTCAGTTTCCTCATCTGAAAAATGGGGATTAAATACCTGTTCCCTCTCCTACTTAAACTGTGAGCCCCATGTGGGACAGGGTGTGTGTCCTGCCTGATTACCTTGTATCTACCCCAGCACCTAATATAATGTTTGGCACACAAATAAGTTCTTTTTCTTCTTTTTTTATGATTTTCGTTAAGTGCTTACTATGTGCCAGGCACTGTACTAAGCGCTGGGGTAGGTACAAGCTTATCAGGTTGGACACAGTCCCTGGCCTACATGGAGATTTCAGTCTTATTCCACATTTTGCAGATTAGGTAACTGAGGCTCAGGGAAGTGAAGTGACTTGCACAAGGTCACACAGCAGACAAGTGGCAGAGCTGGGGTTAGAACCCGGGTCCCTCTGACTCCCAGGCCCATGCTCTAACAAATGCTTTTATTATTATTATTATTATTATTATTATCATTATTATCTCAGCCTACCTGAGGCCTAGGACGTAAATATAATTTCTTATTGATTAAAAGATTCACACACATTTTAATTTTATACAACAAATTAGATTTGCCATTCTTCTGAGCCTTGACAGCCTACTGACTTACAGATAACTACTAAATTTCTGCGACACACAGCAGTGGAGAAGTACCAAGAATTTTTATTTCACAAAGGGAGTCGCAGATAGAGCAAAGGTTTATAAGTAATTCCCGGGCTATCGTATGATGCTGACATATGCCCAGTCAATTCTAGAAAGAATTATTTGTCAGGGTAGCATGTTAAGGAGGTGGACTTAAATGTTCACTTGGATGGCCCTTGTTTGCTAGGTACTAATTTGGCCATATTTCTGAAATAGCAGGTGAATGCATCTTTCATATTTCTGCTGGGTTTCGACAGTTTAAGTTCCCACGAAATGTCTGGCTCTAAACAGAGAAATTCAGTCAGCCTGACGTAGATTTACTATGGATATCATCTGTGAGGCAAAGAGAGCAATGGACCAAAGTGAAGAGAACACGTGGAGAGATGGAACCAGATGCAAAATTGAGTTTTGGAGTACAAAAAAATGCCGCTTTGATTACAGCCACCCAATAGGGAGAGAATGAAATGGTCCCAGAGTAAATATTCTTTATCTTTAGCGAAATAGTTGTGAAAAGCTCAAGTTAATTAGTTGGCCACAGAATACTAAATAAGGGCTACCAACTGCTAGAGATATTTTCCTGGGGTAGCACTAATATGGTCAGTCTAGGAGGTCAGCACTTAAGCCAAGGGAGACAGAGAAACCTGAGAATTGTTTCAGCTCTTAAGAATGCCCCAGGGTGTTCCCTCTGGGCAATCCTATCTGAGCACTGGGACATTCCCATTCAGATGGTTCACCCTTGATGCTGCCAGATACTTAGGAGAAAATATTTTGGTCCTGGTGGCTTTCAAAGCTTGCAGGGGTGAGCGATCCGATTGCAGATTGGGGGTTCAAATGGTCTGCAAACAAATGAAGCCAATAAAAGAAACCATGGATACAGTGGGATTTTCCCACTATAGTAGGGTTCTTGGCAGAAAACCTTTCAGGACAGTTTTTAATCATGTTCAGGGGCCTGAAGGTGGTGATTTTCTCAAATTTTTTTACTAACACCCCAATAGAGATGAGGGAAGATTTGGTGTAGGAAGAGAAAATCAAACAGGAGAGATAGGGAAAAAATTCAAGCCATAAATATGCTATTTTCTTTTCTTTTCATTTCTGGTACTTATTAGATGCTTACTATGTGCCAGGCACTACCAAATGCTGGGGTAGATGCAAGGTAATCAGATTGGACACAGTCTCTGTTCCATGTAAGGCTCATGGTCTTAATCTCCATTTTTACAGATGAGGTAACTGAGGCACAGAGAAATGACTTGCCCAAGATCACACAGAAGGATTAGAATCCAGTTCCTCTGACTCCCAGGCCAGAGCCCTTTTCACTAGGCCACATTGCTTCTCTTTTCTTCCTGTAGACGACTTCTTTTTGTGTTTGAAAAAAACAGAAGATTGCTAGCAAGGGGGAATTTTGGCATTGCAAGTGTGTTTACAGTTATTTAAAAATAAGAGTCAACATTGCCTGCAGGAATAATCCAGTTAAAAGAAGAGGGGCGACAACCAGCTGTGGAGGTAAAGGTCTCTGTGCACAATGTTTACAAGTCATCTCTCTCTAAACAGTATCAGCAGGCTGCAGGGCTCTTTCTGTTTTCAGGGATTTCACATGGAAGCAATGTTAAATCTGTCCCTTGAAAGGAGGTCATTGTCCCCCAACAAATGCTCAATGCGGTAAGCATTTTTTCACCGGGATGGTGGCCAACATGCTTCCCGCTGCCTTTGCTGCACCACCACAAACCCCTGGGACTTTCTGTTTACAGCAGCACAGACTAAATCCGGAGAGGTAGAAAAAGGCTCTTCTCTTTAAAGGAATTAAAAGAGAAACCCATTTAAACAAATGTTAGTCGTGGTATTTTTAAAGTGAGGTTAAAGAGGCAACCTTAGTATCCTGAGAAAAGCTGCTATTGCTGAATCTGTCCCAGATAGTCTCATGTTGATATTGCACCAAGGAAGGATCCTTTTAAAGATTTTTCACAACCAGAATTCAGTGCCCTAACAGTTCTCATGAAGATATATAATCCAAAAGAGAAAGTTCTTTGTGCATACCATAGCTTTTCTCCCATCAGGCAAAACAATTCTAATGACTTTAAATTAAGCTGTAGGTTTCTTGATATTTTTTTTGTTGGTGCGGGGGACGGTTCCACCATCAAAAAGGGTTTGGAAGGATAGTGAGGATATTTTCAAGGGGAAAAAATAAACTTCAGGGCAATGAATCAACCAATCAATGATATTTTTGAGCCTGTGCTCACAGCACTGTATTAACTATTTGAGAGATTACAACAGAGTTGGAAAACACATCTCTTCTCTCATGGAGTTACACTCGAAGGAGGATTTTAGTTTTGTAATGTCAGGAGTTATAACAAAAATATTTCCTTTTGGTTAGGCCTGAGGTGTCCTTCATGGGAAGGGAATAAAAAAAGTGTTCCCTTTCCTTTCCTCCTATTCTCTTCTTGGACCCCCTCCAATCTGGCTTCTGCCTCCTACATTCCACAGAAACTGCCCTCTCCTGGTTCTCGTCCTATAAGAGAAGCAGCGTGGATGGAGAACGGGCCTGGGAGTCAGAAGTACCTGGGTTCTACTCCCTGTTCTGCCACTTATCTGCTGTGTGGCCTTGGGCTAGTCACTTTACTTCCCTTTGCCTCAGTCACCTCATCTGCAAAATGGGGATTAAGACTGTGAGGCCCATGTGTATTGCTTGTATCCACCCCAGCAATTGAGTGTGATGCCTAGCACATAGTAAGCACTTAACGAATATCATTATTGTCATTATTATTATTAATAATTTTTCTCTCTGGTCTCTCATTCTCAGTCTGTTTCATGGGTTCCTCATCTGCCTTCCATCCTCTAACTGCGGGAGTCCCTCAAGGCTCAGGTCTGGGTCCCCTTCTCTTCTCTATCTTCACCCACTCCTTTAGAGAACTCATTTGCTCCATGACTTCAACTACTATGCAGATGATTTCCAAATCTCTATCTCCAGTCCAGACCTCTCTCCTTCTCTGCAGGCTCACATTTCCTTCTGCCTTCAGGGCATCTCTACTTGGATGTCCCACTGACACCTCCAATGGACCATGTCTAAAAGAGAACTTGTCCTCCCACTGTTTTTCCTATCACTGTAGACAGCACCACCATCCTCCCCTGTCTCACAAGCCCATAACCTTGGCATTATCCTCTACTTATCTCTTTCATCTGATATTCACCCCACCCCAGCCCCACAGCCTTTATGTACAGGTCCTTAAATTATTTATTATAAATTAGTTATTTATTCATATTAATGTCTGTCTCCCCCTCTAGACTGTAAGCTCATTATGGGCAGGGAATGATTCTACTAATTATGTTGTATTGTACTCTCCCAAGCACTTAGAACAGTGCCCTGCACATAAATATCATTGGTTGATTTGATCTCATTCAACCCACATATTCGATCTGTCTCCACATGCTGTTGGTTCAACCTTCACAACATCACTAAAATTTGCCCTTTCCTCTCCATCCAAACTGCCACCACATTAATCCAAGCACTTATCCTACCTCCCCTGGATTACTGCATCGGCCTCCTGTTTCTCCCCTCTCCAGTCCACACTTCACTCTGTTGCCTGGATCATTTTTCTACAGAAACTTTCAGTCCATGTTTCCTGACTACTCAAGAGCCTCCAGTGGCTGGCCAGACACCTCTCCATCAAATAGAAACTCCTTACCCTTGGCTTTAAAGCACTCAATCACCTTGCACCCTCCTACCTCACCTCCCAGATTTCCTACTGGCCCGTGTTCTTTCCACTAGGCCATGCTGCTTCTCTTTACAGGATAGACTGGCAGGATTGCAGGACAGTGATAGCCTCCATCCTGCAGACAACATGCTGAGGGCCGGAGCTGGAGGCTTGGGCGGCTCAGAACTGTTCCAGAGTCCAGCTCACTGGCAGCTGGGTGAAGGAAGGAAAGCTGAGCCTATTGTACCCTGGGCACAATCTTTCAAGCTGCCAAACTCCTAGGGCAATGAGACCAACTAATCAGTGTTATTTATTGAGCCCCTACTGGGTACCCAGCTCTGAACTGAGCACTTGAACTCAAAATAGGGGCCATCAATAATCCTCCTTCTCCTCCCCGTGATCATTATTAAGCACTTACAGTGCTCTAAGCCCTGGGGTAAATTCAGTGCCTAATTTGCCTTGCCTACAATATACAAATTTAGCAATTTTCAGCCTTGCCATCTTGAACTGCAAGAGAAAGGGCTGGAACCATCAATTAATCAATCAATCAATCAATCAAAAGCACTCACTGGGCACCTACTATGTGCAGAGCACTGTACTATAGATGAAATCTCTCTATCACTATTTGGCTAATGGGTTAGTGCTAAGACTCAAGCTCAATTCATGATACATGTTCAATCTACCACCTTACCTGTTTCACCTGCCTTCATTCCTTCAGCTCTCCAGAGCCGGAAACCCAAGGTAGACAGCTAATCATATTTTAAAGTCAGTTTGGTTGGGTTTTTGGATCTCAGTGATTTGGGTATTTGTTATTTATGTCAGTTTCACGGTGAAAGGGGAAGTCTGTCAGACTGTGATCCCCATGTGAACTGATTGTGTTGCATCTTCCCCAGGTCTTAGTACAGTGCTTGGTACTTAGTAAGTGCTTTACCAATACCACTATTAATTATTATTCTCATTATTAGTAATAGTAGTAATAAGGGCTGCACTCTCCACTGGGCCTCAGTGGCAAGAATGTCTTTTTGAAAACTGAGTTATTGCCACAGTGAAGCAGCCAGAATAGGGATTACCTGAACAGAAATTTACCATCATCTTAAACTTCATAGCCCCTTTCCTTTAAATCATACTGTTTTTCCTCCCCAATCTCAATCTAAATCAAATCCTCCTACTGAGACTGTGAGACTTTGTATCTACCCCAACCCTTAGAACAGTGTTTGGCACTTAGTAAGTGCTTAACAAATACTGCAGGTTGCAAAGTGCTGAGCCAGGAGGAGACAAGTTGAAGGATCACTATATCACTAGCAATACTCCAGTCTCTAGATAATGGGGGAAGGGGTAGGCAATAGAGACATGGCCCCACTCTTGCTTGTGAGAACAATTAGCAATGGTCCTAACATTAACAATGTCCCTAAGGCCCTTTTTTGTGATATTTGTTAAGCACTCTGGAGAGAGTAGCAGAGGACTGGCATTACTCTAGCTAAATATGAGCAAAATATCACATCCATTAGGGAGAGATAGAAAAGATATACAAATTTTCATTCAGGAAAATAAAGTACTATGAAAATATACAAATATGAAATATATTTATACAAATTCCTTCCTTAAAAAGTCTGTATCAACTCACTTCAACCTGCCTAAAGGAACCTTAATCCTCCAATCAATAAGTGTTTACCAAACTGCCACAGGCTTGTATAGCTTGTATTTGCTGTATTAGTGATATGTGGAAAAGATAAGGTATGAGCTCAGTTTCTCCCCAACTGACTGCACTTCCTGATAAGGATTAAATAGTCTCAAAGCCCAAAATTGAAAATAATAAATCTCTCAGTCTTGGGACATGACTGACCTTTCTCAAAGGCATGCAAAGGATTTTTGAGTTTGAGTCCAGAACTAAGAATCCTCAGTTCTACTTCAGTCCCACTGCCAACAATGGATGATCTCGGGACAGTTTGCTTCCATGTAAAACTAAGTCAACAGCACTGGCTACAGACTTCTCAGAATCAGAAAATACGCAACTCCAAAAAAAGTACAGAGCCACCTGGCTGATTAAAAATAAGCAATTTTAGAATGAAAATACTAAAGTTTCTCGGTACATCTAGTTTTACCAGAAATGACATATGTACTAATTGGCTATAATTTTCATAAATAGATTCCCCTTTCTCCATTTTGAATGGGAAAAGATCAAAGACTTTGGGGTTAAGCAAGAGAAGAAGCTAATAAGGAGTGATTGAATAATTCTCCTCCCTTAGGTATTCTTTCATCATTTCTTCTTCCAATAATAGTCATTTACTTGGAGAATGTGACCAGCTGTTCTCTATATCCCCTGAGAGATAAAAGGAAGGAAATGGACTTCAATAAAAGCAAGAGAGAGTTTGGTTTAGACCTAGGGAAGAACTCCTTGACATAAACCATTGATTTATGATAGATCACCCCTTCTAGACTGTGAGTCCGTTGTTGGGTAGGGATTGTCTCTATCTTTTGCCAAATTATACTTTCCAAGTGTACAGTGTACACTGTGGGTACAGTGTTCTATACACAGTAAGCACTAGATAAATACAATTGAATGAATGATTGAATTTACATTAATGTCTGTTTCCCCCCGCTAGACTGTAAATTTGCTGTGGGCAGGGAATGCCTCTGCCAAATCTGTTGTTTTATACTCTCCCAAGCACTTAGTAGAGTGCTCTGCACATAGGCAGTGTTCAAAATTATAGTACTTGTTAAGCACTTACTATGTGCCAAGCACTGTTCCAAGTGCTGGGGTAGATACAAGTTAATCAGGGTGGACAGAGTCCCTGTCCCACAAAGGGCTCAGTCATAACCCCCATTTTACAGCTGGAATAACTGAGGCCCAGAGAAGTTTAAGTGACTTGCCCCAGGTCACACAGCAGACAAGTGGTAGAGCCAGGATTAGAACCCATGACCTTCTGATTCTTAAGCCCATGCTCTATCCACTTAGCCATGCTGCTTCAGTAAATACCATTGATTGATTCATTAAATGTCAGTAATTCAAAAAGATTCCTATGGAAGGGTGTGGATTCACCATCCTTGAAAATATTTAATGGATAGATACCCAACTGTCCAAGAGTCCAAAGCCATTGCTCATTAGAAACAAGTGACTCAATGGGATGATATTTCAAGTGTTTTTAAAGTCTATGAATCTATATTTCTATCTCTGTGCGTGCATATATGCACACATGTATGTCTATATTTTACCTAACCTAACAATCCATTTAATTTATTGGGCATGTTCTCTGGGCAGCCTCTCTCTGGGTCACACCTGGAGTTTCCAGTACTCCACCAGTCTCGACTACAGGAGGGAGAGTCAAGCAGATGCATACCCATTCCATTCCTAGCTTGGCCAGTGACTAGCGAGTGGAAGGCAATTTGCTACAGGTCAAAACTCCCCTGTGCTGGGCAGCAGCGGCAAGGGAGAGAGTGGAGGGCGGAGAATCAAACTTAATGTACGGAAGGAAGCAATGTTAAACCACTTCTGTATTTTTACCGAAAAAACTGTATGGATCCACTACCAGAATGATTGCAGGTAGAGGTGGGGCATTCTGGGAGAGATGCGTCCATAGCATCACTATGGGTCAGAGACGATTCAACAGCATAAGATGACAAAACAAGACTCTGTGCAGTGTACTGTACTAAGTGCTTGGAAGAGTACAGTACAACAGAGTTGGGTAGGCATGTTCCCTATACAGATGGAACTTTCAGTCTAGACATAAAAGTAAATTGCCAATATGGACATTATGTGCTGTGGGCTGAGAATGGAGGAAATGAAGGGTACAAATCCAAGTGCAAGGATGACCCAGAAGGAACAGTGGGTAGGGGAAGTGAAGGCTTAGTTGGGGAAGGCCTCTTGGAGGAGATGTGATTTTAATAAAGCTTTGAAGTTAGGGAGAGCCTATTGAATATGAAAGAGGAGGGAGTTCGAGGCCAAAAGCGACAGGTCAGTGGCAAGACAGATGAGACTGAGATACAGCAAATATCTTGGTGTTAGGGGAGAGAAGTGAATGTTCTAGATGGTAGTAGGAAATAAATTTATAAACTCAACTCTGAAACTACATAGTTTTGAGTATTTAACTCCAACACGAATGTAACTACTACTTGCTAAGGAATGACAATTACTTTCATTCTTAAGAGAACATCTATAATGTTTTAAGAATAAAACTGGACTTAGAGATTCTGCTAAAGAACAAAATAATCTGGAAAGCTAGCACCAGTATTAAACAATCAATCAATCAATCATATTTACTGAGCGCTTACTGTGTGCAGAGCACTGTACTAAGAGCTTGGGAAGTACAAGTCGGCAACATATAGAGACAGTCCCTACCCAACAGCGGGCTCACAGTCTAGAAGGGGGAGACAGAGAACAAAACCAAACATACTAACAAAATAAAATAAATAGAATAGATATGTACAAGTAAGATAAATAAATGAATTGAGTAATAAATATGTACAAACATACATATATATATACAGGTGCTGTGGGGAAGGGAAGGAGGTAAAATGGGGGGATGGAGAGGGGGACAAGGGGGAGAGGAAGGAAGGGGCTCAGTCTGGGAAGGCCTCCTGGAGGAGGTGAGCTCTCAGTAGGGCCTTGAAGAGAGGAAGAGAGTTAGCTTGGCGGATGGGCAGAGGGAGGGCATTCCAGGCCCGGGGGATGACGTGGGCCAGGGGTCGATGGCGGGACAGGCGAGAACGAGGCACGGTGAGGAGATTAGCGGCAGAGGAGCGGAGGGTGTGGGGTGGGCTGTAGAAGGAGAGAAGGGAGGTGAGGTAGGAGGGGGCGAGGTGATGGAGACCCTTGAAGCTGAGGGTGAGGAGTTTCTGCCTGATGCGCAGATTGATTGGTAGCCACTGGAGATTATTCAAATCAGTATTATTCAAATCAAGGGATAGAAAATGGGAGTCTAAAGCTTGCTTAGTGTGTTCCTTCCTCTATCACCTCTACTGCTGACGTGCTAAGGAATCTTCCCTAATTCCCTGTCTCCAGCCCCTATCTTTTTCTGGCCATACTCCACTCCGTGGAAGTAACTTTATTTTTTTTAAAAGCACACACAAAACCCCACTCTGTAGGGTCCTTTCTTAGTTGATGAGGGAAGGATTGAAAAGACTCATTTTGTTTTATTTTAAAGTAAAATGCTGCTGCTGAGAAGCAACATGGCTCAGTGGAAAGAGCAAGGGCTTGGGAGTCAGAGGTCATGGGTTCAAATTCCCACTCCGCCACTTGTCAGCTGTGTGGCTTTGGGCAAGTCACTTCACTTCTCTGTGCCTCAGTTACCTCATCTGGAAAATGAAGATTAAGATTGTGAGCCCCACATGGGGCAACCTGATCACCTTGTATCCTCCCCAGCACTTAGAACAATGCTTTGCACATAGTAAGTGCTTAACAAATGCCAAGATTATTATTAGTATTATTTATAATCCAACACTCTCTGTGGCAAACTGAAGTCTGGCCTTTTCGCTTTTCTTAAGTTTTACCAGCACTATGCTTATCTTCCAGGAACATGGGCTCAAACCACTAACCAATTGCATGATTCTTGTCCTGTCTCTAGTCTGTAAATTCGTCATGGGCAGGGAACGTGTCTACCAACTCTGTTGTATTGCACTCTTCTAAATGCTCTAGTACACTGTTCTACACACAGTAAATGCTCAATAAATACCATTGATTGATTGATTGAAGTAAAATGATTATGGAGTGCCAGGGCCTAGAGAGCCCATCAGAAAGGCCAAGGAAAAGCAGCTGAATTAATAGTATCAGAAAAGGAAAAGATCAAGCACTTCAGTATTGGGAAATATTAAAAAAAAGGGGTAACCTTTATAAGTCTGACTCTTAGCTACTACTAAAGAAAAACTGGCAGGGCCTTTTTTGACTTCTTGGGTTTTTTCCATTGACTTGCTATGTTATGAATCAGAACAGGGCTGTCAGGCCTCATGCTAATTATGTTGGAGGGATTGGCGTCAGGCCTGAAATATTTAATCCCAGGAACTATTCATGTTTAAATATAGCAACAGAGACCAATGATAGGCTAAATTTGACCTAGGTATCAGGAGATGAGGGAAGGTATTTACTTTGGAGATGTATTCCAAAATCAATAAATGGGTTCATTTTTACCATGGATTAAATTTTTTCCAGAATAAAGTTTGAAAATTGGAGCGAGATGGTTGGACTGTCACATAAACTGAAATCAACAGTTTTGAAGTTCCATGGATTCAAGCTCTCCAAAGGCCAGGACAGAGCTAGTTGAGAGCACATTAGGGCTGACTTAGGGACTCAGGGAAGCAGATGGCGAGGAGGTGGTGAGTGAGAGAAAGGATGTGGCATGGGGGAGGAGTTTCTTCAATTCATCACTGGTGAATGCTTGGAGTCAGAGAGTGCAGCTGGGACCGCGTGGGTGTGGGTGATAAATGAAACTTTCCATTATTTTATTTGGTAGTCAGATGATGATTTTTGACCCCAAGGGCAAAAATGCTATTTTTCTTCCCATTTTAATGCACTTCTGGGTTCAAAAAAGGGCCTCTGACGAGGTATATTTTCAATTTTTAGCTAGTGCAATTTTAGAACTACGAAGTAGATAGGGAATCTAATCTTTAAGAAGATACAGCTCAAAAACCTATATCTGTAATCTGCTGGAAATACAGAGATAGTGAATTTGATGTTTAAGTACATGGAGCAATGTTCTAAAATAGTGCTAAAGTATCTGGTGAAATCAATTCTACCAGAGACAGTTTTTTTTTCCTATCTTAATCTAAGCATCACTTTATTTATTTTCCCAATAAGATATTGGGAAAAAAAGGGACTATCTCTGTGAAACCTCTGCTTATAAATTTTGCAGATAGCTGGAACTCCATGGATCCATTTCCATGCCATTTAAGAAGTAGACACATTTTGGTGTGTAGTCACAAACAAAATATTAAAGGTAATTTTCTGTCAATTGGTGCGTTCTTTTTTTACTTGAAACTGGCATATCCTGAGGGGAGATCATTTGCTCAGATTGGTAATTTAGTGATGTACCAGCCACCTGTTCTGGACAAAAAAAAAATCTAAGACATCTTAAGAGTGCAATAAAAGAGCAAAAGCCTTTGCTGTTGCTGTTGAGGTAAATATGCCCTTTAGCCGGTGTTATCCCCTTTCCCTTCCCTCTCTAAATCTAAAGATAGGAAAAGGACAAAGGGGATAAAGGAGAATACTTAGAAAACTTTATTTTTGTGATTACATAAAATGGAATCCTACAGATAGAGTAATCCTTCAATGCAGTGCTCTGATTTGAGAACAGTTTTACAGGAACCAATCCATAGTATTTATGAGTACCTATTTGGGTGTAGAGCACCGCATTAAGCATTTAGAAGCATATAACGGGATTAGTAGGCATGATCACTCTCTCCAGGCAGACCAACACTCGCCCCATCTTCAAACCCATAATTCAAATTAAATCTCCTCCAGGAAGCTTTTCTGGACTATGTTCTCGGCTGCCACATTATTTTCCTTGCTGATGCTTCTCCAATGCAGCTAGCCCCACTGACTAGTAATAATAATAATAATTATGGTATTTGTTAAGTGCTTACTATGTGCGAAGCATTGTTTGAAGAACTGGGGTAGATACAAGGTAATCAGGTTGTCCCACGTGGGGCTCATAGTCTTAATCCCCATTTTCCAGATGAGGTAACTGAGGCACAGAGAAGTTAAGTAGCTTGTCCAAGGTCACACAGCAGACAAGTGGCAGAGTTTGGATTAAAACCCACATCCTCTGGCTCCCAAGCCTGTGCTCTTTCCACTAAGCCACACTGCTTCTCAAACACTTAGGTAACTTCCCTCCCTGGCCAACAACACTCATACTTAGTTGCTTCACCTATTTTAATGCCTGAATCCCCTAATTGACTATAAGGACCATGAGAGCAGGGGTTGCATCTACCAAAGTACTGTACTCCCCCACATACTTAGTGCAGTGCTATGCACAAAGTAAGCACTCAATAAATACCATATATTAATTGACTGATTTATCCCTGAGAAAAGGGATTTTACAGTCCAGCAAGGAAGACAGACACAAAAATAAATGCTATTACTGCTAATACTAATAATGGTATTTATTAAGTGATAATTTTTTGCCAAGCACTGTACTACGTGTTGGGGTAGATATAAGATGATCAGGTCTCTCCTTGGGCTCACAGTCTAAGTAAAAAGGAGAACAGGTACTGAATCCCTATATGGCAGATGAGGAAACTGAGGCAAAGAGAAGTTAAATGACTTGCTCAAAGTCACACAGCAGGAAAGTGGCAGAGCTGGGATTTACTCATCCATTCAATCATATTTATTGAGTGCTTACTGTGTGCACAGCACTGTACCAAGTGCTTTGAAAGTGCAATTCAGCAATAAAGAGAGACAATCCCTGCCCACAACAGGCTTACGGTCTATAATGGGGGAGCCAGATATCAAAACAAGTAAACAGGCATCAACCCAAATAAATAAAATCATAGGTACATATACATCAAAACAAGTAAACAGGCATCAACATAAATAAATAGAATTGTAGATATGTACATATATACACAAGTGCTGTGGGGCAAGGAGAGGGGGGTTGAGCAAAGGGAGCGAGTTGGGGTGAAGCAGAGGTGAGGGGGAGCTGAGGAAAAGGAAGGCCTCTTGGAGAAGGTGAGCCTTCAGTAGGGCTTTGAAGGGGGAAGCGTGATTGGCAGATTTGAAGAGGGAGGTTGTTCCAGGCCAGAGGTAGGTCGTAGGCCAGGGATTGACGGTGGGACAGGCGAGAATGAGACACAGTGAGAAGGTTAGCACCAGAGGAGCAGAGAGTGTGGGCTGGGATGTAAAAGGAGACAAGGGAAGTGAGGTAAGAACGGGCCAGGTGATGGAGAGCTTTGAAGCCAATAGTGAGGAGTTTTTGTTTGATTTGGAGATTGATAGGCAATCACTGGAAGTTTCTGAGGAATGGGTGACATGCCCAGAATGTTTCTGTGGAATGATAATCTGGGCAGCAGAGTGAAGTATGGACTGAAGTGGGGAGAGACAGGAGGTTAGGAGGTCAGAAAGGAGGCTGATGCAGTAATCCAGGTTCTTTAACTCCCAGGCCTGTGCTCTTTCCACTAGGCCACGTCCAGTAAGAGGTAGGAAGAAGCAATATAGCAAAAACATAGTATATAATAATAATAACATGCTATTTGGCACATGCAGAATGGGGGTTTGTAATTCCTTAGTGTAATTCCTAATAACACTAAGGGGCCAAAATGGCAACTGGGGGAGAATGGGGATACAGGTTGGGATATAAATTAATCAGTAATTGTCTCCTGGAACCACGGTCTGAGAAAGCCATTGAAGATAAGGATAGCAGTGATCTCCTGGATGTGAAGGGCTGAGGAATCACAAGCAGGGTGGTGTGAGCAAGGGAAACTTTGGGATTCTTCATACCATCAACTCAAAGCAGTTTAAAAACAATGACAGCATTAACCCCAGTAACAGTCCTCTTTAAGCTCCAACAAATACCCAGACTATCACTGATTCTATAAAAAATGAGTACAGATGAGGGGAGGCCTTCTTGCCAAATCCTAGAGGGGTACCTATTAGAAGATGCTCCTGTATGGGAAATAGTCTAGAAAAAAGCCCAGGTGCCCAAAGTAAGTGACTGTGTAAATGAATCTGCAATTGGTTGCCTGTTGCTACTGCCTACACTCTCCTTTAGGCCTGCTTTTTCATGTGTTCTTCCTCCATTTTCCCACTACCTCTTTATCTCCTTATTACTTCAATTCTATACCTGACACTCTATCAATAAGTGATTAGGTTTTGAGAGTGTGGACTTAAATTCCTTGTAACAGTGGATATAGAAAGCCAGTAAATTAAATCCATGCATATCCTCGACTTCCTCCTTTCAAAGCCTCCTTAAATAGTCATCTCCTTTGGGAGGAATTTCCCGAGGAGAATCTCTCCACCTTCCTAGTCATGCTTTCTAAGCAACCAGCTCTGCTGAATTTTTCTGTTGTTAACAATAAAATGAATAACTGTGGTTTGTGTTAAATGCCCTAGGCGGCTACAAGTTAATCAGCTCGGACAGAGTTCCTGTTGTATTGTTGTCTCCCAAGTGCTTAGCACAGTCCTCTGCAAACAGTAAGCTCTCAATAAATACCACCGATTGAAAATAGGGAACTTGAGTTTGCAGGGCCACCTTAAAACCGAATGCTTATGTTAGTCTCTTCTGAACTGAAAAATAGCATGTCTTTTTTATGATACTTACATCATTTACTGTAGTTTACGCATTTTACAAAAATGCTCCCTTTTCTCCAGAGAGAACTAGCCAGAATATTGATACAGCATCCATTAATTAGGAAACTGTTATTACATTAATCAATCAATCAATGATATTTATTGAGCACTTACTATGTGCAGAGGACTGTGCTAAGTGCTAGTCAATCCAAACCATCTACAATCTGCACCCAGAGACAGGTACAAAATGAGATGGAAAATTTAGGGAGGAGGGGAAGAGAAAGAAAGCTCTGATTGATACATAACCATTAATGTTATGTTAAGAGAAGCAGCATGGCTCAGTAGAGAAGCAGTGTGGCTCAGTAGCAAGAGCAAGGGGTTTGGAGTCAGAGGTCATGGGTTCAAATCCTGGCTCTGCTAATTGTCAGTTGTGTGACTTTGGGCAAGTCACTTCACTTCTCTGTGCCTCAGTGACCTCATCTGTCAAATGGGGATTAAAACTGTGAGCCCACCGTGGGACAACCTGATCACCTTGTAACCTCCCCACCGCTTAGAACAGTGCTCTGCATATAGTAAGCACTTAATAAATGCCATTATTGTTATTATTAATGATCAAATTCTTAAAAAAAGATTAATCCATCAACAAACATTTCTCAAAATTACTAGGAAAATACATAACTGCAGTCTTACTGTTCATTTTCAAGTTTTATTGAGATTTGCATTTTAAGAGTATACACACAGCTATGTGCTAAGAATGTTAAACATAATCATTGGTTCGGACTCTTTAACTCTTGATTCAATCATGATTTCTAACTTTACAAAACGCTTTCAAAATTGATGATTTGTAGGATCGATTAAAGAAGCAAATTGAAGCATAGTTTACTTAGTTGACTAAAGGTCATATAAACTCACTTCCAACATTTTAGTGCAAACAGTTGACAGTATTTGTAAAATGACCTAATGGAAAATTGGCAAAATGCTGTGGGCAGGACAGCAGACAACAGACAAGAACCATAAACTAAAGAAAAGCATGTGAAAAGCAATTCAACATAGGCATCTATTGACAATTCTTTAAAGAGAATTAGGAAAAGAATTATATACTATACCCTCCTTGTAAGGCTCTTATCCATAATTTAGGCTCTTAACCATAATTTAGCTCATCTGGATAACTACTAGATTTTTAATCCCAATCTGCAAAATGTGTAGTCTGAGTCAGGTTTTATTCAAATTTCCAACTCTCTAATCTAACAATAAATAATAGTCTTTTGTGATAATGCCCATGCACAATTTGCACTGGATCAGCACTCTTACCCAGCCAATTATTCAGGGAAAATAATTCAAATTCAGCTTTGTCATCTAAGTATGTTTAAAAATAAGAAGTCTATAGCTCAGTGTGCTACAGGATCATTTTCACGATACACATCATATTTACTAACATACTATAACCTCAATAGGTGCAAATTTCATTTTTAGGTTTAATAAAATTAGTAAAAACATACAAAAAATTTTATAAAATCACATAATTAAAAATGTGGATGGTTCTTCTTGTTTGTATGTTATGCTTTATACCTGGAAATCTAGGAGTAATATGGACATTTCAGTGCAGATTTTCCCAACTTCATGGCATATTCGGGACATTGGAAAGCACTTAGTACAGTGCTCTGCACACAGTAAGAATTCAATAAATACCATTGATTGATTGCAAATAAAAGCACAGGAACCCTCAATTTTTTCCCAATCTCTCAGCACTCTACAACTGTCACTCTAATTCACTGTAGATTTTTGACAGCTTTATCACACATTCTGGACATTGTAAATGGAAGCATGGGAATCCTTAATTCTTCCAATCTCTCAGCACTCTACCACTGTTATTCTAATTCAATTACATAAATGTTCACACTACGACAGCAATAGTAACCGCCACCACTGACTCCTCAGCATAAGTAAAGCACTTACTGCAGAAGAAATCTATTGAAATTCACACATATCTTAGAAATCTGTCTGCAATGATCTAACCACAACTTGAACAAATACATTTTAAAAAAACAAATCATCTTTTAAACAATATTTTCACTATTTTGATAGACCATGTAAAATACTTAGGACACCCAATTCTGACCATTAACCATTTTCTCAAAATAAATCAAAATCTTTACTTGATATTATTACAGCTATAATTTCCCCACAGGGTATAAACATAGCTTAGCAATGACAAGCATTAAAAATTCCCTTTTAATTTATTAAATCCATATTAAATTTAAAAATTTAATAAAATGAACAGATATCAAGAAAGAAGAAACAACTTAGAAATGAGGGGTTTCATTATTGAACATGTCTAATAAAAGTAACTTCTAAATGATTTCCATATTTTGCTACTTTAGTTTGAATATATTTTTAATATTGGTAAAAATGAATCTACCATATTTTCTTGTCAAAAATAGGGTTATTTTGCCAAGATTATGCAGCAACTCTTAAAAATCATTAGAAGTCCCACTTTCCTTCTATAAACTGGTTGCCTGAGTTTTCAGTATGTGAAAAGTGAAGTAAAATCCCCATTTCCCTGCAATCACCAAGGTACAGATTTTGGCTGTTTTATCCCTTCAGTTCTCAAAATAGTTTCTCAATTCACACAAAATCAATATCAATCAAGCAGTGCATTTACTGAGCACTTAATATGTGCAGAGCACATTTATGTGTATGTATGTAGATACATATATATTATATACATATGAATATATATATATAAAATCAACATACCCAAAGATATCTAGAAAACCTGCACAGTAAAGGTGTTTAAAACATAAAATCACCAGATTTTACTTAACAGAAGCATGTCCAGAAGTACAGAGAGTATAGTTGATATCGACCTGTGCCACATTTCAAAATGATGCAGAAATCTTTTTTCGTGATCATAAAGCATCACCTAAAGACTAATGAGGCTGGACAGAAAGCACATCACGAACACACCTAGTGCTTGTTGTGAAGAGGCAAATTCAAATAAAGAAACGACATACAATACACAACAACCCAAACACAACCTTCTAATGACCGTGTACCATTTCCCCTCATAGATGTTGAGTAAAAACCGTATCTTAAAACAATTATTTATGGTCTAAATTAGCTACTCAAAAAAACAAGTTTCTTTCAGAAGGCAAAAATGCTTACTTGTTCTGGGAAGCATTCTCCCTCTTCTACTGCCATTTTCTGAGGCCAAGTTTGAAACCTGATAGCGCAATTAGTTTACACTATGGACATAGCATCACAGCTAAAAATATCTGTCTTGAGAAATAAAAAGTTGTTTTTCCCTCTAGAAACGAAGCTGTGGCATGCCTTTTGCGTTAACTATTTGTTGCAGAAACGACAGGCACTCGCTTGAAAAGTTTTACAACTCTGACAAACAATACAGTGTCTCCCACAATTCCAGGCTGACGGACCATATTTGTAAGCGCCAATCATTCTCTGTATATGTAACCATGATATGTGGAATGCCAAAAATAGCAATGCAATCAGCTGGTTGGGTTACTACCGCTGCTTGGAACCACTCATGAAACCAGCTTTTGTCACTCTGCTTATCAGTTCTTTCCCCTGGAGTGCAAACCATTTCGGACTTCTAAAGGCAACAATAACACTATTTTATCCTCTGGTCATTTGAAATCTGTGATGTGTGCTTGTTCCCTACAGCTCGGTCACTTTCTGCTTAATTAGATTTACTTGAAAAGGGATTCTAAAAGGTTAAACAACATTTAAACCTGGAGCTATTCTTTAAAGTTTCTGATGTATTTCAAGCTGGGTTAGGGTTGCAAATGAACACTGCAGAAGATGAAAATCTAAATAAACTAGATTTTTGTCATTAAAATTCATGCAGTGGTATTACAAAGAAATATTTCTGGTATCAAAGAAAATCTCAATTGCCCAGTGAGACAGCAGATCAGCTCAGGTTATCTTGTGAATGTAGCATGGGGAGAGCTCAGGAGGCAAATGATTAACTTACATTTTAGGTTGCCTAGAAGTGCCTGTTTATGTTGGCATTCTGTTGGCTTGGATTCTGATTTTTTCATATTTAGGTCATTTCAGATTCAGGGAGAAATCAATCAGTCAGTCAATTGATGGTATTTACTGTGTACTTACTGTGTGCAGAGCACAGTCCTAAGTGCTTGGGCAAATACAATAGAGTTGGTAGGTACTTCACCAGCCCAAAATGAGGGAGCACCTTGACACCCTGGAGAGAAGCAGCTGCCCTAGTGGATAGAACACGGGCCTAGGAGTTAGAAGGATCTGGGTTCTAATCCCAGCTGCACTACCTGTCTGTTATGTGACCTTGGACAAGTCATTTCACTTCTCACTTTACCTCATCTGTAAAATGGGGATTAAGATTGTGAGCCCGATGTGGGACAGGGACTGTGTCCAACCCAATTTGCTTATAATCCAGTGCTTAGTAGAGTGCCTGGCATAAAGTAAGCACTTAACAAATACCAAAATTATTACTATTATTATTAATATTACCAAAATCACCCACAGTTTCATGTGGGATAATGTGCAATGCCATGCTACTGCCAGAAAGGGTTTTAATAAACTCTTTATTAGAAGGTGTGGTGAAAAATGAATACTAGAGGTGAGTGATTTGTCTCTTACATACTGAGCGACCCTAGGTCATTTTTCTTAATTTATCTGTGGCAGTTTTGGTAATGGGATTTAAGAACTTCTTACATAGACAGCACTGTACAAAATTCTGGAAAAAGGTAAAGGGTATAGCAGCGGGTCGAAACAATGTTTGATCCACAGCAGGGAAGATGATCAAGTGTTTTAAAACCAATGGTGGAGTTTCTGTTTGATGCAAAGGCAGATAGGCAACCACTGAAGGCTCTTGAGGAGTGAGGAGACATGGACTGAACATTTTTTAGAAAAATGATCTAGGCAGCAGAGTGAATAATAATGATAGCATTTGTTAAGCACTTACTATGTGCCAAGCACTATTCTATGAATTGGGGTGGGGAGAGAGAAGAGGCAGAAAGGTCAGTGAGGAGGCAGATGCAGTAATCAAGAATGGCTAGGATTAATGGTTTGATCAGTGTAGTAGCAGTTTAGACGGAGAGAAAAGGGTATATTTTAGCGGTGTTGTGAAGGTAGATGAAAGGATTTTGTGAGGGATGGAATATGTGGGTTAAATCGCCAAGATCCGCCCTTTCCTCTCCATCCAAACCTCACCTCAAAAGATTCGTCCTTTTCTCTCCATCCAAACTGCTACCTTGTTGGTACAATCTCTCATCCTATCCCAACTGGATTACTGCATCAGCCTCCTTTCTAATCTCCCAACCTCCTGTCTCTCCCCACTTCAGTCTATACTTCACTCTGCTGCCCGGATTATCTTTGTACAGAAATGCTCTGGGCATGTCACTCCCCTCCTCAAACATCTCCAGTGGTTGCCTGTCAACATACGAATCAGGCAAAAACTCCTCATTCTCGGCTTCAAGACTCTCCATCACCTTGCCCCCTCCTACCTCACCTCTCTTCTCTCCTTCTACAGCTCAGCCCACACTCTCCGCTCCTCTGTCACTAACCTCCTCACTGTGCCTCATTCTCGCCTGTCCTGCCGTCGACTCCCAGCCCATGTCCTTCCCCTGGCATGGAATGCCCTCCCTCCACACATCTGCCAAATTAGTTCTCTTCCTCCCTTCAACGCCCTACTTAGAGCTCACCTCCTCCAGGAGGCCTTCCAGACTGAGCCCCCTTTTTCCTCTCCTCCTCCCCCCACTCCCCCCTACCCCCTTCCCCTCCCCACAGCACTTGCATATATTTGTACAGATTTATTACTCTATTTATTTTACTTGTACATATTTACTACTCTATTTTGTTAATGATGTGCATATAGCTATAATTCTATTTATTCTGATGGTTTTGACCCCTGTCTACATGTTTTGTTTTCTGTCTCCCCCTTCTAGACTATGAGCCCGTTGTTGGGTAGGGACCGTCTCTATATGTTGCCGACTTGTACTTCCCAAGTGCTTGGTACAGTGCTCTGCACACAGTAAGCACTCAATAAATACAATCGAATGCATGAATGAATGAATGAGAGATTGGGAGATTGTAACACCAAGATTACGGGCTTGTGAGATAGGGAGGATAATGGTATTGCCAACAGTGATAGGAAAGACTAGGGGGGAGCAGGGTTTGGGTGGGAAGATAAGGAGTTTCGTTTTGGACATTTTGAGTTTGACGGGAGGATAGGACATCCAGGTTAGAGACACCCTGAAGGCAGAAAGAAAGGCAAGCACTTTAGCAAATAATTGCTGGTGCTTCAGAATTACAAAATCAAGGGGCTACAAGAAACCTTAACTATCAACAAGATTTTATACAAGCATTTATCTTATTTAGTAAGAGCTTCCCATATAACTCATTTCATAGGAAACTTAATGACAAAGGGCTCTTCCTTCCTGCTTTAATTTAATCCATTTTGTTTTTTTTAAATAGCACACTTCTCACAGACACTGCAGCTGCGAAAGGAGATGTGGGGAGAGTGATTTTGTGCTGACTGTAAAGAAAGCTGGCTTTGCCTCCTATGTGGCATTTGTATTTACTAGGAGCATACAGGGAGCATAAACATACAGTTGATCTTTTCTGCTCAGGGATTTTTTCCTTTAAGATTTGTGTTTCCTGTATTATCTTTCTTTTCTTGAAATGTCAATTCCTCTCCTTTCTCTGGTTCTGGAGAAAGAATAACTTCTCATTCATTTCTGCAGCAGCCCTCTGGCACAGATCTTGTGCCCTGAAACCTTCATTCGATCAAACAATCATCAGTGGTATTTATTGAGTGCTGAAAGTTTGCAATATTTGTTTGGGGAAACATCGGGCATCAAGTACAGATTAGGATCAGGAGCAAATAGGACCTGACATTGCTCTCTCATTCTCACTTGTGTCACCTTGACTCAAGGGTCCAGATATCAGATCATATCAAACTCTGGAGTAACTATGATGAATTTGCCTTCAATGAATCCATTCCTGGAGATAAAGGAGATTGGGGCAGAAGGACAGCATAAAATAAGGATATGTGATTAATGATTGATTAGGTACCCAGGCAAGAAAACACTTACTGTGGTCAAGAAGAATTTTGGTAAATTCATGGGCAGCAGGTCTATGCAGGACATTTACAAGGAAAGACTGGGATGTTCAATGGTGCATCTATGGTGTCGACTTCAAAAGGGCAACCTTCACATGGTTTCTCCACTTTCAAGGACAGAATATTGGGCAAGGTGGGTCACAAAACTATTTCAGGAAAGCATCTATAAAATTTTTATTTTGCTCTACAAGGAAATTGGAAACACAGATTAAGAAACAGTAGAGGAAGGGAGAAGTGTATTATTTTACTTGTACATATTTACTATTCTATTTATTTTGTTAATGATGTGCATATAGCTATAATTGTATTTGTTCTGACGATTTTGACACCTGTTTACATGTTTTGTTTTGTTGTCCATCTCCCCCTTCTAGACTGTGAGCCCACTGTTGTTGGGTAGGGACTGTCTAAATATGTTACCGACTTGTATTTCCCAAGCGCTTAGCACAGTGCTCTGCACACAGTAAGTGCTCAATAAATACAACTGAATGAATGGATGAGAGGAGAGAGATAGAAAGTAAGAGGCTCACCCAAAAGGAATGTCATTGAGTGTCTGAGATCATGTCAAAGCACTAAGGTTCTGATGAATAACAGATTTGAGTTTCAAGCCAGGGAAACTTCAAAGCAGCTCCAATGTCCCATAATTCTCTCACTCCAAAGCAACCTTGTTTACACAAAACAAAGGACTCTCAACCAATTAGTATTTGTTATATTTATGCTTGAGTTCCCATTCAGATTCCAACAAGGTTCCAGGAATCCTGTGTCTCACTAAGCATTTCCAACACATGTTCCTGACAGAACCCCTGCTAGATTGGCTGGAAATTGGAAGAACCTGCCTCAGAATGCATTCATCTTTCTGTGAGAAGTGTTGTAGAATTCCAATGGAGGCCCTTTCTTTGCAGCACCTCTGAAGGCTCACTTGCAGAGATAATCTGGATATAACACAGTTGCAGTGTATATGAAACCCAGCAGTGATGTTTCATCAGTTCTAGACAGTTTCTATCATTTTCCTATATGTGTCTGACCTGGGAATTTGGCTTTAGCCCAATCAAGATGGATGAGAGAGAGCAGTTGCTGACTGACAGAGACATTAAGGGAAAAGTGGGGAAGGTAGCTTTGATTCTTCAAAGCTTAATTTTACTGTTGGGGATTTTAACTTCACAACCTTACAATTTAGAAGCAACATGGCCTTAGTAGAAAGAGCACAGGCCTGGGACTCAGAGGACCTGGGTTCTAATCCTGACTCTGCCATTGCCTGCTCTGTGACCTTGAAGAAGTCACTTATCTGTGCCTTGGTTTCCTCAACTGTAAAATAATAATAATAATTGTGGTATTTGTTAAGTGCTTACTATATGCCAGGCACTGTTCAAATTGCTGGGGTGGATACAAGCAAATCAGGTTGGATATGGTCCCTGTCCCACATGTGGCACACAACCTTAATCCCCATTTTACAAATAAGGTAACTGAGGCACAGAGAAGTGAAGTAACTTGCCCATGGTCACAGGGCAGACACATGAGAGAGATGGGATTACAACATAGATCTTTCTTACTCCCAGGCCCATGCTCTATCCGCTAGGCCATGCTGTTCTCCCCGCTATTTAAACTGTAAACCCCTTGTGGGATAGGGACTGTGTCCAACCTGATTAACCTGCATTTACTCCAGCACTTAGAACAGTGTTTGGCACATAGTTAGTGCTTAACAAATGCCATTAAAATAAAAAAGCTTTGAATCCACAGTGACTTCTGGATTCCTGGTATGTCATGACCAGATATACTTTCTTCTCTTAAGCTCATTGTGGGCAGGGAATGTGTCTGTTACACTGTACTCTCCCAAGTGCTCAGTACAGTGCTCTGCACACAGTAAGTGCTCAGTAAATGATTGATTGACTTCTTCATCTTAAAAATGGCATGAATGTTAGTTGATCATATGTTATAGTGCCTTCCATATGTTCTATTTAAATTTAAGAATAAAGCTGTCACTACGGGATCCTCGTTAAATGAAAACCAACCATGGGATTTCACACAGTAAGTGCGCAATACATAGGACTGAATGAATGATTTTCAGTTTGTTCTGGCTATATGGTAATCTATAGGTACTGATCTAGATTTCAATTTCTAACTTCTAGAGGTCAGTGGATTTGGCCAGAAGCAGGTCATTATTGACCTTAGAGGGGGCAGTTTCTGGGGACTGGAGAGGGTAGAAGCCAGAAGGCAGAGGGTCAAAGAGAGTATTGGAAGAGAGGAAGTGGAGGCAGTGGGTGAAAACAACTTGCTCGAGTAATTTGGAAAGGAATGGTAGAAGGGAGATGGAGCAATAACCAGAGGGATCCATGGGAAGTGTTTTTTTAGGAAAGGGGATGTACAAGCAGGTTCAAAAGCAGTGAGGAAGAAACCATTACAGATTGAGTGGTTGAAAATAATGGTCAGGGATGGAGGAATCAATCAATGATATTTATTGAGCACTTACTGGGTGCTGAGCAAATTACAGACATGAATGCCAGTGCTGTGGGGCTGAAGGTGGGGTGAATATAAAGTGCTTATGGGGTACAGATCCTAGTGCATAGGTGATGCAGAAGGGAAGGGAGTAGGGAAAATGTGGGTTAAATTGGGAAAGGTCTCACAGAGGAGGTAATAAAGCTTTGAAGGTGGGGAGAGTGTGGTCTCTCAGATATGAAGGGGGAGAGAGTTCAAGGCCAGCAGGAGGACATGGGTAAGGGGTCATTGGCGAAAGAGATGAGATTGAGGGACAACAGAAAGATGAGATCACAATACAGTAACTAAGTTGGCGTTGGAGGGATGAAGCGCGTAGACTGGGTTGTCATAGGAAATCAGAGAGGTAAGGTAGGATGGGGTGAGCTGAATCAGTGCTTTAAAACTGATGGTAAAGAGCCCCCATCCGGACCCCGCCATGTCGAAGGTTTCCTTTAAGATAACGCTGACTTCGGACCCGCGGCTGCCCTACAAAGTCCTAAGTGTTCCTGAAAATACTCCTTTCACAGCAGTCTTAAAGTTTGCTGCAGAAGAATTTAAAGTTCCTGCAGCAACAAGTGCCATCATAACAAACGATGGAATCGGAATAAATCCCGCCCAGACAGCTGATGAGAGGCCACCGAAGCCCAGAGAAGTGAAGCGACACGCCCTAGGTCACACAGCGGACAAATGGTGGAGCCGGGATTAGATCCCAGGTCTTTCTGACTCGTGGGCCCGTCCTCTATCCACTAGACCACGTTGGGGTTTTTGTGTATATATATATATATATATATATACACAAATACATATATTTGTATATATGTTTGTACATATTTATTACTCTATTTATTTATTTTATTTGTATGTATCTATTCTATTTATTTTATTTTGTTAGTATGTTTGGTTTTGTTCTCTGTCTCCCCCTTTTAGACTGTGAGCCCACTGTTGGGTAGGGACTGTCTCTGTATGTTGCCAATTTGTACTTCCCAAGCGCTTAGTACAGTGCTGTGCACATAGTAAGCGCTCAATAAATACGATTGATGATGATGATGATGATGTGGAGGTGGTTGAGCAAGCTGTAGAGGTAACTGAGGAGTGGAGAGAAGGAAACTGGACTGTATTTTAGAAAAATGATCTACACAGGAGAGTGAAGTAAGAACTGGAATAGGAAGAAACTGGAGGTAGGGAGGTTGACAAGGAGGCTGGCACAGTAGACAAGGGAGAAAGTGTTTTAATAAAGTGCCAAGGGATGGAATCAAAGATGCAGGTGGAAGGGGGTAGGTTTAAAGGGGAGGTGGGTGATCTCCTTTTGCCATATTGGCAGGATGGTGGGAGAGTTGAAGAGGACCCAGGAGGGGGATGGGACAGGAGAGGTGCAGGGGAGATTATACCAGATTTAAGAAACTATCATTCCCACTGAACCTCTTGGAGTGCAGTTTTCCTGCTAATAACTCAGGATAAAATCTCAAAGGGCATTAGGGAATGGGAAGGGAGGGAGAATGAACAGAAAACCAGAAAGGCAAGATTAGGTTTTGGAGCAGACTACATTTTGAAATAGTTGTATAAATTCCCCATTGCTCTTCAATCCAATAATATTCCTAATGTCCACTCATTCATTCAACTGTATTTATTAAGGGCTTACTGTGTATAAAACATAAGGCAAAACATTTTTTAGGTTGGAATTTCCTGATGGATAAAATATTTTCATTGCTGACTTGTTGAGCGACTTTGCTCATTATTAGTTTTGTATTTATACATATTTCTTAAGAAAAAGATAAATGGAAAAATTATAGTCTACACACAAAATGTTTAGACACCATTAGTAGGAGTGGATTTTGTTAAGTCAGGAGAATGAGAAAGTGACTGTTCTGTAAAAATGATGTAGGGAGCAGTGACTACATTTGCATAATTGCAATAAAATATTTCAATGCATGGATTAGCACCGATACTGTTCTCTCTGGGCCTGTGATTTCTTCCCTTTGTTTCTCCCAGAGTCGTACAGAGAAATTTTTACAAGCCACAGCAAAGGGAGGTTATTGAGCTTTATATTGAACAACTGAGTGCCAATTCACAAGGCTTTAAAAACAGCACATTAATCTGTCTCTGTTGTCATTTGGCCATGACATAGATGTAATTTATTTTGTTGCCTCTCTAGGACTGCCTTTTTAACAGCCTTTTGTAGGCAGAGATGGTGAAGGAGCTGTGAAAATAGGCTAGGACATTCCTATTAAGGGTCTCTAGCAAAAGTGTCCCCTCCTTGATATGTTCAGTGCCCGATGACAGAAATTCCCATCCACTCTCAATTATTCAGGCGCCACTTAGCCAGTGTGCGATGGCCCAGCTCTTTGCTTCTACCAATTCTTCCTTCAACTGTCCCATCCCAATGCCTGCTAACTCCACAATAGGCTGGGCTAGGGAGAGCACTAGAAATCAGGTGGGTGACAATGCTTTCAATTACTCTCCTAAGTGAGGTTTTTGGATTATCAATGTAATTCAATTTTACCAGAGTCCCACCTAAAAGTAGATAACATCTGTATCTGCTTCGTAAAGGTTTTCTTCCTCTTTTCTCTTCTTTTTGGGAATGTTTCTGTTACCATCTACTCCTGTGATGGGGAGACTTGGTTCAAACGAAATCAGTTCTAATGATCCCACAGAAAAATCCAAGTTATTTATTCTGCGGCTCACAGAGAATTCATTCATTCATTCGTTCAATCGTATTTACTGAGCATGTACTGTGCACTAAGTGCTTGGGCGAGTACAATATAACAACAACAATAATATAGAGACTGGCAAATACTGCACTGGAGGGAGGGCTCAAAATCCATCTGAGAAGAGGCTTGGCCCTGTACAGTGGAGCCCAAGAGTGACCCTGAGGGGACTGGGAAATGAATGCTGCTATACCAAACTATCCTTCAAAGCAGGGAGCTGTCGGCACAGCTTCCCCAACTCCCCTGGAGTCCCATTTAGAAAAAGTACAGCTGCTTCTCTCTCCTGATATGGGCTCAGCTCCTAGCTCTTGGCATTCACATTGCCTTTTGACTGCCCCAATTGCTCTTAAAAGGAAATCATTTTAGTCCATCTTTTTTTTTTTACGTTCTCTTGTTCTCATCACTGGTGGCTGCTTATCCAGTTTACCCCTTGAAGAGCCACTCTGAGGACAGCTGCTGCTTATTTCCCAGTCTTCTTTACCCATCTGCATCACCTCGGTGCTCATGTGAGGAAGCATGGCTCAGTGGAAAGAGCCTGGGCTTGGGAGTCAGAGGTCATGGGTACTAATCCCAGCTCCTCCATTTGTCAGCTGTGTGACTTTGGGCAAGTTACTTCACTTCTCTGTGCCTCAGTTCCCTCATCTGGAAAATGGGGATTAAGATTGTGAGCCCCACGTGGGATCACCTGATCACCTTGTATCCCCCAGTGTGTAGAACAGTGCTTTGCACATAGTAAGCACTTCACAAATGCCATCATTGTCATTATGTGTAAAATGACCCTCCTTTCCAAATGCTACTGAGATGTCATTTCTCTTTCCTGTTCCCTGGGTGGGTGAGAGGAGTTAGGAGGACAGAAAAGTGAGAGGTAACTCATTCTGTATATGTCTTCAGCTGCCTTTAACTGTGGCTAATCAATCAAAAAAAAGGAGAGTGGCCTAGTGGATAGAACACCGGCCTGGGAGTTAGAAGGACCTGGGTTTGAATCCCAGCTCTGCCACTTGTATGCTGTGTGACCTTGGGCAAGTCACTTCACTTCTCTGTGCCTCAATTACCTCTTCGCAAAATAGCGATTAATACATGAGCCCCATGTGGGACATGGACTGTGTCCAATCTGATTAGCTTGTATCTACCTCAGCACTTTGTACAGTGCCTAGAACATAGTTAGCACTTAACAAATTCCATAAAAAATATTAATTTATCAGTGGTATTTACTGGGTACTTTCCATTTAGAGAGCACTGAACTTAAGGCTTGAGAACATTCAGTAGAACTGGTAGACAATATTCTTGCACTGCCCTTACAGTAAGTGGAGGCTTCATACTCAACCTTCTCAGAATTTTCCTCTCAAATGGGGTGTGCCTGCCAAAAGGAAGGGGCTTGGGGAAAGGCACCTGATAGGTGGGCTGAGATAGTGGCATTCACCAGCTTGTTCTCTCCCTCCAGAATAGAGGCCATTTTAAAAATAAAAGAGCAGCACTGTCCCTAGCTGTGAGTGTGAAATGTTGATTTAGTAGTAGAAGCAATTGCTTTAGCCAGAGGAACTTGAAACCAAACTGTTTCCAATGCATCCTTTTAGGAACTTTCCAGTAGTAGTAATGGAACT
The DNA here is from genome assembly GCF_015852505.1 of Tachyglossus aculeatus. Lineage (NCBI taxonomy): Eukaryota > Metazoa > Chordata > Mammalia > Monotremata > Tachyglossidae > Tachyglossus > Tachyglossus aculeatus. Next base: position 52,246,298 of record NC_052068.1, on the reverse strand, counting down.
CATTGAGCACCCAAAGAGTGTAATGTACTAACAAAGTGCTTGAGAAAGTACAACAGATATACAAGACATTTTCTGCCCACTAGGTGCTTATACTCTAATGGGGAAGGAAGAAAGTAGGTTAATACAGAAGTCTAAACTTGATATGATTGGTGAGTGCTTGAAACAAGGTGGTGGCTGTTTGGGCAGGAAAGCAAGGATTTGGGAAATGATTTGGAGGAAGACTTGGCAGAATATAGCAGTTGATTGGATGTGAAATGGAATGACAGTGATTAGAGGAGGATGACACCAAGTGTTAAAAACAACATCCTAGGCAAGCAGCGGAACAGTGTTTTACTGTACTTTATTGACTAATCCTTGCTGCCGGCCTACCTCATAGGACTGATGAAATAAACCTCCTTGAAACAAAATATGAAAATTACAAACACTCAAATCAACAGAAGAAATACATTTTACTCCTGAGACTTCACTGGAAAAGGAATTTATGGCATTATTAGACTTCAGAAGCTACACTTTTGTTGAAATAAAAAAGAAATAAAGATGAAATGATACTCTCACAATTTCTCAGAACTCTAGTTTGTGGCTTTAGAGATAGCCCCTTCCTATGTCACCTCCCTTCTCTCCTTCTACAGCCCAGCCTGCACACTCCACTCCTCTGCCACTAGCCTCCTCACTGTGCCTCTTTCTCACCCGTCCTGCTGTCGACCGCTGGCCCATGTCCTACCTCTAGCCTGGAATGCCCTGCCTCCTCACATCCGCCAAACTAGCTCTCTTCCTCCCTTCAAAGCCCTACTGAGAGCTCACCTCTTCCGGGAGACCTTCCCAGACTGAACCCCCATTTTCCTCTGCTCCTTCTCCCCTCCCCATTGCCCCTACTCCCTCCGCTCTATCCCCTTCCCCCCTCTGCACTTATGTATATTTGTACATATTTATTACTCTATTTTATTAGAATCTATAATTCTATTTAACTATTTTTGGTGGTATTGATGACTCTCTACTTGTTTTGTTGTCTGTCTCCCCCTTCTAGACTGTGAGCCTGTTGTTGGGTAAGGATTGTCTCTATCTGTTGCCGAATTGTACTTTCCAAGAAATGCTCTGCACACATTAATCGCTCAATAAATATGACATTGAATGAATGAATGAATAATTGGCACTGATTTAAAGATCTGAAAGGAGGATATTTTTCCCTCAAGGTTCAATCACACAAAAGTCTTGGACAACTGAAAGTGGGCTGCCTACATTTCAATCCCCAGAAGTACAGGCCTGTTGAAAATAAACTGATCAATGCGGGCTTGGATTAGAGGGAGAAATGGCTAATTTCCAGCTGGAATCCTAAAATTGATATCTTCCAAGATGGTTAGCTTTCAGCCTTAGGTTTTTAAGCAGAGCCTACCAGGAAAAGGATGATAACTTGACAACTGAAAAATTTGTGATTTGAATTGCTCACACCTTTCTCCTCCTATAACTCTTTCCCTCTTGGATCCATCTAATCTTGTCCCTCTACTCTTTAAAGCCCCACTAAACCATCACCTGTTACAGATAGTATTTCCTGAGTAGTTCCCTGGATCTGCCTAGCTATGTCATTCAATCAGCCACAGCAACACTGATGTATTTATCTGTTTGTTTATTGTGGTATTTCAGCTCTTACTTGGGGTTTATTATTATTAGCAATAATAATAATAATGGTATTTGTTAAGCACTTACTATGTGCCAAACACTGTTCTAAGTACTGGAGTACATGCAAGGTAATCAGGTTGTCCCACGTGGGGCTCACAGTCTTAATCCCCATTTTCCATATGAGGTAACTGAGGCACAGATAAATTAAGTGTCTTGCCCAAGGTCACACAGCAGACAAGTGGCAGAGCAAGAATTAGAACCCATGCCCTCTGACTCCCAAGCCCGTGCTCCTTCCACTAAGATACACTGCTTCTCAATGATGGTATTTGTTAAGCACTTACTATGTGCCAGGCACTGTACTAAGCGCTTGGGTGGATACAAGCAAATCAGGTTGGACACAGTTCCTGTCCCATGTGGGGCTCACAATCTCAATCCCTGTTTTCCAGATGAGGGAACTGAGGCATAGAGAAGGGAAGTGACTTACCCAAGGTTTACTGATGTCAGCTTTCCTCCAGATGAAACGCTATACATAACCAAGGTTTTCACCTTGGGAGAGTGGGAGACAGACATGAATATAAATAATTTAATGTAATAAAATTTAATTTACAGATATGAACGTAAGTGCTATAGGGATGAGGGTGGGGTGAATACCAAATGCCTAAAGAGCACACGTGGCTCAGTGGAAAGAGCACGGGCTTGGGTGTCAGGGGTCATGGGTTCCAAAACCGGCTCCGCCAATTGTCAGTTGTGTGACTTTGGGCAAGTCACTTAAGTTCTCTGTGCCACAGCTCCCTCATCTGTAAAATGGGGATTAAGACTGTGATCCCCACGTGGGGCAACCTGATCACCTTGTAACAAATGCCATAATTATTATTATTATTACTGTTATTCAAGTGCATAGATGATGCAGAAGGAAGAGGGAATCAGGGAAGTAAGGGCTTAATCAAAGAAGACTTCTTGGAGGAGATGTGACATAATAAGGTTTTGAAGGTGGGGAGAGTAATGGTATGGTGTATATGGAAGAGGAGGGAGTTCCAGGACAAAGTGAGGATGTGGGAAGTAGCTGATGGTCAGATAGACGAGATCAGGGCACAGTGAGCAAGCTGGCACTTAGTGTGAAGTGGGTGGGCTGGGCTGTAGTAAGAGATCAGTGAGGTAAGGTAGCAGTGGGCAAGCTGATTGAGTGCTTTGAAGTTGATAGTAAGGAGCTTCTGTTTGATGGGGAGGTAAATGGGTTAAAGGGAAGGAGTGTGGAGATAATGGAGATGTGGACTGAACATTTTTTAAGAAAAAATATTGGTAGCTGAGTGAAGTTTGAACTGGAGTGGGAACAGACAGAAGGCAGGAAAGTTGGTGGAGAGGCAAGTGTGGTAGGCAAGGTGAGCTAGAATAAGTGCTTGGATCAGCATAGCAGCAGTCTGAATGGAGAGGAAAAGGCAGATTTTAACAATGTTGTGAAAGTAGAATTTGGTGACACACTGACAATACGGGTGAATGAGAGAGATGAATCAAAGTCAAAGAAGAAGTTATGGGTTTGTGAAATATGGAGGATAGTGGTTTTGTGTACAGTGGTGGGAAAGACAGAGGAGGACAGAATTTAAGAGGTAAGATAAAGGAGTTTTGTTTTGGACACATTACGTTTGAGTTTACAGTGGGACATACAGGTAGAGAGGTTCTGAAGACAGGAGGAAATGGGAGACTGCAGAGTAGAGAGATCAGACCTGGAGTTGGGAATCATCCACATAGAGATGTTAATTGAAATCATCGGAGTGAATCAATCAGTCATTGGTATTTACTGAGCACTTGCTATGTACTAAGCACTTGAGAGAGTAATACATAAAAGAGGTGGTAGACTAATTCCCTGTCCACCTGAGTGAAAAAGTTCTCCAAAGGGGAATAGAAGGAAACCCAAAACATAACTGAGGGACCCACACTTTCAGTGGGCAGGAGGCAGAGGAGAAGCCTGAAAAGGAGACTGAGAATCAATCAATCAATCGATGTTATTTATTAAGCACTTACTGTGTGCAGAGCATCATACTAAGTGCTTGGGAGTTAGTAGACAGGTTCCATGACCACAACAAGCCTACAGTCTAGAGGAGGAGCGATCAGCAAGATAGGAGAAGAACCAAGAGAGGACCATGTCAGTGAAGCCAAGATTGATTCAATTCAAGAAAAAGGGTGGGGGCCCACAGGACTGAAGGCAGCTGAGAGGTCCAAGAGGGAGCAGAGGCTGTCAGATTTGGTGAGAATCAGATGCTCTTCACAGAATTGCAAAAACAAAACTGCAAGGTATTTCTTTCCCAAAAAGGGCAAAATTAGACATATTTTAACCTCACCCCAATCTCTGGGGGTTTTTTGCTTAATTGTTGAAAGCAAAAGGGAGGAGGTAATGGGTTGAGACAGCTTTATACTTAACAGAAATGACAAACTCCCGCAATGTGTTTTGTTCCAGTGGTAGGGGAACCCAGTTAAGAACTTCATCCTATGTTGCATATTCAACATTTAATCTGCCCCTAGCTAGAGATGAAACGAGGCTTTGGGATGCTGTCAAACAATTACCAGCAATGGAAAATGATCTCTTGCTTTCATAAAAGTGACAGTCTTTATGGGGTTATGGGATTATTTCACAAAGACTCACGGAAATGTCCCTCTGCTACTTCCTTTATCCCCTAAACCAGATGGAAGACGGTTGGCTGCTGACTTAAAAGTAAAATGCAATCAAAATAGTGCATGGATGGATGGAGTAGAAAGAAAGTATAAACTGTCCTCAGATAGATATCGTTGAAATAACAGCTGGACAAAGAGAACAACCAACATAAAATGTTCTGGTCCATTAGATGTGCTGGCTGGCCACCATTCTACTATTCTGAATATTCTGAGTGTGTTATTCAAAATTATTCTGAAACATATACATTCTCTGTCATTCGACTGGGAAGGTATTTCTTCAAATTCCAAATGCTGATGAAGTAACTCAGACATCCATGGATGCTTACCTACAGATACTGTGATCATTTAATCCTTTTATAACTGATAGCTTTAAGTTTAGTGCTGCCCTTACAAATTATGGTATTTGTTCAGCGCTTACTATGTGCCAAGCACTGTACTAAGTGCTGGGGTAGATACAGCCTAATCTGGTTGGACGCAGTCCCTGTCCCACATGGGGCTCACTGTCTCAATCCCCATTTTACAGATGAGACATAATGCTTCTACTAATGAATAATAAAATTTTAATTAACTATGAATGTGCCACTGTGAAACATTTTATCAGAGGAACTGGTAGGAAATTTACATTGCCCAACTACTTGCCTTCCTTTCAGTGTAAAGAAGAAGTGATGCTGTGGGATTTCAATGAAAATAATTCCATCACAACCTATCTTCCTCTGCTGCTTTTTTCTTGACCTCTTATTTTATCCTGAGCTCCATTCACCCCAGGACACACAAGAGACATCTAATGAGCCTTACTGTTTTGATGACCTGATATTTTCTCTTTCTACACCTCATTTGGTGCTTCCTGTAGGCTGAAAGTGAAGGCTGTCCCTTTGGAAGTGGAAGTATCAAGGAAGTGTAGAGCTGAATGTCTCACGAATGGTGTATATGCCTCCTCAGCGAGCCATAAAATGCAGCAAGCAAGGGCAGTGGGAAGAAAAGGAGACCTACAAACTCCTAATGGACAGTTACTATGCTTCTAGAGTATTAATTTTTCCCCAACATCCTCCACATTCTGCCAACCTAATTGTACTTTTTTGATTAGAAAGTATTCACGATTCACAGGGAAAGTACTGGAAGGAAATAACCTAAAAGACAATTAGCAATCCCTAATTCCAGAAGCAAGGCAGCATATTCATTCATTGAGAAGCAGCATGGCTCGGTGGAAAAAGCCCAGGCTTGGGAGTCAGAGGTCATGAGTTCAAATCCCAGCTCCTCCGCTTGTCAGCTGTGTGACTTTGGGCAAGTCACTTAACTTCTCTGTGCCTCAGTTACTTCATCTGTAAAATGGGGATGAAGACCGTGAGCTAGCTGCACATGGGACAACCTGATCACCTTGTATCCTCCCCAGCGCTTAGAATGGTGCTTTGCACATGGTAAGCACTTAACAAATGCCATTATTATAATCATTATTATTCATTCAATCGTATTTATTGAGCACTTACTGTGTGCAGAGCACTGTACTAAGCGCTTGGGAAGTACAAGTTGGCAACACATAGAGATGGTCCCTACCCCAACAATGGGCTCACAGTCTAGAAGATGCCTCCCTACAGTTTAGAATATGTGAAAGGGTGGGGTTGGGGCTCTCACTGTGGCTGCAGATGAGACTTTTAGAATCTGAGCCTTGAGAAGCCAGGAACTCTGCTCAACTAGCCACAGTATCCCACTGCTCTTTTCATTTTTATTTTATATATTTATTCCTCTCCTCACCTTGTATGGTGTTTTTGTTCTTCTGTTTCATCATTCCTCATGTATCTTTTAGACTGTGAGCCCACTGTTGGGTAGGGACTGTCTCTATATGTTGCCAACTTGTACTTCCCAAGCGCTTAGTACAGTGCTCTGCACACAGTAAGCGCTCAATAAATACGATTGATTGATCTGCATAGTTCCCTTCACACCGCATTAATACTGTGAATCTCCTGGAGGCTAAGGACAGTGTCCAATTCTTGTCCATGCATTCTTTCCAGCACTTAGTACAATGCTTTGCCCAGAAAAGTGCTCCGTTCTCACCTGTGCCGACATCGACCCCTGGCCCACATCCTTCCCTTGGCCTGGAATGCCCTCCCTCCACACATCCACTATATTGAGCATATAGCTTTAATTATATTTGTTCTGATGACTTTGACACCTGTATACATGGTTTTTTTTTTGTCTGTTTCCCCCTTCTAGACTGTGAGCCCATTGTTGGGTAGGGACAGTCTCTATATGTTGCCATCTTGTACTTCCCAAGTGCTTAGTACAGCGTTCTGCACACAGTCGGCACTCAATAAATACAATTGAATGAATCTGCCAAACTAGCTCTCTTCCTCCCTTCAAAGCCCTACTGAGAGCTCACCTCCTCCAGGAGGCCATCCCAGACTGAGCCCCCTTTTTCTTTTCCTCCTCCCCTCTCCACTGCCTCCCTCCCCCTGCCCTACAGCACTTGTATATATTTGTACATATTTATTCCTCTATTTATTTTACTTGTACATATTTACTACTCTATTTTATTAATGATGTGCATATAACTATAATTCTATTTATTCTGATAGTTTTGACACCTGTCTACATATTTTCTTTTGTTGCCTGTCTCCCCCTTCTAGACTGTGAGCCCGTTGTTGGGTAGGGACCGTCTCTATATGTTGCCAACTTGTACTTCCCAAGCGCTTAGTACGGTGCTCTGCACACAGTAAGTGCTCAATAAATATGATTGAATGAATGAATGAATGAATTCTGGTATGACTACTACTAAAGACTGAAGGATTAACTGCACAACACAGAGTCACAGATAATCAATTCAAACTTCTGAAAATGCCTTGATTTAGAAATTGTTATTGGCATTGAAATTTCAAAGTGAAACAACCATCGCTTCTCAATACACTGAAGACCTGGCAAAGACCAAGTGCTGACGTCTTTCATTCATTCAATCGTATTTATTGAGGGCTTACTGTGTGCAGAGCACTGTACTAAACACTTGGGAAGTACAAGTTGGCAACATATAGAGATGGTCCCTACCCAATAGCGGGCTCACAGTCTAGAACGGGGGAGACAGACAACAAAGCAAAACATATGAACGGAATAAAATAAATAGAATAAATATGTACAAATAAAATAGAGTAATAAATATGTACAGACATATATACATATATACAGGTGCTGCGGGGAGGGGAAGGAGGTAAGGCGGGGGGGATGGGGAGGGGGAGGAGGGGGAGAAGGGGGAGAGGAAGGAGGGGGCTCAGTCTGGGAAGGCCTCCTGGAGGAGGTGAGCTCTCAGTAAGACCTCTTGCTTATGCCCACCCATCTGATGGGAACTCCTCATCCCTTCACATCTGGGTGACCATCTGTCAGGCCCTTTTGAAATCACATCACCTCCAGGAGGCCTTCCCTGATTCGTGTCTCATCTCCCCGCCCCACAGTCACCCCCTATTGCTACTTCAGCACTTCTGTGTCACCTAAGCACTTGTGTATTCACCCTCCTCCCCATTTCCCCTTAGCATTTATATACATAGCTTCATACTACATTCCTTCTCCCACTTGTAATTTATTTCAGTTTGTCTCTCCTGGTAGATGAGAATAATAGCAGCATTTGTAGCACTTAGTACAGTGCTCTGCACACAGTAAGTGCTCAATAAATTGATTGATTGATTGAATAAAAACCATTGATTGATACATTAAGCACTTACTACATGCCAAGCACTGTACTAAATGCCCAAAAGAAAGAATGTAAATTGATTGGCACAGTTCCTGTCCCACATGGGGCTCACGGGACAGGGATTATGTCTACTATTCATTCATTCATTCAATGGTATTTATTGAGCACTTACTGTGTGCAGAGCACTGTACTAAGCACTTGGAAAGTACAATTTGGCAACACATAAAGACAGTCCCTACCCAACAACAGGCTCACAGTCTAGAAGGGGGAGACAAGTAGAACAAGTAGACAGGTGTCAAAACCATCAAAATAAATAGAATTACAGATATATACATATGCATCATTAATAAAATAGAGTAATAAATTTGTACAAGTATATACAAGTGTTGTGGGGAAGGGGGTAGGGGTGATGTCGAGGGGAGGAGGACAGGATAAGGGGGGGCTCAGTCTGGGAAGGCCTCCTGGAGGAGGTGAGCTCTCAGCAGGGCTTTGAAGAGGGGAACAGAGCTATTTTGGCAGATGTGTGGAGGGAGGGCATTCCAGCCCAGAGGTAGAGCGTGGGCCAGGGGTCAACGGTGGGATGGGCGAGAACGAGGCACGGTGAGGAGGTTAGCGGCAGAGGAGCGGAGTGTGAGGGTTGGGCTGTAGAAGGAAAGAAGGGAGGTGATGTAGGAGGGGGCGAGGTGATGGAGAGCTTTGAAGCCGATAGTGAGGAGTTTTTGCTTCATGCTAAGGTTGACAGGCAACCACTGGAGATTTTTGAGGAGGGGAGTGACATGCCCAGAGCGTTTCTGTAGAAAGATAATCCAGGCAGCAGAGTGAAGTATAGACTGAAGCGGGGAGAGACAGGAGGATGGGAGATCAGAAACGAGGCTGATGCAGTAATCCAGTTGGGATAGGATGAGAGACTGAACCAGCAAGGTTGGGTAGGGACCGTCTCTATTTGTTGCCAACTTATACTTCCCAAGAGCTTAGTACAGTGCTCAGCACCCAGTTAGCGCTCAATAAATACGATTGAATGAATGAATGAATGAAGGTAGCGGTTTGGAGGGAGAGGAGAGGGCGGATCTTGGCGATGTTGTGGAGGTAGTCAATAAATATGATTGAATGAATGAACGAATACTACATCTAATGTACTCTCCCGAGCACTTAGTTCAGTATTCTGCACAGAGTAAATGTGCAAAAAGAGAAGTAGCATGGCCTAGTGAAAATAGCATGGAACTGGGAGTCAGAGGACCTGGTTCTAATCTGAGCTCCGCTACTTCTCTGCTGCGTGACCTTGGACAAGTTATTTAACTTCTTTGCCTCAGTTACCTCAACTGCAAAATGGGGATTAAGACTGTGAGCTCCATGTGGGAAAGGGTCCGTGTCCAACCTGATTAATTCGCATCTACCTCAGCACTAGCATAGTATTTGGCACATAGTAAGCACTTAACAAATGCCATTAAAAAATAAATGGTGCTGATTTATTATATCCATTTAGCAATTTTATGCCTTTGCCTGAAAGTAACTTGATTTCAGAAACACAGGCACTCCCAGGTGTGTTAATCCAAAAAACATATCTGAGAGTCAATATGGACTGACCTGCATTAGGGATGATTTCCAAGCACCACAGAATGCTATCTGACCAAAGCATTGCGATTGTTAGCTCCTTTATGGGCAAGGAACATGTCTTGTCCTTCTGTTTATTTTCCCAAGGACTTGGCACCATATACTGCATTCAGAAGACACCCAATAAATCCCATTACTACTACTACTTCTGCTGTTACTACTACTACTACTACTACTACTACTACTACTACTACTACTACTAGATTCTGGAGTGTCTAGTCTAATCTGTTTTGACATTTATCTTTCTGGAACGATGTCTAAATGATTTTCAAAAGGAATTCATTAAGGCCATAAGAAGACACCCAATAAATTCCATTACTACTACTAGTACTTCTACTACTACTAGATTCTGAAGTGTCTAGTCTAATCTGTTTTGATATTTATCTTTATGGAATTATGTCCTTAATGAATTCCTTTTGAAAATCATTTAGACATCCTATCTCTTTCAAATTTTAATTATTTTTACTCCCAGAATGTAATAATTCTAGGTTGAATTGCTTCAGCTGCCCCAGAAAACCCAATTAGTCTTTCGTTTCAAGATCTTTGAGGCATGGGTGCAATTCCTTGGAAAGTTGCAAAGATTCTCTGACAGGTTAATGGAACATCTATTTGGAAACACCACGGGCTTGTGAAACTGTTGGTAAAATGGGTCATCTGTCAAATCTTCCCCACTAGACTGTAAGCTTGTAATGAGCAGGGAACATTTTTGCTAATTTTGTTGTTTTTACTCTCCCAAGTGCTTAACACAGTGCTGCACATAGTAAGTGCTCAATAAATACCATTGATTGATGAACTGAAGAAATTATGGATGAAAGTGCCCTAGAAAAGCACTTTGTTCACCGGTTGCAGCAATTTTAATTCCTCATTGAAGAGCAGGGCTGCCTTTGCTTCCCTTAATTATTCTAAAATTAAAATAATGTCCTTTGAAGAATATCTTCCTCCTATTCAGCAAAAGTGACTCTTGCAAAGTTTATCCCTGTCTTCCTAGTACCATATTGCTCTCTCTTCTTTACTGAGCTGTTGACCGTTCTCTCTCTATCTGGATAATGAAAATTTCCCTTATGTTTCTATAAGTAAAATGCTATGATCAGTCCTGCCAGCAAAAATAACTTGTGGACCATTTCTTTCAACAGACAGAGATTTTGTAAAACCTGAAGAAAACTAAGCACTAAATACATGGGGAGTGTTGACTGAGATGCTCACAGGTTATGACACTATTTGCTTAAATAATTTATTCTCAGGAAACATCCCTGAAAAATATCAGACTCTGAAATCCCAGTGGAATGAGAAAAGTGAAGTGCTTACCCACAGTTCTTTCAGTTTAAATTTCTGTATATTGGAAGAATCCCCTCTTCCAGGGCACCTGAATCTCTAGTACTTTCCCCCTTCTGACCACGAGGACTGAAAGATGGGATAAGAATTTGAAGCATCACTTTATTTTATTCTGCATGGTACTCAGATAGCAACCTGAAACATGAAATGATCTGGAGCATTTCTACTACTGTGCTAACAAATCATATTTTATACAAGAACTGGGATGAGGCATCTGCATTGTGTTTGAAGATGGTCTGCTGCTATTTTAGGCTTTTGGAGGCTGGTTTAAACCCCTTTTTAACAACACTCGAGACAAATTTGGAGACTTCGTATGGAGACTTCTTAAAGGCATATTTACATTCATTACAAAGGCACATTTACATTCATTATAAAGTGGGTTTAGAAGGAGATTTTACAATTAACTCAAGGCCATTAATTTCTCTTTGCCACTTCTATTTTGCGCAGTATGCTCTTCTCACAATAATTAAGACAATATTATAGCCTACCTATCTAAGTTAAGTATCAAGTTGGATGAATAAGGGAAGTAGTGTGGCTGCAGCGCTTAGAACAGTTCTTGGCCTATAGTAAGCACTTAACAAATACCATGATTATTATTAGTGGAATGAGCACAGACTTGGGAGGCAGACGACCTGGGTTCTAATCCCGGCTCCACCAGTTGCACTTGGTAGAGTATAATTCTGCTGAATTAGCAGATATGTTCGCTGTCCATAACAATCTTACAGTCTAGTGGGGAAGAGTGCAGAGAAGCAGCATGGCTTAGTGGCAAGAGCCCGGGCTTGGGAATCAGAGGTCGTCGGTTCTAATCCCGGCTCCGCCACTTATCAGCTGTGAGACTTTGGGCAAGTTGCCTAACTTCTCTGTGCCTCAGTTATCTCATCTGCAAAATGGGATTACGACTGCGAGCCCCACGTGGGACAAACTGATTAACTTGTATCTCCCCCAGTGCTTAGAACAGTGCTTGGCACATAGTAAGTGCTTAACAAATACCATCATTATTATCATTGTTATTTGATGGATGACCCATTTTACCAACAGTTTGATCTCTTGGACCAGTCACTTAAGTTTTCTGTGCCTCAGTTTCCTTAATTGTAAAATCTCTCCTAGAGATTTAGGTTAAAAGTTAAAAACACTCCAGCATAATCACATTCAAATTCAGTAAAAAGGTGCATCCCCTCTCAGGGTAGCACCTGGAGAGTTTGCAGTACTCTATCAGTCTTGGCTACAGGAGGGAGAGTCAAGCAGAAGCCTATCCATTCCATTCCTAGCTTGGGCAATGGCTAGCGAGTGGAAGGCAATCTCTTACTAGTCAAAATTCACCCTTCTGGGCAGCAATGGCATGGGAGAGATTCGAGGGTGAAGACTCAGGTTTACCGAACGGAAGGCGGCAATGGCAAACCACTTCCATATTTTTACTAAGAAAACACTATGGATACACTACCAGAATGATTGCAGATGGAGAGTGGGGCGTTCTGGCAGAGATGTGTCCATGGGGTGGCTATGGGTCAGAAATGACTCCATGGACAATAAAGACTAAGCTATTTGCTCTTAAAAACAAGCTGCATGATGAGAATTTTTCTCCAGGTCACAGCCAGGCTCCCCAGATAATTAGGAAGGCACCAACTGAATTTGCGTGTCATTGGAAAATAATTTGCATTGGCCAATATAGGCTCTTTGAGCCCATTTTCGGATTATTTTCAGATGAAATTTTTGTAATTGTTACCCTGAGAAACAGCTTTCAAAATGCTTTTTTTTCCCTAACTCTTCTTACTCAACCACTCTAAATGGCTAGAAACCCCTGTTCCAGAAATAGACTGCAGAGGCGGGGAAGAGACACATATTTGGAGGGGAGCAGAGAGGTGACAAATTTTTACCAATTACACACACTGCCATAATCAGAAATTTTTATGTATGCAACATCCAATAAGCAGCAGCTTCACAATTACGTTTTACAAATGATGTTGGCATTTATTAAGTATCTACTAAGCTTGCCCCTCTAAACTGTAAGCTCACTGTGGACAGGGAAAGTGTCTGTTATACTGTACTCTCCCAAGTGCTTAGCACAGTGCTCAGCACAAAGTACGTGCTCAATAAATACCAATGACTGACTGCCACACATTGTACTGGGAGAGGTATGAGATAATCAGATAATCAATCAATCAATCGTATTTATTGAGTGCTTACTGTGTGCAGAGCACTATACTAAGTGCTTGGGAAGTACAAGCTGGTAACATATAGAGACAGTCCCTACCCAACAGTGGGCTCACAGTCTAGAAGGGGGAGACAGAGAACAAAACCAAACATACTAACAAAATAAAATAAATACAATAGATAGGTACAAGTAAAATAAATAAATAAATAGAGTAATAAATGTGTACAACATATATACATATATACATGTGCTGTGGGGAAGGGAAGGAGGTAAGATGGGGGATGGAGAGGGGAATGAGGGGGAGAGGAAGGAAGGGGCTCAGTCTGGGAAGGCCTCCTGGAGGAAGTGAGCTCTCAGCAGGGCCTTGAAGGGAGGAAGAGAGCTAGCTTGGCGGATGGGCAGAGGGAGGGCATTCCAGGCCAGGGGGAGGACATGGGCCGGGGGTCGATGGCGGGACAGGCGAGAACAAGGCACGGTGAGGAGATTAGTGGCAGAGGAGTGGAGGGTGTGGGCTGGGCTGTAGAAGGAGAGAAGGGAGGTGAGGTAGGAGGGGGCAAGGTGATGGAGAGCCTTGAAGCCGAGGGTGAGGAGTTTCTGCCTGATGCGCAGATTGATTGGTAGCCACTGGAGATTTTTGAGGAGGGGAGTAACATGCCCAGAGCGTTTCTGGACAAAGACAATCCAGGCAGCAGCGTGAACTATGGATTGAAGTGGGGAGAGACACGAGGATGGGAGATCAGAGAGAAGGCTGATGCAGTAGTCCAGACAGGATAGGATGAGAGCTTGAACGAGCAAGGTAGCGGTTTGGATGGAGAGGAAAGGGCGGATCTTGGCAACGTTGCAGAGCTGAGACCGGCAGGTTTTGGTGACGGCTTGGATGTGAGGGGCGAATGAGAGAGCAGAGTTGAGGATGACACCAAGGTTGCGGGCTTGTGAGACGGGAAGGATGGTAGTGCCGTCAACAGAGATGGGAAAGTCAGGGAGAGGGCAGGGTTTGGGAGGGAAGACAAGGAGTTCAGTCTTGGACATGTTGAGTTTTAGGTGGCGGGCAGACATCCAGATGGAGATGTCCTGAAGGCAGGAGGAGATGCGAGCCTGGAGAGAGGGGGAGAGAGCAGGGGCAGAGATGTAGATCTGGGTGTCATCAGCGTAGAGATGATAGTTGAAGCCGTGGGAGTGAATGAGGTCACCAAGGGAGTGAGTGTAGATCGAGAACAGAAGGGGACCAAGCACTGAACCTTGGGGAACCCCCACAGTAAGGGGATGGGAGGGGGAGGAGGAGCCTCCAAAAGAGACGGAGAATGAACGACTGGAGAGATAAGAGGAGAACCAGGAGAGGATGGAGTCTGTGAAGCCAAGGTCGGTTAGCGTGTTGAGGAGAAGGGGGTGGTCCACAGTGTTGAAGGCAGCTGAGAGGTCGAGGAGGATTAGGAAGGCACAATCTCTGTCTCATGAAAGAACTCACAATCTAAGATGGAGAGAAAACAGGTATTTTATTTCCATTTTACAGCTGAGGAAACTGAGGCACAGGTAAGTTACTTGATTTCCCCAATGTCAGACAAGGCAACTGGCGAAACAGGGAGTAGAACTTTTTGAGTTTCCTAATTCCATCGCTTTCTCTTTCCACTTAAATTAGGAAGGGCAAAGAACATTTTAAAATCATAGTCAACAAACAAAAATGTGCTGATGCTGCGTTTTTCATGGCCACACTTGTGTGGTTTACATGCTGCTTTTTGTATTTCTGTAATCCTGTTTAATGTAGTCTGCCATGCAAATCAATGCCTTATGAGAGTTTTAGCTGAATCTGTCTCTGAAATACAATTCAGATTCTGTTAGGGAATAATGAAAGTTCTAAAAATATTAGTCCATGAGGGCAATATACAGAAGTGAAAATGCACCCAGATCAAATCCAAAACTTTAAATTCATTCATTCAGTCGTATTTATTGAGCAGTGCTCTGTGTGCAGAGCACTGTACTAAGCACTTGGGAAGTACAAGTGGCAACATATAGAGACGGTCCCTACCCAACAACAGGCTCACAGTCTAGAAGGGATGTTTAAATGATGTTTAAGTTGAACTTCTACCTGTAAATCCCTTAAAAGTGTTGGGCTCCACTGGAAAATCAGGGCACATATATTTATCATAGAATTGAAGAATATACAATGGCATGTGGGGAAGTGATTATGTCATAAGAATAAAGGATGATCTATTTAAAACTGCTCTCATAGTCAAAAGGGACCACACAGAGTATAGAAACACAATCAATCAATGCAGTATTTTCAGAGCATCTACTTTATGCAGAGTACAATAAAGGTAGAAGACACAATCTCTGCCCTCAAATAGCCTAAAAGCTAACCAGGGTGGTGGGGGGGAAGTGGGGAAAGAGCAATTTGCAAAAATGACGAAGAAGAAAATGGGAGAGTGGGTATGTGGATGAGTAAGTAGCAATATCTATTAAGCACATACTGTGTGCAAAGCACTGTACTAAGTGCTGGAGTAACCTCTGAGATAGGACTTCAGAAAGGCTCTAAAGATGGGGAGAGCTGTGGTTTGATGGCTCTACCTTCTTGCTCCCCTGGTGTAGGAGTAAAGGAATAGGGGAACTCTTACTTAGTGCAGGAATTCCCTTCTCTCCTCCATTACCAATGCCTTTGTTTCTCCTCCTCTCTTGCTCCATTTCTCTCCTCCTTATGTAGTAAAGTTCCTGTCCCAATTATGACAACTCCTTACTGCTTTTTTCTACCATCCTACTTGATTCATGTAACATATTCTAAATATCTTTGATAAATCCTTCATTTTCATCTTCACCACTTTCCCAAAATCAGAACCTTTCTGAACCCCTTTCCATCCTCTCCCCTGTGAAACACATCCTGACCTCATAACGAGACACCTTTCCAGTTACGTGAGCCCCCAAAGTACTCCCACTCAGTTCCAAATTCTTCTATAGAATCACAGCCATCTCATTTAGTCTGCTTTTAATAATTTGACTGCATGTTCCAATATTAGATTACTCTTTGTAAATACCTTTATTTCTGTATCCCTCATTAGACTGTAAGCACCATGTGCAGTTTATACTTACTTAGTACAGTGCATTATTGCACCCAATGGGCACTCAATATGCCCCAAACTAGAAAATTTGGCTATTACTACCAGGTCAACTTGGTATCCTCAGAATCAAGTAATGATACTAATAATAACAATATTTATGGTATTTGTTAAACACTTACTATGTAATAGGCACTGTACTAGGCATTCAGGGAGAGGTGATTGGGTTGGACACAGTCCCTGCCTCACATGGGACTCACAGTCTTAATCTCCAATTATCGATGAGGTAACAGAGGCACAAAGGAGTGAAATAATTTGCCCAAGGTCACATAGCACACAACTGGCCAAGCTGGGATTAGAACCCAGGTCCTTCTGTCTCCCATCCTGTGCTCTATCCATTACGCCATATCGTTTTTATTGAGCTTTTACTGGGTGCAGAGCATTGTACTAAGCTCTTGGGAAAGTACAATATAATGGAATTGGTAGATGTTTTTCATTCATTCAGTTGTATTTATTGAGTGCTTACTGAGTGCAAAGCACTATATTAAGTACTTGGGAGAGTACAGTATAATAATAAACAGACACCTTCCCGGCCCACAAGGAGTTTACAGTATAGAGGATTTCAGAAAGACTTTGAATCTCTTAACAACATCCAATTCTACTGAGCTGTAGCCTGGGCACAAACTGACCTGGAAATCCTTCCCTCCTTAACGTGACAGATCCTCTCAACGAACATACTCCTATGACCAATCTGGTTGTGGGCAGGGAATGCATCTGTTTGTTGTTGTATTGTACCCTCCCAAGTGCTTAATACCCTGCTTTACAAATAGTAAGTGCTCAAAAAAGATGATTGAATGAATTGTCTCTCTGCACCTCTATCATTATGACAATTGCCCCGCAAACTCTGGCTTTCTCCTCTCCCTGTTTGTGCAGTTGTGTACTGCAGAAAAAAATTTTAAAAAACCTACCTGACAATTCTCGAATTCCTACTCACTGCTCTAATTCTAGCAAGGCTACACTGACATTCCAAGTCATTTACACTGTCTGCTTCAAGCCTGCAACTGTGAACCTAACCTTGTCCTTCTGTGTTCATTGGACAGAACCTTATTTGCCTCAGAATCCCATGCATCAAAGTTCAGGATACCACCAGGTCCACTGAGCAAATCCCCAAATGTCTTCTGAAAGAGTTCAGCCCTGCCCCCTGTCATATTCATATAAAGAGCTGAACTTGAAAAAGTTCCCATAATTTATCAGCTATTCAAACTAGAAACAGATTCCTCAGTAAATGGCTGGACAGATCAGCTGCAAACGAATTCACCTTACTCCCTCCTGCACCTAGGGGTTCTGGAGAATCAATTCCACGAGCAGAATGAACAAAGTGCTCTCACATCTGGGCCACAAAGCTGCAAAGCCTATTGAAAATCCTGACCAATGTTCAGTGAATTCTCCAAATTAAGCTACATGTATTGGGAACAGAAGGGAGATCCTTTCTTTAGAAAAAAAAAAAGGTACAAACATAGATCTAAGCAGGATTAAAAGGTTTAAACACTCAGTGGCATATTTTCAAAGCTTTTACTAATCACATGCTTTCCATTAACATCTGTGGGAGTTATACCTTCTGCACAGCTTTCCAAACAATCCCGGCTGTAGGAGGACCCGGGCATTTCCGGAATCAGTAAAATCAGAAGCAAGATACTGAATTGCTCAGAATCTCTGATTTATTAAGAGCGGACTATGTATCAAGCTCTGTGCTGTGTGGGTGTAAATACAATATAATCCGATTGAACACTGTCTCTCAGGAGGCTAAAAATCAAATCAATTGATCGAGAGTACTTATTGAGCACTTACTGTGTGCAGAGCACTGTACTAAGCACCTGAGAGAGTGAAACAGAATTACTGGACTTGATCCTTGCTCTCAGAGAGCTTACAGGTAGTGGGGGAGATGGACACTGAAATAGGGTACAGATGGGAAACTATTCGGAATTCTAAATTCCTGTGGGTCAGGCTCAGTTTCTCCTTTCTGGAGGAAATGCATTCCAGCCTTTACATATCCTACCTGGGATCTCAGTTTCTTCCCCGATCCCCATGGCTGCTGTTTAATCCTTGTGCTTGGGATCAGGCACCTGTGTCTGCTTCAGGGCCTGTGTTTTGGAAATGCATGAATTTTTGCAGGAGCCACAGTGTGGCTCAGTGGAAAGAGCTCGGGTCTGGGAGTCAGGTGTCATGGGTTCAAATTCCGGCTCTGCCACATGTCTGCTGTGTAACCTTGGGCAAGTCACTTAACGTCTCTGAGCCTGTTACCTCATCTGTAAAATGGGGATCAAGATTGTGAGCCCCACGTGGGACAACCTGATCATCTTGTATCCCCCCAGTGCTTGGAACAGTGCTTTGCACATAGTAAGCATTTAACAAATGCCAGTATTATTATTATTATTATTATTATTATTATTGTTATTATTATTATTATTCTGGCTCCCAGAAAAAGTTTCCATGGGGGCTTAAACCAGATCCCAACACCAAGACGCAACATAGTGTAGCAGGCCAGTGAGTCGGAGGACCTGGGTTCTAATCCTAACTCTGCCGCTTGTCTCCTGTATGACCTTGGGCAAGTCACTTAACTTATTTGGGTCTGTTACCTCACCTAGACCGTGAGCCCCATGTGAGGCAGGAACTGTACCCAACCTGATTATCCAGCTTCTTACCCCAGCAGTTAGTACGTTCTTGACATACTGTAAAGGCTTAACAAATACCATTAAAATAAAATCAAGTAACAAACCCTTAATTTTGCTGCTTTTCTGTGGACAGTTCCTCCGAGGCTGTAGATGGTGCCCAAGATAAAAATAAATAGCTTGAGACAAATTGTTTTTATAGAGGAAAAAAACTGCTAAAGCAGGCATCAGTTTGAAATGATGTAGATGAAAAAAATCCCTCTGGGTCTGAGATTATCCATTACCATGTAGCAGTTATCAAATCCCAGACTTCCTAGCACAGTGGCTTCCAAATACCACTAGAGAGTTAGGGTGTCAGGAGTTTCTTTTAGGATGCAGCAACGAAATGGCACACTTTCCCATGTTCACAGCTTTCTCAATCAAGCTGGGAGATCCAAGGCTGCCTGGCAGAGAGAGTGGTACCTGAGTTAGGAGTCCTACCCTGCTGCAATATCTATCA
This sequence comes from Tachyglossus aculeatus, assembly GCF_015852505.1. Lineage (NCBI taxonomy): Eukaryota > Metazoa > Chordata > Mammalia > Monotremata > Tachyglossidae > Tachyglossus > Tachyglossus aculeatus. The sequence continues at coordinate 52,227,040 of NC_052068.1, read as the reverse complement.
ATGAGCCAAGGCTCATTGGACCCAGCTTCCTTAGGTACCATGGCACCTCTGCAGGCCTTCATTGATAGTTGCGAAGTCTAGGACCTCGTTACTCTCAGCAGGATCACACGACCAAATCCACCAGCACAAACATCTGGAGCTCACTATTCTGACCATAAAAAATGGACATTAGCATGGCTGTGCAAGGAAAGACCCTTCCTTTATTCATTCGATTGTGTGCAGAGCACTGTACTAAGCGCTTGGGAAGTACAAATCAGCAACATATAGTGATGGTCCCTACCCAACAATGGGCTCACAGTCTAGAAGAGGGAGACAGACAACAAAAGAAAACAAGTAGACAGGTGACAATACCATCAGAATGAGTAGAATTATAGCTATCTATACATCATTTATAAAATAGAGTGATAAATATGTACAAATAAAACAGAGCAATAAATATGTTCAAATATACACTTTAGGTCACCTCCAGTTATTTACCAGCCTGTGCTTCATTTTCCTCATCTGCCAAATGCATATGATAATCTACCTTTATTCTTAGAGAGGCAATGGGGGTCAATAAGATGATGTTCCTAGAGCCTGTTGATCTACACAGCAAGCCCCTCTAAATACAAATTGTTGATGGGGTGGTAAAAACAGTGGCATTCAGCACTCTACCAGACAGAAAGCCCTCTAGATAACAGTACTACAACAGTGGTCCATTGACCCCTTTGTGAATAAACCTTCTAGACTGTAAGCCCATTGTTGGGAGGGGATTGTCTCTATTTTTTGCTGAATTGTAATTTCCAAGTACTTAGTATAGTGTTCTGCACATAGTAAGTGCTCAATAAATATGATTGAATGAATGACTAAACCTCCACCTGGCAAGAGAAGTTTAAAATGATCAGAATGTGAGTCTTTCCCTAAATCTGCACACAGTAAGCGCTCAATACGACTGATTGAATGTATCTAGTCAATCTGCAAACAGCCCTCTCCCTCTTATTACATTTCTTTTCCTATTAACCCTCAGTTCTTGTGTTACTTCCAACCTTTACACTGTGTCTCATTCTCCATTCTCCCATCACCAAGCCTTTTCTCACTCTCTTCCTCCAGCCTCCCTCTACCTTCAAATCCACCAGATGTTCCTTTTTCTCAACCTCCTTCAAAAGGCTTTTCTTGATTAAGCTCCCCCTTACTAGTTCATATCTATCCAACAGCTGTCTTTGGCACTTTTGCTTCTAATCCTACCCTTAAGCATAATGACTTATGTATTTATTCTTCCATCTCCTGACCATCCTGATTATTCTTCCATATCCTGCTTTTTTTTTCCTATGATATTTATTTAGTCTTCCCATCCTGGTTAGCAATATGACATAGTGGAAAGAGCACAGGCCTGGGGGTTAGAGGACCTGGGTTCTGATTTCAGCTCTGCCACTGGTATGCTGTGTGACCTTGGGCAAGTCACTTAACTGATCTGTGCCTCAGTTTCCTCATGCATAAATGTGGATTAAATCCTACTTCTTCCTACTTAAACTGTGAGCACCAAGTAGGACAGGGACTTTGGCCAACCTGATTATCTTGTATCCATCACAGTGCTTAGAGCAGTGCTTGACACATAATGAATGCTCGACAAGTACCATAATAATAATAATTCATATCACTAATAGCTGTAGCATTGTCTTTTCTCCTCCTCCAGCTACCTGTGCCTGTCAGTCTCCTCTGTTCGATTATAACTTCAGCTGTATTTTCCCAAACACTTAAACTGTTGTTCCACAAACTGTAGATGTTCAATAAATACTGTTGGTTGAGTGATAGAGTAAGAAAGTATGAACTCTACCTTAAATAAAAATAAATTCCAATTTCAGGCTCACTGTTCTTGTTCTTCTCATGTTCGTATTCTTCAGTCATGACATAAGTTAAAGCTCATGTCTTTAGGATGGGATTGCATCTTTTCCAACAGGGGAGCGTTCCTTCAAATCTCAAAGGAACAGATGAAACACTCAATCTTCTAGGAGCAGAAAATTCCATTCCAGCTAAATCCATTCTGGCTAGTTCCTGCGTCACTTGGTAAATTATGCATGTATCACCAAAATGAAGAGATTGAACTACTTAAAAAAGAAGGAAGTGACCAGCATATAACTGCAACTAGATGCTCTACCTTGCATAGGCAAAGACCTATTTCCACAGTATACGTATCTTTTAGGCCATAGGCTTTGAAATAATCAAAAATCTCCAAAGAAAATACTAATAATTATGGCACCTGTTAAGCTTTTACTCTCTGCCAAGCACTGTTCTAAGCACTGGGGTAGATACAAGCAAATGTCTGTTCCATCTAGGGCTCACATCACCTTAATCCCCATTTTATAGAAGGGGTAACTGAGGTACAGAGACATTAAGTGTCTTGCCCAACATGACACACCGTGAGGGAATTGGGATTAGAACCCAATTCCTCTGATTCCCAGACCTGTGCTCTTTCCACTCGGCCACACCACTTCCCAGTGTGGGAGGTCAGGATAGTAATTAAGGGTAATTAAAGGAATCCCTTTAGGAGTCATCATAGAAAAGAATTGAATTGCCTCCTGAATTTCCTCCTGCATTATAGAGAGGGCAGGAGAAAATAATCACTCAGCAGCCATTTTGTTAATGCAGCAGCTGCAAGATGACAACACCCAGAACTGCCGGAGGAAAAGGGAAATGTAGCACATCCAGCAGTCACTTGGCTGGAAACAACAAAAACACACCAGCCACGTTAATTACCAAGGAAATTCCACTTGGCAGGCATGAACCCCTTCCGGCTCCACAGTGCAATAGCGCAGAAGCCCTTCCCTTGGGAGCAGGGAACATGTCTACCAACTATGTTGTACCATATTCTCCCAAGAGCTTAGTACAGTGCTCTGCACACAGTAAACACTTAACAAATACCATTGATGATGATGATGTTGATGATAAATAGGGGGCAAAAACCCCTTGAGTGCTTTGGATGCCTTCAGACTTAAATATTGCTATTGTGCTGGGGGAACCAAATACAGATATCATACAAAATGTCTTCTCTCAGTACTATGAGAAAAAAGAGCAGCCATCGAAAAATGTTCCATAAAATGTCAAAGATTCCCAGGTGAGAAGCCCAAATTCCACCAAATATTGGAGGATCATTGTTTGTAGGCTGCACTGCAGTCAGAATTTATCCAGTGATTCAGCTATTCTATTAGGCTAGGAGTGTTTTCAAACACATCCTGTATCTTACATAAGGTTTGCCACGGCTTGGCCCCATTAAAACATGTTTTTCCTTTAAAAAATTAATCAACCCCATCTTTCTTGTGCTGCTCCTTGGGACTTCTATGAAGTATCTTGTTGGTTTTAAAACCTGGCAAACACCAGAATCGTCCATATATTTTTTTTAACCACTTCATTAAAGAACTTACATCTTCTGGAAATCCTATTTCACTTAAGAAATACACACTTCTTACTCTGGCCATTACACAGAGAAAGATTTTAGATTATATCATTTTCCAATGCAGAAAGACTAAACTTAGGAAATATTTTGGTAATCCTAGAACTAAGATAAAAGTGGCTTAGTGGAAAGAGCATGGGCTTGGGATTCAGAGGACATGGGTTCTAATCCCAGCTCTGCCACTTGTCTGCTGTGTGACCTTGGGCAAAGCACTTAACTTCTCTGTATCTCAGTTACCTCATCTGTAGAAGACTGTGAGCCCAAAGTGGAACAACCTAATTAGCTTGTATCTACCTCAATGCTTAGAACTGTGCTTGGCACATAGTAAGTGCTTAACAAATACAAATACCATTATTATTATTATTATCATTATTACTACTTCTACTAGTTTTAGCATGGCCTAGTGGCAAGATCATGGGCTTGGGAGTCAGAGGATGTGGGTTCTAATCCTGGTTCTGCCACTTGTCTGCTGTGTGACCTCGGGCAAGTCACTTAACTTCTCTGTGTCTCATTTACCTCATCTGTAAAATGGGGATTAAGACTGTGAGCCCCAAATACGATTGAATGAATGAATGAGTGAATGAATGAATGAATGAATGAATGAATGAATGAATGAAGGACAACCTAATTATCTTGTATCTACCCCAGTGCTTAGAACTGTGCTTGGCTCATAGTAAGCGCTTAACAAGTACCATAATTATTATTATTAGTTCAAAACGACCAACTTATTTCAACATGCAATCCGTAAAAAAAAGAAGTATTTGGTGAAAGTTGACAGCCACAATTTGATAGTTCTCCACGCAGAGAGCAAAAACCAGCATAAATTCTACACTAAAGGAAGCACTCACCTCTCAGAGGCCTGCTTGTGTCTTTTGAAAGTTACATAAGGCCTTTTTTCAGCAAACTACCTTGCTTATAGATGCCATTTTGTTTCTCTCAGTCACTGTTTATAGTAACAAAGTGATAGCTCAGTAGACCATATTGCATAATTAGGCTGTTCCTTGAAAACCAGAGTTTCAGTAAAGCATTAAATTAAAAGCATTCCTTTCTTTATCTGGATGAAAAGCAGGAGCCATTGAAAAACGTGTAGACACACCTAATAAGTTGCTACTAGCAGGTTGGAGTTTCCAAAACCATCATTCTTGGAAAATTGTTTCCTTAATTTTCATTCATTTTCTTTGAAATGAAATTGGCTAAAATCTAAGTCTCCTGACCTCATTCTAATAGTAGTTTTCAGGCCACAGGCTCTGAAGAGCTGGGGTTGGTTAAAGAACCAAAGTGCTTGGTTCAGAAATATATGGCAAATACCATTTTTGCCCTAGGGGATGCTTAGACTGCCAATAGAGGGCTACGCACCGAACGGCAATCAATAAATAGTTATTGATTTGCCTTGGCTGATGTGATCTCTTTTGTTCTCATGGGGCCACATGATGGAGTCTCCTCAAACTGAATACCTCGACCCAAGCTTCCTGAAGTTTGGGCCAAGAAACCCATTCAGGAATGTAACAGGAGGTAGAGGAACAAGCACAGAAAGACAAGTGGGAACTTTCCCCAGATGGCACAATATGATTTGTGGCCAGGAAAGAGATGGAAAATTGGATAGAGCACAGGCCTGGGAGTCAGAAGGTCATGAGTTCTAATCCTGTCTGCTGTGTGACCTTGGGCAAGTAACTTCACTTCTCTGGGCCTCAGTTATCTCATCTGTAAAATGGGGGTTGATTCTGTGAGCCCCATGTGGGACAGGAACAGTGTCCAACCCGATTTGCTTGCATCCACCCCAGCGCTTATTACAGTGCTTGGCACTTAGTAAGTGCTAAACAAATACCACAATTATTACTATTACTATTATTAGATGTCTGAAGATGCTGAAGAGAACCTATTCCTGTGTTCTCCCCAATCCCACTCAGTCTTTTGATACTTTGGGGTCCAAAGCTGTCCTAGAAGATGGTGTCTTGGGAATTTTGAAGGTGCTTACTATGAGCTAAGCACCGAGGTAGATATGAGATAACTGGGTTTCGGATACAGTCCCTGTCCCACATGGGGCTCAAAGTTCAAGGGAGGTCCCTGCAGAATCTCCTCTGCTTACCACTAGTTTTAGGGAAGTTGTGCAAGACAAGTCAGCCCTTCTACTGCCAACCCCAGGGTGGGCGATTGAAGTGGGATGATTATAATTAATGGGTCATTTCTTAAGTACTTACTATGTATCAAATTCTGTACTAAGCACTGGGGTGGATGTGATATAATCAAAGTCCCAGTCCCACAAAGAGCTAACAAATTTAAGGTGCAGGTGTTTAGTTCCTATTTTACAAATGAGGAAACTGAAGCACAGAATAGCTAAGGAATTTTTCCAAGGTCACACAGCAGGCAAATGGAAAAGCTGGGCTTAAAATCAGGTCTCCTGACTCCCAGGGCTGTGTTCTTTCCAGTAAACCATGCAGTTACCTCTTCCTCATCCTTTTTCTCTTAATCTGTTGTATCCTGCTCCTCCTACTTCCTCCTCCCACCTCACCAGAGTCAAAAAGTCCCCTGTCTCCTATAAGATTGGGTGTGTACATGAACATATGGCTGCATCCTTTCCAAAATGCTCCTGGACGGTCAACAGTTCTTGGGGCTGAAAATAGGAATAGCAAAACCCTAGTTTTGGGGAGCCTGGTTACCCTCATTCTTCTCACTGGCCCCCCTAGGACTCAAGTCCTTAAGACCACTAGGACCCTGGCGTATTGGATGGCATTTCTGTCCCCTCTGGCACATGTTTGTTCTCTCACAGAAGTTTTTTAATCCGCCTTGCCAAGCTAAGGACGTGGGGCACATTTTGCAATTTCGTTTGACCTTTCATTTGTCACTTAAACTTTAACCTTTCAGTTAACTTCTGATCAAATTAGAAAAAGATCTCTTTCTCTGGATACCCAAGCAGAAAGGCCGAATTCAGGGCTTCGTAACTGTTGTGGATAAAGAGAACAAAGACTTCATGTTCTGGTAATCAACTGATAGAAATGTCCTTTGGTTCTCATGAGAAGTGGCACGTAAAGACTAAAACCCACTGTTCACTACTGAGAAAATGCATTGGTCAATACTCAAACTCATTCATCTAGGCTCATATTACCCCACTGATGTTCCTCAGATTGAAATATCCAAAACATTTGAAAAATGAAATTTTTAAAGGGGTGATGATGTCAAATTTCCCAAACATCTAGGATGAGGCACCTTCCAAATCGATGCTTCAGAAATTACTGTAAAGATCTCACCCAAAGATGAAGTGTTCTTTTGGTCATAAGATCCCCTGGGGGTAGGATAAACCCCCTATGGCTAAGCCAGTTGCTCTTGCTAAGCTCAGCGTGGAAATAGAAGTGATTTCTCTAAAGAGGAATATGCAGCAAGAATTGGGGCCATATTCTTCAAAATTCAAGTTTTGAAGAGCAGGCATTCCCTTTCTTTGGCCCCTCTGATGTTGGCCCCAAGCAGGACAGGGACTGGGTGGAACCTGATTAACTTGTAGCTACCTCTGGGCTTAATACATAGTGACGGCTTATCAAATACCACAATAATTATTATGTATGGATGCAACACGGCTTAGTGGATAATAGGCCACGAGCCTGGGAGTAAGAAGGTCATGGTAGGTTCTAATCTGGGATCTGACACTTGTCTGCTGTGTGACCTTGGGCACGTCACTTCACTTATTTATTTATATTAATGTCTGTCTCCCCTTCTAGATGTTTGGTTTTGTTCTCTGTCTCCCCCTTTTAAACTGTGAGCCCACTGTTGGGTAGGGACTGTCTCTATATGTTGCCAACTTGTACTTCCCAAGCGCTTAGTACAGTGCTCTGCACACAGTAAGTGCTCAATAAATACGATTGATTGATTGATCCCCCCACTCCCAGCCCCAAAGCACTTATGTACATATCTGTAATTTATTTATTTATATTAATGTCTGTCTCCCCTTCTAGATGTTTGGTTTTGTTCTCTGTCTCCCCCTTTTAGACTGTGAGCCCACTGTTGGGTAGGGACTGTCTCTATATGTTGCCAACCTGTACTTCCCAAGCGCTTAGTACTGTGCTCTGCATACAGTAAGCGCTCAATAAATACGATTGATAATGATGATAATGATGATGATGATTGATTGATTGATTCTCTGTGCCTCAGTTACCACATCTGTAAAACGGGGATTGAAACTGAGAGACCCACATGGGACAGAAACTGTGTCAAACTTGATTTGCTTGTATTCCCCCAGTGCTTAGTTCAGTGCCTGGCACATAGTAAGCACTTAATAAATACCACAGTTATTATTAGGGAGGCTGACTAGAAACATAACAAGAGAAAACAAACTACAGCGTGAGCACTTTATGCTAGATCTAAGGAAGAATTTCCTCACTTAGGTTCATTAAATACTGGAACACTTTTCTCTGGAAGATCATATAACGACTTTTCTAGAGGATTTTGCAATTAGCATAGATTGTCATCTTTCTGGGATTGTCTAGTGAGCGCTGAAGTCTCAGGGATTGCCTGGATGGCCTCCCATAGTTTATCTGAATCTGTGAAAAATCATAATAATCTTGTCATTATTTGGAACTGTTCTTCAACTTCCTGGGCCATCAGGCTGGCTCTATTCCAGCATGAACATTTCCATTCCAAATGCTAAAGCTATTTCTTGGGCTTTTACAGAGAAAATCCCATAAGCCTGCCTTTCAGAGAGGAGTGTTATATGCTAAGCATGATAGAACTGCCTTAAATATTTCAGGGCTAAAAACAACTGGAACCAGAACAGGGAAGCTGACAATTCTTGGGCTGTGTTGGGGGAGAAAAACAAATCTCAGACATTCAAGCCGTGAGAGGCACTTGGAGGAGTTGGAAGAGACTAAGTGTTCCAGGCTGGGGCGTTGGCCGGGGAACACAATATAATAAAGATGGGAATCAGCTCCTGGCTTTTCCTCTCCCCTACCTCTGTGACCTACAAATCTGCCAATAACTAGTAAATAATTCCCCGGTTGCACTCCTGGCAACCATCCAGGAAGTGCATCTGCTGTGTTTATGAGATTTGCTCTGACATATAACTGCCAAATATAGAATTATTCACTTCAGTGCTATACAGGCTGTTCTGTGGAAGTGCATGAGCATACGAGAAGAGCCCTCTCTAGAAGGAGGGGAAAAAATGCACACACTCTTTACATCCTTAGTATTTTTTGCTTAAAAGCATGCAAAGACCGGGACCTTCTTAATGCTTTCCAACCTCCTTTTCTGGGTCAGATGGTGGATACAAATCAAAACTGAGCTTGAGATGAAATGGTGTGAAGGTACATAGATGCGCTAGCCAGGAGAAAGCAAAGGGGTCATCAGAATAGGGGGGAATGATACCCACCCAATGATCAATGAGAAGTAGTATAACATAGCATGTTTTACCATTTTCAAATGGAAAAACAGCTTGGCCTAGTGGGAAGAGCAAAGGCCTCGGGATCAGAGGACCTGCATTCTAATCCTGGCTCTGCCTCAGCCTGTGGGACTTTGGGCAAGCCACTTTACTTATCTGTGGTTTGGTTTCCTCATCTGTAAAATGGGGATTCAATACTTGTTCTCTTTCCCTGTTATGGGACGGGGACTGTGTCTAACCTGATTATCTTGTATCTACCCCAGAGTTTAATACAGTGCTTGGCACTTAGCGTTAACAAATGCCATTATCATCATCACCTTCATCAGATGCCCTTTTGTGGGCTGAGCCAGGCACTGGATCCCTTGCAAAATTTGCAAACATATCACGTTGAAATAATTCAAGATAAATAATTCTGTAAGGGTGTTATCCAAACCACTGGCTTAAAGGCCACAAAAATGTATTAAACACACCAGTTGGAATCATACACCATCCTCACACATTCCTGTTGGCTATTATTGATTTTTACCTGTATAACTAAAGGATTCTGACTAACTAGTGAATGGTAGCAGGAACAGACTGCAGGCGGCTGCTTGCATGTTCCACATAATGAAGTTGTTAGGCAGGGAGCATTAGTTTGATATTGATGAGGTTGAGTGAACATTCTACTGTGAGTCCCTTGAGGAACCCAGTTTGTGTCTAATTCCTATTTGCATACTTTCCCAGTACATAGGTCCGTGCTCTACACAAAGTAAGCATTTAATAAATGCTATTACTGCCACTAGAACCCCACTGTTGGTGATTCTGTCTTGTAAATTAAAACTTGACTCAGAGGTGACACTAATGGGAACTGCTGTAGAGTTGATTATACTACCTGCAATGGTTGATGATGATGATTATTAAGATTAAAGGTCAATAATGCTTAATGACTATTAAGATCACATCTCCTCCAGAAGGCCATCCCTGATTAAACCCTCTTTTCCCTGGCTCCCTCTTCCTTCTGCGTCATCTATATAGTTGGATCTGTGACATGGTTTAGTGGAAAGAGCCCGGGCTTTGGAGTCAGAGGTCATGGGTTCAAATCCCAGCTCTGCCAATTGTCAGCTGTGTGACTTTGGGCAAGTCACTTCACTTCTCTGTGTCTGAGTTACCTCATCTGTAAAATGGGGATGAAGATTGTGAGCCCCACGTGGGACAACCTGATAACTTTGTAACCTCCCCAGCGCTTAGAACAGTGCTTTGCACATAGTAAGATCTTAATAAATATTATTATAATTATTATTATTATTATTATTATTTGGGCATTTGATATTTGCCCCTCCCTCAACCCCACAGCTCTTATGTATATATCTTTAAATTATATGTTACAAATTATATATGCTATATATATATATATGAAATAAACTACTCATTTATATTAATGTCTACATCCCCTTAGAGACTGTAACCTGTTTGTGGGCAGGGAATGTGTCTGCTAACTTTGTTGTATTGTACTTTCCCATTCATTCATTCAATCGTTTTTACTAAATGCTTACTGTGTACAAAGCACTGTACAAAGAGCTTGGGAGAAGCAGCGTGGCTCTGTGGAAAAAGCCCAGGCTTGGGAGTCAGAGGTCATGGGTTCTAATCCCAGCTCCGCCACTTGTCAGCTGTGTGACTTTGGGCAAGTCACTTAACTTCTCTGAGCCTCAGATATCTCATCTGAGAAATGGGGATTAAGACTGTGAGCCCCACGTGGGACAACCTGATCACCTTGTATCCACCTGAGCTCTTAGAGCAGTGATTTGCAAATAGTAAGCACTTAACAAATACCATTAAGAGCACAATCTTTGGAGTCAGAGGTCATGGGTTCAAACCCCGGCTCCACCAATTGTCAGCTGTGTGACTTTGGGCAAGTCACTTAACTTCTCTGTGCCTCAGTTACCTCATCTGTAAAATGGGGATGAAGACTGTGAGCCCCCGAGGGACAACCTGATCACCTTGTAACCTCCCCAGTGCTTAGAACAGTGCTTTGCACATAGTAAGTGCTTAATAAATGCCATAATATAAAATTACAATAATAACAACCAACAGACACATTCCTGCCCAAAATGAGCTCACAGTCTAGAGGGGGAGACAGACATCAATATAAATAAATAGATAAATAAATTAATAAATAAATTACAGATATATACATATGTGCTCTGGGGATGGGAGGGCGATTGAATGAAGGAGCAAGTAAGAGCATTGCAGAAGGGACTGGGAGAAGAGAAGAGGAGGGCTTAGTCTGGGAAGACTTCTTGGAGGAGATGTGCCTTCAATAAGGCTTTTAAGTTGGGGAGAGCAATTATCTGAGTATATGTGCTTAGTACATACCCATGAACTTAGTACAGTGCTCTACACATAGTATGTGCTCAGTAAATACAACTGATTGACTGCTGACAACAATACAATGATAGCATTTCTTAAGCACTTATTAAGCCCTGGGATAAAATCACGATAACTAGATCAGACACAGGCTTTAAATTCATATAGAAAGTTGGGTATAATATCATTTGTATAGACACGATTTCTGGAGACTTTCAGTTTAATGACACATTGAACCACACTCCTGTAATTTCACATGGGATATATTGATTATCTTGATTCAATGTTCTTCTTTACCAGTGAATCAATTTTTTATATTAGTCGGTCTCCTCAGATAGTGGAATTCCTGAAAACTTTCACTTCTATATCATTCAAAAATCTTGTTTATGGTGGAACTGGGTGCAAAATATTGGTTTTTCTTTATATTTATTGCCATTCACCCGGCTGATTCTGCAAGAAGATTATAAAAACATCCATGTGTTTTCTTTCAAGACCTCAGGGCTGGAGCACTTTGTTGTCTGTCTGATTGAATTTTTGAAACATGTTTTCCTCTTCCTGCACAAGTGGAGTTAAGCCCTCTGGCCTGAGCCCCCAAATATTCAATGCAATACCATCATGCTCTCTGTACAAACTGTCTTCCAAGAGCAATCCCTGGATGACTGTTTCAGAAACCTTCAAAGATGCTCTCAACCAGTAGAGTTTAAAATGTTTCCCTGAAGGCCAGAAACATATTAGCTCAAACATCTCTTGATATATCTGAACCATGATAAAATAGACTATTTTGTTAAAAATTGGAACAAATATACAATTCAGATCTACTCCACCAGTGATAGGGGATGGTTCAGGGAAGGAACCTTTCATTCTGTCCTTTTATTGCGTAAAGAGAGCAAAACATGTTTAATAGCAACCAGAGCTGAGGTGTACTGATGGTGTCAAAACACTTTCGTATGGTCTCTGACTATAGTACAATTTGTCATGCTAAGTCCTTTACCTTTCTTCTATTTATACTCCCACTGGTATATTGGGAGATCTGGTTAACAATATTCTCTCAGTAATTAATTGGTCCCCCAAAACTCTATCTAGAATCCTTTTGGCAACTGACAGCATTCTCCCTGAAGACACGAGTGCCAGCTCTCATTGGGAGCATGGTGGTCAAAAGGGAGCAGGATTTTCAAGGGGGAATGGAGAACTAGAGGACACTGAAGGAATGAATATTACCAAAAAAGCCCCCATTCTGAATCATTTCAACTTCAAATGAATACTGTCAGGGCTTTGTAAAGATCTGTGGTGTGTGGGGCTGGGAATCCTATTCAAAAAGCTGTGGGGGCAGTTGGCTCTACTGACCTCATGGCATGAAGTCTTGTGACACTACTGAGGTATTTGGAATGCTGTGGAAAGTCTGGGTAAATATTAAAGTAATACATCTCCACTCTTACAGATCTCTGTATTATGTTCTCAAATTTGGAAGTTTCTCCAAATCTGAAATGAGGGGGCATTGTCTTTGTAAGCTGGCTGTTTCTCTACAGTCAGAGGGCTCCATCAGAGGGCTTAAGAGGATTGGTAAAGGATTTGCTGCTATCTCTGTCAGATTTCATCCTGTGTCAGGTAATAGATAAAGAACCACTGACCCTCCCTCCTCAGTGATTGTGAGGTGACTAGACACAGGATTACTATGAGGGGACCCATGCCTTGTTCTAGATTCTTTTCATCCTAGAATGAAGGACCATTGATCCTGAGCTGGGTAAGGGTCAGCTTTTTTTTCTGGTAATGGATAGTTTCACCTACTATTGATTCCAGACTAATACCTCTTTCCCTACATTTTTCCTGCCATTCCTCCTTCCCTCTTTTCGCTCCCTCCCTCCCTTCCTCTTTTCCTCCCTTCATCTCCCCTCCCTCTCTCTTTCTCTCTCCCCCCACCGACCTGAACATCTTATCCATTTTACCCAGTGATATGAAGAGACCTAAAGGGGCTTTATTTACAATTTAAGGAAAACACCATAAGTTATCCAATACCTGTGAAAACACTATCCATGACAAATTTCTAAACTCTCATCAGCAGTGTACCTTCTTCCGCTCCAATATTCTCCCACCCACCCTAAACTGCAGTAATGCCTCTCCCCAGGCTTCAGCCCACCTCTTGGTTCTTTTTCCCACTGCCTCGATGGGGCTTAAGCTGCTTCTCCTGTTTGGTATTCTCTATTTCAGTCTCCCATCATTATTAGCATAGATCATCATTATTATCTTCACTATTAATTATTCATGGAGCAACCAACTAAATGCAGAACAATGAATGAAGGAGCTTCGGGAATTACAGAGGCACAATTTCTGCTTTCAAGGAACTTTCCATCTGAGGGAAGAAAACCCTTTAGGAAACCCTGTAAGTTTACAATTAACATGTAACTGAACAAGAAGTAGCATGGCCTAGTGGATAGAGCACAGGCCTGGAAGTCAGAAGGTCATGGGTTCTAATCCTGGCTCTGCCCCTTGTTTGCTGTGTGACCTTTGGCAAGTCTCTTAACTTCTCTCTGCTTCATTCCCTCATCTACAAAATGGGGATTAAGACTGAGAGACCCAAGTGGAACAAGGACTGTGTCCAATATGATTAGCTTGTATCTACTCCAGGGCTTAGTACAGTGCCTGGCACATAGTAAGTGCTAAACAAATACCATTAAAAAACAAAACAAAAACAATGAAACAAGAACCAGAAACTGAGTGTCACCTGAGCCTGTCATGACGGCATGGTGAATCTCCTCCCACAATGAGCTGAACTGTTGATTTCCATCCTAATAAAATGGGAGCTGTTTTCTGGGCCACCTGCTTCCTCAGCAATCAGGCATATAGAAGTGAGACTGTTACAGAAGGGTATATATGTGTTTGGTGACTGGATGCCTGTACTCTCCATTCCTTCAATGAGACCAGAATGTTTTTGAAGGCCACTTCACCTAATCAAATGAAATGAATTTCAAAAGATACCTCTTCTCTTTTCACCACAAGATGTTACATTTGTCCACAGGCAAACAGGAGCTATCGTCATTCAACCAATCAATCGTTTTCATTGAGTGCTTACTGCTTGCAGAGCACTGCACTAAGTGCTTCGAAGAGTACAATATAACAGAGCAGGGAGATACTTTCCTTGCCCACAAGGAGCTTACAGTTTAGAGGGGATAAGAATAAAGTACACAAGGGATCCTATGAGCAAAGGGAACTATTGCGAGCTCTCTCTGAGAATCATCAATGGTATTTATAGTACTTACTTTGTTCAGAGCACTTTACTAAACCCTGGGGAGAGTACACTAAACCAGAGCGGGTAGACAAAATCCCTGGCCTCAAGGATCTTTTGATTTAGGGGAAAACTACTGATTCTCCTGACTGTGAGCCTCCTAAAGGTCAGAGAATTTAATCCTACCAGGGTATTCTTCCAGAACTTAGTACATGCTATGCACAAAATAAACATCTAATAAATACTATTACTATTGCTGATCTCACCAGTAGATGTAAATCCTTAGTTCACTGATTGATTTATCATAATGTCTTCCAATATTTTTATTACTTTAGGAAGTAGAGAAATCATTCCCCTCTCAGGGTCACACCTGGAGAGTTTCCAGTACTCTACCAGTGCTGGCTACAGGAGGGAGAGTCAAGCAGAGGCCTACGCATTCCATTCCTAGCTTGGGCAGTGAGTGGAAGGCAATCACTACAAGTCAAAACTTACCCATGCTGGGCAGCAGCGGCATGGGAGAGAGTCAAGCGTGGAGACTCGAGTTTACTGCGAGGAAGGCAGCAATAGTAAACCACGTCCGTATTTTTACCAAGAAAACTCTAGGGATACACTACCAAAATCATTGCAGATGGAGAGCTGGGTGTTCTGGGAGAGATGTATCCATAGTGTCACTATGGGTCAGAAATGACTCTATGGCATAAGACAAGGGAAATCATTCCATCACAAATTTATGGTTACACCCTTTGTATTCAAAGATGCTGCAAAGGGCAAAATGTAATTATAAGTGTTTGTGTTTGTGTGTGTGTATGTGTGAAAATGTGTGAGTGCATGTGTGACTGAAAAGGACAATAAGGGGCCATGATTCTTGGTGGCATTGTGCATGCAAAAAGAGTGAAGTCAGTCTAATCACAATTCTAACAAGTGGCATCTCTCCTGTGTGACCTTGGACAAGTCATTTCACTTCTCTGTGCTTTGCTTACTTCATCTGCAAAATGGGGATCAAGACTGTGAGCCCCACATGGGACAGGGACTGTGTCCAACCCAATTTACTTGCATCCACCCCAGCACTTAGTACAGTGTCTGGCACATAGTAAGTGCTTAACGAATACCAGAATTATTATTATTATTATTACTCAAAGTCCTCATTTAGCTAATGCTAACTCACAGAGGAGGGATATTTCACCATGTGTGCAAATACTTACTGACAGGTTAGGTATTTGCCATGGAAACAACAGCAAATTCTCAAGAGTTGACCAAATTGTGCAACCTGACAGGTTGCTGTAGGAAACTTGAAAATTATGAGTGATGTGGTTGAACTGTTATAATAAGAACTGGTACATGACATTATAAATTAGCTTCATGTTGAGGGAGCCTGTAAAAGGCTGGCTGATAGGGACTGACAGAAATCTAATTTACTGTACATAAAAACATGAGTCATAATTCCACTAATATCAAAGTCTCTCTAGGGATGGGCATGAAATATGCTGAAAAATGAAAAAGATCAACTCAGATATGTGATACAATACTGATCAAATAAGTAGAAAATACTGGCTACTCAACACTTCTATTCTAAAGAGAAAATTAAACATGTTGAGTGTTCCATGTATTGTTTATGTTATCACCAATACCAGTGAGATAATCACACCCCACCTGAGTATGTGTGGAAACTTAGGGAGAAGGGAAAGAGGAAAAGAAGAAAAGGAAAGAAGAATAATAATTGTGGTATTTGTTAAGTGCTGAGTATGAGTTGAGAACTGTACTAAGCTTTCGGGTAACTGCAAGACAATCAGGTCTGACACAGTTCCTGTCCTACATAGGGTTCATTCTGCATGTGAGGGCTAAAGTCAGAGCTCAGAGAAAAGAGAGAGAGGGTTTAGAAAGAAAAACCAAGAAAGGAAGCTAAGAGTTGCAGAGAAAACAGGAGAGGAATTCAGAGGGAGGACCAAGAATAGAAGAGATAAAAGGAGAGGCAAGTTCTGGCATGGAAGAGAGTCGATAGCCTACAGAAACCACGCAGGGCTATAAGTGAGCAGTTAGTGAGGGAAAAAATAGATTTTAGGCTTACTGCAAGTTTTTTGTGGGTTTCAACTTTTTTGTCTATTCTTTAGAAGGGTGTGTACGTGCGGTAACTTACAAACTACATACAGTGACAATAACTTCTTTTTCCATTTTTTAATGGTATTTGTCAAGTGCTTACTATGTGTCAAGCACTGTTGAAGTACACAGTAATTAGGTTGGATACAGTCCCTGTCCCATATGGGGCTCACAGTCCAAGGTGGAGGGAGGAAGACCTTAATCCTCATTTTACAAATGAGGTAACTGAGGCAGAGATAAATTAAGTGACTTGCCCAAGGTCACACAGCAAGCAATTTGAAGAGCTGGGATTAGAACCCAGGTCCTCTGACTCCCAAGTCCATGTTCTTTCTAGTAGGCGATGCTGCTTCTCTTCTTCCATATGTAAAGATTGAAAACTCTTGATTATAATACGGTTTGCAAATCATTCCTACATGCAAAGATAAGGTCTAGACTGTGAGCTCATTATTGGATAGGGACCGTCTCTATATGTTGCCGACTTATACTTCCCAAGTGCTTAGTACAGTGCTCTGCACATAGTAAGTGCTCAATAAATATGATTGAATGAATGAATAAGGTCCTACTCATTGTTTTCTAGATTCAGTCTGCAAGTAATAATAACCCAACTTGGCAAAAAAGGTTTAAATTTTTTTCCAGTCTGTGGAAATATGTACTAGTGTTGCCCATGTTGACTCACAACCGTCATGTAGTATCTAAAGCAAAAAGCACTGGGGATTTGAACCACAGAAATTGGGTAATAATTTATCATTTCCATAAGATTCAGTTTTTCAAAGCATAATTTCTTCCGAGCCTGACCTAATTTCTTCAAGCCCTGGGTGCCTGGGCCAATTCTAATGTGCCAGGCTTTCAAATGGATTAAGAATTTATATTTGCATGATCTGACTTCCAAGTAGTATAAACTATTTACAAATATCATCTCTCTAAACTATGTGGGCTATTGTACTATTTGAGACATACCAAGCCTTAATTATGGACAGAAAAATAACTGGTGGAAGGTGAGGGGTAGGGGGTGGGGAAAGACACAAAGACAGCTGAGTTTTGCTTAATACACGAGATGTATGTTTTTTTTCAGTCAGTCACTCGTATATATTGAGCACTTACTGTGTGCAGAGCACTGTACTAAGAATTTAGGAGAGTACAATACAACAATAAACAGACACATTCCCTGCCTACAATGAGCTTTACAGTCTAGAGGGGAGACAGACATTAATATAAATAAATTACAGATATGTACATAAGTGCTGTGGGGCTAGTGCTGGAGGGTGAATAAAGGGAGCAGGTCAGGATGACACAGAAGAGAGTGGGAAAAGAGGAAAGAAGGGTTTAATCAGGAAAGGCCTCTTGGAGGAGAAATGAAGCCTCCCACTGAGGACACAGTCTACATACTTCTCCCTGAAGAGAAAAGAGACTCTTGGAAAGTAAGGGGCCATCTTAGTGCTACAATCAATCAATGGTATTTATTCAGCACTTACTGTGTGCACAGCACTGTACTAAGTGCTTTGAAGAGTAAAATACAACAGAGTTGGTAGACACAATCCCTGCACATCCGGGAAGGGGTCGGCTGCCAGGATGGCTTCTGTTGGGGCAGCTTCCTCATGCTGCCTCCTCTTCCTTAAAAGGTTGTTGGGGAGGAGGAAAGAAAACAGTGGGAGAGGGCTCTCAGCCTTACTGAAGACACCCTTTGGCCACAAGCCAGTCATTAGTCTTTAAATTATATATTATAAATTATTCATTTATATTAATGTTATACTATATTAATTGATTAATTCATTAGGCTCTTTTGGGGCGCCTCCTCTGCCTCCCACCCCCTGTGGGCATTCCTCAAGGTTCAGTTCTGGGTCCCCTTTCTACATCCACTGCCTTAGAGAACTCATTCGCTCCCATGGCATCAACTACCATCTCTGTGGGGATGATTCCCAAATCTACATCTCCAGCCCTGATCTCTCTCCCTCTCTGCAGTTCTGCATTTCCTCCTGCCTTAAAGATCTCTATTTGGATGTCCTCCCGTCACCTTAGGCCTCCCGTCACCTCAGGCCTCCTGTCACCTCAGGCTTAACATGTCCAAAACAGAATTCTTTATCTTCCCAGTCAAACCCTGTCCTCCCCATGACTTTCCCATCGCTGTAGATGGGACCACCATCCTTCCTGTCTCCAAAGCCCATAACCTCAGGGTTATCCTTGACTCCTCTCTCATTCAATCCACATATTCAAACCATCACTAAATCCTGTCGGTTCAACCTTCACAACATCGCTAAAAACCATCCATTCCTCACCATCCAAACTGTTATCATGTTGATCCAAGCACTTATCCTATCCCATCATGGTTATCGTACCAACCTCCTTGCTGATCTCCCTGCCTCCTGTCTCTCCCTACTCCAGTCCATAATTCACTCTGCTGCCCAGATCATTTTTCTACAAAAACATTCAGGCCATATTTCCCCACTCCTCAAAAACCTCCATCAAACAGGAACTCCTTACCATCAGCTTTAAAGCACTCAATCACCTTGCCCCCTCCTACCTCACCTTGCTTATCTCCTACTACAGCCCAGCCCATGTACTGCACTCTTCTAATGCCAACCTTCTCACTGTACCTCAATCTTGTCTTTCTCGCTGTTGACCTCTTGCCTACATCCTGCCTCTGTCTTGGAATGCCCTCCTTTTTCATAAATGGAAGACAATTACTCTCCTCACCTTCAAAGCCTTATTGAAGGCACATCTCCTCCAAGAGGCCTACCCTGACTAAGCCCTCATTTCTCCTTTTCCCAATCTCTGCTGTGAAACTGACTTCCTCCCTTTATTCACCACCCACTTCCCAGCCCCACAGCATTATGTACCTATCCAAAATTTATTTATTTATATTAATGTCTGTCTCTTCCTCCAATAATAATAATAATGATGATGGCATTTATTAAGTGCTTACTATGTGAAAAACACTGTTCTAAGTGTTGGGGAGGTTACAAGGTGATCAGGTTGTCCCACGGGGGGCTAACAGTCTTAATCCCCATTTTACAGATGAGGTAACTGTGGGTCAGAGAAGTTAAGTGACTTGCCCAAAGTCACATAGCTGACAATTGGCAGAGCTGGGATTTGAACCCATGACCTCTGACTCCAAAGCCTGTGCTCTTTCCACTGAGCCATGCTGCTTCTCTAGACTGTAAGCTCATTGTGGGCAGGAAATGTATCTGCTATATTGTTGTATTGTTCTCTCTCAAGCACTTAGTACAGTGCCCTGCACTTAGTAAATGCTCCACAAATCCCATTGGTTGATTGATTGATTACTGCCTGTCTTCCCCTCTAGGCTGTAAGCTCATTTGGGGAGGGAATGTGTCCATTAATTCTGTTGTACTGTACTGTCCCAAGCACATAATATAGTGCTCCACACATTAATACCACTGATTAATTGATCAGCCACAGTGTTATTAATTGATCAGTAGTATTTATTGAATGCCTACTGTACGCAGAGCCTTCTCAGGGTCAAACTTGGAGAGTTTCCAGTACTCTACCAGTCTCGACTATGGGAGGGAAAGTCAAGCAGAAACATTTCCGCTGCAACATTCACAAATCCAGGCATCAATCATTCGGCTCACATCTTAAAGTATTTGGAATCTCAAAAACTTGAAAATGATTTTAGCATTAGCATCAGTTGGATGAGAAAATCTTTTATATCCACCTTAGAACTGGAATTTTTTGTAGTGAAAAGGCTCTATTCCTCAGGACTCATAAACCTGGCTGATGGCAAGCATTTGGTGGGGGAAGGGGAGTGATGAAAGGGGGAATAAGAAGCAGCAAGCAAAGAACAGTCAGGGTAGTAGCTGGGGGTCCTGCCATCTTCTCTGAAATAATAGAGCAGATGTTTGTGAGCAGCAGTTTGGTTTATACCAACACACATCCTACATCATCTGAAGCCTTTGCAAATTTCTGGCAGGATCTAAAACTTCCCCACGCCACCTCCTGCCTCCTTATTCTCCCCTTTAACCATATGGATCACCATTCTTGGGGACAGGGGAAGAGAGGATTAAAGGCAGAAGCATTAGTTTTTATCACTGCTAAACAATCCACAATGTTCTCAGTAGCCAAATGTGGCTGATCATAAGAGATAGAGCGTCAGACTAAAAATAGGGAAGGCTTAGTAGATGCTGCAGATTTCGACAGACAGTAAACAATGCTTGGGAAGAAACAATGCTTGTTTCCATTACATCATACGGTCGCACGTGGCCATGGAGACACATCAGCCATGCACAGCCATTTCATGCCTATTCCCGAGCTCGGCAATTATCATAACAATATCATTATCTGCCAGCTCACTCAACACAGAGCTTTGTGTGGTGAGAGATGACAGACACGAGAGAGCGACGTAATCAATAGCTGAGAGAAATATGGTGCCTCTGCCAAGATGACGGTGGTGGGGAGGGCAAGAGTTTTCTAAGTGTCAGATGGAAGAGTAAACAGGAGGGTGAGAAAGTAAGGCCAGTTTTTGTTCAGTGGGGGTAGGAGGAGGCTTTTGAGTGTGCTATCTCTGAGAGGTATTTTAGAACAATAGTCTTCCCTGTAAAACCACGCACCCATAACTCAAGCCAACAGCCACGTAAGAGGAGAAGCTATCGGCTTAGTATCAACGTCTCCCCTAAATAACAATAATAATAATTATTATTATGGTACTTGTCAAGTACTTACTATGTGTCAAGCAGTGTTCTAAGCACTGGGGAAGATGCAAGGTAATCAGGTTGGACACAATCCCTATCCCACATGGGGTCACAGTTTTACTCCCCATTTTGAAGATGATATAACTGAGGCACAGAGCAGTGAAATGACTTGCCCAAGGTCATACAGCAGACATGTGGCGGAACCGGGATTAGAACCCATGACCTTCTAACTCCCAGGCCAGTGCTCTATCCACTACACCAGGCTACTTCTCACCCCCTGCTTTGGGGGTGGGCAGGGAAGGAAACAATTGGATGAATCTACTCTTGCTTTCCTGGGCTTTATCCGTCCTCATCTAAGGAAAGGAACTGAGCCATTAGGTCAATCCACCCCTAGACCCTCCCAGACTGAGTCCCCTCCTTCCTCTCCCCTTCCTCCCCTTCCCCATCCCCCCTCCTTACCTCCTTCCCCTCCCCACAGCACCTGTATATATGCATATATGTTTGTACATATTTATTACTCTATTTATTTATTTTATTTGTACATATTTATTCTATTTTTTATTTTGTTAATATGTTTTCTTTTGTTCTCTGTCTCCCCCTTCTAGACTGTGAGCCCACTGTTGGTTAGCGACCATGTCTATATGTTGCCAACTTGTAATTCCCAAGCGCTTAGTACAGTGCTCTGCACACAGTAAGCACTCAATAAATATGATTGAATGAATGAATGAATGAATGGTGATCCAGGCGACAGCTCAAGGTGCCTCCATTTCAAAGTTGGAGGGTGGGGGGTGGGCTTCAAAGAGAAGAAGCATGGCGTAATGGTTAGAACACCGACCTGAGAGTCGGGAGGAACTGGGTTCTAATCCTAGCTTTGACACTTCAGTGTTGTATGACCTTGGGCATGTCACTAACTTCTCTGTGCCTCAGTTACCTCATCTGTAAAATGGGGATTAAGGCTGTGAGCCCCACATGGGAGATGGACTGTGTCCAACCTGATTAGCTTGAATCTACTCAGTACAGTACCTGGCACACAGAAAGTGCTTAGCAAAGATCATATAAACCCCGCTTCTCCCAGTAAATGCCCAGGGCTCAAGAGGCCAGAAAGAAAGAGCCAGCTTTGTGGGAGGTGGCTTGCACCTCACCACCTGCTGTCAAAGCCCCCTACCCACCCAACCCCACCTCCCAAGGCAAATTTATTTGTTGCCAAATTGTACTTTCCAAGCGCTTAGTACAGTGCTCTGAACATATTAAGAGCTCAGTAAATACGATTAAATGAATGAATGAATGATCAAGCTGGGGGACGGGGGTGTCAGGAGCCATACTGCAGGGGGAGTTCAACAAATTCCTTGACTCCCGCTGGGGGACCACTATTTCACCACCCCCCATACTGGGATTCCCTGGCAGCCATTCTGACTGCCCCTTCACTCTGAGTCCCAGCTCAGCAACAAGGGGAAGAGGCAAGGGAAAGGGTTTGGGGAATTCCCCCAGAGACTGCATTCTTCACAATGGAAAAATGGAAATACTACAGTGTATTTGTTAAGTTTAAATTTCTCTGCATTTGTACAAATATTTTTTTAAAAAATAATTAGATTTTTATAATATAAACTTTTTATAATATCAGCTTATTATATAAGTTGACTAACTGGATAAGGACAATTCTGAAAATTTTACTCAGGATGCCAAAATATTTCAGGCCAGCCCTGTGGGCCACGGTGGAAAATCCACAGTCTCATGGCAGTTACTTAAATCCAAACACCCTGAGAAAAATGAGAGTATTTTCTTCTATCAACAAGCAGGGAATAATACTAAGCTCTGTGGAGCATTATAAGGGTAGAACATAGCATCGATTGGAAGCCATCATCTC
Organism: Tachyglossus aculeatus; assembly: GCF_015852505.1. Lineage (NCBI taxonomy): Eukaryota > Metazoa > Chordata > Mammalia > Monotremata > Tachyglossidae > Tachyglossus > Tachyglossus aculeatus. Next base: position 52,204,087 of record NC_052068.1, on the reverse strand, counting down.
TCCACCTCAATAAAATAGCCCAAATAGCTCTATATTAATTCTCACAACAAAAACTCCTAAACATTGGCTTCAAAGCTTAGGAGAAACAGCATGGCCTAGTGGAAAGAGCATAGCCCTGGCAGTGATAAGACCTGGGTTTTAATCCCAGCTCCACCATATATCCGCTGTGTGACCTTGGGCAAGTCACAGAACTACTATGTGCCTCAGTTTCCTCATCTGTAAAATGGGGATTCCATCATACCTAGGCTGTGAACCCCATGTGGGTCAGAGACTGTGTCCAACCTAATCTCCTACCGTAGCACTTAGAATAATGCTTGGCACATATTAAGATGCTTAATAAATTCCATAATTATTCATTCATTCAAGCGTATGTATTAAGCACTTACTGTGTACAGAGCACAGTACTAAACACTTGGGAAAGTATAATACAACAAACAGTGCCATCTGTTCCTTTCCCAGAAGTTCTCATTCATTCAATTCTCATTCATTCAATCATGCAATTGTATTTATTGATGCAATCGTATTTATTGAGTGCTGTGTGCAGAGCACTGTACTAAATGCTTGGGAAAGTACATTACAGAAATAAAGTGAGATAATCCCTGCCCACACAGAGCTCCCAATCTAGAGCGGGGAGTTTTCCATATAGAATATAGCTCGCTCTTATTTCTACCATTTCAACTCAGCTGGGCTCTTCACTCGTCCCAAGATCATTGTCAGCCTGTACTTTGCCCTTGACTGTCCTGTCTCTGGCCCATTGTTCAAACCTTTCCCACTTGAATGGCTCTCACTCCCCAGTCAGGGCAGTCAAACCAAGCCCACCCCTCTTTGTACTCTCCAAAGCATGATTAATCTCCCAGTTTCCTAACCATTACATCCTATCAACCATTTTAACACCATGTTCATATCTGTTTTTCAAACATTTACTCACTTGAATTTGTCATGTGTCTAATTTGTCTAATGTCGTCGAGTCATTTCTGATCCATAGTGACACCACGGACACATCTCTCCCAGAACGCCCCGCTCTCCATATGCAATCGTTCTGTTTTCTGTTTTCCTCCCTTATTGACACCCATGCCCATCAGCCCCGTCAGTTGTTCCGGGCATTTAACTCCCTCCTCAGGCCCCCTGTTCCTACCCCTCCTCCATCCCTCGCCCCAAACAATCTGGCCTCTTACTTCATTAGTAAAATTAATACCATCAGGCCTGAGCTCCCCAAAGTCATCCCCCCTTTTTCCTCCCCACCCCCGCTCTCAGCCTACTCCACTAACCTCCCATCCTTCCCAGCAGTATCTTCAGATGAGAGCTCCTCCCTTCTCTCAAGTGCTACTCCATCCACCTGTCCTTCTGACCCCATCCCCTCTCATCTTATGAAAACTCTTGCTCCTTCCCTCCTCCCCTTCTTAACTTCCATCTTCAACCACTCACTCTCCACTGGTTCCTTCCCCTCTGCCTTCAAAGATGCCCACATCGCCTCCATCCTAAAAAAACCCTCTCGACCCCACTGCCCCTTCTAGTTATCGCCCTATCTCCCCCCACCCTTCCTTTCCAAACTCCTAGAATGAGTCGTCTACACGCGCTACCTCGAATTCTTCAACTCCAACTCTTTCCTAGACCCCCTCCAATCTGGCTTCCGTCTCCTACTCTCCACCGAAACTGCCCTCTCAAAGGTCACCAATGACCTCCTTCTTGCCAAATCCAATGGCTCCTACTCTATCCTAATCCTCCTCAACCTCTCAGCTGCCTTCGACACTGTGGACCACCCCCTTCTCCACAACACACTATCCAACCTTGGCTTCACAGACTCCATCCTCTCCTGCTTCTCCTCTTATCTCCCCAGCCATTCATTCTCAGTCTCCTTCACCATCTCCTCCTCCCGCTCCCATCCCCTTACTGTAGGGGTTCCTCAAGGGTCAGTTCTTGGTCCCTTTCTGTTCTCTATCTATACTCACACCTTTGGTGAACTCATTTGCTCTCACGGCTTAAACTATCATCTCTACGCTGATGACACCCAAATCTACATCTCCACCCTTCTCTCCCTCCCTCCCTCCCTCCAGGCTCGTATCTCTCCTGCCTTCAGGACATCTCCATCTGGATATCTGCCCGCCATCTAAAACTCAACATGTCCAAGACTGAGCTCCTTATCTTCCCTCCCAAACCCTGTCCTCTCCCTGATTTTCCCGTAACTGTAGATGGCACTACCATACTTCCTGTCTCACAAGCCCGCAACCTTGATGTCATCCTTGACTCCGCTCTCTCATTCACCCTCACATCCAACCGGTCATCAAAACCGGCCGGTCTTACCTCCACAACATCGCCAAGATCTGCCCTTTCCTCTCCATCCAAACCGCTACCTTGCTGGCTCAATCTCTCATCCTATCCCGACTGGATTACTGCATTAGCCTCCTCTCTGATCTCCTATCCTCCTGTCTCTCCCCGTTTCAGTCTACACTTCACTCTGCTGAACGGTTTATCTTTGTACGGAAACACTCTGTGCATGTCACTCGCCTCCTCAAAAATCTCCAGTGGCTGCCTGTCAACCTATGAATCAAGCAAGAACTCCTCACTCTTGGCTTCAAAGCTTTATCACCTCAGCCCCTCCTACCACACCTCCCTTCTCTCCTTCTATAGCCCAGCCCGCACCCTCCGCTCCTCTGCCACTAACCTCCTCACTGTGCTTCGTTCTCGCCTGTCCCACCGTCGACTCCTGGCCCACGTCCTTCTCCTGGCCTGGAATGCCCTCCCTCCATACATCCACCACACTAGCTCTCTTCCTCCCTTCAAAGCCCTACTAAGAGCTCACCTCCTCCAGGAGGCCTTCCCAGCCTGAACCCCCTTTTTCCCCTCCTCCTCCCCTCCCCATTACTCCCCTCCCTTTGCACTTCCTCCTTCCCCTCCCCACTGCACTTGCATATATTTGTACACATTTATTACTCTATTTTAGTTGTACATATTTACCACTCTATGTTATTAATGATGTGCATATAGCTATAATTCTATTTGTTCTGACGGTTTTGACACCTGTCTACATGTTTTGTTTTGTTGTCTGTCTCCCCCTTCTAGACTGTGAGCCCATTGTTGGGTAGGGACCCTCTCTATATGTTGCAATGTACTTCTCAAGTGCTTAGTACAGTGTTCTACACACAGTAAGTGCTCAATAAATACGATTGAATGAATGAATGAATGAATGAATGTTTCTCCTAAGCTTTGAAGCCAATGTTTAGGAGTTTTTGTTGTGAAAATAATAGAGTTTTCTTAGTAAAAATACAGAAGTGGTTTACCATTGCCTCCTTCCATGCAGTAAACTTGAGCCTCCACCCTCGACTCTCTCCCATGCCACTGCTGCCCAGCATGGGTGAGTTTTGACTTGTAGCAGGTTGCCTTCCACTTGCTAGCCACTGCCCAAACTATGAATGGAATGGATATGCCTCTGCTTGACTCTCCCTCCCGTAGACGAGACTGGTAGAGCACTGGAAACTCTCCAGGTGTGAATCTGAGTGGGGCTTGTCACTTGTACCTATTGTATATTAAGCAATTAGATTGTAAGCTCCTTACAGAGCTAACGTTTTACTTGTATGTTTCCCAGGTGGTTAGTCTAGTGCTCTGCATTCAACTACATACATTTGTTCTGATCACCAACCAATGGTATTTATTGAGCACCTTTTGTGTGCACAGCACTGTAACATTGTACTAGTAGGTCAGTTGGTCATATTTATTGAGCACTTACTGTATGCAAAGCACTGTACTAAGCACTTGGGAGAGTCCAATATAACAATAAATGGACACGTTCCTTCCCACAGTGCGCTTACAGCCTACAGCAGGAGACAGATATTAAAGTAAATAAATAAATTACAGATATGTACATAAATGCTGTGGGGCTGGGAGAGGAAATGAATAAAGTGACAATAGTTAAATGAATATATAGTCCTAAGCACTTGGGAGAAGACAATACAATAGCGTTAGTAGACATGTCCCTTGCCCTCAAGGAGTTTACAATATGGTGGTGACTATGTATTTTATGTAATGTACCGATTATGAAGAAAAAACTAATCTTAAATTTCCAAGAGTAATGCCCAAAAATGTAGTAATATCATGAATTTTTAAGACAAAATATGAAAGAAGAATTTTGATGAACATTTTATAACAGAATAATGGAGCTACAATAGCACTGAATCCTGCTGGGTTAGCAAGCTACTTTCCGGGTATGGAATAGGCAGCATTTGAAGAGGTGTTTCATCCACAAAGAGTCACTGGGTACCATTTAGAAAAGGCTGAGGCAGTTAGTGACCCTCCCCAATGCTTGCTCACTCACCCAGTAAAATCTGGCCTAAACTCAATATGCCACGGCTTTTGTTTCCCTGCTGGAGTTATGAAGGTACCTATTTCTTGAAAATAGTTTCCTAAAGCTCTATTAAGAGCCTACTTGATTTGGGGTCTCTTGTAAAAACTGTAGAACATGATCTAGAATAATCTCCCCAATTCCATGACTGGGAAATCCCTCTTACTGAAATAGTTATTGTTAAATTTTTGGAACAGTATCTTGGTTCAGAGATAATCAAGTAGCTAAGAGAAAGGAGAGTGGTTTTGCATTTTCCTTGATAATTGTCAAACCCATCATTAGGTTAGCTCCTGCTGAAGTATTTTCTCTGCTTGTCCAAACCCTTGACTTCATTTAGATTATATTTTTCTTTATTCAGGCAGATAGGCTTAGCCTTTAAGCCCACTGGTCAACTTAACCACCATGGGCCCAGCACAGGCATGTCCTTGTCCACAGTTGTGTCAGCAGTCCTGAGCTAGAGCACCCCCACCCAGAGCACTTCAGGTCACCAGGCTGGAATGTCCCACCAGTTCTCCAGATTACTTCATGTCTCAGCCAAAGGAAAATCCAGGCCAAACTGAGAGCCTTTTCATCTTTGAGAGAACACAGTTGGACTCATTTTGTGGTTTTGCTCATCTGTGGGGTTGTTCTTTGGATGCCTGAGACCACAATTTCCAGAAGCCCACAGGTGAAATCCCACTGATAGGGCAAGCATGAGACCTGTCTCACTGCCAGTGTGGCTTGGACTCTCTTCTTGGCTGAATCAGGCCAGGGCTGAATTTGGACACTATGTTTAGGGGTTCCCCTTGGACTAGACTGTAAGCTCCATTGTGGGCAGGGACTGTGTCTGTTTATTCTTATATTGTTGTCTTCCGAGCACTTAGTACAGTGCTCTGCATATAGTAGGCACTCAATATGATTGAATGAATAACATGAAGAGCACAAGCCTGGGAGTGTGGCTTAGTGGAAAGAGCATGGGCTTGGGAGTCAGAGATCATGGGTTAGAATCCCAACTCTGCAACTTACGAGCTGCGCGATTTTGGGCAAGTCACCTAACTTCTCTGTGCCTCAGTAACCTCATCTGTAAAATGTGGACTAAGACTGTGAGCCCCACATGGGACAGCCTGATAACCTTGTTTCTACCCCAGCACTTAGAACAGTGCTTGGCACATAGTAAGCACTTAACAAAAACCATCATTATGATGATGATGATGATGATGTTTTGGGTTCTAATCCTGCACTCTGCCTCTTACCTGCTCGGTGACCTTGGGCAAGTCACTTAACTTTTCTGTACCTTTCTCCATCTATAAAATAAGGATTCAATACCTGTTCTGACTTCTACTTAGACTGAGAGTGTGGTGAAGAAAAAGGACTGGGCCCAACCTGATTATCTTGTATGTACCCCAGCACTTAGTACAGTGCTTGGCACATAATAGGTACTAGACAATTATTATTATTATTATTATAGTCACCATCATCATTAACACTAGAAGGACTAAGGTGGGTCAGGTTGGGGATTTAGGACACGAAATGCTGTCTCACTCATGCCAACAAGAGGAAATCAAAATGAGAAAAAGAAAAAGGAAGGAAAATGGATTTTTGTCCTTTCAGGATTGGGGACCCACTATAATTTGAGGCAGAAACAGCAGGACTGGAGCAGAAATAATTTTCCAAGAAATACTCAACAGCCTCTTCTGCCTAACCAGGAGTCATTCATTCATTCCCTCAGTCATATATATTGAGTGCTTACTGTGTGCAGAGCACTGTACTAAGCACTTGGGAAGTACAAGTCAGCAACATACAGAGACGGTCCCCACCCAACAGCGGGCTCACAGTCTAGAAGGGGGAAACCAATTCCTTGTCATTTATGTTTAACCTGTTAATTCACCTCTTCTCTGACCAAAAATTAGGTAACGTTAGGAAATGATTACTGCTCTCCCACCTATCAGGATTCTATCAGATGACATTTTATTTTGTTCAATTTCTGCCTATTCATTTTTGCTGAACACAGCTCTGAGGTCGCTAGCCTGCAGGGAGACTCCTCTGGAGCCGTCCCTTCCATCTGAGCCAGTGTGAGTTCAACCCCACACTGTCAATTGGAAGTAGGGGGCCTCCCCAGGCTCATAGAACTGATGCTATTCTGCCACAGCTGCAGTGTGGAAGTCGCTCTGCTTTGGTCTTTAGCTCGGTAGCGGAAGAGCCGACCCCGACCTTGAGACTTGTAAATGAACTGGTGAACAGGCCTCAGTGGCTGAGGTTGACTGACTCATGAATGATTTCAAAAATCATTTCAGTTCTGCACTGAGCTTTTCTCTCTAATACAAGGATGATTACCTGCTTTAACTGAGTTTTTTCTTCCTAAAGTGCACTGCAACAACTGAGGCAGATAAGGTGTACCTGTGAATTATCTTAGGATTCTCTTTGTACAAAAACTGAACTAGAGATTCTTCAATCCTAGTTGTGTATTATTCAAACATACATCATCACCTAACCCACATAAATCCATCCACCCACCAGCTGGATAGCCTAGGTGCCAATGGGATGAACAGTTGCTCCCAAAGAGTCAGTTTTTTTCTTCACCAAATTATAAAATTTAGAGATAAAACACTCTAATACATTACTTTGAGAACTGGTTTGTGGGGACACTCTAGTGCTCTGAGTCACTTGCTTTTTAATGCATTCACAGCATTATAAAATGCACATTTTCACATGATGACAAAACCTCTCTTTCACACCCAGAAGAAAATGTTTGCTTTTATGTGAATTAGAACAGCAGTCTACAAGCATTAAAACCTTCTGCCCTTTGGTCAGTGGGGAAAAATCACAATAAAATGTAGAAATGTCAAAATGTCTTTCATATCCCTCTTTCTGTAGTTCAGAGTGTCTAAACAATGGAAAGGGGACTGATGGTTGAATCTAGCTGCAGGTCTGGTCATTTCATCATGCTGCACTGCAGATTCAAACTTGACTCTTTGTGTGTCCTCAGGGACATTAAGAGAACAGAAGACCAGATTCCTTTTGAGAAATGCTGCAGTGCTTCAAATAAATGTGCAGAACAGCCTTGAACTGAATGCAGGAATAAGTGCATAAGATACTTTTTTTTTTGATCTTCGGTATTTGAATGCATAAAGTCTAGGGTGCTTTGAATTGGGGAAAAAATCTGTCTTTAATATAGGGAAGCCTGCTGTGAATATAAATGAAAATATGATTACACAATGCTAGTCTACTTTAATAAAGAGAATTAATTACAAAGCCCTGCTACTCTATTCCCTGATACTTGTACTAAAATGCAGACTAAAACTAGCACATTCAGCGAGTTTGCCCCTGACTAACCTAGTTTCACTAGAGAATAGATTTATTCATCACCCAACACAAATTTGGGAGTATATTAGTCAAAAAGAATGCATTAGGGAAAAAGATAAAGTATCAAGGGCCAAGTGGTTAATTCATACAAGCAGGGAGGCATACACACATTACCCCTGAAGAGGATGAACAAAAGTACCTTTTGTCTGGTTGCCATGAGAACCAAATGATTCAAGCACTACCTCAGAGCCAATGATACCATAGTTAAAGAGGACTATCAGATCTAAGGGCCACTGACTTCATCTAATGTCCTTAAGGTGATGGTAAAACACAATCTCTCAAATTCACCCCTTTGTGCTGATCTTAATCAGTCCTGCTTAGGACATTTGATGACAGTATATTGTTCACTAAATCCACTAAGCTAGTAGTCCACTGATTACATAATGTTGGGGGGAGGGGTTTCCTGGGGTGGAAATTACAGTATAGTACTAGAGAAATAAAGTGATTTTTCAATTATTTGTAGTTGCAATTATCCTTGATTTAAAACCATTTTAAAATGCAGTGTTCTGCATACTGAAGCACAAGTAAATGCTACTGAAGATGCTATTCTCCATATATACCCACTCCATTAGAGAACTCATTCCCTCCCATGCCTTCAACCACCAACTCTATGAGGATGATTCCCAGAATCTACCTCTCCAGTCCCTGCCTTCTCTTTGCAGTTTTATGATTCCTCCACCTTCAGTATGTCTTAAATACCAGCGCTTAAATAATGATAATAATAATAATAATATTTGTGGTATTTGTTAGGCAGTTATTATGTGTCTAGCATTATATTAAGTGCTGGCATAGAGACAAGATAATCAGGTCCCACATGAGGCTCACAGTAGGAGGGAGAACAGGCATTTAATACCCATTTGTAGTTGAGGGAACTGAAGCACAGAAATTTACCCAAGGTCACATGACAGACAAATGGCAGCGTGTGGGATTAGAATCCAGCCCCATGCTCTTTCCACTAGTCCACATTTCATGAAAAGTGCCTGACAGTTAGTAAGTGCTTAACAAATAATAACAATAACAATAATACTCTCCAGTTGGAAGAACCACCATCTCAAATTTATTCTATCCAAAACAGAATGCCTCAATCTTCCCACCCAAACCCTGTCCTCCCATAACTGAAGAAAAGACAACTATTTTTCTTGTCTCACAAGCCTGTAACTTTGGCAATGTCAACTCATCACTCTCATTCAAACAACATATTCAGGCTATCATCAAATCCTGTTGGTTCTACCTTCATAACCTCTCCAGAACCGCCCATCCCTCTCCACCCAAACTGCTACCGCACTGATCCAAGCACTTAATATCCCACTTTGACTGTGAGCCCTTCCCAGGACAACCTGATCACCTTGTAACCTCCCCAGCACTTAGAACAGTGCTTTGCACATAGTAAGCGCTTAACAAATACCATCATTATTAATATTATTATTACTACATCAGCCCCTTCATTGACCTCCCTGACTCCTCACTGACCTCTCCTGTTCTTATTTCACTTTGCTGCCTAGGTTATTCTTTTTTTCAGTGGTATTTGTAAAGTGCTTACTACGTGACTGTTCTAAGCATTGGGGTAGATACAAGTTTACGAGGTTGAACACAGTTCCTGTCCACATGGGGCTCACGATCTAAGTGGGAGGAATCCCCATTTTGCAGCCGAGGAAACTGAGGCACAGAGAATAATAACGATAGCATTTGTTAAGTGCTTACTGTGTGCCAAGTATTGTTCTAAGCACTGGGAAGTTAAGTGGCTTGCCCAAAGTCACCCAGCAAGCAATTGGCAGAGCTGGGATTAGAACCCAGGTCTTCTGACTCCCACGCCCATACTCCTTCCACTAGGCCACGCTGCTTCTAAAGAAAAAACCAAACTCCACCTCTCCCCTCTCCTCAAAAACACAATGGCTGCCCATCCATCTCCATATAAACCAGAAACTCCTTACTATCAGTTTTAAGTTGGGGAAGCAGCATGGCTCAGTGGAAAAAGCACGGGCTTTGGAGTCAGAGGTCATGGGTTCAAATTCCAGCTCTTTGGGCAAGTCACTTAACTTCTCTGTGCCTCAGTTGCCTCATCTGTAAAATGGGGATTAAGACTGGTAGCCCCCCGTGGGACAACCTGATCACCTTGTAACCTCTCCAGTGCTTAGAACAGTGTTTTGCACATAGTAAGCACTTAATAAATGTCATTATTATTATTATTATTAAGGCACTTAATCATCTCTCTCCATCTTTTCCATCTTATTTTGCTGATTTACTACTGCAACCCAACCCACTCATTTTGCTCCTCTAATGCCAACCAGTCACTGTACCTTGATCTCATCTTTCTTGTCCTTGAACTCTTGCCCACATTCTCCTGCTGGCCCAGAACTCCCTCTACTCATATCCAACAGAATAATTACTCACACCACCTTCAAAGCCCTACTGAAATCACATGTACTCCTAGAGGCCTACTCTAAGCTCTCATTTCCCCTATTTTTCCCTCCCTTTTGCATCACTTTTGAATTTGGATCTGTAATCTTCAAGCGCTTTGATTTTCATTCCGCCCCCTCGACACTGTACATATCCATCTAAAATTTATTTCAATGTCCATCCATCTGTCTCCCTCTCTGGTCTATAAACTCCTTGCAAGGAGAGATCCTGTCTACCGACTCTGTCGTCCTGTACTCTCCCAAGTGCTTATTATAGTGTCCTGTGCACACTGTAAACTCTTAATACAGAACACTGATTGAATGACTGACAAAAATATATTCTCTAAATCCACAACCGGATTGTGAATAAAAAAATTAAGATTTAAAAATATCATATCATCCCTTCCAGTTCAATTCTGGGACGACTGCAATTGCAAATTAAAAGACACTGAAATGAAAAAGAATGCATTGAACCAAATGTTTACAATGAGAACAATGAGGTCTCTGATGCTGCCTTCCTAGGCTTCATTACCACACACTATCAAGTCATTACCACGTGATTTAGCTTAAACAATGACCACTTTAATCTTATCAAATGGAAGGTGATTATCAACTCTCATGCAATTAAAATCCACAAATTACAAGTTTAAACTAAAACTCTGGATTAAGAATGCCTTCTAAACTTCTCATTCTGGACCAAGAGATTACAGGAATTCAACTGAAATGTATGATGCGGGCCATCACCTACCTGCAGCACAACAGAATGGAAGACTCTGCTTGGTAAATACGAAATCCATCTCAACTCCCTACTGCTTCACACATGAAATTGGTCCCACCACCCTAAGCACTCAGCTACTTACCCCTTCCCCACCTCCGGCACTATTTATGTACATATTCTTATGCTCATTTGCTCTCCTAAATTGAAATTTATTTTACTATGTCTCCCCATTAGATTGGAAAATCTCTGAGGGCAGGAATTGTGCATACCAACTACACTGTACTCTCCCAAACTCTAAGTACAGTGTGCTGCACAAAGAATACACTCGACAAGTACTAGTGATTGCCTCATTGATTGATCAGACTACTGATCGGCACTTAATACAGTGCTCTGCATACAGTAAGCGCTCAATAAATACGATTGAATGAATGAATGAATGGTAGGCAAACAATCTATGGTCTCTTAAAATAGAATTTCTACTTCTATGCAATAAACTTTCTTTCCCATCTAAACTGTGGGCTCGTTGTGTCTACCCCAGAGCTTAGTACAGTGCCTGACATACAGTAAGCACTTAAAAATATCACTACTATTATCATTATTATTATAGCTGTTATTATCACATGACTTCAGCATAGTGAAAAGAATGCTGAAATTGGTATGGGACCATGATTTCACTAATCCCGGCTTCTTCACTTGATTGCTGTGTGATCTTGGGCAAGTCACTTAATTTCTCTGTGCTTCAGTTACCTCATCTGTAAAAAGGGGATTAAGACTGTAAATCCTATGTGGGACAGGGACTGTGTCCAACCTGATTATCTTGTATCTACCACAGCACTTAGTACAGTGTCTGGCACATAAGTGTTTAACAAATAACACTATTATTATTATTATTTTTATTATTATTATTACAGGGCCATTTCTAGAGGGAGCTTAGGTCCAGAAAAACCAACCTAGGAGTGGGGCTCCTGACAACTCTCCTGTGGTATGTGGTGGTGAATTCTCACCAACAAAATCTCCCCATCTCCTCCTTTGCACATCCCTCTTCTTTCGCGTCACTTTCTCTAGGGATGTCATCTTCCCAGCTCTGAGTTTCAGGGCAGGTCAGGGCTCAGAGCACTTTTTCAATCCCACCCACTCCTCTATACCTGAAGTCCGCAACTTTGGTGTCATCATCTGGTCCTCACTACCTTTTCATTCTCACATTTTGTCTGTCACTAGATACCATCAGTTCCTTCCCCTCAAAATTTCCCAGATCTGTCCCTTTCTCTTCATTCCAAAGACCATCTCCCTGGTCCAAGCTCTTGCCATTTCTTGACTAAACTGCCACATTATCCTCTCCACCTTCAGTCTGTGCTTCTCATACTGCCTGGATCATGTTCCTGTAATGCCACACTATTTCACCACCTCCAAAGTTCCCCTTCTAACTGCATCTCTGTCTACTCCCTCATTTCATATGCCTTTCTCCTGGCATTTCCCTTACCTGAAAATCTTTCCCCCATTCAATTTCAGCAGACCACAGCTCTTCCCATCTTGCAAACCCTTTTGAAATTCCACCTCTTCTAGGGAGCCCTTCCCTAATAAATTCTAATCCTCTAGTCGCAGCAATCCCCCAAACCCTCAGCACTAATAGACATGTCTATATATAGAGCAGTGGTTTGTAACTACGAATGCAACTTATATCTTCTCCTCTTCATCTGCTGCATTCCACAAACTCTAGTTGTTTACCTGTTCTCCTACTTCCACTGTTTTCAAATAATTTGGTCTGCCAAGTGCATAGCACAGTGTTCAACCCACAGTAAATGCTCAATGAACATGCTTGATTGCCTCAACCCCCTTTTCATTCATTCATTCAGTTGTATTTATTAAGCTCTTACTGTGTGCAGAGCACTGTACTAAGTGCTTGGAAAGTGCAATTGGGCAACAGAGACAAGCCCTACACAACAATTCTAGCTTTTGGACTGTAAGCTCTTTGACAGCAGTAAAAGTGTCTCTTGCCTCTGAAATGCTTTCACAAGTGCCTCCTACACTGCTCTACAGAGAGTAGATGCTCAATAAATACTGCCTACTCACTGTCTTAAGTTAAAACTTCCCTGGGCACTGGGCCAGTAGGTCTATTTCACTGATAACTACCCAAGGCTCTCCTCAGGTATCTGCTTCCTCTAATTCCCTTCCCAGCCCCCACTGGGGCCAGAAGCGGCCTATTTTATAGTCACGACAACCACACTGAGCATGCTCAAGGCCCAGGGGCAGGTTGTAGTGACAGATCAGAAGCCTCTGCCTTAAAACTGAAACATGTAAATGTCATCATATAATAATAATAATAATAGTTTTGGTATTTGTTAAGTGCTTACTATATGCCAAGCACTGTCCTTAGCACTGGGGGAGATACAAGGTAATCAAGTTGTCCCACATGGGGCTCACAGTCTTAATCCCCATTTTCCAGATGAGATCACTGAGGCACAGAGAAGTTAAATGACTTGCTCAAAGTCACACAGCTGATAAGTGGTGGAGCCGGGATTAGAACCCATAACCTCTGACTCCCAAGCCCACGTTCTTTCCACTGAGCCATGCTACTACTCAAATGCTACTCATTTGAAGTTAACTGGACTTTCCATTCAAAGTCTGTTTGCCAACAGGATCTCCTGGGGTTTGACGCAAGACAGATTAGATCTGCTGACTTTCATAATTATATTTAGATGCTTAGCGTTTCTTCTAATTGGCTGCTCGAACTAAAACATTCAGCAATTTATACTCCTGAAAAACAATAAATGTCTCTTCTAAACGTCCAAAGGCTTTAAATTGGCATCTGCTTTCATCTTAGTCAAATGAATGATTCTTTCGCATTTGTACTATGGTCCCAAGAGCTTAGAATAGTGCTTTATTCAATAAATGCCACTGATTGACTGATTTAAAAACTTGCAATTCAGGTGCCAAGTCCTGATTAAATTGAAAATTGCACTGGAAATGGTGTGGATTCCACTTGAAGATATTGAGAATTATTCACACATGAACCATACACAAATCCTTCTCTTTAAGCCAGGTGCATCTGTAATTTATTTTCTAGTTTCCTAATTCCAAAGTCCTTTGTGATTTCCTTTGATTATGAGTCACAAATCGAATCAAATACGGTCACTGGTTTCAGCTACCTTTAATGAATTCTTCAAACTGGGACTGTAATTACAATAGCCTGTACATGCACTTCTTTTGGATATGGGGAAGTGGGAAAGTGGGGAGAGGAGGGAAAATGAAAAGGTAAGGGAATAGTTCCAGACCTGCAAAATTCCAAAGAAAATGTTACTTGGTAGTAACTTTTACTCTTCAATAATCAATCCCCCTATTTGAACAGGGGTAGCCATTTCCCCTAACAAAGAATAGGATATGAATCAATGCAGCAAACAATGCCTCATAGCTAATGAATGTCCATGACAATACTCTTACAGACACCATGAGGAAAAAACCCAGAAACATTCAGAGCTTTGAATCTGGAAGCTAGAACGCAGGTGGCTTGGAATTAAATTAAGCAATGAGTAAAATTAGAAAGGAGGACATTGAAATACTGTCTTCAAGGATGTTCTTTTCTCTCACACACAACTTTTGGACTGATTTTCTTGATAAAACTGTATTCTCCCTCTTTCACTGGTCAATATTTGTGCTGAGCCTCAAATGGGAAGTATCCACACTAACATTATTATTGTTGGGGTAGATACAAGTTAATCAGGTTGAACACAGTCCCTTTCTTACATGGCACTCACAGTCTAAGTAGGAGGGAGATCGGGCAGTTAATTCCCATTTTACAGTGAGGAAACTGAGGCCCAGAGAAGTTAAGTATCTTAACCAAGTACACACAGCAAGCAATTGGCAGAGCCAAGATTAGAACCCAGATTCTCTAACTCTCAGACCCATGTTGTATTCACTAGGCCAAGCTGACATAATTAAAAAGGTTCACTGCCAAGTCAGTTTGGGGAGCAACTTGTTTCAAATATATATATATATATAACTTTTCTTTCACTGTAATATCTGTATAAACTGTGGGGGAAGGGGGAATCCATTAGTTTCCTTGGCTACTGGATGGACTAAATGCCATTCAGAAAAATTGTGAAGCGGAATGGTGCATTTTGTTTCTTTGTAGTCTGGTGGACTCACTTTCTAAGGATCATGAAAAGGCCAACACCATCTCTGTTAGCCCCTTAAGCAGGTACAATGGGCATTTGTGAAATCTCCTTCCTCTTTTAATGGCAGGATAGACGGTCACTTGCCTCAGAAGGTTCAAAGCAATTTTCCCTAAAGAAAAGGGAAAGATTCCTTAAAGTCTCTTTCAGCCTCAGTCTACTAATATTTGACTCTTCTTCTCCCCTCCTCCCTCTGCCATTCTCCCACTCCCATCATAAATTCATTTTAGATTAGGCACAGCAGGGATTTTGTCATTTTTAACAATAAATAGATTAGCGGCCTGAACCTTACCATCCTTACTGCTGGACATGGTCCCAGCTGATTTCTGGAATTCCTACAGGTCATACTGTCTCAAGAGCAGCAGAAATTGCTCATAAATACCTCAGTATGTCAGGGGCATTAAAAGAGGCCCCCATTCCAGATTTGTCCTTCATTCAGACTTCTTGACCTCTCCCTGCAATGGGTTCTTTGAGTGGCATAAATGTTTCCACTGTGGCATTAGCCCAGAAGCTCCATGAAGCACAGTTTACATTTAAAATAATGCACATGAGACTTTACAGGGAGTGGGGTAACATAGTCCCATAAAAATGATGATGTTTCTCAATGTACATATGATCCTAGTTCCCCTCTTTTGGATTCAATCCATAGGGTGGTGATATATTTGCTACTTATGAAAAAAGAACCTTGCTGTGTGGCTGCCATGGGCCTGAAAGGAGGCATCCAGGTGAACCTGGCTGGGCTTGGTTGGCCAGAAGTGATTCCACTTATAACATGTAGGGAAGAATAAGGGGGTGAGGGGTATTCTCCTTATTGGACACAGGGGCCGTGGTCAACTGGTCATGTGTGGAAATCAATCAATCAATCAATCAATCGTATTTATTGAGTACTTACTGTGTGCAGAGCACTGTACTAAGCAACACCCCTGCAGGTGAGCCATGAAGCAGTTTCTGGTTTGGGCCTGCTCACTTCCTGTCTGATGGCACCTTGGCCATTGGGCCATGAAGGTGCTGGGGTAAATCAATCTGATTTGCAAAGGCTAGTCAGTTCCAGAACGGGACAGGTAAGGGCAAGGACGGAGGGAGAATGGGTCCCAGGCTTCCAGCACTTGCTATGACTGGGCTTTTTATGCTCTCGATCCCAAAATGCTGTGGGGGTATCCACTGGAATCAACAAGATGAGACTCTTTACAGCTCAGGGACAAGGTGTACTATCCGTGGCCTAGAGGAAGTCGGGCAGAAATGGAATATAAAAATATAAAAATGCAGAGGATTAATACTCTAGATTGGAGGCAAGATGCATTCTCCATGAAGTTAGGCAAATCAGATCCATACCTAAGTGAAACAGTTTTTCATGATGATGATGATAATATTTCTTAAGTGTTTGCTATGTGCCAAGCACAGCAATAAGCACAGGGATAGCTATAAGATAATCAGGTAGGACACAGTCTCCCTATCCCATGGGGAAGGGCAAGAAAGACCAGACATTTAACCTCTATTTTACAGATGACGAAACAGAGGGTTCCCTAAGGTCACCCAGCAGGCATGTGCAAAGCTGGAATTTGAACCCAGGCCTCCTGATTCCCGGGCCCATGTTCTTTCCTCTAGGCAATGCTCCTTCTTACTCATATAAACGGGGTTAAATTCCAGATTCGAGCACTCAGCTAGTCCGATCCACCAATCAAAATTTTAACTGCAAAAATTAAAATCAGAATCTTAAGACAGTTTGCAATAAAATGTCACTTGTCATAGGAACACAGTACTTTGATTTCATGGATGAAAGTTTTCCAGGAATCCTTTGTTTTTTAGTTGTGTTTGGGGTAGGGGTAGGGGAGGTTGACAAAAATCCAGAAATCAAAAGTTTTCCACTGCACTTATCATTATTTCCTCTACCTGTAATTTATTTTAATGTCTGTCTCCCCTCTAAATGGTAAGCTCTCTTTGGGCAGGGCTCATGTCTAACAATCATACTACTCTCCCATGTACTTAGTACAGGGCGCTGCACAAATACCACTTATTGATTGATTGAGACATGTAGACCTCTGCACATAGTAAGCGCTCAATAAATACGATTGATTGATTGATTGATTGACCTAGCTGAGTTTTCCACAGAAAGGCAAAATAAAATTCAAGGCTCTCTAAAATTAAGATATGTGAGAATTAGCAAAAAGAGTGCTAACAGACTGATCTGTCCAAACATTTCATAAAAACTCTGAACTGCCCAACAAAAACTAAACTGCATAAAGTAGCTGTTTCCCTTTGTAGAAGAGGCTGGGTTGAAAGGGAGCAGGGTCAGAGCAATAGAACCAATCATTACTCTCATGTACATAAGAAGTAACAGGGGTAGGAGACCATGCCACCCCCTCTCCACCCCCATCACATTGTTGGGCAAACAAACTCAGGCTCTCCCCTTACCCTTCCTCCACACCTCATCTTCTCAGTGTGGGCTAGTGGGTAGCGCTCGGGCCTGAGAGTCAGATGGGCCTGGATTCTAATCCTGATTCTGCCACTCGTCTGCTGGGTGACCTCGGCAAAGTCACTTCTCTGTGCCACAGTGTCCTCATCTGTAAAATGGGGATTAAGACTGTAAGCCCCATGTGGAACAGGGACTGTGTCCTTGGTTGTGGGCATGAAATGGGTCTGTCTTGTATTGTACTATACCAAGCACTTAATACAAGTGTTTTGATGACAGAAGTGCACAACACATTTGACTGAATGAATGAATGTATGAACAAGGCCTACAGGAAAGAGCATAGACCTGGAAATCAAGAGACTTGGGTTCTAATCCCAGTTCCACCATTTCCCTGCTGTATGACCTTAAGTCATACAGCAAGTCACAACTTCTTTGTGTCTCAGTTTGCTCATCTGTAAACTGGGTTGGAATATCTGTTCTCCCTTCCCTCTATATTATGAGCCCTGAGTGGGTAGGGGCTGTGTCCTACCTGATTATTTTGTATCTACCCAAACAGTGTCACACCTGGAGAGTTTCCAGTACTCTACCAGTCTTGACTATGAGAGGGAGTGTCAAGCAGAGGCCTACTCATTCCCAGCTTGGGCAGTGGCTAGCAAGTGGAAGGCAATCTGCTACAAGTCAAAACCTGAGCTGGGCAGCAGCAGAATAGGAGGAAGTCAAGGGTGGAGACTCGAGTTTACTGTGCGGAAGGAGGCAATGGTAAACCACTTCCGTATTTCTGCCAAGAAAACTCTATGGATACACTACCACAATGATTGCAGATGGAGAGCAGGGTGGTCTGGGAGAGATGTGTCCTTGGTGTTGCTATGGGTCGGAGACGATTTGACGGCATAAAACAAGATCCAAGTATTTAGTACTGTGCTTAGCACCCAATAAATACTGAACAAATGTTGCAATTATAATAATTATTATCATTATTATTATATTTGTTAAGCACTTACTATATGTCAACCACTGTTCTAAGAGCTGGGGTAGATACAAGGTAATCATGTTTGACACAGTCCTTGTCCCTCATGGGACTCACAATCTAAGGATGAGACACAACAAGTAGTGAATCCTCATTTTAATGATGAGGGAACTGAAGCACCGAAAAGTTAAATGAACACTCCCTCTCATAGTCAAGACTGGTAGAGTACTGGAAACTCTCCAGGTGTGACACTGTTTGGGTAGATACAAAATAATCAGGTAGGACACAGCCCCTACCCACTCAGGGCTCATAATATAGAGGGAAAGGAGAACAGATATTCCAACCCAGTTTACAGATGAGAAAACTAAGACACAAAGATGTTGTGACTTGCTGTATGACTTAAGGTCATACAGCAGGGAAATGGCGGAATTGGGATTAGAACCCAAGTCTCCTGATTTCCAGGTCTATGCTCTTTCCTGTAGGCCTTGTTCATACATACATTCCCTGAGGTCGCACAGCAGCCAAGTGGCAGGGCCAGAATTAGAATCCAGGTCCTCTGACTTCCCTGTGCGCTTTCCACTAGACCATGCTTCTCCTTCTCATTATTTTCAATACTCATAACAACTTCTCCCTTTGGGCCAAGCCTGAGCAACAGCAACTTCATCCTATAATAATAATAATAACTGCATTTATTAGATGCTTACTATGTGCCAGGCACTGTCCTAAATGTTGGGGCGGATACAAGCAAATCAGGTTGGACACAGTCCCTGTCCCATGCGGGGCTCACAGGCTCACTCCCCATTTTACAGAGGAGGTGACTGAGGGGCAGAGAAGTGAAATGACTACTCCAAGGTCTCACAGCAGACAAGTGGCAGAGTCAGGATTAGAACTCATGACCTTCTGACTCCTAGGCCCTTGCTATGTCCACTACACCACACTGCTTCTCTGGCTGCACAGTAGAGGGCACACCAGCCCTGGAAATGTGGTGGGTAAGGAAAGGAGGAAAAACACTGCCCTGGCTGAGTGAGGGATGTTACTGGGTTTCTAGTGTGTGAGAGAAACAGCTTTTGGACTAGGATGGCCAGCAGGAGAAGTTACCCAGGACCTTGGCGGACAGCGTAGTAGCGAAGTTAAATCAGGGGAACGTCACAGTCTCCCTCCCCCAGAAAATCTGTGCCCAGCTAGCCAAGGTTTCACCAAATCCACAGCTGCCCTGGGCAACTCTCATTCACTGACTATGGTTAAATTAGGGCTTTGGATCTACTGAAGTTCCAGTTAACCCACTTGTAACACATCATTTAAGGAAGCTTTATTTCTCCAAGCACTGAATTTTCAAGAGTTTGGGGGATGGGCAAGGTCCTATAGAAAAACAGGGTGGGTTGAGCTGTATGTGCATGTGTGTGCATGTGTGTGTGTGTGTGTGTGTGTGTGTGTGAGAGAGAGAGAGAGAGACAGAGAGATGGTGTGTGTGTGTGCATGCAAAGCAAGATCCTGATTAATAATTCAGATTCTACTAAAGCTGAAATGAAGCAGGTACAGACCCAGAATGCTAAGAAGATTTCAACATATGACGCTGGAGTCTCCTGTGAAGAAAAAGGGAGCAGTCTCGGTTGGCCTTGGGACTTCCAGGCTGAAAACCTGGGCAATGGAATTGATTCTAGTCATAGGGCAGAGTTACCTGACCTCTTTTCTCCCTGCCAATCATGCGCCCAAAAATGTTCAAGATGTAATACTGAACATTATTAATCCTTCTCAAAATATGTTTGCATCAGGTTTGCCCAGCTTGTAGCGAAGGCATTTAGCCATCATCAACAATGGCATTTATTGAGCACCTAATGTATGCAGAGCACAGTACTAAGCAATTGAGAGCAAACAAGAGTTAAAAAAACAACAACAATTTAACCTTTTCCAGAAAGAAAATCCTTTTAAACATATCATGTGGGTCATAGATGGGCCACCTAGATCAAAACAAAATTTTCATATTCAGAATTTTCTGAACCATTGATCAATCAATTGCATTTATTGCGCACATTCTGTGTGCAGAGCATTGTACTAAGCACTCGAGAGAGTACAATTCAACAGAGTTGGTAGATAGGCTCCCTACCCACAAGGAGTTTACAATCTACAGAGGGATAAATAAAACATTCAAATAGATTACGGATATGAACACGAGTGCCAGGCAATGCAAAAGGAAGAGGGAGTTGGGTAAAGAGAACTCAGTCGGGGAAGGTCTCCTGGGGGAAACGTGGTTTTAATAAGGCTTTAAAGGTGGAGACGGTGGTGGTCTGTAGGATATTCAGGGAGAGGGAGTTTGAGGCCAAAGAGAGGACGAGGGCAAGGAGCTCATGGTGAGACATAGGAAATTAAGGTACAGTGAGTAGGTTGATGTTAAAGGAGTGAAGTGAGCGTGATGGGTTACAGTAGGAAATCAGTGAGGTAACAGAGGAGGGAGCAAGGTGATTGAGTGATTTAAAACCAATGGTAAGGAATTTCGGTTTGAGGCAGAGGTGGATGGGCACCTTTGGAATGAACAGTATTTTAGAAAAACAACCTGGGCAGCAGAGTGAGGACCTAAGACTTGAACCAGGATGGCATGCTGTGGAGTCCAGGCTCCTTGAAACTCCCGTGACGTGGGACTATCTTCAGGAAACTTGGGGAAGCCAGATGGATTGCCTCAGGAGGTCCCAAAATCTAGAGCCATGGGAGAGCGTCGATCCTACCCGGCCTCAAAAGTTGCTCTCGATTAACCAGCGGTGGAAGCCCACCAACGGTGGAAGCCCATAGAAGTGCTGCAGAAGGTGAGGAAGCTGACCGAGTGACCAAGGCGACCAAGCTACCGGCCCCCGTGTCCCCAGGAATCCAGCAGAATTGCCTCCGTACAACCTTGTCTTCCAAACCAGCATGCAGAAATGCTTCGCTGCATTCTCAGGGTCTCCCTACATCTGGGGGCCTCCTCGGGCCAGGTTCTCCCACCCCTATGGAGGGACCACCTAGCGGGCCAGAGACCAGACAAGTGGCATCTGGCCTAAGCCCAGCGCTCCCAGTTTGGCATCCCAGTCTTCTCCAGAAAGGAGCACTATCAGACCACTCATTCCATGGAGTGCTTTTGTGGGGAATCCAGGCACTAGGATCACCTCAACCATCTCAGAGCCGCTCCCTTCTCTCCTTCTAGAGCCCAGCCTGCACACTCCGCTCTTCTGGCGCTAACCTTCTCACCATGCCTCGATCTCACCTGTCCCACTGCCGACCCCCAGCCCACGTCCTACCTCTGGCCCGGAATGCCTTCCCTCCTCAAATCTGCCAAAAGATCACTCTTCTCCCCATCAAAACCCCACTGAAGGCTCAACTCCTCCAAGAGCCCTTCCCATACTAAGCCCCCCATTTCCTCAGCTCCCCCTCTCATCCGCATCACCTCAACTCACTCCCTTTGCTCTCCCCCACAACCCACAGCACTTATGTATTTATGTACATATGTACAATTCTTTTTATTTATATTGATGCCGGTATACTTGTTTTGATGTCTGTCTTCCCCCTTGTAGACTGTAAGCCCTGTGTGGGCAGGGACTGTCTCTCTTTATTGCTGAATTGTACTTTCCAAGTGCTTAGTACAGTGCTCTGCACACAGTAAGTGCTCAATAAATACAACTGAATGAATGAATGAATGAACAGGATTTGGTGACAGATTGAGTATATGCATTAATAATGAACAGAACTGTGGTATTAAGCATTTACCATGTTCCAATCACTGTACTAAGCACTGAGGAAGATACAAGATAATCAGGTCCCACTTGGGGCTCACTTTCTAAATAGGAGGGGGAAAAGGTACTGAATCCCCATTTTGCAGATGATAGAACTGAGACCTAGAGAAATAAAGTAGCTTAAATTAAGATAGAGAGGATGATAGCTCTGTCTATAGTGATAGGAAAGTTGTCGGGGAACAGCATTTTGGGTGGTCACCAACTGGTCTAGTTTTCCCTGGGACCAGAATGTAAAAAATCTAAAAACTCAACTCTAGAATTTGGTTCTGACTCCTCCCATTGTTCAACACATTTTAAAAAAGTGATTCGAACTATTTAAGAGTTCTGTTTCATGGCTTATCCTAAAAGATGACATCTCTATAGAGACCAGACAGAAATGAGACCTTTAGGAGCTAATCAGAGCCCCAAATGAGAGAGTATTATCGTCATGATTACTAGGTCTATATTAATGAAGAAAGATGAACTCACAATATTAATGTACTGATTATACTGAGAAAGACTGTGTTAAATGGAGAGGTAATTATTTCATTTATTTTTAGAACTAAAGAAATGGTTCTTTGACTGCAAGGTAGAGAAAAGCAATCACCGTTGGCCATGACCAGTTTCCAAACTTGAAATTAACTACATCCAGGATAACATAACCAAACTCTCTGGGGTCCAAGGTGGAATGAGGAGAGGATCTCTAGAGGGAGGAGTCAACAAGGCAGGAAGGAGGGGATAAAAAGCCAGAGAATAGGGTGCAGAGAGTACAAGGGAAAAAAGAAAATGAAGGGGAGTGGAAGGATACAGAGATCAAGAAGGGATTAAAAAAAAAAAAGAAAGACAAGAAGAGGGTGAGGGGACCCAGATTCACACAATCACTGACATCTGTGGTCCCATTGGTTACAGCAGCAGCAATTGTTGGTTACGGCCTGGACCAAGTAGTTGCATCAGCAGGTCCGGCTACCAGGATGGCACAGTGGCAGCGAAAATGTGACTACTGGCTCCAAAGAGGAAGAAAAGGAGGTCAAAGCTGAACAGCCTTTCCTCCACACTCTGCTTCTCTATTGCTGCCATGGCAACTAATCACTCAGTGGTATTTATTGAACACTTAACTATGTGCAGAGCACTTGGGAGAGTATGATACAATAGAACTGGTGGATCTGATCCCTGACCTCTAGGAGCAGTCTGCAGTCACTGGGCTCCTTCCCATAACCTTGGCGGAAAGCAGGACCAAATGGCAGCCAGGGGAACTCATGTTTCTTTCTTCTTAAATTCCTATGGGATATCATATTATCATATATCCTATATGAATTTTAAAATATGAGGAAACATATCTACCTGTGTAGAGAGACAGAATGAAAGTGAGAGAAAGATAGAGTTCATTCACTCATTCAATTTGTACTTATTCATTCATTTATTTATTGAGCACAACGCTCTGGGCATGTTACTCCCCTCCTCAAAAATCTCCAGTGGCTACCAATCAACCTACGCATCAGGCAAAAACTCCTCACCCTCTGCTTCAAGGCTCTCCACCACCTCGCCCCCTCCTACCTCACCTCCCTTCTCTCCTTCTACAGCCCAGTCTGCACCCTCCGCTCCTCTGCTGCTAACCTCCTCACCGTGCCTCATTCTCGCCTGTCCCGCCGTCGACCCCTGGCCCATGTCCTCCCCCGGCCTAGAATGCCCTCCCTCCACACATCCGCCAAGCTAGCTCTCTTCCTCCCTTCAAAGCCCTACTGAGAGCTCACCTCCTCCAGAAGGCCTTCCCAGACTAAGCCCCCTCCTTCCTCTCCCCCTCCCCACCCCTCTGCCTTACCTCCTTCCCCTCCCCACAGCACCTGTATACATGTATATATGTTTGTACGTATTTATTACTCTATTTATTTTACTTGTACATATTTATTCTATGTATTTTATTTTGTTAATATGTTTTGTTTTGTTGTCTGTCTCCCCCTTCTAGACTGTGAGCCCGCTGTTGGGTAGGGACCGACTCTATATGTTGCCAACTTGTACTTCCCAAGCGCTTAGTACAGTGCTCTGCACACAGTAAGCACTCAATAAATACGATTGAATGAATGAATGAATGAACTGTGTGCAAAGCACTGTACTAAGCACTTGGGAGAGTCCAATATAACAATAAACAGAAGCATTCCCTGCCCATAATGAGCGTACATTCTACAGTTGTAAAGGTTTGAAGAAGACATGACTGAGCATTAAAATGATGGCATTTGTTAAGCACTTACTATGTGCAAAGCACTGTTCTTAGCGCTGGGGAGGATACAAGGTGATGAGGTTGTCCCACGTGGGGCTCACAGTCTTCATCCCCATTTTACAGATGAGGTAACTGAGGCACAAAGAAGTGACGTGACTTCACCCATCACTGCTTGTGCAGCTGAGAAGGCCACAGACCCAGAGACTAATAATGATAATTATGGTATTGGTTAAGGACTTGCTATGTGCCAAGCTGAGCTAAGCACTGTGGTAATAATAATAATAATAATAATGATAATTATAGTATTTGTTAAGCACTTCCTATGTGCCAGGCACTATTCTAAGCACTGGGGTAGATAAAAGGTAATCAGGTTGTCTCACCTGGGGCTCACAGTCTTAATCCCCATTTTACAGATGAGGTAACTGAAGCACAGAGAGGTTAAATGGCTTGCCCAAGGTCACACAGCAGACAAGTGGCAGAGCCGGAATTAGAGCCCAGGTCCTCTTGACTCCCAAGCCCGTGCTCTTTCCACTAAGCCACGCTGCTTCTCTATAAGATAATTCGACTGTCCCTTATGGGTCTCCAAAAGGGCTCCGAGTCTATGTAGAAGGGAGAACAGGTACTTCAACCCTATTCTGCAGGTGAGGAAACTGAAGCACAGAGAAATTAAGTGACTTATCCAAGACCTCTCAGCATACAAGTGTCAGAACTAGGATTTAAAACCAGGTCATCTGACTCCCAGGCCTATTCTTTCCATTAGCCCATGCTGCTTCTTAGATCTGACTCACAAGGATTAAGTGAGCTCTATTTCAACTAACAATGAGATACTGAGGTGCTGATGGCTTTCCTATGAAAACTCTCCATTAAAACTCTCCTGATCTTTTTTTCCATCTTAATGCAATTTCCAAACACATTAATCATCTCAACCTGTCATTAAAGGGTTAACACCCCCCCCCCACACACACACACACCCCTCAAACCAAAGTACTTTAGCACCTACAACACATTTAAAAAATCCACACCTTTACACCTGAAACTGGCCATATGAACTAAGGAATGACTAAGGTAGCGACTGAAAGAAAAATTGATCTAGCCAATGTAGCTGAGAGGTCTATTAAACATATGATTGAAATTACTCTCAGTCAACCAGTCAGTGGTATTTATTGAGCACTTACTGTGTGCAGAGCACTGTATTAAGCGCTTGAGAAGAATACACCACTATAGTCGTAGACACAATCCCTGCCCACTTTAAGCTCATAGTCTACAGATAGGTAAATAATCAAAGCATTAGGAGTGTGTAAGGTCACATTGGGACATAACTATCAGTGAATTAAGCTAGGCCAAACCCAAGTAGTTCCTTCTCAGGTGGAGTACATGAATTGACCCTCTGAAAAACGATAATTAAAATAACTAGATGGTATTTAAAATCAGTATTGGTGTGGGGAAAAAGGTAGATTTTTCAATCTGCATATGCATATTTCTGTTGAACTTATGTGTCTGTCCCCTTCCACACTCCAGCTTCCTAAATGGCAGGGCTTGCCTATTCTTTAAAATGTCCCCAAAGTGTTCAGTACAAGCCTATTCACCTTGAGTGTTCCAAGTCAGTCTTTTTGTTTGACTATTAAACAACAGAAGCAGCATGGTCGAGTGGATACAGCAGATACCTGGGAGTCAGAAGGACCTGGTTTCTACTCCCGGTTCTGTCGTTTGTCTGCAGTGTGACCTTGGGCAAGTCACTTAACTTCTCTGTGCCTCAGTTACCTCATCTGTACCAATACCATAACGCTTAACAATTACTATAAAAAAAGAAACTTCCCTTTTCTTGTGTTCTTATTATCAAGAACACACCTGGAACTAAATAAGCTGTATGTTGGTCGTAATGATGAACTTCACTATATCTTTAGGGACTACATAGCTTTCCTATCACTTCCCACGAGAGCACTGTCCCGTGATTTCTGGCTGACTCCAGGGCTGTTGAAGCTTTGAATGGCCCTCAAGCTTCAACCCAGAACCATGTCTTTCCAAGTTCTGGGTGGACTCCCTTATTCTCCTCAGCCTCTTTGCTGGCCTCCCTGTCTCCAGCCTCTCTCCCCTTCAGTCCTATGCACTGTGCTGCTGCCCAAATAATTTTCTGGCAACACTGTTCTCTCTTCACTCCTCAAAAACCTCCAATCATCATCCATCTCCCTTCACATCAAGCAGAAGGGCCTCACCATTCGCTTCAAATCTTTCCACCAGTTTTCTCTACCTTGCATGCTTCAATCTTCCCTATAATACTTACTGTGGTATTTGTTAAGTGGTTACTATGTATCATGCATTGTACTAAGCGCTGGGGTAGATACAAGCTATCTGAGTCACACATGCGGCTCACAGTCTAAGTAGAAGGGTGAATAAGTATTAAATGACCACTGTGCAGATTAAGGAACTGAGGCACAGAGAAGATAAGTGACTTACACAAGGTCTCACAGAAGGCAAGAGGTGGAGGTGGGATTAGCACCCAAGTCCTCTGACACCCAGGCCTGGGCTCTTTCCACTCGGCCACATTGCTTCCCAAGATCATCTTGCTAACTACCTCACTTTCACCTCTTCCATCTAACAGCCTTCTCTAATGCAGTATTTTATTATTTGTATCTCATTTTTGAGAGTGAGGCCCAAGGAGTTGTTTGTACCAGGCTCGCAAAACGAGTGGCAGAGATCAAATGAGAATTTAAGAAATAAGTTGTAGAAGTGGAAAACCATAAAATCTCAGAAGACGCCATCTTGGATGTCTACAAGCAGACACGAAAACCCAAGCAAACTCTCAGATTTCTCATTTTTTGCTAGAAAAGCAGCATTTCACCCATATACCAACCTGAAATCCCTCCTCTAGACTGTAAGCTCATTGTGGGCAGGGAAGTCTCTACCAGCTCTGTTGTATAGTACTCCCACCTCAAAATCATCAGACTTCAGACCTCCCTACCTTTAAAGCCCTCATAAAATTCCACTTCCTCTAGGAAGACTTCCCTTATTAATCCAAAATATTCCAGTCACATCAGCCCAACCCCTCTTTCTTAGTATTTAGGTACTTTATTCCTATCCTCAGCACTTGTGAAAATATTCATTCATTCATTCTTTCATATTTATTGAGTGCTTATTGTGTGCAGATTACCGTACTAAGTGCTTGGAAAGTACAATTCAGCAAAAGATAGAGACCATACCTGCCCAACAACGGGTTCACAGTCTAGAAGGGGAATGAATTATATGTCCACTTTATTAATATATTTAATCACACACATTTATTCAGCAGCTTCCTCCTGATGTGGTTGTCCACTTCCATTATCTTCCTCCAGCTTTCACTCTCTTAGTTAATTTTTATCTACATGTGTCTGTCTCCCCCATTGAATTGCATGCTCCTTGAAGGAAGGGAATATGTGTGGTGATAATGTAGTTAGTACAGACTCCTAGTAATCTGCTTAGCACTCAATAGTTGCTCAGTGGATTGACTGATCTTACTTTGGTTATGCTCCCAGCTCTCCTCCCTGCTTCTGTCATGAAGGACTCTACCACTCCACAATCATTATTGTTACAATTATGGTATTTGTTAAGGGCTTACCACACATGAATCACTGTACTAAGCATTGGGTCAGACACAGTTTCTGTTCCACATAGAGCTCACAACCTCAGGTGGGAAACAGTGATCTTTGTTTTTTTGGTTGCCAAGGAAAATTAATCAATCAATCCATGGCATTTACTGAGGGCTTAGTGTGTGCACTACTAAGTGCTTGGGAGAGTAATCCCAGAGTTTGATCGAGATTTCTAATCTATTTCTAGACATCCAAGACAGTGTCTTCTGTGATTTCATGGTATTCCATTTCTACAACTTACTTCTTAAACTCTCATTTGAGCTTTGACACTCGTGGCTTTTGTGAGCCCCAAACAATTCCTTGGGCCTCACTCTCAAAAATGAGATACAAATAATAAAATACTAGATGAAATCCATATTCATCTCTCAAATATTGTACCATGAACATTGAACCATGTCCTTATTGAGGTCCAGCTCAGTGATGAAATGGTTCCTAAAAGATGAGGGCAGGGAAAGCAGGATTGTGAATATGCATGTGTGTCTTTTTAATGATGTGCTGGCCCCCTCATTGTCTGGGTGTTCTTCTCTTTACTAGTATCAGAGTCTACATCTGGGTGTGCATCTGAGAGGGTGGTGGGAGGAGGACAGTGGTCCTTGTGTAACTTTTCACTCTCTTGTTAATTCAGCGTTTGCAATTCTGAGAATGTTCCTGACAGTGTATATGTGTTTAGTATCTGTGTTTCTTTCTGTGATGTCATTTATGGCTGTCTCATATAATCAATTGTCCATTGTTATGCCAATTGTATACACCATTGGTGGCTCTGTGATGTCATTCATTATCTGCTGGCATGACAGAGACAGGCAAATGTTCCCTTAATACTACAGAGATGGCAAACAAAATTAAGTAAATAAATGAAATAGAGGGGCTACTGACCAATGATCATGATGTATTCCCACGTGAAACCATACACATCACTGTGGGGAAGACCGTCCAAGGCACCACAAAACTAGAACGCTTCTCCGCGGGCGTTTTCTGACCCTCCCACTTGCTCCAAAG
This sequence comes from Tachyglossus aculeatus, assembly GCF_015852505.1. Classification (NCBI taxonomy): domain Eukaryota; kingdom Metazoa; phylum Chordata; class Mammalia; order Monotremata; family Tachyglossidae; genus Tachyglossus; species Tachyglossus aculeatus. The sequence goes on along the minus strand of NC_052068.1, from coordinate 52,175,178 downwards.
TCTTTGCGTCGCCCTCCCAAAATCCCTCTGAACATTGGCCACTTCTGGGTCTCGGTACTCAGTTACAGGAGTGACAAACGGGAAAGGGTGCATGATGAAAATAGTAATGGCCCTACCTCCTTCCCCTCCCCACAGCACCTGTACGTATGTTTGTACAGATTTATTACTCTATTTATTTTACTTGTACAGATTTACTATTCTATTTATTTTGTTTTGTTAATATGTTTTGTTTTGTTGTCTGTCTCCCCCTTCTAGACTGTGAGCCTGCTGTTGGGTAGGGACCGTCTCTATATGTTGCCAACTTGTACTTCCCAAGCGCTTAGTACAGTGTTCTGCACACAGTAAGCACTCAATAAATACGATTGAATGAATAATGATGATATTGATTAAATGCTTATTATGTGTGAAACACTGTTCTAAGCACTGGGATAGATACAAGCTAGTCAGGTAGGACATAGTCCATGTTCCACACGGAGCTCACAGTTTTAATCCCCATTTACAGTTGAGGTATCTGAGGCACAGAGAAGTGAAGTGACTTGCTCAAGGTCACACAGCAGACATTTGACGGAGCCAGCATTAGAACCCAGGTCTTTCTGACTCCCAGGCTCAGACACTATCCACTAGGCCATGCTTACTGCACATAAATGCATCTGGTGCTCTGTGTGTTACCGACAAGGGTAAAACCAGGTCAAAACTTGGCTGTTCAGGATCAAACTTGATGAACAGCCACTGTTTTTAGAAGCCACCCTCTGTCCTCAGAAGTTTCATTCTCTGGGATGAAGGGGGCTCCTTGAGGCCCAAATCCAGCTCAAACAACAAGACTACAGCTCGTAAAGGGGATATCTGAATTCTGTTTCTCAGCCCGAAATTGGTTCCGGAAGGATTTCCCCCTAAAGACCGGCCATGCCTTCCTAAAGCCAAAGTGTAAATCACACTTTTGTTGCACACAGGTGAAAGACTGGAGTATGTCTTCTGTGGCGTTACGGTCGAGAATGAAGCAATAACGTGAAAATAAGCACTAATTCACTTACACAGAAATCATGCAGGGCTTCAAGAGATAGAGCAATGTAATACTGAGCTTCTCTTAATATCTCCCAACTAAAAAAAAAAAACAAAACAGCACATAGGGCGGTGTTACCTAATGGAAAGGGCACAGACCTAGAAGTCAGAGGACCTGAGTTCTAATCCCAGTTCTGCCACTGGCCTGCTGGGTGACCTTGGGCAAGTCACTTAACTTTCCTGTTCCTCAGTTTCCTCATCTGTACAATGGGGATTCAACAACTTCTGGGTTCTAATCCCAGCATTGCCACATGTCTGCTGTGTGTCCTTGGGCAAGTTGCTTAACTTCTCTGGGCCTCAGTTACTTCATCTGGAAAATGTGGATTTAGAGTGTTAACCCATGTGGATCAGGGGCTGTGCCAACCTAATTAATTTGTAGCTACCCCAGTACTTAGAACAGTGCTTGGCACATAGTAAGTCCTTAACAAGTGCCATAATAATAATTATTATTATCCAGCTGGGTTGTCATTGGTCTCCATTAGGCCACTGCAGGTGGGCAGCCAGGAGAAATGTTTTCTGCATGAGTCAAGGAATGGTGGTTATTCTCCCTTCCACAAAGCCTCACGGTGGATCCATATTTTCCTTCCTTCCCTCCTTCCAGCACATAACTACTCTAATGCAAACCTAACTGAGGCTGGTATTCTAACCATGTTTTAACCTGAATCTATCTATTAAATCCAATTTATAATATATAATAATAATAATGGCATTTGTTAAGCACTTACTATGTGCAAAGCACTGTTCTAAGCACTGGGGCAGAAACAAGGATATCAGGTTGTCCCACGTGGGGCTCTCAGTCTTAATTCCCATTTTACAGATGATGTAACTTAGGCACAGAGAAGTTGAATGACTTGCCCTAAATCACACAGCTGACAAGTGGTGGATCCGGGATTAGAACCCACGACCTCTGACTCCCAAGCCCATGCTCTTTCCACTAAGCCAAGCTGCTTCTCTATATACAAGCTACTTCTTCAATGATGAATCAGGCCTATAATTAAACAGATCCTCAGGTTTATAAAATTAGGCTTGAAGGAGATAAACAATGCCAAAGAAATCTGCAAAGCTAAAGAAATCCTGTAAAGATTCAGACACATGTGTCCGCTCCTAAGAGCAGTGATAGTAGGAGTTGTAGCAGCTGTATTTATTAAACACCCTCGGTACAGTGCACTGTGGCTAGGTGCTTGGGAAATTCAGAATAATGAAATGACACATTCCCTGCCTGCAAGGAGCTTACACTCTTATGGGAGAGAAAAATATAAATATAATTCCTAAAGAGATAAAAAATAAACCCTCCCTTGACCCCATGGCTTCCTCCAGCTATTGCCCCAGTCCCCTCCTGCCATTCCTTGGCAGAAATGGCAAATTTTTTGAGAATTATTTACACTGCTGTTTCTGCTTCCTCTCCTCAATCCCCCACAATCCAGTTTCTACTCCCTTCACTCCACAGAAACAGCTCTCTCTAACGTCACCAATGAACTTTTCCCATATTAATTGTCATATTTATTGAGTGCTTATTGTGAGCAGAGCACTGTACTAAATGCTTGGATAGTACAATTTGGCATATCTGGAGGCCTCTTACTCTATACTAATCCTCCTAGACCTCTCAGCCTCCTGCGACACTGTAGACCAACCCCTTCTCCTTAGGAGAAACTTTATCCAACCTTAGCTTCACTGACAATGTCCTCTCTTGGTTCCCCTCCTAATTCTCTGACCACTCCTTGTAAGTATATTTAACAGCCTCCTCCTCTGCCTCCCACCCTCTGAAGGTAGGGGTCCCTCAAGGCTCAGTTCTAGGTCCCCATCTATACTCACTCCCTTGGAGAATTCCTTCTCTCCCAGGGCTTCCATTACCATCTCTATGGGGATGATTTCCGAATCTACTTCTCCAGCCTGGACCCCTTCTCTGAAGCCTCACATTGTCTTCTCCCTTCAGGTCATCTTTACTAGGATGTTCCACTGACACCTCACACTTAACATGTCCAAAACAGAACTCCTTATCTTCCCACCTAAACCCTGTCCTCTCCTTGTGTTTCACATAACTGTAGACAATGCCACTATTGAGATATAAGCCTGTAAGCCTCATAAGCCTGTAACCTTGGCATTGTCCTCGACTCACCTCACTCTCATTCAACTCACAGATTCAATCTGTCACCAAATCCTGTCAGTTCTACCCTCAAAACATTGCTGAAATCTGCCTTTTTCTCTCTATCTAAACTGCTACCATGCTGATCTAAGCACTTATCCTATCCTGACGACCACTGCATTTGTCTTTCCCCACTTCAGTCATTCATTCATTCATTCAATCATATTTATTGAGCACTTACTGTGTGCAGAGCACTGTACTAAGTTCTTGGTAGAGTACAATACAACAATAGACACATTCCCTGCCCACAATGAGCTTACCATCACAGGGGGAAAACAGACATTACTATAAATAAATTACATAATTACATACATCACTCTGCAGGATGGATCATTTTTCTAAAAAAATTCAGTCCATTCATTCTTCATTCAATCATATTTATTGGCGCTTACTGTGCACAGGGCACTTTACTAAGCGATTGGGAGAATACAATACAACAACAAACACATTCCCTGCCCACAATGAGCTTACCAGCCTAGAGTGAGGGAGGCAAAAATCAATACAAATAAATATAATGACAGATATATACATAAGTGCTTTTGGGCCTGGGATGGGGGAAGAGCAAAAGGGAGCAAGTTTAGGGTGATGTCTCCCCACTCCTCAAGAACCCCTAATGGCTGTCCTTCCACCTCTGCATCAAGCAAGAACTACTTATCACTTGCTTTGAGGCACTTAATCAGTTGGCACCATCCTACCTCATCTCCCTGATCTCCTACTACAGCCCTGTCTGCACACTTCACTCCCCTGGCACTATCTTACTCTCTGTGCCCCCATCTCATCTATCCCTCTGCCAAATCTTTTCCCACTTTCCCCAGCCTGGAACTCCCTGCCCAACTTTCAAAGCCTCATTAAGGCCACATCTCCTCCAAAAGGCCTTCCCTGATTAAGCCCGCTCTTCCTGGCTCCCTCTCCCTCTGTGTCATCTGTGCACTTAGATCTGTAACCTTTGAGCACTGGATATTCTACCCACCCTCAGCCCCACAGCACTTAATGTCTGCCTCCCTCCTCTAGACTATGCTTATTGTGGGCAGGGACCTTATCTGCCAACTCTATTGTTTTGTACTCTCCCAAGCCCTTAGTACAGCGTTCTGCATATCGTAAGAGGTCAGTTAAATGCCACTGATGATGACATATACATGAGTGCTAAGGAGGGTGTAAATAAATTCTTATGTGAAGCATGGAATAATCACTTTTTTATTTGATACATCTACTTTAAAAGAGGATGAAGTTATAGGGGTTTTTTAACCAGTTTCTTCAAAACGTAGTTTATTTTTTCCCACTTTTTTCTATCCAAAGTTTCAAAAACAAAACATAATCAAAACTCAGTCCTATAATGCTAATGGAAGCAGAATTCAATTTTATGCTTGTATTTAAATCAATTAATCAATCGCATTTATTGAGCGCTTACTGTGTGCAGAGCACTCTACTAAGCGCTTGGGAAGTACAAGTTGGCAACATATAGAGACAGTCCCAACCCAACAGTGGGCTCACAGTCTAAAAGGGGAGTTTTGTATAGAGTTTTTCCCATAAATATACGGTTCAGTATACTTGTAATGGACAATTAACCAGCACCTGTTTTTCCAGAATATGAATGTGATTATTATTGTGATAATAATATTCATTAAGTGCTTACTACATGTCAAGCATTGTTCTAAACGTTGGGACAGATACAAACTAATTAGGTTGGATACAGTCCCTGCCCTACAGAGGGTTCACAGTTTAAGTAGAAGGGAGAAAAGTAGTGAATCCCCATTTTACAGATAAGGAAACTGAGGCAGAGAGAGGTTTAGTTACTTGCCCAAGGTCAGTCAATTGTGTTTATTGAGCTCTTACTGTGTGCAGAGCACTATACTAAGTGCTCAGGAAAGTACACTATAACAATAAATACATTCCCTGCCCACAGTGAGCTTACTATCTAGAGGGGTCACAAAACAGTGGCATAGCTGGAACTACAACCCAGAAAAACTGATTCCTAGGCCTGTGCTCTTTCCATGTGGCCATATTGCTTCTTTCATTTAAAGGTTTACAGACCTTGACTACTGAAACCCTAAAACATTCCTTTGCATACAGATTAGAAGAAAGAAAATAAAAAGATGGAGAGAAAAGGAAGGGAAGAGGAAAGGGTATAGAGAAGTTTCACTAATCACTTGCCCAAATGCAGACATGGGAAAAGAAACCAGATCTTCTAACTACCTGTCTTCTGTCCTTAAGGTGGACACAGATGATGACTGGCCACTAAAGACTACTGGACACCCGCTTGCCAACCCGGAGACATAACTTCAGTCTACACTTCACTCTGCTGCCTGGCTTATCTCTCTACAGAAATGCTTTGGGCGTGTCACACCTCACCTCAAAAATCTCCAGTGGTTGCCTATCAACCTTCATATCAAGCAAAAACTCCTCACTATTGTTTCTAGACTGTGAGCCCACTGTTGGGTAGGGACTCTCTCTATATGTTGCCAACTTGTACTTCCCAAGCGCTTAGTACAATGCTCTGCACACAGTAAGTGCTCAATAAATACAATTGATTGACTGATTGATTCAAAACTCTCCATCACCTTGCCCCCTCCTACTTCACCTGCCTTTTCTCCTACAGCCCAGCCCACCCACTCTGCCTCTCTGGTGCTAACCTTCTCACTCTGCCTCATGCTCGCCTGTCCCATCGTTGACCCCTGGCCCACGTCCTACCTCTGGCCTGGAATGCCCTTCTTCCTCACATCCACCAAACAATTATACTTCCCCCTTCAAAGCCCTACTGAAAGCTCACCTCCTCCAGGAGGCCTTCCCAGACTAAGCCTCTTTTCCTCTGCTCCTCCTCCCCACCTCATCGCCCCGACTCCCTCCCTCCCCACCCCACAGCACTTGTGCATATATGTACATATTTATTATTCTATTCATTTTATTAATGATATGTATATATCTATAATTCTATGTATTTATAGTAATGCTATTGATGCCTGTCTACTTGTTCTATTTTGTTGTATGTCTCCCCCACTTCTAGTCTGTGAGCCCGTTGTTGGGTAGTGATTGTCTCTATATGTTGTCGAATTGTACTTTCCAAGTGCTTAGAACCGGCTCTGCACACAATAAATGCTCAACAAATATGACTGAATTAATTGAATGGATGAATGAACTTACATTACAGAATGGATGGTGTCGAAAGGACACAAATGGAAAGGTTCTTTGCGGAAGTTTGCAGGCCCCATAAGCTTACTGAGCGAGTCACCGGGTGGTCCCTGGGTTGCCCCCTAGCTCCCTCCATCTATTGCTCTAGGGCAGGAATGTTCTCCTCCAAGAGCCTTATAAAACCCAATTCTGAGGACACGATCTGGAGGCAGGAGCCAAGGCACATGGAGGCTGAGAGTTTAGAACCGTGCTTTCCACATAGTAAGTGCTTAATAAATGCTATCATAATTATTATTATTATAAATAAAAATAACAGGAATAAAGGCACGGGGCTGTATTGGCCAACTGCAAGTGAGACCAACTGCAAATCACACTGTCCGATACATCAGTTCACGGCCAGAGCAGAAGCAAGTGAAAGCTAGGACCTTAAGCCAGTTCATCAGAGACAAAAAAGGCATCCCAAAATCAAAGGTTGGGAAAAGGTGAAATGGCAAAAAGAAAGTGTTTTATAAACACAACACAGAAGCATTTCTTTAAAAGCCAAATGAATGTGGCAGAGCTCATGGGGACATTCTGAATACTTTCTGTGGAAGCTATGCATATATTGATCTTGCTGTTGCTGGTTGGTGCAAGATTGTTCTTAAAATAGCAAATTGAAAAGTGTCTAAGTAAAAAACTTTACAGCTTTTCAAGAAATTAGATTGGCAACAAAGTTGCAGGAAGATGAAAATTATATCAAACACAATGTCAGTCAGTCAACAAGTAATTATTAGTAATTGAGAAGCAGCGTGGCTCAGTGGAAAGAGCATGGGTTTTAGAGTCAGAGATCATAGGTTCAAATCCCGGCTTCGTCACATGTCTGCTGTGTGACCTTAGGTAAGTCACTTAACTTCTCTGAGCCTCAGTTACCTCATCTATAAAATGGGGATTAAGACTGTGAGCCCCACATGGGACAACTCATTACCTTGTTTCCCCTCCCCAACGCTTAGAACAGTGCTTTGCACATAGTAAGCGCTTAACAAATGCCATTATTATTATTATTATTATTATTAGTCACTCCAAGGGGATATAATCAATACTTGGTGATCCTGGGAAACAAGTCAGAGGGCAATCAGATTACTGCATAGTTTTCTTCCAATGATTTCTCTGATGGTCCCTTTCTTCTTCCAGACAATTCAAACAAAGAAGGAGGTAAATAGGATCAAAATCTGTTGCCCAGCAGGGCCAGAGACAAACATGATAGAAAGTAACTCCTTTGGAGACATACAGCCTGATTTTGAAGACTCCACACATTCAGAATACTCCAAACCCTGACCCATCCTTCTTCATACTTCTGCAGATAATCAATCAATTACTGAGTGCTTACTACGTGCAGAGGACTGTACTAAGGGCTTAAGTTCACATCGGAATATTTTGAGATGATTCTATCACACTTTGAGACAGACCAATGAAACTTAATTGCCTGCAGTGCGTGACCATTGAGCCAATATCATTGTGTGACCAAAAAAGTTTTTGGAAATTCTATAAATGTCTAGTCAGATGATAAATTATGGTGTGAGGGGCTGCACAGTTAGCCAATCGTATTTACTGAATGCTTACTGCATGCAGAGCCTCGTGCTAATAATAATAATAATAATGGCATTTATTAAACCCTTACTATGTGCAAAGCACTGTTCTAAGCACTGGGGAGGTTACAAGGTGATCAGCCCCTCAGGGGGCTCACAGTCTTAATCTCCATTTTACAGATGAGATAACTGAGGCACAGAGAAGTTAAGTGACTGGCCCAAAGTCACACAGCTGACAATTGGTTGAGCCAGGATTTGAACCCATGACCTTTGAGCCCGTGCTCTTTCCACTGAGCCACACTGCTTCTCTAAGTGCTTGGGAGAGTACAATATAATAATATAACAGATATAACAGAGAAGCAGCACAGTGTAATAGAGAACAGGCCTGGGAGTCAGAAGGTGGTGGGTTCTAATCCCAGCTCTGTCACTTAGGAGCTGTGTGACCTTGGGCAACTCACTTCACTTCTCTGTGCCTCAGTTACCTCATTTGTAAAAAGGGGATTGAGACAGAGAGCCCCATGGGGGACAGAAACTGTGTCGAACCCAATTTGCTTATATCCACCTCAGCGCTTAGTACAGTGCCTGGAACACAGTAAGCACTTAACAAATACCACAGTCATCATCATCATTCCCTGCTCACCATCATCATTCCCTGCCCACAACAAGCCCAGTATGAGGAGCTGACTGGAGAAGTCACATGATCAGCTTCTTAAATATAGAAACTGCATAAAACATTCTCTGCTTCCTTAAGTTCCTTGAGGGAAGGGAATATGCCTCCAAGCTGTGTTTTGTTCTTCTAAAGCCCCTAGCACAGTGAACCCCACTAAGTGGGCGCTTGATAAATGCTGGTGCTACTACTACTCTGATTTGACATTTCTATTCTGGGCAACTGGAGAAAAATTGTTATCCATAGGTTTTGAGGCAGAGGAAACTCTCATACTAGACCTGTTAAAGGCAGCTATTTGAGCTCCTAAAATTTAGCTGTCCTGCTTTCCCGTTATTCACTTACAGTAATTGTCATTAGCCCAGAGAACAGAGATAAATGAAGGTTTAATGGATCCTCAAAAAGCATCCGATAGCTTTAACACACATCCAGAGCTAACGTGGCACAAAGCAGCGACATTTCTTCTAAGCATGAAAACATTTCCTCCAGGTGATGGATGCTTGCTGGCTACTTCTGCCCTGGGTTGGCAGGGAAAGGATGTACTCATTCTGCATGTGCCCAGATCTGAGTGAGGATCACTCTTACTGGGGAAGATAATCCAGGGATGTCAGCACTTGTGGTTTTTATGGGGCTGGAAAGGCCCTGGAGGATGGATGGTCTTGTATAAGATGTGGTAGAGTTAGCCTTGGGAGTGTAATAGATGAATAATACTTGTTTCGAAAAATGAACCCATGGAGTTAGTGTCTGGTCTCAGGGTTAGGATGCAGAGTAGGGTCATGAGTAGTCCTTAGAGCATGAAAAAAAGTAATGATGGCCCATAAAGAAAACTATTCCCATATATTAGACATCTTTTTAATTGGACTCAAAGTATAGGATAAAGATCCTGAAGGGTATCTCCGTTACAGAATGACTGACCTGGGTCTGCAGAGACACTAATTCAACAACTGCTTCTGCATTTGGGAAAGAACCTGCATTTTTTTTTAAAGAATCTAAACTCTAAAGTTGGTTGGCGACTATCCCTACATTAAAAGAGAGCTAAAGATCAGTCAGTACCTCAGATATGAAGATACTCAGAGATGATATCTTTCTGGTATATGCTAACAGAACTTCCATAAATAAAATATTGAAAACCACCAGCAAAATGAAGGCAGATGAATTGATATTTTTCTATGTTCCATCCCAGTTGCTAAAAGTTCCTTTCAATAGTAAAATATTTCTGTCCACAGAGCAGTTGTTTCAGACTTCTGGATCAAGGAGCTGCCAAAGTATCTCTTCCAAATCTGCTCCAGTCTAAATTAAAACACACACACACACACACACACACACACACACAATGCAGCAGCAGCAGCAGCAGCAGCATCAGTGTGGGTGATTTAGACTATTGTTCAGTGTAAACCTGATCAAATTTACTAGCATTGTATACATTGGGAATGTGGGTGGTAACACTCTGCCCTTGCAACATAGCTCATAAATGTAAATAAGCCATGCCATTTTCTTCCTTGTAGGGACAGACTCACTGTGAGCAGAAGCCATGGGGGAGGGGAAGGAGAAAAGTTGAGAGTCACATAGCCATGTACATACCTAACCCAATAAAATTAGACCAAAATGTGGTAATTCTCTAACAGCTCTGCAGGAGAAGACTTAGAAATCTCCCCCATACAGATAATTTTAATTTGATTGTAGGCTTTTGCCGGGATATATTCGAGGAATATTTATATGTATAACTGAGTGGAGCCTATCTATATTTAACATGCCGCAGTACACCCAAAAGCCTCTCTTGCAATTTGTCTTTTTAAAGTGTGCTATGTAACAAAAGCCTAAAGGGCTTCTTCTCTCATGTTTCTCCTTAACATTTCTTAAGAAAGGAGGGAAAAGGCAAAAGAATGCTGAGAAGAGTTCCAACTCGAGATGCTCATATGGGGAAAGAAATCTACATGTCAGTTAGGATGCTCATGCCTCACTGGTCAAAGCCAATTGAGATTATCTATCCCCTAGGGGATTTCACAAAGACACATAAAATGCTTCATGCTCTCACTTCTGTTTTCAAATCACGGATTTTCATTCCATTTTTATTAATTGTCACCAATGTCGGAACTACTCAAGGGCCTTTTCCTCAGAACTGGCAGATAGGTGTCACATTCTAAGGGCAAAGCCATCAGTCACTTAATCAAGACTCTCCATTTGTAACATAACACCACTGACCTAGAAAATTCTCCCCCTCGCCCCCCACCAACTTGGAGAAACAATAGAACCCCAGCATGATCCAATCTCAGTTCCACAACAATCACTGTGCTGAAGATTGCAGGTCTCCTGGTGTCCCCAGAATTTGGGCATTCCAGACAGGAATACCTCAGTGATCCCAACAAAAGAAAGTTGCTTCCAACAGATTGGTACCATTACAATTTCCAAACAAATGCACCTTTTGAAAATAAGAAACAAAAGCCCAAAGTGCTATTTCTCCTCCAAATGTAAGGACCTACATGATCACCCTTCCTGCACAAAGCCTGATTGCTCTCCATGAGGTTGATTTAGAAGAGGTACAAAAACTAGCTCTTCCATAATCTCAACATGCCTTGCTCAGCACTGTACATTTAACCTTGAAATCATTGTGGAGGTACTGTTTGAACTCCCTAGAACACATTTCTGTGACATGGTAACATGACCGAATTTCTATGTGCAATGAGTGCACACCTTCTGCATCATCACCGCAATCATCCAACAGAGAGGACAAAACATTCCATTTCATTGCAAACCCTCACAGTGGCCTTTTACGATGGTTCTTTATCACCTCCTAGCCCTCTCTTTCCCAGACTCAGGTCAAACATATAAAAATCACCCGCAGTGCCCCTGAGATATAAGGAAATTAAAACAATAGGAACCCTGTTACAGAGAGAGTGAGAGATACCTTTTTCTTCCGATCCCGGGACCGTTTCCTGTGCTTCTTTTTCTTCTCATTCTCTTCTTCAGGATTGAGCTCTAAATCCCTGTTTTTCTTTAACTGCGATGCTGCATGAGCCATAGTGTGTTAAAAATTCCCTGAATCAATGTTTTCTTGCAAAAGGTGGTCTCCTCGGGCACCTTAATTCAGCCTTCAAGCAGCATTCGCAACACTGGAAAGAAATCTTTGCCTCGGAAGGGGAAGACAGTCAAATGGCCAAGATGCTGAGGTAGCCGAGGGTTAACAATGAAAATGCCCGTCCTCGGATTTCATCCTACACCTTCTTGTACCTGAGCCTTCAGAAAATCGTCCAGCCATCATAATGCACTGAACGGAATGAAAAAGACAGCTGGGACGGAGAAAGCTGTACTATGGCTGTATCCCTGGCCACCAGCTGGAAGTGTCTAAGTGATTCTGCTGAAGGGGGAATACCGCAAAGGATGCGCTTCCACAGGAAAAAAAATCAGGGGAAGCCACACAGGCACCAGCACAGATTTAACCCTAATTCTGAAAATCTATTTTAAAACACTTGAAAAGAGGACAGTGTGGCAATTTGTACCTCACCGCTGGTTTTGCATAGGGAGTCGTTTAACCTAAAATGGAATGGAGCAGTTCCTACTTTAGGTTAACTGCTGATGGTGACAAAAAAATAAAATAAAATAATTCATTTTGCTACGGAGACCCCGACTGCATTATGTAGGAAACAATACATGCATTGCTCCCTAACAGTGTGTCCTTTATGCCAGATTATCAATCCAGTGCTTTTTGAAGGCTAGGACTACAGAAAGCCCTGTTGTCTCATTGAAAAAAAAAAACCAGACTTATTCCAACACATCATACGAATAGATGTGATCATGTTAGTGTGTAGAACAGACAACTAATTCATACAAAGGTCCTAGTACCATTCTCTCAACAAGGCCTGAGAATGAGAAATTTGGATGACAATTACTATTTCCATGTAGTGAAAAATGTAATCAAAAATGTAGTTTTGGGCTTTCACAGCAAGGCTTCTTTCAATCATCTTACTCTTTCCACCACCTGAGTCCTCAATGACTGCAGCTTCTGAATATTCATGATGGAAGGTAAAATAGCAGCAGAATCTTAGTCCTGTGGGAGTTTCTACTGGGGTGCAACATTGTGGGGGGAAAAAAAAGAAATAAGGATATCTCTTCCCCATGATGTGGAAAAAAATAGGATTTTTCTTTAGAAAAAGCTTTTATTGTCTTGCAATTTAATATCATATTTAAATACTGTCATATTGATATCTCAGAGAAATCCCAGCAGAAATTGCTCAGATTCTCAAACAACATTTGGTATGCTCCAGCCATTGAAAGTTCACTGCTGCCTGTGCTGGGGCATGTGATTTTGCAATGCAGACCAAGCTTGTTGGGTCTATTGGCTTGCAACCGTAAAATTCAAAGGCTTGATCACATGGGGTTTTTCACTGGGTCTCCTCTAGAACTAGTTTATGAAATAAAGAGAAGAAACCCCATTGCCTCCTCCAAGGTATTTTCCAAGGTTTCCAATGATCCATCCCATTCTGCCACTGAGAAGGAAGGACACTGCAGGTCATCATGAAACCAGCTCACTCTTCAGATTGATCTTGGCTAGAACCACGACTTTCAGCTGCTTTCACATGGGCAAGCTCTTCAAGGAGAGAACATGATCAGGGCAGCCTCCATGCCGTCAGATAATTCCTCTTGACTCAGAAGTCAATGTATAATAATCCAGAAACCAACAGTTATCTGACACGAAAGGCAGATTGAACTCCCTTCTGTGGCATGCATCACAAAGTAAGTGTCTGTTTCTACCTTTGCTTGGCAAAACTCTAAAATGGATTTTGGTAATAATGATAATAAACCTGGTATTTGCTTAGTGCTTACTATTTGTCAAGTAGTGTTCTAAGTGCTGGGGTAGAGACAAGCTAATCAGTTTGGACTCAGTCTCTGTCCCACATGGGGCTCACAGTTTTCATCCCCATTTTACAGATGAGGTAACTAAGGCACAGAGAAGTGAAGTGCCTTGCCCAAGGACACACAGCAGACAAGTGGCAGAGCCAGGATTTGGACCCAGGTTCTTTTGACTCCAGGCCTGAGCTCTATCCACTAGGCCATGCTGCTTCCCCTAGGTTAGGGGTGGGTGGGAGTTAGTGAGTGCATGAAGGGAGAGCAGAAAGTAGGCAAGGATGAGGAAGGAAGAAGAGAATGGAGTCATGGAGCAGCATGGGGCAATGGGAGAATCATCGTGACTAGCTTTGGGCATCCTCTTCTCCCACCACCCGCTCCCATGATGATTCCCTCGAATTGCACCTTTGTCCTCAACCAATGTCTCCTATTTTAAAATATGAAGACGGTTCCAGGCTAACAGATGCCTGGCTGCTACTAGCCCCTGGGTGGCTCTCCCTCCCATATGGACATCGGTGAGTTCTGTGAACATACTTACTTCCACCCACCCAAACAGATTTCTGCATTCCAGGAAACAGGAATGATAGGGAGCACTGAAACAGAGAGGAGTCTTCGTCAGCAAGAGTGTGCCCCATAACTACGAGAGTACAGATATGAGGATCATGAAAGACCAGCATGGCCTACTAGAAAAGCCCGGACCTGTGAGCCAAAGGATCTAGGATGTAATCTCGGTTCTTCCACTCACCTGCTGGTTGACCCTGGGCAAGTCACTTCCCTTTGAGGGAAGGGAAACAGAGGGAGGGAAGGGAAGGGAGGGAAGGGAAACTTCCCTTCCCAAGTCACTTCCCTTTGCCTCAGTTTCCTCATCTGTAAAACCGGGATTCAGTATCTTTTCTCCCTCGCCCTCAGACATTGTGTTGCACAGGGACTGTGTCTGACCTGATTATCTTGAATCTACCCTAGCACTTAATGCAGACCTTGGCACACAGAGTAAGTACTTAATAAATGCAATGATAATAATAATTGAAATGATAATCATGATAAACCTGGTTCTGATCAAAACACTTATGAACTTCTCAAGAAAGACATTAAGTTGATTTGTCTACTTATTTCTTCTCTAAATGTTCTCTTTCGCTATCCATCAATCAAGCAATGGTCCCTACTGCATTTATTGTGTGCAGAGCACTGTACTAAGCACTTAGGAGAGTACAATATAATAGAGGTGGTAGACATTCCCTGCCCTCATCCAGGACCAATACCGTACCAGATGTTTTTATATCTGGTAGATTAACTTTCAGTACCCAGAACCCTCTGCCACAGCTACTGCCATTGAGCTGTGTGGCTCAGACCCAGTGTCTGAGTTCACAGGGACCCAACAGGATATGCAATGTAGTAGTGGAAGTGAGACCACTGAGGTCTGATTCTAGTTTGGGGTTGATTCTGGGCAAACTGGATGGAACTCCATAAATTGGTGACCATACCGCCTCTGGACTGTAAGCTCCTTATGGGCAGGGAACATTCTACCAACTCTCCTCTACTGTACTCTCCCAAGTGTTTAGTACAGTGTTGGGCACACAGTAAGTTCTCAATAAATACCATGGTTTGATTGATTGAACATCATCATGAGGCACTGCATGCCGGTGAAGGGCTATGCTCCATGTGTGGACTTTTTAAAGGCTATCTGAAAAAAGACCATGTTAAACATTGAGGCACAATAATCTAACACTCTTTTTTTTTAAAAAAAATATCATTTGTTAAGTGCTTATTATGTGCCAGGCACTGCACTAAGCACTGAGGAAGACACATGATAATCACTTTAGTACTTACAGTTTCATTTTTTGTTATTTTTTAAGCACTTTCTATATGCCAGGAACTATATTAAGCGCTGGGGTAGATACAAGCTAATTGTGCTGGACAAAGTCCATGTCCCATAAGAGGTTTTTATTCCCCATTTTATAGTTGGGATAACTGAGGCACAAAGAAGTGAAATGACTTACCCAAGGTCACACAGCCATCCAATGGCCAAGCCAGAACACATGTCCTTTTGACTCCTAGGCCTGTGATCTACCACCTCTATCAGAAACTGTATTTTGTACAGAAAGTGATGGCAGAACTAGGGAATGTTCTTCTGACCAAGCATCCCTGCCTGGATACAGGGCTGCATGATGTCAAAGGAAGATTGTATGCATGTGTGCCATATTGGTCATGGGGTGAGAATGACAGAACCAAGACTGTTCTTTATTTTGGGATTCAAGAACACAAGCCCTGTGTTATGGAGATTCAATACCTATTCTCCCTTCTGCTTACACTGTGAGGCTCTAGACTGTAAACTTGTTGGTCTACTAACTCTGTTATACTGTACTCTCCCAAGCGGTTAGTACAGTACTCTGCATTCAGTAAGTGCTCAATAACTATGATTGATTGATTGAGGCCCATATGGAACAGGGACTTTGTATAACTTGTATCTGCCTCAGTGCTTGGAATAGTGCTTGACATATAGTAAGTGCTTAACAGATACCATAACAAGCTGAGCACATTCACTCCCAAATAACTTTGGAACCAGGCGAGAAAAGGGTATTTATTTGGGATGGTGCAAAGGGTTCCCATCATAATTAACGATAACCGCCTTGCTGCAGAAGGCATGGTCTGGTCATGACCTCTGTTTTCACTACACATTTTGACACAAAAGCTCTTTTGGAATTAGGGAATAACCACTGGAAACAGGAATCTCTTTAACAATAATTAATAATAATTGTGGTATTTGTTAAGTACTTACTATGTGCCGAGCACTGTACTAAGCGCTAGGGTACTTATAAGATAATCAGGTCCCACATGGGGCTCCCAGTCTAAGTAGGAGGGAGAACAGGTATTAAATGCCCATTTTACAACTGAGAAAACTGAGGCACAGAGAAGTTAAGTGACTTGCCCAAGGTCACACAGCAGGTAAGTGGCAGTGCCAGAATTAGAACCCAGGTCCTCTTTGGCACACAGCGCACAGTGGCATCAGAAGAAATTTTGTGTGCATGTGCACTGACATAGCATTGAACACAATGAATCCTACAGCACGAGTTTTCCTTCGAGTGGACTGTTGCAAGAAGGCAACACCTGAATTACAGGATACCTGGGTATACTGTGTGTTTAGGTTCCTTAAACACATGACTGAAATGAAAGCTGCAGACATATTCTCCAAAGTGCTAGCAATTAAATAGGGCAGTCCAGTGGACACAGATAGTCCAATATGTACTAGGTACAAGAGAAACTTAATGCAAACACTATGTAAGGCTTATTTCCAATGGTGCTGCTAGAAAGAAATCCTCCCATAAAAGCTTTAAGTGTATCATATTGCCAAAATGAATAATTATTCTACCAAGAATCAGAGCACTATTAGTCTGGAAAGGATTTTGAGAGTTCACCCACCCCATCCCTTACCCCATCTTCATCCAGAGTTGCAAAATACATCCCAAAGGAGGATTATTTTGTATTGATCCCAAAGCTTAGCACAGTTTCCGACACCTTGTAAGCACTTAATAACCATCATTACAATAATTATTATGACAACCCTCATTTTCAAGAGCCTCAGTAGAGGAGCTACTACATTTTTTCTCAGTTTACACAGTAATCTGAAAGGTGAGTTCTGTGACAGCTTACCCCAGTGATCCTCCAACATTTTTGAGATGATTCTCTGGAATGGCTCAATTTTGGCAACTTCCCCCTTTCTCCTTCCCCTCCCAAAAGTTTTCCATTAAATTGCTGTTTCTGAGCTGGACAGCCAGGTCCTTAAGGCACGGTGAATCATGAACAAGTATCCACAAACCACAGGCAAAACGCTTTTCCCATTTGCTCACCTGGAAGAATGTGCTAAATTTCTTATTCAATAATATACAGCTAAATATCTAATTCAATTGTAATTAAAATAATTCACTGAAGTGTTTTATGGCATTTAGAAGGCTCAGCCAACACTTTCTAAATTTTGGCAGGCAAAGCTGTCCAGTAATGTAAGCCAAGACTTTAGTATTTCTTCAGTCCATTAATAACCTGAAACAATCTTTAGGGTCTTAGAACACCAAAAGCAGTTGAACCGAGGTGACCATAATCATCTGAATTGTAGCAACGTTTAAGGGTAACACTCCCTACAATATGGACTAGTGATGCTGGGATTTCATGCTGTGGGCCACGAATGTATCTACCAAATTTTCTGTATCGTACTATCCCAAGTGCTCAGTACAATGCTCAAGTGTTAAATACCAATGAAGGATTATAAAGAGGGAGAAACTTAGAAAGGCTTTGTGTTTGGCAGAGATATTGTATGAAGTTGAGAGACAGAGAAATACCCTGTCTCCAAAATAGAGAGAGATGATCCCAAAACTTTGCATGGGAATACCCGTCAGGCTTCATATTTAAGAAGATGAGAAGCCGTGCGGCCTAGGAAAGAGCACAGACCTGCGGCTCAGAAAGACCTGGGTTCTAATCCTGGCGCCACCACTTGTCTGCTGTGTGACCTTCGGCGAGTCACTTAAATGATCTGTGACTCAGTACCCTCATCCATAAAATGGGGTTTAAGACTGTGAGCCCCAGGCAGGACATGTACTGTTTCCAATCTGATTAGCCTGTATCTACCCCAGCGTTTAGTACATAGTACCTCATCTGCAAAATAGGGATTAACAATGTAAGCCCCATGTGAGACATAGAATGTGTCCAATCTGATTATCTTGTGTCTACCCCAGAGTTTAGCACAGTGCCTGGCTCATAGTAAGCACTTAACAAATACCATAGAAAAAGGAGATAGTTTATGCTTCAGTGAGATGGTAAGTGATCACGGCTCACCCTTATTTGGTTTCTTTGAAAGCACTGCAGCAACAGAATAAGAGAGAGATGGAGGGTTTTTTTTGTGGGGGGTGGTGTCTTTTTTTTTTTTTTACCTCTAATGAAAGAAAGCTATAAGAAAAACACTACACTGAATTCTAGGACCCCAAAGAAGTTTTCCATCCTTCTATGTCCCTGAAATTGCTTTTTCCTTCATATCTAAAGGGGACCCAGCTGACGGTGTGCACTTAAATGTGGTTGAGAGCTGAACAAGTCCTGCGGTTGCTCCACTCTGGATAAATCAGGGCTTTCCAAGGGGCAGCTGTCATGCTCCTCTGCTTGACCCCCTCATACATCTATCTGAGCAACAGACACATTGTGACCTCAGTCCTGGAAGAGGAGCCAGCTGGCCACAACAACCGCCAGCTGCTTCTTTGCTTTGGTCTAATATGGGGGGCGATGAGGGAATGAAGTAAAGACCTGAGGGCTGGATTCCCCAGCCCCAGTTTAGACCATGAACATTTGGAGATGAATAATAATAATAATGGTATTTGTTAAACACTAAGTAGGTGCCAAGCACTGTTCCAAGCCTGGGGTAGATACAAGTCTATTACCTTGCTATTACCTTGTATATACCCCAGGCTTGGAACAGTGCTTGGCACCTAGTTAGTGTTTAACAAATACTATTATTATCATTATTATTCATCTCCAAATGTTCATGGCTTAAACTGGGGCTGGGGAATCCAGCCCTCAGGTCTTTACTTCATTCCCTCATTTGTTAAGCGCTTACTAAGTGCCAAGCACTGTTCTAAGCACTGGGGAGGTTACAAGGTGATCAGTCCCTCAGGGGGCTCACAGTCTTCATCCCTATTTTACAGATAAGGTAACTGAAGCAGAGGGAAGTTGTGACTTGCCCAAAGTCACACAGTTGACAAGTGGTGGAGCCAGGATTAGAACCCATGACCTCTGACTCCCAAGCCCATGCTCTTTCCACTAAGCCATGCTGCTTTGTGGCTTAGTGGAAAAATCATGAAATGAGAAATGAAGAAATCGTGACTCCCCCTTTGTCTGATCTGAAATCACAGTTTGGGGGTTGGGGGGGAGAAGAGAGGGTGGGGCGAGGAAAGTAAGGTGAGAAGGAGAAAGAGAGGAGGATGGGATGAAGGAATACGGTATTTGGGTGAAGGTTCAGTGTAGGAGTGGTCCTCAAGACAAATCCAAACCTACAAATTAACACTTTTTGATATTTTCCATGACTGACTCATGACAGAGAGGATGTTACCCCTTGGCCCTCCTAGATGACTCAGTGCAGAGACTCTTGGGCACTTACCACCTTCACAAGGTGTGAAGGAGGGAAAGTGTGAGGCCCCAGCCCTGTCACAGATTTAACAGGAGAGATTCTGAGAAAATTCCAATAACCATGGCCTCTGCTGCCTCCCAAACAGAATGTCAATACGAAGAATGTAAGCCCAGTTCTGGATTGTTAACAACAAAATACTTTGTCTTTTTAACTCTCTCCCAAAACCCCTATCCCCCAGCCTCTTCCATCTCTTGCCCCTATTTTACTGAGAAAATTGAAACCATCAGGTGTGGCCATCCCTGGCTGACTATTTTGATGCTAGTGATGCCTGTCTACTTGTTTTGCTTTGTTGTCTGTCTCCCCCTTCTAGACTGTGAGCCCTTTGTTGGGTAGGGATTGTCTCTGTTGTCGAATTGTACTTTCCAAGCGCTTAGTACAGTGCTCTGCACACAGTAAGCGCTCAATAAATACTAATGAATGAATCTCTCTAAAATCTCCCCTGCCCCTCTCCAGACCCTCCCTCTTCCTGCCCTTTTTCAACTCTTCCATCTTTCCCAACAGTATTTCAAGAGAAGATCTGCCTTCCCTCAAAATCTACCCCCACCACCTGTGCATCCAACCCCATCCCTTCACACCTTATCAAAACACTTGGCCCCTCCAGCCGTCCCTCCCTAACCACCTTCTTCAACCTTTTGCTCTCCAATGGCTTCTTCCCCACTGCTTTCAAATATGCCCATGTCTCCCCTATCCCTTGCCCCCACGGCTCCATCCAGTTATTGCTCCATCTCCTTCCTACCATTCCTCTCTATATCCACCATCTCAAGTTCCTCTCCTCCAATTCTCTCCTTGACCCCCTAAATCTGGCTACCATACCCTTAGCTCCACAGAAACTGCTCTCTCTCTCGACAAAGGATTGCCAAGTCTACCAGCTTCTATTCCATCCTAATCCTTCTTGACCTCTCAGCTGCCTACCCCTTTCTCCTGGAAACCTTATCCAACCTCGGCTCCACTGACACTGTCCTCTCCTGGACATGTCTGCTAATTCTGTTGTATTATACTCTCCCAAGTGATTAGTACAGGGCTCTGAACATAATAAGCACTTAATAAATACTATTGATGGATTTACTGGAGGTCATGTCCACCCCAGTAGGCTACTAAAGTGACTCAGAGTCAAGTTGAACAATGTCACCACAGTGTCCCTAATGACCTGTTGGAGGTCATGACCACCCCAGTAAGTTATTAAAGTAATTCGGGGTCAAGTTGAACAATGTCACCACAGTGTCCCTAATGACCTGTTTTTCCTGCCTCTTTGCTTGACAGCTCTTCACCCATTTCATCTTTTTGCCCATGGTGGACTTTTTTCTTCTAAGTATCATTAGGGGAAGAGTAAATTATTTACTCAAGATTCATTAACCTGAACTCTGTTGAGATTGTAATAATGAATCACAAAGCATCAGAACAAAAGAAAAAGGATAAGCATAAACGAGAATCCCTGATCAAATCCTTCTACGGTAATAGTTCATAGTATCAGACGGTTTACCCCGGGCCATAAATGGAGAGAATATTATGATGATTATCACTCACATAAATGTTTTTCTTGAACAACATAAAAAATAACATCTATATCATGAAGATGCATTACTGCAAATCACTGAACAATTGAAATCTCCATTCAATTTAAATCAATAATACTAAATTCTACCAGTTTAAAAACTGTGGAATTAGAGAAAAACATACTTCATCATAAATCTGTGTTTTCTCTCAATATTCTGCCCACCATTCATTATTACTATTATTATTACTAATAATAATAATAATATTTGTTAAGCATTTACTATGTGCCAGGCACTGTACTAAGCCCTGGGGTGGATACAAGCAAATCAGGTTGGACCCAGTTCCTGTCCCACATGGGCTCAGAGTCTCGATCCCCATTTTGCAGATGAGGTAACTAAGGCCCAGAGAAGTGAAGTGACTTGCCCAAGGTCACACAGCAGAAAAGTAGCGGAGCCAGGATTAGAACCCATGAACTTTTGACTCCCAGACCCGTGCTCTATCTACTACACCAAGCTGCTTGATGAACATTTGTTAATCTTTCATTCATGCACTGGCTTAAATTAAAAGTAATGAAAATTTTGGAAGGGTATAGAGCACAAGCAGAATTATAATGGACCAGGGAAGAGGTCAGAGAAACAATCCAGGTTCCTCCATTTAGTTAAATGCCTTAATTCATTTTAAGATTTAAAAGAATGAGGAAGGAGAGGAGGAATAAGAAATGAGTTGAAAAAGTGGCGGTTCCCTTCGCTGAACAATGAATGTTAATTGTCGAATCATGAAGTCACCTTCAGGCTGACCAGCCCTTGGGATTAACATAACTCTCTTTCTTCCTAAATATCATAATTATTACCCAACTGAAAGCAATGGAGAAAAAAAAACAGGTACAAAATCAAGGCTGAGGTTCTTTGTCACATCAGAGATGGTCACAAATCCCACAGAGGAATGCCTGGACAGCCTAGAATCATATTTTTGTTTCCATTCATCAAACTGCCCTAGTTTATGGAAATATTCGTTCTTCTCAGTAAGCTTATAAGGTAACTAGTGCCTTGAAACAGCGTAACTGCCACAAGACAAACCATTATCTAAATAAATTTACAGTCCAGAAAAGTATCTTCTCTTCAATCGATCAATCAATCAACACGTGGTATTCACTGAGCATTTACTGTGGGCAGAGCATTGTACTATGTACTTGGGAGAGTGCAAAAAAGTTGATGGACCTATGCCCTGCCTTCAAGAGCTTACAATCTCGTCGGGGAAACAGACATTAAAATACATTATGGATAGGGGAAGCAGGACATGTTCATAAGTGCTGTGCGGCTGGAGGATTAATTGGAAAAGCCTTCCTAGAAGAGAGAAGATTTTAGGAGGACTCTGAAGGGGTGATGGCTGACATCTGGCAGCTTTCTGTTGGGTTTTTTTAATGGTATTTGCTATGTGTTTACTATATGCCAGGCAGTATACTAAACACTGGGGTAGATACGAGCTAATCAGTTTGGACACAGTCCATGTCTCATATGGGGCTCAGTCTTAATCCCCATTTTACAGATCAGGCAACTGCAGTACAGAGAAGTTAAGTAACTTGCCCAAAGTCACAAAGCGGACAAGTGGAGGAACTGGGGTTTGAACCCAGGTCCTCTAACTCCTGGGCCTGTGCTCTTTCCACTAGGCCATGCTGCTTTTCTTGGTTTGTGGTATTTGCCTTCTAAATTATATCTGCAAACAATTGTGACTTCAAAATAGCCAAAACTTGAAAAGATTTGTTATTGAAATATTTTGACCATTGCATTTAATTTACTATACTATTATATACTATACTATACTATACTACATAAAACAACCTAGAAGTTATGGGAATATTTATCCTCTGAGAGGTCTACTTTCTGGAAGACTTAACAAACTATCGGGGTAAAAAAAACAAAACAAAAACAAAAAACCTTTCAAACTTCCAAAATTATGAGGGCTTTTTTTTTTGGCAGAACTCTGTTTTCCAAGAAAATAACAAGAGAACTGATAAAAAGGAGTGCTTCTGAATTTCCTGGAACTGCATTTAAAGAAAATGTAGAATATAATACAAGGTTGTTCAAATAGTCTTGCAACACATTCTTGATTTTTAGCACTTTAGTGGGTAAAATAGGTATTTCTTTCCCTGTATGAAAATCTCAGAGCCTGTTTTTTTTTTAAAAAAAAATAGTATTTGTTAAGTGCTTACTATGGACCAAAAACTGTACTAAGTGCTGGGGTAGATACAGCTTATCAAGTTGGATGCAGTCCATGTCCCACATGGGGTTCACAGTCTTACTCCTCATTGTACAGATGAGGGAACAGAGATGGAGAAGTTAATAATAATAATAATAGCATTTACTAAACGCTTACTATGTGCAAAGCAATGTTCTAAGCGCAGGGGAGGTTACAAGATGATCAGGTTGTCCCCCAGGGGGCTCACAGTCTTAATCCCCATTTTACAGATGAGGTAACTGAGGCCCAGAGAAGTTAAGTGACTTGCCCAAAGTCACACAGCTGACAATTGGCAGAGCCGGAATTTGAACCCATGATCTCTGACTCCAAAGCCCGTGCTGTTTCCACTGAGCCACGCTGCTTCGGGCTAGTTAAGTGACTGGCCCAAAGTTACACAACAGATGTGGCAGAGTCCCCAAATGCCCATAGCTCTCATCCTATGCCATGTGGACTACTGCATCAGCCTTCTCTCTGATCTCCCATCCTCGTGTCTCCCCCCACTTCAATCCATACTTCATGCTGCTGCCCGGGTTGTCTTTGTCCAGAAATGCTCTGGGCATGTTACTCCCCTCCTCAAAAATCTCCAGTGGCTAACAATCAATCTGTGCATCAGGCAGAAACTCCTCACCCTGGGCTTCAAGGCTCTCCATCACCTCACCCCTTCCTACCTCACCTCCCTTCTCTCCTTCTACAGCCCACCCGGCACCCTCCGCTCCTCTGCCGCTAATCTCCTCACCATGCCTCGTTCTCACCTGTCCCACCGTCGACCCCTGGCCCACGTCATCCCCCTGGCCTGGAATGCCCTCCCTCTGCCCATCCGCCAAGCTAGCTCTCTTCCCCCCTTCAAGGCCCTACTGAGAACTCAGCTCCTCCAGGAGGCCTTCCCAGACTGAGCCCCTTCCCTCCTCTCCCCCTCGTCCCCCTTTCCATCCCCCCCCGTCTTACCTCCTTCCCTTCCCCACAGCACCTGTATATATGTATGTATGTTTGTACATATTTATTACTCTATTTATTTATTTTACTTGTACACATCTATTCTATTTAATTTATTTTGTTAATATGTTTGGTTTTGTTCTCTGTCTCCCCCTTCTAGGGACTGTCTCTATATGTTGCCAACTTGTACTTCCCAAGCACTTAGTACAGTGCTCTGCACACAGTAAGTGCTCAATAAATACGATTGATTGATTGATGGTTTTCTTAGAAACTTGGGCCACTCCTGACCAAGATTCCATTTTTAACCCTTTCCTCCTATGTCCCTCCCTCCCCCCACCAAAAGAAAACAGACCTCAGATCTTATGTTCTTTCAGTTTGCTCAGAAGGATTCTGGCTAGAAAATCATCCTTCAGGGTAAAAGGAAGCAGGGAAATCATTTTGGAAATGATGATTACGGGGCCATCTTTAAAATCTCATGGCATCTCCTTGATGTTCCAAGTTAAGGACAAGAATGTGGAGCTACCCAGGGATCAGATTTTCTCTATGCATGCAGACAGATTTCTGCAGGAATGCCATCCAATCCAGGTGTTTTTCCATTTTGCATGGTCTGACTAGAGTCATCTATCAAAGGGCAACTAGTGTGATACCTGCCAAGAGAGGAAACATGGTAAGAGCCAACCTCTCCAACTGCTCAGACCCTAAAGAAACCAAGAAAATGACCACAATAAAATACCAGGACTGCAGCAGGTAATCAGCTGGCTAGTTCTCTCACCTTGATGAACACCACATTCTTTACATTTTTTTTATATATTCACTGGGCTTTCTTTGCTTCAATCATTGATCATTATTACATGGACTGGACTCTTCTGTTCATGTACTTCAGAAAACTGAGCAGAAGTGACTGTTCAGGATTATGATGCTTTTTTGATATGGTGAGTGACTGAGTCATGGTGCTTACCAAGAATTACAGAACATAAAAACTTGAAAATTATTGAACCAAAATTGCCACTTTCTTTAGTGAGCAATTCTCTCCACATTTTTTTACTTAACAGTCAACTACCAGACAGAAAGAAAAGCAGAGAATTAAGAGATCATTGCTGTTTGACTGCTGTGCTCTGTAGCTGAAAGGAGCCATGTAAGTGCTGGGCATTATAATTATTATTTCAATGAAAATTCATCAACTAACCTTTTAGCAATGAAGCATATGGGATTCAAGATGAAGAATACATTTTTACCATGCGATTTTATAAACCTGGGAACCTCAGCTCTAAATAGTCAAATTGTCTTTGCAATCCCACCATTGTTTCTCAGGATGAAGTGGGGGTTTTATTGTGGGAAGAAACTTGTTAAACACAGTCCTTGGTATAGTAATATTCCTCTCTTCTAAAAGGGATGCTCAGAAGGTTAGCTTTACCTCTGAATGATTTCTGCTGGTATCATAAGTTACCCCCTGGAAGGCGATGACTGGTTAAGTGTGTTAAATCAACAGTGATACAGTTTCTTAACTAAACTGTTCATTAGCGTGACACTACTACTCCTTGTGACCTTAGTATCAGAATAAGAGTGTTGCAAAATTCCAAATGATTTTCCAACAACAACAACAAAAATTCCCCAGTAAAGTGAAAGACCTAGAAATGAGGAGAACAGACTTAAGTGTCTATAATCATATTTCTATGACCTCCGAAGATAACCAATTCCAGGGAGAATACAAGCCTGCCTACCGTAAACAACACAGACATGAAATTGGTGCTGAGAAACGGAAGCGTTGTTGAGACACGGAGGGACCAGATGGTTCAGGGGATTAGTAATGTGAAAGGGAGCACGGCTCACCGCAAGGTCATTGATTAAATTCAAGTTAGATTGGCAGTCGCAAAGTCATTGCCACCTGAGAGCTCCTTAGGAGTCTTGGTCTGGGCCCTGATGGGCAGATGTCATATCTAAAAACTGCCATTACAACTGGTGTTAATGTGAAGTCAGCACATTTTTTCAGACAGACTGATGGGCTCCCCCTCCCTGCCTCATCCCACCCTACAATCCTCCACTTCGCCTCCTAAAAGTTTCCCAGCTTTTTCCTGTTCTGGGTTCAGTCGTAGTTCACAGATCACCAGATGGCTTTTCCAAATAAATAAGTAAAACAGTTGCCCCAGCAGAAAGAAGAAAGGCTGACTTTACATTTCTCCCAAATTCTGCAATATTGCCCCAGCAGAAAGAAGAAAGGCTGACTTTACATTTCTCCCAAATTCTGAAATATTTGCCCAGGTATAAGTTGCTCTTCAGCTGTTAGAAATTTTCTGGCCAATGAGAGCTAACTCAAAGTCTTTCTGAGATGTCTGTCGGTGTTTGTCAAAATAGGGGTTGGACCCTCTCAGAGAGTTGTGGAGGGAAGGAGAGGGAGGGGGGAGCGTTCCTTTCCAGGAAGTCATTGAGAAGTCAGGAAGCAGTGTGGCCCAGTTGGTAGATGACAGGGTCTGGGATGCATGGGACTTGGGTACTAATCCCAGTTCCATCACTTGCCTGCTGGGTAACCTTGGGCAAGTCACTTAACTTCTCTGTCCTTCAGTTTAATCACCTGCAAAATGGATATTCAATACCAATTTTTTCTCCTATTTAGATTGTGAGTCCCTTGTGGTATGGGAACTGCATCCAGCCTCATTAACTTGTATGTACTCCAGTGTTTAGAACAGCGCTTGAAAGGTAGAAAGCACTTAACCAATACTCTCTTTCTATAGATATATTCACTCATTCATTCAATTGTATTTATAGAGCACTTACTGTGTGCAGAGCACTGTACTAAGCGCTTGGGAAGTACAAGTTGGCAACATATTGAGACGGTCCCTACCCAACAGCGGGTTCACAGTCTAGAAGGGGGAGACAGACAACAAAACAAAACATATTAACAAAATAAAATAAGTAGAATAAATATGTACAAGTAAAATAGAGTAATAAATATGTACAAACATATATACATATATACAGGTGCTGTGGGGAGGGGAAGGAGGTAAGGCCGGGGGAGGAGGGGGAGAGGAAGGATGGGGCTCAGTCTGGGAAGGCCTCCTGGAGGAGGTGAGTTCTCAGTAGGGCTTTGAAGGGAGGAAGAGAGCTAGCTTGGCGGATGTGCGGAGGGAGGGCATTTCAGGCCAGGGGGAGGGCATGGGCCGCGGGTCGATGGTGGGACAGGCGAGATCGAGGCACAGTGAGGAGGTTAGTGGCAGAGGAGCGGAGGGTGCGGGCTGGGCTGTAGAAGAAGATATATGAATCTATACCTATATACCTCTCTATACCTATTGGAAAAGAGGGCTTAATTGGAGGAGATGTGATTTTACTAAGGCTTTGAAGGTGGGAATAATAGTGGTGTGTCATATATGGAGGGGGAGGGAGTTTCAAGCCAGAGAGACGTGAGCAATGGGTCAGCGTTAAGATAGATAAAATCTAGGTACAATCAGTAAGTTTGCAGTAGAGAAGTAAAGGGCGCAGACTGGTTTGTAGTAGTAAGAAATCGGAGAGCTGATTGAGTGCTTTACAGCCAATAGTAAAGAGTTTCTGTTTGATGTGGAGGTGAATAGGTGATTGCTAGGGCGTTTTGAAGAGCGAGCTACGGACTGAATTTTTTTTAGAAAAATAATCTAGGCAGCACAGCGCAGTATGGACTTGAACGTTTAGAGGCACAAGGCGGAGACATCAGGAAGGAGGCAGATGCACTAGTCAAGGTGGGATATAGGCTAGTCTATTTATTTATTTATTTTACTTGTACATTTCTATCCTATTTATTTTATTTTGTTGGTATGTTTGGTTCTGTTCTCTGTCTCCCCCTTTTAGACTGTGAGCCCACTGTTGGGTAGGGACTGTCTCTATGTGTTGCCAATTTGTACTTCCCAAGCGCTTAGTACAGTGCTCTGCACATAGTAAGCGCTCAATAAATACGATTGATTGATTGATTGAGGGGCTTTGGGCAACCCAGTCTCAAGAAGAGAAATTAACATTTAGTCCAAGATCAATAAGCGTCCATCACGGACATCGGATTAGCCACGGATTTTCTAGGTTGGATGCTCTATCTGATTAAATTCCACTCTGTCCCTTGCTGTTTTACATCTGCTCTCTAGAGCTGTAAATCAGCATGAGAAGCAGCGTGGCTCAGTGGAAAGAGCACGGGCTTGGGAATCAGAGGTCATGGGTTATAATCCCGGCTCTGCCGCTTATTGGCTGTGTGACTTTGGGCAAGTCACTTAACTTGTGTGTCTCAGTTACCTCATCTGTAAAATGGGGATTAAGATTGTGAGCCCCACGTGGGCAACCTGGATCACCCTGTATCCCCCCAGCACTTAGAAAAGTGCTTTGCACATAGTAAGCGCTTAACAAATATTATTATTATTATTATTATTATTATTATTATTATTATTATTATTATATGCTTGGATCATAGAAGTGGTGCTGTACTGACTAGGGAGAGTCAAGTCCCCAAGTGGCTTATAAAAACTGTGCTAGATACATTCAAGCCATGAATGTAACTACTTCTGGGTTTTGCAAAATTTTAGTGCTCTAAAGAATCTGAACACAAGTGTAGCCTCTTGAGCAGCTGGTATCAAGCACAACAAGAGGTCTCCCTTAACACACCACAAGGCACAGTAGACAAAGAGGCGCAGAGAAGGTTAAACTTAATATAATTCATCATCCTATCACAATAGTGCAGGAAATTTCAAGCTAGCCAACCAAAATTGGTAGTTTGAAATGCGATAATGTGTTCAGCACACATCTGAAAGCACTTTGAGGTGAGTAGCTGGGTTCCTTTGTAGGCACTGATGTATTAAGTGCAGCTCCTGGTGATCACTCAATGAATTAATTGAAAATAATACCTGTGCAGATTCATGTTTTTAGATATAGAAGCTAACGTGATTATCATAATCATTACCATCCCAGCTTTAATTAGTTTGAATTTATTATCTTTGTTGATAATCAGGACATCAGAACCCAGCTCCAAGTTGTCTGTCTTTTCCTGGCTCTAGTCAGGAAGTGGAAGCCCAGGCATTTAAAGTCAGTAAAAGTATTTGAGGGTAAGAGCTTCCTGGGGCATCTGTAATTTCTTTCCAAATTGCCTGGGACACTCTGTAAATAACTAGAACTCTTCCATTAATACTGGACATAGGGTTTCACTTGTTAAAAGAAATAGTAATAGTTTGAAAATGTGAAATGCATAATAATATTATGCTTTATCTAATTTCCTCATTTCACAATACAAAGCAGCATGACCTAATAGAAAGAGAATGGGATTGGGAGTCAGAGGACCTGAGTTTTAATCCTGGCACTGCCATTTGTCTGCTGTTGACTGTGGGCAAATCACTTTATTTCCCTGGGCCTCAGTTATTTCATCTGTAAAGTGGGGATTAAGACTCTAAGCTCCATGTGCAACACTGACTGTGTCCAACCTAATTACTTTTGTATCTACCCAGAACTTAGTACAGTTCCTGGCACATAATAAACACTTAATGAATACCACTAAAAAAAAATTCCTAATCTGAAATTCCTAGACATCTCTCTGCCCTTATGATCTCTAAATCATCCTCCTACTCACTCCTCTGACCAGCATATCACTTTTCCATGTTGTTCACTGATTACTGCTCTATGTTGAGAAGCAGCATGGTCTAGTGGAAAGAGCATGGGCTTGGGAGTCACAGCACCTGGGTTCCAATCTTGATTATGCCGTTTATCTGTTTTGTGACCTTGAGCAAGCCACTTACTACTCGGTGCCTCAAGTTTTGTACCTGAAAATAGGGATTCAAGACCTTATCTCCCTCCCATTTGGATGGCATCCAATCTGATTATTTTATATATCTACCTCAGCATTTAGTACAGTGCTCGGCTCATACCACAATTATTACATCCTGCTACAATCCTCCATCCTTTCACTGATATAATAAACTCCCAACCTCCCCTTCTCCACCAATGCCAACCCACCTGTCTCGGTGGCAGCGTGGCTCAGTGGAAAGAGCCTGGGCTTTGGAGTCAGAGGTCATGGGTTCAAATCCTGGCTCCGCCACTTGTCAGCTGTGTGGCCTTGGGCAAGTCACTTAACTTCTTTGCGCCTCAGTAACCTCCTCTGTAAAATGGGGGTGAAGACTGTGAGCCCCCTGTGGGACAACCTGATCACCTTGTATTCTAGACTGTGAGCCCACTGTTGGGTAGGGACTGTCTCTATATGTTGCCAACTTGTACTTCCCAAGCACTTAGTACAGTGCTCTGCACACAGTAAGCACTCAATAAATATGATTGATTGATGGTATTCGCCCCAGCGCTTAGAACAGTGCTTTGCACATAGTAATCGCTTAATAAATGCCATCATCATTATTATTATTCCTTTCCTTAGCTTCCTGCACCCCTCCACTCTCTCATTTCACTTTCAGTCTATTTATTCCTGGGCTTCTGGAAAGGGTTGGGGGAACACAGGTTCCCACATCAGTTCTACATATTAATTCTTTCATTTTGACTTCTAAAGTTTTTCAAGTTGCAATTTTAATAGTTTCCACAACTCAGGCAGTAAAAGGTAAAATGAAAAATGGGAACATAAAAAGGCAGTTGCAAGGTGGCAGCCCTGAAGTTACAGGTGTGGGATAAAATACAGATCCACTAGGTTTTTGATTCCTGAATATTATAGGAGAGGTCAGAAACTTTAAGTTCTAACATAGTCTGAGACCACTGGCATGCTGAAATCACCTTGAGTCTTGAGTTATCTCACATATGATAAGGGA
This sequence comes from Tachyglossus aculeatus, assembly GCF_015852505.1. NCBI lineage: Eukaryota > Metazoa > Chordata > Mammalia > Monotremata > Tachyglossidae > Tachyglossus > Tachyglossus aculeatus. The sequence goes on along the minus strand of NC_052068.1, from coordinate 52,144,214 downwards.
GAAGGGCTACTAATTTTAGGCAAATGAGCTAATTAATCACTATAAAGTCTTCAAACACAGTATAAGTACATTAATGCTATTTCTGAGGGTCATCTGCTGGAAGTTATGGCACTTTGTACTTCTGTTGTACTTCCCAAGCACTCAGTACAGTGCATTTCACTCCATAAGTGCTCAATTAATACCATTACTACTATTATTACTATCCTAACAGTTCTGCCAGTAGAGATATCAGAATCAGTAAAAAAACCTCTCAGATTCCCTAGTGCAAAGTGTTTGTATTTCAAATGCCACCTGAGGTAGCTCCTGAGATTGAGAGAAGGAGAACTGTCTTCTCCATCCTCCCTGTAAAGTTATAAGTAATTATGTGCTTGACCAATATCCTCAAATGTCCAGAAAACACCTTCTTTCTCACCAATACATACAGAAGAATTCACTGTGAACAGCGGGGTTTTAAGCAGCCTCTTAAAATGGCTCCATGTGTTTCCGGAACAGAACCCTATAGCCTACGTGTCACACTGGTATGAATCTAATTGCTATGGACCATATTGCTATTATCGTCATGTTATGTTTCCAGAACTGAACCTTAAAAATAGATACTGCAGCAATTCTAGTCACTTCTGCCTCATTAAAGTTTCAGGATCTTAAATGAAGATGATTCAGTGCCAAGTTACTAGGTACAGAGCCATTCCTAATTCACAAGAGACCAATGAAGTCAGAACAATATTTCATAGCTAGGGCACAAGATGAATAAAATGTTAATAATTGTGGTATTTGTTAAACACTTACTATGTGCCACAAGCACTGTACTAAGCACTTCGGTAGATACAAGATAATCAGGTCCCACACGGGGCTCACAGTCTATGGTGGAGGAAGAGCAGGTTATTGAATCACCATTTTGCAGATGAGGGAATTGAGGCACAGAGAATTTAAGTGACTTGCCTGAGGTCACAGAGCAGGTAACTGATGGAGCTGGGATTAAAACCCAGGTCCTCTGACACCCAGGCCCATACTTTTTCCACTAAGCCATGCTGCTGTCCATTGAATATGCATATGTGTTGCTCCCTGGGATATTTCCATGAAGAATGTTAAGGAAGAAGCACACATAACATCATTTGAAACTGGAAAACATTTCTGAGAACTTTTCTAGTGTCTCATGCCAAAGAAAATAAAAGCACAGTAATGCCAACTCTGGGCCAGATCATAATCCTCCCAATCCAGCATTGTGCCAATGGCAGTGGCACCAAAGAATGCTTGGGAGAACAGTGTGGTACTTGCCTTACATGAAATTTATCCTCATGGCTTTTTCTCTATTAACCCATCATGGACCATTCATTTGCTATACAACTCTTCTGGGGGCTTCTAACACTCCTAATTCTCTCTCAATAATCCCTGATGTGATTCTCCCTACTCACAATGAAGAGAGAGCCTTTCAGAAAGCTGAAGCTGAGAAAAATCAATAAACCCCCAGTTCCCCAGGGAAAAGGGACCATATCTAATTCCCTCTTGTTAACTCTTTCCCAGGGCTTAGTAGAGTGCTCTGCACACAGTAAGCGCTCAATAAATACGATTGAATGAATGAATGAATACTACTACTAATAAATACTATTACTACATGAAACGAAAAACTGGCCTTTGACCATTCATTTTCTATCACATATTTGGAGGAAAGGCCACAAATCCAGGGATGTCATGTAGAGGGGATGGGTAATGCTCCTGTTCTGAGCCCAAGAAATAATCAATCAATCATATTTATTGAATGCTCACTGTGGCTTGCCCAAGGTCACACAGCAGACAACTGGATGAAGCAGGATTGGAACTCAGGTCCTCGGACTCCCAGGCCCATGCTCTTTCCACTTGGGCACATTACTTTCATTCTCTTTAAATGAAAGAGTGTGAGCACTGACCTGCTCAGGTAAACAGACCGTCTTAGTTGGATACTGCAGACCCACTGGAGACGGTCTCTCTCAGTAGACGTTCCCGAAGGGATCATGGCTCATAACATGTTCTTTCATTAGGGGTCCCACTGATCCCAAATGCCAGAATGCATCATCACAGGACCATCTGATAAGAGCATACCTTTGCAGCCAAATGCTCCCCAAATTCCTCTTCTCTAGTACTCACTTCACCTTTTTTTTGCTTTGATGATGGTGTACAGGAATCACTGAGCATGACCTAGTGGATAGAACTTTAATTCTATTTGTTCTGATGATTTTGACACCTGTCTTCATGTTTTGTTTTGTTGTCTGTCTCCCCCTTCTAGACTGTGAGCCCATTGTTGGGTAGGGACCGTCTCTATATGTTGCTGACTTGTACTTCCCAAGCACTTAGTACAGTGCTCGTCACACAGTAAGTGCTCAATAAATACGATTGAACGATTGAATGAATACAGCATGGGCACGGGAGTCAGATGGCCATGGGTTCTAGTCCCGGCTCTGCCACTTGACTGCTGTGTGACCTTGGGTAAGTCACTTGGTTTCTCTGAGCATCAGTTCCCTCATCTGTGAAACAGGGATTAAGACTGTGAAACCCCATGTGGGACAGGGACTGTGTCCAACTCAATCATCTTGTATCTACCCCAGCACTTAGAACAGTGCCTGGCATATAGTAAGTGCTTAACAAATACTATTATTATTCCTATCATATTAAATGCTTGGGAGAATACAATATAACAGTTGGTAGACATGAACCTACCCATAAGGAGGTTGCAGTTTAGAGGGAGAGACAGACTTTAATATAATGTCATGAGTGCTTGCTGTGGGCAGGAATTGTCTCTCTTTATTACTGTAATGCACACAGTAGGTGCTCAATAAATACGATTGAATGAATGAATAAAATCCACACTTCCTGGAATTCTAAGGTCTCACCCTGCCATAGTGGGTGGAGATCACTGCGTGTTCTCGCCTATTGGCCTTTGCTCCCAGAGTCAGCCTGGATAAAAGGGTAAGAAAGGGTTTGCCCAAAGACGAGAGAGCAATAGTGAAACCAGGGCAAGCACAGTGGGGCAGCTGCCCAGCAGAGCCTAAAATCTCTCAAGGGGCACAGAAATCAAGGCCTACATCAAACCCGGGCCTTTTCCATTTTGGGTTGTTTTTTTTTCCTCAGACAGCAGCAGGCTCCTTCTCTTCTCTGAATGGAAGCAATGGGGACCCCTAAGACGGGGAAGCTGGAGGAAAGGGACAACCTCACACCCCTCATTCCCTTCCAAACCCCCAGAAGCCTGGCTTTCTGGAAGGAGCTTGTCTCATTCTTCCAAGGTTCCCTTTGTGTCACCATCACCATAGGAAGAAACAAAGGAAACCAGATGATTTGCAAGCTACCAGCCTCATTAAAGGTGCTGCTGTGGGAAACACAGCTACCTTCAGGGTCCCATGAGGTGAGCATCTGAGTCATGTCAGCGAGCACCAAAAGCATAGACAACTTCCTATCCAGTTCTCACATCCAAACCAGGCCCGTTTGGCTACCTTGTTGAGGGGCTCTCTCAGTGAAGTTCTGCCCTTAAATCTTTCCCTCTCCCTTTCCTGGTCTACTCCCAACCAATATTATAGATGTTGCTGACACCTCTCAGCCCCTCCCTAACTCCTGCCAGGGAATGAAAGCCCAAATAAGCATGGAACCAGAAGCCTGGGAGGGAGGCCCTGTATCTCTCCTGGCAAGTGTGACCCCAAATTTCTGTCTCAGTACTAGCCAGTGGGGTGTAGTGTAATCAACAGATGTCAGGCCCAAACACCCCCCGACATCCTCCACACCCCCAGGTAACCTGCACATTGGCAGGCTTCCTGAGGGTGCCCAGAACAATAGCTCAGATTGGCCCTACTCTGACACTTATGGTCAGTTAGTCAGTCAGTCAATCATATTTATTGAGCACTTACTGTGTGCAAAGCACTGTACTAAGCACTTGGAAGAGTACACTCTAACAACACACAGGCAAATTCCCTGCCCACAATGTGCTTACAGTCTACAGGGAGAGACAGACATTAATATAAATAAAAATAAATATAAGTCCTTACAGACAGAAGGGCAAGGCGATGCATGTGATGTCACATGAATTATACTGGGCTCTGTGCTTAGAACCATGTCATCATATTTATTGTTTTCCAGAGCTACTCCAATTTTGAACAACTCTACAGTGTTTCCCTTAAGACCGTAAGCTCATTATGGACAGGAAATGTGTCCGCTAGTTCTGTTGTATTGTACCCTCCCAAACGCTTAGTACACTGCTCTCTCTGCACATAATAAGCACTCAATAAGTACCACTGATTGATTTCCACGGAGGTAACCTCTGGATGTCTGTTGTTATACTGAACTATCCCAAGCCCTTAGTACAGTCCTTCGCACACAGTAAGCACTCAATACGATTGAATGAATGAACGAACTTCCCACTTGCTCCGGAGCTTTTGCGTTTCTCAGACTCAATCGTATTTATTGAGTTCTTACTGTGTGCAAAGCACTATACTAAGCGCTTGAGAAGTACAAGCTGGCAACATATAGAGATGGTCCCATCCGCAATCAGTCTTCGCACAATGCCCAGATCACGGAACCTGGTGGCAGGAAGCCAACAGTGCAGTGCAGTCGGGGCTGGAAATCAACGGAAATCAATCAATCGTATTTATTGAGCACCTACTGTGTGAAGAGCACTGTACTAAGTGCTTGGGAGAGTACAATATAACAATGTAACAGGGTTGGCAGATATGTTTCCTGGTCACAAGCTTACAGTCTATAGGAAATTTAAAAAATGGACAAAAAAGTGCCTAGTGCCACTTCAAAATCAGGAAACAAGCCAGCTAAAAGCAACTCACTTTGCCTTGACACTTGCCCGTTGGGACCTTGGGCAAATCAGTTAATCTCTCTGGGCTTCAGTTACCTCATCTGTAAAATGGGGATTCAGTGGCTGTTCACCCTCCTTCAGTCTGTGAGCGCCACAGGGGGCCAAGGACTGTGTCTGATCTCACTATTTTGTATCTATTCTTGCACTTGGTACAGGGTTTGGCACAAAGTAGGCACTAAACAAATACCACAATTATGATTGTAATTGGCCAACGTAGGAACAACCCTGGCCAAAATTCAACCCGGCCTCATCTGAGGAACTCCCACTCGTCTCCTGAGCAATGGCAGTTTTCATTCCCATCAGCAGAATCAATTGATGGGATTTATTGAGTTCTTACTTTGTGCAAGGCACTGTACTGAGTGCCTGGAAGAGTACAATACAAAGGAGTTGGTAACTATGTTCCCTGCCCATGGTGAGCTTATAGTACAGAGGTGCTTACAAAAAGCTTAAGGGAAAGAGAGGATATGAGATGCAGCCTGGCGTAGTGGATAGAGCAGGGGCCCGGGAATCACAAGGTCATAAGGTCTAATCGCGGCTCTGCCGCTTGTCTGCTGTGTGACCTGGGGCAAGTTACTTTACTACTCTGGGCCTCAGTTCCCTCACCTGTAAAATGAGGATTATGACTGTGAGCCCCATGTGGGACAGGGACTGTATAACCTATCTCGTTGTAACCACCAGCACTTAGTACAGTGTCTGGAACGTAGTAAGTGCTTAACAAATACCATAAGTATCATCATGGCCTCATTGACCGATTTTTCCAAGTTTCACATTTCCTTAAAATAAAGAGGGTTTCACAGGATTGGGAAAAATTGGGGAAGGGAGAAAACCCCCTCCTATGACAGGGTTGAGTGGGAACATGGGGAAAAAAAATCTACTGTGCGGTTTCATCGTCCTTGTTGCTGAAGCAATATCAATCACTATGTACTTTTTAAAATAAGTCATCTATTCATGGAGACTTTTTATTAACATAGTTACTTAGATTTGGAAAAAGAAAATTTGAATTATTTAACTTTCAGGGCTGACTTGCAATCACTCGACCATAATCATTTGCTAGCTAGTAAAAATTACCATGGTTGAAATCAATAGCACCCACACTTACAGACTTAATGGGGCACTGCCAAGATAATTCCCTCCTAAGCAATCTGTGAACCTAGAACATTAGCTCATTTAAAGGGAAAGAATTAAAAAACAACAACTTACTTTTAATCACAACCCTTCTTTGAATTATATTCACTTTAAGACCAGGAAACTCTGTGTATCTATTTATGCACCTTGATTTTTGTTGATCAGGTCTATCTGTATCAACAAATATCAATCAGTGGTATTTATTGAGCACTTAATTGTGTGTAGAGTTCTGTATTAAGTTCTTGGGAGAATATAATAAAAAGAAACAGTACTTGCTTTCAAGGAAATGTGAGCTTAGTCAGGGAAGACCTCTTGGAGGAGATGTGATTCGTCTTTGGATGCATCTCAAAGAGCCAATTTAGGTATTGCATTGGAATCAGACTGCACTAGATATCACTCTTTTTTCCTCCCTGGTTTGCATTAGCTGGCCTGACATTAGAGCCTCAACTCCATCCCAGGGTTCCTAATAATAATGACTGCAATCTATTTTATTCTCAGTGTACGGATGAGTGAACTGAGGACCAAAGAGCTTCAGTGACTTGTACAAGATCATGACAGACCAGTAGCAGAGCTGAGACTCAAACGCTGGGCTCCTGACTTCCAGTCTTGTGTTCTTTTTATTGACCACATTCATCTCACTAGCTGGGTCACTAGTCAAGACTCAACAGCAGGATCCAATAGTTCAGGGTACTAACTAAATACTTGGAGTGGGGATTTCAAAAAATGCACTGTGGGCAAGATTAAGACTATGCTTCATCTAGAAACCTGCTGAGATAGCAGATTTCTTTTAAAGGATCAAAGTAGTTTCGCAGTAGGTTTGGTTTTTATTATTTATCACCGTAAACTTGTACAGCATAGGGGTGTTTATAAACTCTCAATTTTATTCTAGCAAACTTCCTCGTATCTGGCCTATTGCAAAATTGAGAGGGATATTATTTTACATGGTGAGACTAAATGTGGAACTGTGTTTGACCCAATTACCAGGTATCTATCTATCCCAGTGCATACTATAGTGCTTGGCACATAAGTACCTAATAAATACCACCATTAATATGCACTAATACTTTTTTGACTCAGTATTTACTGAATTTTCAAAATATGCACAGCTATTTTGAGATATGAGTGAAAAACCAGTGGGACTGCACAATTGGCTAGTGATTCTGCTCCTCAAAGACCATTAAGTCTCCAAAACTATCACACTTCAGAGTATTCAGATTTTCAACTTTTCATGAAAATTATTTCCTGGGTGCTGGCAAATTCTGAGGCTAGAAAGCCTAGATCCACAGAATGTTGCTAACACAAAGTGAGACCTAGCTTGGGTACTCAGACTGGTTAATGCTTGCGTTTAACATTCCTAAATCTGCTGCTGAGAGCCAACAAGCTTAGATTCCCTCAAGTCTCCAGCACACTAGAAAACCTACTGGGTTGTGGGTACCTCTGGCAGGCTGAATACTCCAGGGTAAAAACGATACCTAAGTCTCATCTGAAAACTGTGGTAGACAATCTTTTCTCCAACATTTATAAAGAAATCAAGTTTCCAAGAGGCAAACTCTCAAAAACACATTTGGTTAGGTTCTAAAGACATAGTGTCAATCTTCTGTGAGTGGAATTTATGAGTGGAGTAGAGCTGGACAAGAGTCCACTTTTTGGCTGAAGGGGGGTTTGTGGATTGAGGTTGGGAGACAGTGGGGAGCATGGAATGGTTATTTACCAAACCCCATACCACCAGAATGAGAAGGTACCCGCTGAAACTGAAGGTGGTAGTTTAAATACAAAGGAACCACTTCAATTGGGTGGTAGCAATTCACAGTGTGGGATTCCTTACCACAGGAATATCTGCTGACTGAAAATGTCAGTAGGATGAAGAGGAGTTGGGGTAAATTCATAAAGGTTTATTAGGGATCTGGATAGATGAATGGAGAGCAGCTAGCCCAATACTCCTTCAAATATTTTGCTACCATTGTTTGGAGGTGGAACACTGGATCAGCTGTTATCAGGACTTACATGTTATTCAGGACTGCGTTATCAACTTGAAATCAAGAACTGTGACAAAAAGGCAGCAACAGCCAACATCTTGCAATTAACAGCAAAGGAGGTGGTGATTGTTTCTGTGTTCTGTGTTTTTTCACTATTCACAGATAGGATAGGGAAGCCAGGAAAACTCTGGTATCATTGTATTTATGTTTTGTTAGGTCAGTCATATGTATTTTCTTAATGTATTTGTTAAGCACTGTTCTAACTATTGAGGTAGACACAAGTTAATCAGGCTGGATACAGCCCCTGTCCCACCTGGGGCTCACAGGAAAACATGTATTGAATCCCCATTATACAGTTGAGGAAATTGGGGCATAGAGAAGTTAAGTGGCTTGCACAAGGTCACACAGCAGACAAGTGGTGGAGCTGAGATTAGAACAAAGGTCCTCCAACTTCCAGGCCCGTGCTTTTTCACTAGGCCACACTGCTTCCCATTTTGTGAGGCTGGTCTTATTATATGGCTTGTTTTAAAATTCACCATTTGCCACTACTGATAGACTGTTAGTGTGACCCAGAAAGGATGTGTTAATGAGATAGTTACATTTCAGCCTTGTTGGACATACTTCAATTTATTCCACTTTGGCAATTACACTTACCTGCATACCACCCAAATCAATTTAACCCCAATAAATTAGCCACCTCCCCCACTATTTCCCACATCCCCCAGATACGATTGATGATGATGATGTCCTAGCCTTGGCAGTTAGATAGAGGATCTGGGTTCTAATCCTGGCTTTGCCATTGGCCTATCGTGTGTTGATGGGCAAGTGACTTGACTGTTTCGTATTTCAGTTTCCTTATCTGCAAAATGGGCATTCGATACCTGTTCTCCCTCCTACTTGGTTTGTGTGACCTAGCAGAGGCAGGGATTGTGTCCAACATGATTATCTTGTATCCATTCCACTGTTTAGTAGAGTGCTCCCAGCCCCACAGCACTTATGTACATAGCCATAATTTATTTATTTGTATTAATATTCATTCATTCATTCAATTGTATTTATTGAGCGTTTACTGTGTGCAGAGCACTGTACTAAGCGCTTGGGAAGTACAAGTCGGCAACATATAGAGACGGTCCCTACCCAACAATGGGCTGACAGTCTAGAAAGGGGAGAAGGGGGAGACAGGGAGACAAAACATGTAGACAGATGTCAAAATTGTCAGAACAAATAGAATTAAAGATATATGCACATCATTAACAAAATAAATAGAATAGATCTGTCTCTCACTCTAGACTGTAAGCTCATTGTGGTCAGGGAATGCGTCTGTTATATTGTTCTCTCCAGCGCTTGCAACAGTACTCTGCACAGAGTAAGCACTCAATACATAATAATAATAATAACAATAATAATTTTGGTATTTGTTAAGTGCTTACCATGTGCCAAGCACTGTTCTAAGTGCTGGGGGAGATACAAGGTAATCAGGTTGTCCCACATGGTGCTCACAGTCTTAATCCCCATTTTACAGATGAGGTAACCCAGAGAAGTTAAGTGACTTGCCCAAAATCACACAGCTGATAAGTGGTGGAGCCGGGATTAGAACCCATGACCTCTGATTCCCAAGCCCGTGTTCTTTCCACTGAGCCAAGCTGCTTCTCTGACTGAATATTCAGAATATTCAGAGTAAATATGACTGAATGATTGATCGCTGGCACCTAGTAAGCACTTACCAAACACCACAATTTATTATTATTATTTACATTCCCAGTCTGACAAACTAGAGAGCTACCCTGATTCATTCTGCACACATCTACCTTGCTGTCGTAGCCCTACACAATGGACAACCTGCACAGTTATCGTCAGTAATAGTAGTATGCATTGTGAGCTCATTGAGGGTCCACAAGCTCTGCTTTATTGTACTCTCCCAAGCACTTAGTATAGTGCTCTGGACACAGTAAGCACTCAAAAAATGTAATTGATTGATATTGAGCACTCATATGGTCCCAAGCCCTATATTATGCTTACTACAGTGCCTGGCACATTTTAAGTGCTTAACAAATGCAACTATTATTATTATTATTAGGCTCTTAGAAAGCACAAAACAAACCAGCGAAACAGTCCTGGCTCACAAGGAACTTATATTCCAGTGAGGAAAACAGACATGAACTTACTTATAGAGTAATCCAAATAAATAATTAAATATACAATTCAGAAATGGGCAAATATCAGGAGAATAGTAGCCTGTCAGATTTGAGAGGGAGGGAGCTCCGTGCCTAGGGCAAGATGTAAATGAGGAGAAAGAAATGGTTGAGGTGGAGGGAAAGGAAATTTGAGCGTCTATAAGTGTAGAGAGCACTGTTCTAGGCAAGATTGCCTAGTGTCCAAAGTAGGAGACACAGTGTCCATTTTAGATGAGCTTACAGTACATGAATAGGGATTGGCCAGGGGCAGGCAGATTCACTTTCCAAGCTTAAATGGAAAAACTGCCCTCCTTGTCCCCTTCCAACCATGTGCCATGTGGACATAAAAATGAGGGTTAGTTTTTTGTTTGTTTTTTTTTAGTCATTTGAAAAAACATTTGATTGGAGTTTCTGAAGGAAGGGGTACCGTGGACTAATTCCATAAGCCCGTTGTTGGGTAGGGATTGTCTCTATTTGTTGCCTAATTGTACTTTCCAAGCACTTGGTACAGTGTTCTGCACACGGTAAGTGCTCAATAAATATGATTGAATAAATGAATGAATATCCGTGAATCAGTCAGTGGAATTTATTGAGCTGGGCAGCAGAGGCATGGGAGAGAGTTGAGGGCAGAGACTCAGGTTTACTGCACAGAAGAAGACAACTGTAAACCACTTTCGGATTTTTACCAAGAAAACTCTTAGGATACACTACCAGAACGATTGCAGATTGAGGTGGGGTACTCTGGGAGAGATGTAGATGAGTCAGAAATGACTCGACAGCATAAGACAAGACAACAAACTGTCCTCTAAACTCAATACTCAATGTAAGCTCAATGTCGACAGGGAACATGTCTGTTATATTGTACTCTCCCTAGTACTTACTACAGTGCTCTGCACATAAGTGCTCAGTAAATACGATTGACTGATTTACCGTGTGCAGAACACTTAGGCGAGTATTCATTCATTCATATTTATTGAGCGCTTACTGTGTGCACAGCACTGTACTAAGCACTTGGGAAGTACAAGTTTGCAATATATAGAGATGGTCCCTACCCAACAGCGGGCTCACAACAGAGTTCTGGGAGACACTATTCCTGTCTTCAAGGGGTTTAAATTTGATGGGGGATATACAAATTAAACTACATTACCAATATGAATATTTTACTTCTCTATTTACTGTCCCTTGATATCATCTCTCTCACTGCTAACCCTTGGACCCATCCTCCCTCTGGCCTCGAACTCCCTCGCAGTTCATACAAGAATAATAATAATAATAATGATGGCATTTATTAAGCATTTACTATGTGCAAAGCACTGTTCTAAGCACTGGGGGGGTTACAAGGTGATCAGGTTATCCCACATGGGGCTCACAGTCTTTATCCCCCTTTTACAGATGAGGTAACTGAGGCACAGAGAAGTTCAGTGACATGCCGAAGGTCACACAGCAGACATGTGGCGGAGCTGGGATTTGAACCCATGACCTCTGACTCCAAAGCCTGTGCTCTTTCCACTGAGCCACGCTGCTTCTGTGCGACAGACCATCACTCTCTCCAACTTCAAAGCCCAAATAATAATCCTGGTATTTTCAAATAAAATCATATCTTCTCCAAAAAGCCTTCCCCAACTAAACTCTTTTTCTCCCCACACTATTCACCCTTCCTTCCTTTGGCATAACTTATGCGCTTGGATCTGTACCTCTTAACCACTTTGATACCCCACTCCTGACCTCACAGCATTCATGTACATATCCTTATACTCTGCCATTTCCCATATCGATCATTCAATTTAATGTCTGAATCCCCCTCTAGACTGTAGGTTCCTTATGGGCAGGGATCAAGTCTCCCAAGTGTTTTGTATTTTATTCTAAGTGCTTAGTACAGTGCTCTAAATAGAATAATGCTCAATAAATACCACTGATTGATTGATGACAGAGGAAGCATAGTGACTTGAGGATTGAGAGGACATCAAGAGGGACAGGTGACACCGACAGCAAAGGGCAGCAGAGAGTGGGTAGAAGGAGGCTGAGCATTAAGATCTCTGACAATTTTTGCTGTTTTGCTGGGGCAAATCAAAGTAGTGAACAGCAACTCTGAGGAAAAATCCTTATGACAATGAGTTTGATAGTATGCTTGATCCCATCAGGAAATTAGAGGATGGATATTTAACCTGACAAAAATGCTGCACCCACAGGAAAAGAAATGCTGGCCAGAAAGGGGTTAGAAAGATAACAACAAGGGACAAAGCAGTTTGATGTCAAATACCATTAGCATTGTAAATGATCCCAGGTCAGGTCTCTTGAGTAGAATGGGGAAGAGCTATTCCTGCAACTATAAAAGTCCACACTTCCTTCCTCTCTCCTGTTGTCCTGGAGAAGAAAATACTTACCCCGGAAACAAAGGAGCACTTAAAACAGTGAATTAGGCCCCGTCCTGGAAATCAGTGACTCGGATCCATTCCTGGCTCTATCACTGAATCTTAGATGATGGTGACCCAGCTCCCAGATTTTTCTACTCTTTAATTTTCTATCTTAAATTTGGGATCACATGGCTCTCAGGGATGGGGTCAATGCATGCCGTAATATTGATTAATTCTGCACTTACTGAATGTTTTAGAAGATGGCACTACAGAAATTCAGGAGAGTAAGTCAGAGCCCTCTAAACCTTTTTCTTACAATTAATTATTCATCACCACAGAAGCTTTTAGCAAGAGCAGAAACCAATGATTTCCTTTACCATGTCACTCAATCCCACACTTATGTAATATCTAACTTAATAACCCAAATGCCAGGATAACAAATAGTTAAAAAGAACAAGTTCCTGAAAAAGCCATAAGAGCCTGAAGGGTCATCAAATTTCCACCCGTGTATTATTTCCCAATTCTTAGTACAGTGCTCTGCACACAGTAAGTGCCTAATACTAATTACTACTATTAATCAATCAATCGTATTTACTGAGCGCTTACTGTGTGCAGAGCACTGTACTAAGCACTTGGGAAGTACAAGTTGGCAACATATAGAGACAGTCCCTACCCAACAGTGGGCTCACAGTCTAGAAGGGGGAGACAGAGAACAAAACCAAACATATTAACAAAATAAAATAAATAGAATAGATATGTAAAAGAAAAATAAACAAACAAATAAATAAATAAATAAATAAATAAATAAATAAATAAATAGAGTAATAAATATGTACAAACATATATACATATATACAGGTGCTGTGGGGAAGGGAAGGAGGTACGACGGGGGGGATGGAAAGGGGGACGGGGGGGGGGAGAGGAGGGAAGGGGCTCAGTCTGGGAAGGCCTCCTGGAGGAGCTGAGTTCTCAGTAGGGCCTTAAAGTAGTACTACTACTACTTCAGCCTAAAGCCTTCTTTGAGCTGAATCAGATCCCGCTAAATAATTAATTGATAAGTGGCCCACTGCATACCCCACTCTATGAAAAAATGCCCACAACACTGGTGAAGTCCAGTGGTGATAGCAATCTGTTCAACGCAAAATGGACAAGGGTCAAACATGCTCTCCGAGAAACCTAGTCCACAAAATAGCTGATCTGATGGAACTAAATTAGGAACAGTGCTTCATTCAAGATTGATAAGAGTCTCTCTGGAGTCAAATAAGTGCCTAAAGGAGATAAATAAAGCCTTCCATGCCAATGGCTCGGCTGCAAGGGGGCGAAAAAATTCAGACCCTGGGAAAAAAAAAAGGGGGAAGTGAGCTTGAAAAGCTCACGTAAATGGGCCGTGAACAGAAGATGAATACAACAGACAATGTGGGCGAGAAGCACGAGGGTGAGAGTTGGAAAGGGGAGGGTTGTTATCAAAGCTGAAAAACTTAAAGTGGAACACAGCCCAAAGGTGCCCAAGTCAGGCAGTGCATTGATTTAACAAGAAATTTAAAATATAATAATAATAATGGTATTTCTTGAGCACTATGTGCCACACACAACAAGCTTATACAATACCTTGTCTATTTTATTACAGTGTTCAATTATTATGTTTATTTTCTCAGGGCTCAGGGAACCACTGAGTTTTATGTTCTGTTTTCGTGAGGTCAGTGTGGCTTTCCATTGTGCCTAACACTATCTAGTTTTTTTAGGTTTAATCTTAGTTCAGAGGATCTGGTTTCTAGTCCCACTCCCCCACTTTTCTGCTGTGTGACTTTGTGCAAGTTACTTTACTTCTCTGGGCCTCAGTTTCTTCATCTGTAAAATGAGGATTCGAGATCTCTTTTCCTTCCTCCTAAAACTGTGAGCTTCATGTGGGTTAGGGATTGTGTCTGATCTGATCACCTTGTATCTTTCCCAGAGCTTAATGTGGTGCTTTATGTTTTATGGTATTTGTTGAGTGCTTACTATGTGCCAGGCACCGTACCAAGCACTGGGGTAGACACAAACTAATTAGGTTGGACACAGCCCTTGTCCCACATTGGGCTCACAAACTTCATCCCCATTGTACAGAAGTGGTAACACAGGTACAGAGAAGTTAAGTGAATTACCCAAAGTCACAGACCAGACATGTGATGGAGCTGGGATTAGAACTCATGTCCTTTGGTCTCCAAGGCCCATGCTCTATCAGGCCATGCTGCTTCTCTCAGCTACAGAGTAATTGCTTAACAAAGACCAATGCCATTATTATTACTCAGAGCTTGGGCACGTGTAGAAATTGCAGAAATCTCATCATTACATGCAACAGGGAAGCAGGGTCATTCTTGGTTAGGCTAGATTTATTTTTGAGATGTCCGATGTAATGTAACACGATGCTTTGCTTACTGCATAACTCTTTAAAAGCCAATCTTGTCTTATGCTGTTGAGTCGTTTCTGACCCACAGAAACACCACAGACGCATCTCTCCCAGAACGACCCGCTCTCCATCTGCAATCATTCTGGTAGTGTATCCATAGAGTTTTCTTGGTAAAAATATGGAAGTGATTTACCATTGCCTCCTTCCGCGTGGTAAACTTGAGCCTCCGACCTCGACTATCTCCTGTGCCACTGTTGCCCAGCATGGGTGAGTTTTGACTTGTAGAAGATTGTCTTCCACTCACTAGCCACTGGCTAAGCTAGGAATGGAATGGGTAGGCCTCTGCTTGACTTTCCCTCCCGTAGTTGAGACTGGTAGAGTACTGGAAACTCTCCAGGTGCAACCCTGAGAGGGGCTTAAAATCCAATGCCTGCTGCTAAAATACATGTGTGTGCATACGCACCCACATGTAGCATCCTTTGGTATCTTCTGGGATAAAATACTACCCAGTTAAAGGAGATTAACAGCTTGAAAGCAGTTGGTATCTCCTCAAAGTAAATCCAACACCCTAGAACAGTTCAGTGCATATGAACTACAGCCCCCTGCCCTGTGTAATAATAACAATAACTGTGGTATTTGTTAATTGCTTACTATGTGCCAAGCACTGTTCTAAGCACTGGGATAGATACAAGGTAATCAGGTAGGACACAGTCCCTTTCCCACATAGGGCTCACAGTCTTGATCCTCATTTTACAGATGAGTTATTTGAAGCCCATAGAAGTTAAGTGACTTGCACCAGATCACACAGGAGACATGTGGCAGAACTGGGATTAGAACCCATGTCCTCTAACTCCCAGGCCCATGTTCTTCCCACTAGGCCAGGCTGCCAGCTCTCAGTAGTATGCAGGTATTTTTTTTTGATAGCTAGCCAACATATTGATGGCTGCTTTTTTGGCCCCTATATTCAATAAATGTTTTATGTGGTAGCAAGAGAACGTCTCCGACAGAATTGAGAAGGAACCTAAATCTCCAGGAAATTAAGAAACCTGCTCAACCTTCACCCTAAACCTTTAGTTCAGGCTTGGGTCTGGAAAATCACTTAACAAATTTAACTGAGCTTTGAAGGTTGCTCCTCCAGACCGCCATGTTCCAATGTTCAAAGTGGGATGTGGATGGTTTGCGGGTGGGGGGGTGAACCCAGGATGGGGGAAGAAAGGGCACAGGTCAGAGGAATGCACTGAAGGTCAGTGCACTTTTACCCCACCATGGTTGCCAAAGCCTCTGAGCCTGTTAGCAGCTTTATCTCCTCACCTGGATGCTTTTGGTCATTAATAATGAACAAGATGGCATATATTAAATGTTGACTACGTGCTAAGTACTGGGGTTAGTACAGGGTTATCATATAATAATAACCAAAACAATAACAATGAAAATAATGACGATAATAATAATTGTGCTATTTGTTACGTGCTTACTATGTGCCCGACAATGTACTAAAACCTGGAGT
Organism: Tachyglossus aculeatus; assembly: GCF_015852505.1. NCBI lineage: Eukaryota > Metazoa > Chordata > Mammalia > Monotremata > Tachyglossidae > Tachyglossus > Tachyglossus aculeatus. Next base: position 52,127,867 of record NC_052068.1, on the reverse strand, counting down.
TAAAACGAGATAATCGGGTTGGATGCAATCCCTGTACCACACAGGGCTCACAGTCTTAATCCCCATTTTACAGATGAGGTTACTGTGGCACAGGGAAGATAATCTGAGAATCAAGACATCTGGGATTTTGCCCTAGATCAGCTTCTGGCTTGAGCCCATGTGGGACAGGGACTAGGTCCTATGTGATTCACTTGTACCTACCCATGGGCTTAGAACAGTGCTTGACACACAGTAAGCACTTAACAAATACCATCATTATCTTGGGTAAGTCATTTTCCTCATCACTGGTAAAGTGGGAATACCAGGCCTGCTTGACCTACTTCTTAGGTCAGAGATTGATCTACTTAGAACAGAAGCAGTCTCATCTGATTACCACCTCTTCTCCAGAGCTCACCACAGTGCCTTATGCATAATAGGTGCTCATTAGAGTCACTCTGAAAAAGGCACCATTCAGTCTTCACCATATGAACTAATGGACTATTAAATCAAAACAACAGTTAGCCATTATTCAGAATAGTACTCAGAAATGCTATGATAAATGACTTTCTTTCGTTACCACACCTTAGTTCTGTTTCAACTTATTCTAGTTGTTCGAACCAAACTATATCATCTTATATCCCCCGGCAGCCTCTAACAGCTCTCTGCAATGTTCATTTCCAATAGTGTAAGTGACTAGGTGTTCACCACTTCAATACAAAATAATTCCCAAAAGGCTCAGAGTTAAAAGAATGATTATTAAATCAGAGGAAGTAAACAATTGCCAAGACTTTTAATGGCCCAATGGTTCCCGGAATCACTGGTGTCATAATCAAACAGAAGCACAAGGAAACATTTCCTGAAACTGATCTCAGACAGTAAAGGGTGAGCAAAAGGTCTACAGTACTGAACACACACCCTTGGTGAATTTTAATGATGATGATGATGATGGTATTTGTTAAGCTCTTACTATGTGCCCAGCACTGTTCTAAACACTGGGGTAGATACAAGGTAATCAGGTTGTCCCACATGAGGCTCCCAGTCTTAATCCCCATTTTACAGATGAGGTAACTGAGTCAAGGAGAAGTTAAGTGACTTGCCCCATGTCACAGCTGACAAGCGGCGGAGCGGGGATTAGAACCCACGACCTCTGACTCCCAAGCCCGTGCTCTTTCCACTAAGCCACGCTGCTTCTCATACTTTACCATTTTATGAAATGGCAAACATTATTCCCGAATACCCTAACTGCTGTCCATATAGAAAAAAGCATGGGCAAAATAACTCTTGGGAATTAATTCAATCAATGGCATTTATTGAGCACTTACTGGGCTTACAGCACTATACTGGGAGTTTGGGAGAGTTCAATTAATCAATCAATCAATGGTATTTATTGAGCACTTACTGGGTTTACAGCAGGTTACTGAGACTTGGGCAGATTATAATCGGTGATACTTATTGAGTCTTTGGGTGCAGAGCTCTAGGAAAGAATACAAAGGTCGGAAGAGAACACAATCTGAAAATAAAAGATGGAGAACGGATCTGAAGACAGATACCTAGGGAGAGGACAGACACAGCAGAGATAGCACAAAAGTGCTGTGATGGTAGTTGGAAAGAAGAAAAAATTAAGTGAGGAAAACCTGAAAGTAGGCTCCCTTTGCAGAGCCTAAATATACTGTTGCAGGAGGCTTAGCGGAAAGAGCCTGGGCTTGGGAGTCGGAGGTCGTGGGTTCTAATCCCTGTTCCACCGCTTGTCAGCTGTGTGACTTTGGGCAAGTCATTTAACTTCTCTGTGCCTCAGTTACCTCATCTGTAAAATGGGGATAAAGACTATGAGCCCCACGTGGGACAACCTGATTACCTTGTATCTACCCCAGCGCCTAGATCAGTGCTCGGGACATAGTAAGCACTTAAATATCATTATTATTATTAAGTCCTTGAGAAAATACAATAGAATCTGAGGACATGATCCATGACCTCAAGGAGTTTACCATCTACGAGGGGTGGCAGACATTAAAATGAATACAGATAGGAGGAAGTAATAAAACAGAAGAGTATGTTCATAAGTATTATGGGGGTTGGGGAGGTTGTATCCTTAGGATACAGCAGAAGTGCTGAAATGGCAGTAGAGAAAATATAAAGTGGGAAGATAAATTAATCAAGGACACACACCTGGAGGAGGCAGAATTTCAGAAGGGTTTGGAAGATAGAGCAATGGTCAATCAGATGTGATGAGGGAAGGTGTTCCAGGCAAGGATGTGAGCTACTGGTAGGCAACAGGTGCAATTAAGAGAAATAATCCCTGTCCACAGCAGGTTTCCAGTCTAGATGCCAGGTGTCTTAATCACACACCCTCATCTGAGATATTACCTCTCCAATTAGCCTTATTTTAGCTCTGGGGATGGGTTTCTTGATGGGGCATATTGCTTAACCCATCTAGTTCTCTGCACTTCTGATAATTAAGTCATGATATGGCTTCACCAATAATCCTGTGACTTCACTCTCTCTCAGCTGACTCCCCCTTACCCATCGTCCCTCTTCTGCTACAATTCAGCTTACAATATTTGTTCCTCACAAGCACACCTTCTGACTATAATAATTATGATGAATTATGGTATTTGTTCAACAATTACTATGTGTAAAACATTGTTCTAAGCATTGGGGCAGATACTAGTTAATCAGGTCAGACACTGTTTCTGTCTCACATGGGGATCACAGTCTAAGAAGGTGGGAGAACAGGCTCTGAATTTCCATTTTACAGTTGGGAAACAGGCATAGAGAAATGAAGTGACTTTCCAAGGTCACACAACAGGTAGGTGATAGAGTTGGGATTAGAATCCAGGTCCTCTGAGTCCCAGCTCTATATTCTACTAGGCCACACTGCTAACTTGTTCTTCCCTATCTTTGCCCTTGTGTGGAATAACCTCTTCGAGCAGCTTCAGCAAATAGCATGCTCCCAACCCTCTCTTTCAAAACCATCCAAAGTGTTGTCCTTCAAGAAGTATTCCCTAAAAAAATCCACCACCTTCCCGATCATGCCATTTTATTGGTAAGTTTAGCACTCATGCCATTTTATTAGTAAGTTTAGCACTCCTGTGTACATCTGTGTATTTGCTCTCTAATTACTCACATAAGTGTGTCATCTGTAACGATTTCTTACACTGCTCTCCAAGGTGGATTTGTCTGTGGGTCTCTAGTGGGTAGAAGCTACATCTCTAATATACGCTGCATATTCCACAAATGCCAACTACAGTGCTCTGCTCAGGGATCCATAATAAAAGCAAAGTACTGTGGCCCAGTAGAGAGAGCATGGGCCTGGACATCAGAGGACCTAGTTTCTAATCCCAGCCCCACCACTTGTCTGCTGTGTGACTTAGGTCAAGTCACTTGATTTTTCTGTGCCTCAGTTACTTCATATGTTAAAAAAAACAGGGGGTGGGGGTGGATATTAAATCCTGTTCCCTTTAACTTAGTCTATGAGCATCATGTATTCCCAGAACTGTGTCCAATCTGATTATTTTGTACCTACCCCGGGGCTTACTACAGTGCCTGGTATAAAGTAAGCATTTAACATGTACCATTTCAAAAAAGTGGTTGCCATAGAGTATGGGCCTGTGAGTCAGAAGGTCTTGGGGCCTAATCCTGGCTCTGCCACTTACTGTTGTGTGACCTTGGGCAAGTCACTTCATTTCTTTGTGCCTCTGTTACCTCATCTGTAAAATGGGGATAAAATCTGTGTGCCCCATGTAGGACAGAGACTGTGTCCAACCTGATTAGCTTGTATATACTCCAATGCTTAGTGGAGTATGGGCCTGGCACATAACAAGCCCTTAAAAATACCACAATTATTATTATCGTTATTATTATTATTACTGTTATTATTATTATTATGTGTCCTGACTACCTTTGTGAACTGGGAACTCATGGCAGAGTTCAAAATAATCCTTCCCTCATAGGCTTGGCAGTTATAGAATTTAAAGGCCAGAGAATTTTCACTGCCAAAAAAGTTGCTTGCCAAAAACTGGGAGCGTGGATTACTGCATTTGAATGGTATCTGTTGAACGAATTATGGTATTAGCCCAAATCTCAGTTGGTCAGCAGCCCAGGGCCCTGACACATAGAAAATCTGAGGGCCCAAAAGTCCATTAAGCCCCTCCTATAGGCTGACTCAGAACCCTGCAGTGAAAAACTGAGGAGAGTACAGACAGATGGGCACAGTATTGGCAATGGAATCCCATTTAGCAGTTCTATCCCAGCAAAGGGCCAAAGTAGTGTTCTACTTTTCCAAATTCTGCTTCTTTCCTTCAAATAAAAGAGAATCCTTTGTGGGACATAAACAGAATTCCAACCTTTGAAGAGAGAAACAATGTGAGAAAGCAGAGGGCCAAGTCATGAACTCTTATCTACCCTGACTCTGAGGGCACTGCATCTGATAGCTTATGGGACAGTGGCATTTTAAAATAATTTTCCATACATACAACCCTGCCTTCAGATTTGGTTAGAATTCAAACCAGAGCTCAGTAATCAGACATCAAACACGGTGGGAAGAAATGACTCTGGGCATGACAGTGCATTGTTTTTCAGCATCCCCTGGCTACTTGAGCGTGTGTCAGTAGGATTAAGTGGTGAACTGTTGGGAGGCAACAGTAGCCCATAGACCAGCCTGGCATGCGGCAATTAAGCTACAAAGACATTAGGCCAAGACACAGATCATTATTATTACTGTTATTATTAGTAATAATGACAATAATAACATAGTGGCATTTGTTAAGCACTTACTATGTACCAGGCACGTACTAAGCACTGGAGTGGATACAAGCAAATCGAGTTGGACACAGTCCCTGTCCCTCGTGGGTCTCACAGTTTCAATTCCCATTTTACAGATGAGGTTTCCGAGGCACAGAAAAGTTAAGGGATTTGCCTAAGGTCATACAGCAGACAAATGGCAGAATCAGGATTAGAATCCAGGTCCTCTGACTCCCACATCCATGTTCTTTCCACTCCAGCTGGAGGGGTGGAAGGGATAATCAATCAATCAATCAATCAATCGTATTTATTGAGCGCTTACTGTGTGCAGAGCACTGTACTAAGCGCTTGGGAAGTACAAGTTGGCAACATATAGAGACAGTCCCTACCCAACAGTGGGCTCACAGTCTAGAAGGGGGAGACAGAGAACAAAACCAAACATATTAACAAAATAAAATAGAATAGATATGTACAAGTAAAATGAATAGAGTAATAAATATGCACAAACATATATACATATATACAGGTGCTGTGGGGAAGGGAAGGAGGTAAGACGGGGGGATGGAGTGGGGGACGAGGGGGAGAGGAAGGAAGGGGCTCAGTCTGGAAAGGCCTCCTGGAGGAGGTGAGCTCTCATTAGGGCCTTGAAGGGAGGAAGAGAGCTAGCTTGGCGGATGGGCAGAGGGAGGGCATTCCAGGCCAGGGGGATGATGTACGCCGGGGGTCGACGGTGGGATAGGCAAGAATGAGGCACGGTGAGGAGATTAGTGGCAGAGGAGCGGAGGGTGGGGGCTGGGCTGTACAAGGAGAGAAGGGAGGTGAGGGAGGAGGGGGCAAGGTGATGGACAGCCTTAAAGCCGAGGGTGAGGAGTTTCTGCCTCATGCTCAGATTGATTGGTAGTCACTGGAGATTTTTGAGGAGGGGAGTAACGTGCCCAGAGCGTTTCTGGACAAAGACAATCCGGGCAGCAGCATGAAGTATGGATTGAAGTGGGGAGAGACACGAGGATGGGAGATCAGAGAGAAGGCTGATGCAGTAGTCCAGACGGGATAGGATGAGAGCTTGAACGAGCAGGGTAGCGGTTTGGATGGAGAGGAAAGGGCGGATCTTGGCAATGTTGCGGAGCTGAGACCGGCAGGTTTTGATGACGGCTTGGATGTGAGGGGTGAATGAGAGAGCGGAGTCAAGGATGACACCAAGGTTGCGGGCTTGTGAGACGGGAAGGATGGTAGTGCCATCAACAGTGATGGGAAAGTCAGGGAGAGGGCAGGGTTTGGGAGGGAAGACTCGGAGTTCAGTCTTGGACATGTTGAGTTTTAGGTGGCGGGCAGACATCCAGACGGAGATGTCCTGAAGGCAGGAGGAGATGCAAGCCTGGAAGGACGGGGAGAGAGCAGGGGCAGAGATGTAGATTTGGGTGTCATCAGCATAGAGATGATAGTTGAAGCCGTGGGAGCGAATGAGGTCACCAAGGAAGTGAGTGTAGATCGAGAACAGAAGGGGACCAAGAATTGAACCTTGAGGAACTCCCACAGTAAGGGGATGGGATGGGAAGGAGGAGCCTGCAAAAGAGACTGAGAATGAATGACCGGAGAAATGCATCATGGTATCAAAGAATAATTTTTGGGGCATGTAGTGTAGAAGAGACAGAGAATGGTGGATAGGTCTTCCCTGTTCCCTGCCACACCCTTCTGTATGGGTAGGATTTCACCAGAAATACCACTATCTTCGAATACCAAGACATCTTTGTTAGATTGTTAGTGTCCAGTAAGGTTGGTTCTGGGGATTGAAAGATTATCATCCAGGGCAGACTGAGGTATTTCTTGAATAGAGACTCCAAAATCTTCCTAGGTGGTTTCTTGCTGTACTTTACCATCCTGATTCTCAAGAAGTTTTGTAGACTGAGTTCCTTTATACTGTAAACTGCTCCTCTAAACTATAAGATCCTTATAGGCAGGGATCATGTCTAACAACTCTATTTGGATTGTACTCTTCCTACTGCTTATTATAGTGCTCTGCACAAAGTAAATGTTCAATAAATACCACTGACCTACTGATTGAAGTACCTTGCATTAAAGAAATCTCATGGTATAATACCTACTTCTTGACTAAAAGTACACCTGTACAATAGTTTCTTATGAGACCTTATTACATCCTACCCAGACACAGTCACATTGCTGGAAAAATGGTCCCTAATTCTGTATTAGTGTTCTATCCAACATGCATTATAAGAAAACTGATCATATCTTGTTTCATCTCTATGTCACCTTGTGCTCAAGCAATGCCTGCACTCTTCCTTAAGAAAAATGGTGCTCTTCTAAAAAAAAGTGGTATTTGTTAAGCATTTTCTATTTGCCAAATAATAATGATGGCATTTGTTAAGCAGTTACTATGTGCCAAGCACTGTTCTAAGTACTGGGGGGCAGCAGGTAATCAGGTTGCCCCACATGGGGCTCACAGTCTCAATCCCCACTTTACATATGAGGTAACTGAGGCACAGAGAAGTTAAGTGACTTGCCCAAAGTCACACAGCTGACAAGTGGTGAAACTGGGATTAGAACCTATGACCTCTGACTCCAAGCCCATGCTCTTTCCACTGAGCCAAGCTGCTTCTTATAGCCACACTGCTTCTCATACCAAAGTACTAAGCACTGGGGTAGACATAAGCTAATCAGGTTGGACTCAGTCCATGTTCCATTTGGGGCTCAAAGTATTAACCCCCATTTTGCAGTTGAGGTAACTGAGGCGCAGAGAAGCTAAGTGACTCGCCTAAGGCCACAGAGTAGACCAATGGTGGAGTCAGGATTAGAACCCAGGTTGTTTGACTCCACATCCATGTTCTTTCTTCTACACCACTGATGCTTCTCTTTTTTTATGCTTAAACCTTGGTTACCTCTAGATTAGCTACTGGTAGCAGAAAATAACTCGGTAAAATGTAAGTCATTCAGAAATCAGAATTAAATTTATCCAAGTAATTACCATCGATACCCCCAATGGCTATACTTGCAAATAGAAGACCAAATCCAGAATTTCCTTAACTACGCACAAGCATTCTTTTCCCTTGTCAGAACTGGTCAGAGCAAGTGTACCCACGAGTTTCAGGGTCAGTCCGGTCAGGCATGGATTTTGGCCATGAGACTGTATGCTTGTGCATTAATATGACCAAATTATGGGGATCTTAAATTGGGAGGGAGGAATGGGGTTTGTCGGTTTGGGGAAAGCAAGAAAGAGTCAGAGGCAGAACCTGAAAAATACCAAAGTAAAAGAAGAGAGACACACAGGGAGACAGCAACCTTGAGAGACAGCAAGTAAGACAACAAAAGAAAGGGGAAGAAAGTGAAAAAGAGAAGAGCTAGGCAGAAAGACAAAACAAAAACAATCAAAAACTCCTCACCATTGGCTTTGAAGCAGTTAATCACCTTGCCCCCTCCTACCTCACCTTGTTACTCTCCTACAACAACCCAGATGGCACACTTCATTCCTCTAATGCTAACCTTCTCACTGTACCTCTGTCTCATCTATCTCACTGCTGATCTCTCACCCACATCTTACCTCTGGCCTGGAATGTTGTCCCCCACTTCAAAACCTTATTGAAGGCACACCTCCTCCAAGAAGGCTTCCTCTGACTAAACCCTCCTCTCCCACTCCCTTTGGTGCCGCTTTCACTTGCTCCTTCATTCATCCTCCCTCCCATCCCCACAGCAAATATGAATATATCTGTATATATCTGCAATTTATTAATAATAACAATGATGGCATTTAAGCGATTACTATGTGCCAAGAACTGCTCTAAGTGCTATTTAATCTACTCATTTATATTAATGTCTGTCTCCCTCTTTAGACTGTGAGCTCATTTCGGCAGGAATGTGTCTGCTGTTATACTGTACTCTCCCCAAGCTCTCAGTACCGTGCTTTGCTCAGAGTAAGCGCTCAGTAAATAAAATGGAATGAATGAATGAATGAAAGACAGCATGAGCACATGAGGGTTGGTAAAAGCTAGGTGCTCACTGAAGGTCAAAAGGAGAAACACACCATAATTCTGTTGGAGGAAATGACAGCAGCATGAAGTGTTGGGAAAACCGCATCAGTCGGTCAATCGTATTTACTGAGCACTTACTGTGTGCAGACCACTGTACTAGGCACTTGGGAGAGTACAATATAACAGACCCAATGAGCAGCTGCAATCACTCCTAGTCTGTTGATCTGTCTCCACAGCTGCTCACTTTACTCCAGGCTGCTGCTGCAAGGAAAAGGCTCCTTGCCACCACAACTGGTGCTGTTGCCTCAGCTGAAAGCAAGAATTTTGGAGTCAGAAGGCCACAGCGTTTCATGATTACCGAAGGTGGCATCTCACCTGACCACTGCTGTCACTCCAGATAAATACTCCACTAGAAAACCTCTTTCCCAACATCCACTATGACTTAGGCACCCCCAGTTTATATGACAGAGTTAATAATTTAACATAGAGGGGTAAGTGTAAATACTTTTTTTCTTTAAATATTATAAAAAGGGTAAGGTATCCGCCAATAAGATAAATGCTGCCTATGGATTTCAAGATGACACCAAGCTGACTTGTGGAATGACAGAATAACAGCTGGGGAGTCCTCTACCAGACCCCTTGGATCAGGGCAACCTGGGATTTTCCTGTATCTCCTTCAGGCTGGGGCATCTTTCTAAGCGCCAACTGACCTAATTCCAAGACATGGGCCCCTCCCACTATCCTTTGGCCAATTCAGATTGCACTGCTAGAACATGTAGGTGTAAAGGACCTAGTGGATAGAGCACAGGCCTTGTTGTCAGAAGGTCATGAGTAATGATGATGGTATTTGTTAAGCACTTATTATGTGTGAAGCACTGTTCTAAGAGCTGGTGGGGATACAAGATTATCAGGTTGTCCCACATGGGGCTCACAGTCTTAATCCCCATTTTGCAGATGAGGTCACAGGCACAAAGAAGTTAAGTGGCTTGCCCAAGGTCACACAGCTGACAAGTGGCAGAGCCAGGATTCAAGCCCATGACCTCTGACTCCCAAGCCCACACTCTTTCCACTGAGCCTGGCTCTGCCATGTGCTTGCTGTGACCTTGGGCAAGTAACTTCACTTCTCTGTGCCTCAGTTACCTCACCTGTAATATGGGGATTAAGACTTTGAGCCCCACTTGGGACGGTGACAATGTCTGACCCAATTTGCTTGTATCTACCCCAATATTTAGTAGAACAGTGCTTTGCACATAGTAAGCGCTTAATAAATGTCATTATTATTATTCTTATAGTGTCTGGCACATATTAAGTGCTTAACAAATACCATTACTATTATTATTATTATGAAAAAGACCTCTAATCGAAAGGTTTTTAGTGAGGGATGGTAGGAAAGCACTTCAGAGCACTACAGGCAGATTACGGGAATGGGGAGGAAGGGATAGTCAGCAAGAAACAGCATCAGCAGGTGAGGAGAATTTTGAAGCTCTGGACCATAGCAGCAGGTTTTTTCAAGTCATTTGCCCTGACGGTTGCTACTCTTCACTAGTCAATCAGTTAGTCCCGTTGTTGGGTAGGGACCGTCTCTATATGTCGCCAACTTGTACTTCCCAAGTGCTTAGTACAGTGCTCCGCACACAGTAAGCGCTCAATAAATACGATTGAATGAATTAATGAAATCACTCTGCACATATTCACAGTTTTACTAAAATCTCATCTCCTCCAGGAAGTTTCCCTCACTAGGGCCTCATTTCCCCTACTCCCTCTTCCTTCTGCACTGCATTTGCACCCTTTATTCACCCCTCCCTCAGCCCCACAGAACATCAATAATAATAATGATAGTATTTGTTAAGCGCTTACTATGTGCCAGGCACTGTACTCAGCACTGGGGTGGATATAGGTAAATTGGGTTGGACTCAGTCCCTGTCCCACAGAGGGCTCACAGTCTTAATCCCCATTTTACACATGAAGGAACTGAGGCATAGAGAAGTGGGAATGACTTGCCCAAGGCCACACAGCAGACATGACATGGGTGTGGGAGTCAGAGGACCTGGATTCTAACCCTGATTCTGCCATTTGTCTGCTGTATGACCTTAGGCAAATCACTTAACTTCTCTGTGCCTCGGATATCTCATCTGTAAAATGGGGATTCAATCTCATGGTATAATACCTACTTCTTGACTAAAAGTACACCTGTACAATAGTTTCTTATGAGACCTTATTACATCCTACCCAGACACAGTCACGTTGTTGGAAAAATGGTCCCTAATTCTGTATTAGTGTTCTATCCAACATGCATTATAAGAAAACTGTACATATCTTGTTTCATCTCTACAGACCCATGCTGTAGCCACTACACCATACTGCTTGTGGGCAGGCAACATGTCTACCAATTCTGTTGCCTTATACTTTCCCAAGAGTGTGTGCTCATAAATACAATTGATTGATCGTGCTTTATTGAGCACTTATGTGCAGAGCACTGTATTTAGCACTTGGGAGAGTATACTATAATAATAACGGTAGACACAAATTCTGCCCTCAAGGAGCTTTAAAGTCTAATGGGACACCTCAGTTCCAGGAAATAGAGTTCGGGGTGGGTTTGTTGTGAGGAGGAGAGGAAGAGGAATACAGAAGATTCATTTAAACATTCAATTGCATTTATTGAGTGCTTACTGTGTGGAAAGCACTGTACTAGGAGCTTGGTAGAGTATGACCTAACAATAAATGGACACATTCCCTGCCTAGAAGGAGTTTACAGCCTGGAGTTGTTGAAGTGTTAGGTGTGAAGGGGCTTGGATAGAAAAAGAGGTTCAAGAGGAGAAGTGGTTAATTCAAGTACACTCGCAATCACTGGGATGGGGTATGTTTAAAAAAAGTTGGAAACCCTACCTCTGGTCTTTTCTTGAATAATTCTACAAATCACTCTTGATTGCATTTGGTTGGAAGGCAGACATGTTATAGTTTGTTTCTCAAATGACAGAGAGAAAACTACACAAATATACATATGCAGATATATAAATATACACATTTGAAAATGTGGCTGGACTCGCATTTGAAAGATCTACCCAAACTGAACAATGCTGACCAGCTCCAACTCTGTGGCCAGGGGCACCTCATTTGTTCAGTCAGTTTTACCGCTCTCATTCATTCATTGTCGTAATTATTGAGCGCTTACTGTGTGCAGACCACTGTACTAAGCGCTTGGAAAGTACAAGTTGGCAACATATAGAGACGGTCCCTACCCAACAATGGGCTCACAGTCTACAGGGGGGAGACAGACAACAAAACAAAACATGTGGACAGGTGTCAAGTCATCAGAATAAACAGAAGTAAAACTAGATGCACATCATTAACAAAATAAATAGAATAGTAAATATGTACAAGTAAAATAAAAAGAGTAATAAATCTGTACAAACATATATACAGGTGCTGTGGGGAGGGAAAGGAGGTAGGGCGGGGGGAAGGGAAGGAGGAAAGGAAAGAGGGGGCTCAGTATAGGAAGGCCTCCTGGAGGAGGTGAGCTCTCAGTAGGGCTTTGAAGGGAGGAAGAGAGCTGACTTGGTGGATGTGTGGAGGGAGGGCATTCCAGGCCAGGGGGAGGACGTGGGCCGGGGGTCAACGGTGGGACAGATGAGAACGAGGCACAGTGAGGAAGTTAGCGGCAGAGGAGCGGAGGGTGCGGGCTGGGCTGTAGAAGGAAAGAAGGGAGGTGAGGTAGGAGGGGCAAGGTGATGGAGAGCCTTGAAGCTGAGAGTGAGGAGTTTTTGCTTGATGCATAGGTTGACTGGTAGCCACTGGGGATTTTTGAGGAGGGGAGTAACATGCCCCGAGCATTTCTGCACAAAGATGATCCGGGCAGCAGCGTGCAGTATAGACTGAAGTGGGGAGAGACAGGAGAATGGGAGATCAGAGAGGAGGCTGATGCAGTAATCCAGTAGGGATAGGATGAGAGATTGAACCAGCAGGGTAGCAGTTTGGATGGAGGGGAAAGGGCAGTTCTTGGCGATGTTGCGGAGGTGAGACCAGTAGGTTTTGGTGACGGATTGGATGTGAGGGGTGAATGAGAGAGCAGAGTCAAGGATGACACCAAGATTGCAGGCCTGTGAGACAAGAAGGATGGTAGTGCCCTCTATGGTGATGGGAAAGTCAGGGAGAGGGCAGGGTTTGGGAGGGAAGATAAGGAGTTCAGTCTTGGACATACTGAGTTTTAGATGGCGGGCAGACATGCAGATGGAGATGTCCTGAAGGCAGGAGGAGAAGCCTGAAGGGAGGGAGAGAGAGCAGGGGCAGAGATGTAGATTTGGGTGTCATCGGCGTAGAGGTAATAGTTGAAGTTGTGGGAGCGAATGAGTTCACCGAAGGAGTGAGTGTAGATAGAGAACAGAAGGGGACCAAGAACTGACCCTTGAGGAACCCCTACAGTAAGGGGATGGGAGGGGGAGGAGGAGCCCACAAAGGAGACTGAGAATGAACGGCCCTCACGGTCAAAAACCTTGCTTGTAAATCTGTTATGTAGAGAAATGGAAACACAGGTGAAAGGAACCCTCAATCTCAAATGAGAGGGCTGAATCTTAATTTTCGGGGGGTTCCTTTAAAAGAGAAAAAGAGAAAAGGGTGAAGGGATTGAACTTTTAAATCCATCCAAAGTGATGAAAGAAAATGCCTCCTGGCTACTAAACTATGATTGCTAATTGAGGCTCATGGGTGGAAGATCTAACACAACAGTGATGAATACTGACTTTACACAGAATCAAGATGACACATATTAAACGCCAGCAATGAATCTTTCCTTGAATTCCACAGGGAAATTCCAGTCTAAAGAATCTGTCTGCATTCCTCCTTACAAGACATTTCCTTCGACGCATTGGATCTGTACTCCTTAAGAACTTAAGATACTCACCTCACCTTCAGCCCCAGAGCACTTACAAGCATATATCTTTATACACAGCCATTTCCCCTAGCTATAATTTATTTTAATATAATAATAATTATAATTGTGGTTTTAAGAGCTTACTATTTGCCAGGCACTGAAGTAAGTGCTGGGGTGGATACAAGCAAATCAGGTTAGACAAAGTACCTGTCCCACATGGGGGCTCACAGTCTCAAACCCCATTTTACAGATGAGGTAACTGAGGCACAGAGAAGTAAAGTGACTTGCCCAAGGTCACACAGCAGACAAATGGCAGAGCCTGGACCACAACCCAGATACCCCGCTAAACTGTAAGTTCCCTGAGGGCAAGGATCATATCTACCAACTCTATTGCGCTCCTAAGTGCTTAGTACAGTGCTCTGCACAGAAAGAGCATATAGAGAAGCAATGTAGTATAGTGAAAAGAGCACGGACCTGTGAGTCCAAGGATCTGGGTTCTAATCCCAGCTCTACCAATTACTTGCTGTGTGACCTTAGGCAAGTCACCCGACTTCTGTCTCAGTTCTCCTGTTTTCCCTCCTACATAGTAAGTGCTTGACAAGTACCATAATATATATTATATAATGGTATATGTTATATGGAGAGAGAGAGAGAGAGAGAGAGAGAGAGAGAGAGAGAGAGATATCTATACCACTGACTGAGGGATTGACTGGTCTCCAACTGGATAAAGCCCTTATGACCGGACAGGTACCAATTCAGAGCAAAATGTCAGCTGCCTTTCATTATAGCACAATTAATTTTTTAAAGAAAAAGTCATCCAAATCTGCATAAAAGTATTCATTCATTCAATCGTATTTACTGATGCTTACTGTGTGCAGAGCACTGTACTAAGCTCTTGGGAAGTACAAGTTGGCAACATATAGACATGGTCCCTACCCAACTTGCACAATAATGAAGCCCTTAGTTAAGAGTTAAATATTCAAGGCTTTGTGGGACACACCAAAGCATCATTTTCATTTCCTTTTTTGCTTACATAATGAGATTTCATTTTTAATTGTGAATTTTCTCCCTCCGAGGGGAATTCAGCCGGCATATTAGAGAGCATTCTTAATGTGAAATGTGTTTAATTGGCACCATGAGTACCAACGATATTATTCAGACTTTAAAGCCTACAAGGTATAGATTTGTCTAGGCAAACTCAAGGCCTGTGAAGAAATCCTGTGGGTGCTTATGAGCTCAGAACCCCACTCCTTGTGACTCTTATGGCTACAATTTCTACATCTCCATGCCTGGGAGACATTTGCTCTGGAATGCACTTTCTTGCACATTCTAAGACCACAGTGATAGCGAACGATACAAAATATATGACTTTGGTGCACTGCCACCTTGTGGTTTCCTTATGGTATGAAAACACTACACTTGCTCTGCCTTAGAAAAGGCTCCCGTTCTTAAAATAATCTCTGGTCATATGCCAAACACATGAATAGTGTTATTTGTGGTAAAAGTTACTTTTTTTAATCAACTCTCCAGTCTAGACTATTTGGATCGCTTAAATTCAGATGACTTTCTTTTTCAGTTCCACACAATTTGAAGTCACATTTTTCCAAATAACTCCAGCGCTTAGAACAGTGCTTTGCACATAGTAAGCGCTTAATAAATGCCATCATCATTATTATTATTACACACTCACTGAACTGAGGAACGTGGCCCCCTATTCTGCCTTGCTTTTCACCATCTCACTCTGCAGCGTGAGCCTCATGTAACGTCAGGAAAGCTCATGGCTGCACAGCCATTGCTGGGCTCTCTGAATTCATGAGGGGAAATTTTGCTCCTCTGGCCCTACTAATTTTGTTTTCATTTTTCTTTCTATACTGTTTATCTGCCCTTATCATTTATGATGTTTTATTTATTTATTCATTCAATCAATCATATTTATTGAGCACTTACTGTGTGCAGAACACTGTACTAAGCACTTGGGAGAGTACAATACAAAAATAAAGAGATATTCCCAGCCCACAACGAGCTTACAGACTAGGAGGGTGAGACAGGCATTAATATAAATAAATAAATTACAGATATGGCCATAAGTGCTGTAGGGTTGGGAAAGGGGAAGAACAAAGGGAACAAGTCAGGGCAGTGCAGAAGGGAATGGGAGAAGAGATGCCCTACCCCCTTCCCCTTCCCCACAGCACTTGTATATATTTGTACATATTTATTACTCTATTTTATTTGTAAATATTTATTCCTCTATTTATTTTACTAATGATGTTTATATAGTTATAATTCTATTTATTCTGCTGATGGTATTGACGCCTGTCTACTTGTTTTGTTCTGTTGTCTGTCTCCCCCTTCTAGACTGTGAGTCTGTTGTTGGGTAGGGACCGTCTCTAAAATGTTGACAATTTGTACTTCCCAAGCGCGTAGTACAGTGCTCTGCACACAGTAAGTGATCAATAAATACGATTGAATGAATGAATGAAAGGAGGAGCTTAGTCAGGGAAGGCCTGCTGAAGGAGATGTGCCTTCAATAAGGCTTTGAAGGGGGGAAAAGTAATTGTCTGACAGTTGTGAGGAAGGTGTTCCGGGACAGAGGCAGGAGGTGGCCCAGGGGTCGGTGGTGAGATTGAGGCACAGAGAGAAGATTAGCATCAGAGGAGCGAAGTGAGCAGGCTGGTTTGTAGCAGGAGATAAGCGAGGTGAGGTAGGAGGTGAAGTAGATGGAGTGCTATAAAGCTAATGGTGAGTTTTTGTTTGATGTGGAGGTGGACGGGTGACCTCTGGAGTTTTTTGAGGAGTGAGGTTTTAACGTTTTAGTGCTTCATTGCTCCCGATGTGTCCACCCCGGTCCTCCCCTTGCCCCCAAAAACCTATATTCAGAAACTCTAAGTTCCTTCAAGGGGCAGGGTCCGTGTCTCACTCCCACTTGTATACTTTTTCCCAGCACCTAGTAAGGTGCTTGGCATGCAGTACGTGCATTATAAATACTACTACTATTACTAGTAGAGAAGCAGCATGTCTTAGTGGAAAAAGCCCGGGCTTGGGAGTCAGATGTCATGGGTTCTAATCCCGGTTCTGCCACTTTCCAGTTGTGTGACCTTGGGCAAGTCACTTAACTTCACTGGACCCCAGTGACCTCATCTGTAAAATGGGAATGAAGACTGGGAGCCCCACATGGGACAAACTGATTCCCTTGTATCTACACCAGCACTTAGAACAGTGCCTGGCACATAGTAAGTGCTGAACAAATACCAACATTATTATTATTATTACTATTTGTCAGTGGAGCTGTGGGGATCTTTGTCCTTCTGGCTCTATAGCTGTGAGTTAATCCTCAGAAAAACACCTCCTTTTTTCCTCCTCCCTTCTACTCCACCTCCATCTTCTGTCATTTGGGAGACCCAGCAGGGTATAGGGAAGTATGAGAATTCCTGATGGATCAGGAAATGGGAGGGAGAGGGTGAAGAAGGCAAGCATATAGGACTCTTGATGAACCCCAAAGCGATGTTGCTCTTACCCTGAGTGACACGCTATCTCCTGTGAACAAATGTGAGTTGTGCTGATTTAATATTTCCTCATCTCAAAAGGAAATCTCTCAGTTGTAAGACTAGCTAGGCATAAAGGCGGCCAATGCCATATCAATATTGATCAGGGAACAAACCAGATGAAAAACAGACCATCTTCTATAAAAATTGGGCAAATGTCCACCCTACTCTCTATCCAGGGTGTGATCCCCAACCTCTGGATTTATTCATTCCATTTCCCCACTGTGCAATCCTTCTGTTATCCATTGATTAGCAATAACAATCGACCTTACATTGCTGGCTTCATGTCAGACATTCTCGAAACAATTAATGCTGCCAACCCCCAGAAAGACCAACAGCAAAGTAATTGTGGTATTTGTTAGGAGCTTACTATGTGCCAAGCACTGTACAAAGTTCTGCGGTAGATATAAGATCATCAGGAGTTATATAGGGCTTACAGTCTAAATACTAGGAAGAACAATTATTGAATCCCCATTCTGCAGGTGAGAACTGAGGCACAGAGAAGTTGAGTGACTTGCCTAAGGTCACACAACAGGTATGTGGTGAAGCCAGGATTAGAACCCAGAGCCTCTGACTCCCAGGCATGGGCTCTTTCCACTAGGTCATGCTGCTTCTCTAAAGAGCAAAAATTGCCTATAATTTGCCTAATAAAAAAATCTTGGAGCTTAAGTGAATAGAGGGTCAGAAACACAAGCAGGGTGAGAAGCATTTTGGCCAAGTGGAAAGAGCATGGGGCTGGGAGCCAGAGACCTGGGTTCATTCATTCATTCAATCATATTTATTGAGCGCTTACTTTGTGCAGAGCACCGTACTAAACACTTGGGAAGTACAATTCAGCAACAGATAGAGACAAATCCTACCCAACTCACGGTCTAGAAGGGGGAGACAGAAAACAAAACAAAACAAGTAGACAGGCATCAACATCTCTGCCAATTGCTTTTTGAGTGACCTTGGGCAAGTAATGTAACTTCTCTGTGCCTCAGTTCTCCTGTTCTCCCTCCTACTTAGACTCTGAGCCCCATGTGGGACATGGCCTGTGTCCAACCTAATTAACTTGTATCTACCCCCCGATCTTAGAACAGTGTTTGGCACATAGTAAGTGCTTAACTGACACTGCTACCCTTCTGGTTCAATCTCTCATCCTATCCCGTCTAAATTACTGCATCAGCCTCCTCTCTGATCTCCCATCCTCCTGTCTCTCCCCACTTCAATCTATACTTCACGCTGCTGCCCGGATTATCTCTGTGCAGAAACGCTCTGGGCATGTTACTCCCCTCCTCAAAAATCTCCAGTGGCTACCAATCAACCTACTCATCAGGCAAAAACTCCTCACTCTCGGCTTCAAGGCTCTCCATCACCTCACCCCCTCCTACCTCACCTCCCTTCTCTCCTTCTACAGCCCAGCCCGCACCCTCCGCTCCTTGGCCACTAACCTCCTCACTATGCCTCGTTCTCGCCTGTCCCCTGGCCCACATCCTCCCCCTGGCCTGGAATGCCCTCCCTCTGCACATCCACCAAGCTAGCTCTCTTCTGCACACAGTAAGCGCTCAATAAATACGATTGATTGATTGATTGATTGATTCCTCCCTTCAAAGCCCTACTGAGAGCTCACCTCCTCCAGGAGGCCTTCCCAGACTGAGCCCCCTCCTTCCTCTCCCCTTCCTTCCCCTCCCCATCCCCCCACCTTACCTCCTTCCCCTCCCCACAGCACCCGTATATATGTATGTACATATTTATCACTCTATTTATTTTACTTGTACATATTTATTCTATTTATTTTATTTTGTTAATATGTTTTGTTTTGTTGTCTGTGTCCCCCTTATAGACTGTGAGCCCGCTATTGGGTAGGGACCGTCTCTATATGTTGCCAACCTTGTACTTCCCAAGCACTTAGTACAGTGCTCTGCACACAGTAAGCGCTCAATAAATACGATTGAATGAATGAATGAACCATAAAAAATAATAAAAAAAAACATTCCAGTTCCAGGAGGGTGGCCAGTGAGGGCCCTTGTGGACACCAAGGAGACATGCATGACATCAATATGCAAATGCCAGATATGTGGTATAACATAATGTTCTCATTCACATTATTTTGTGGAAGTTTGCCCAAGGGCACAAACAATCTACTGAGCATTTACTATGTGCAGAGCACTGTACTGAAAGCTTGGGAAAGTACCATGCATTAGAGTTGGTAGACACATTCCTTGCCCACAAGGGCTTATAGGCTTAAAGTTTACAGGCTAGAAAAAGCAAGGCCTAGTGGAAATAGCACAGGCCTCGGAATCAAAGGACCTGAGTTCTAATTCTAGTTCCACCACATACCTGTTGTGTGACTTCGAACAAGTCATTTAACTCCTCTGTGCCTCAGTTCCCTCATCTGTAAAATGGGAATTCAATACCTGTTCTCCCTCCTACTTACGTGTGCCCCATATGACACCTGATGATCTTGTATCTCCCCAAGCCCTTAGTACAGTGCTTGAAACATAGTAAGCACTTAACAAATATCACAATTATTGTTACAATGCAAAGCTAACCTAGAGCATTTTTCTGAGGGAAGCCCTGACCCTACCACTTGTTATGGGGTTTCTGCATTCTCCTTCTGTGTCCTTCTGAACATGGGCTGAATATGGGCTTTGTATATATTAATTACTCTATTTATTTATTTTACTTGTACATATCTATTCTATTTATTTTATTTTGTTACTATGTTTATTTTGTTCTCTGTCTCCCCCTTCTATCAATCAATCAGTCAATCAATTGTATTTATTGAGCGCTTACTGTGTGCAGAGCACTGTACTAAGCACTTAGGAGGTACAAGTTGGCAACATATAGAGACAGTCCCTACCCAATAGTGGGCTCACAGTCTAAAAGGGGGAGACACAGAACAAAACCAAACATACTAACAAAATAAAATAAATAGAATAGATATGCACAAATAAAATAGAGTAATAAAT
The DNA here is from genome assembly GCF_015852505.1 of Tachyglossus aculeatus. Taxonomy (NCBI): domain Eukaryota; kingdom Metazoa; phylum Chordata; class Mammalia; order Monotremata; family Tachyglossidae; genus Tachyglossus; species Tachyglossus aculeatus. The sequence continues at coordinate 52,107,805 of NC_052068.1, read as the reverse complement.
ATGTACAAACACATATACATATATACAGGTGCTGTGGAGAAGGGAAGGAGGTAAGATGGGGAGGATGGAGAGGGGGACGAGGAGGAGAGGAAGGAAGGGGCTAAGTCTGGGAAGGCCTCCTGGAGGAGGTGAGCTCTCAGTAGGGCCTTGAAGGGAGGAAGAGAGCTAGCTTTGCGGATGTGGGGAGGGAGGGCATTCCAGGCCCGGGGGATGACGTGGGCCAGGGGTCGATGGGGGGACAGGCGAGAACAAGGCACGGTGAGGAGATTAGTGGCAGAGGAGCGGAGGGTGCGGGCTGGGCTGTACAAGGAGAGAAGGGAGGTGAGGTAGGAGGCGGCGAGGTGATGGAGAGCCTTGAAGCTGAGGGTGAGGAGTTTCTGCCTGATGCTCAGATTGATTGGTAGCCACTGGAGATTTTTGAGGAGGGGAGTAACATGCCCAGAGCATTTCTGGACAAAGACAATCCGAGCAGCAGCATGAAGTATGGATTGAAGTGGGGAGAGACACGAGGATGGGAGATCAGAGAGAAGGCTGATGCAGTAGTCCAGACGGGATAGGATGAGAGCTTGAATGAGCAGGGTAGCGGTATGGATGGAGAGGAAAGGGCGGATCTTGGCAATGTTGCGGAGCTGAGACCGGCAGGTTTTGATGACGGCTTGGATGTGAGGGGTGAATGAGAGAGCGGAGTCGAGGATGACACCAAGGTTGCGGGCTTGTGAGACGGGAAGGATGGTAGTGCTGTCAACAGAGATGGGAAAGTCAGGGAGAGGGCACGGTTTGGGAGGGAAGACAAGGAGTTCAGTCTTGGACATGTTGAGTTTTAGGTGGTGGACAGACATCCAGATGGAGATGTCCTGAAGGCAGGAGGAGATGCGAGCCTGGAGAGTGGAGGAGAGAGCAGGGGCAGAGATGTAGATCTGTGTGTCATCAGCGTAGAGATGATAGTTGAAGCCCTGGGAGTGAATGAGGTCACCAAGGGAGTGCGTGTAGATCGAGAACAGAAGGGGACTAAGCACTGAACCTTGGGGAACCCCCACAGTAAGGGGATGGGAGGGGGAGGAGAAGCCTGCAAAAGAGACTGAGAATGAACGACCGGAGAGATAAGAGGAGAACCAGGAGAGGATGGAGTCTGTGAAGCCAAGGTCAGATAGCGTATTGAGGAGAAGGGGGTGGTCCACAGTGTCGAAGGCAGCTGAGAGGTCGAGGGGTTTGGTGGAACAGTCATCTGGAGTCATGGGTTCATTTGGATGCTTGGGGGGCTCCAGTCAGTCAGTCATATGTGTTTATTGAGCACTTACTTTGTTCAGAGCACTGTACTAAGCACTTGGGAGAGTGCACTATAACAGTACAAGACACATTCCCTGCCCACAACAAACTCACAGTCTAGGGGGGGAAAAAGACATTAATATCAATGAATAAATTACAGATATGGACAGGGTCTGCCCCAGTCTACCAGTCACCTCAGAATCTCTGGTTGATCCAAGCGGCCCAGCCACTATTCTCAATTCCAGGGTAGCACAGATAGTGACCCGGGGTGGGCTTATTTCAGCAGAGTTTCTCTTTGGCATAGCTGCATCATTGAAAGATTCCAATCTCTAATTCCTAAATGAATGCAGGAAAAACAGAACCTTGAATAGTCAGCCTACCTTTAGTTCTCTGAATAACTGCTCTTGGATTTTCTGACATTTGAAATGTCAGATGTCATATGACCTCACTCCACAGCAATGTTATGTAACCACCCCCTGGGATGAGGACTGAATTTTTTCACTAGGTTGAGGAATTCTGTATTGTTACTTGAATATCATATAGCTATTCTAAAATTATTTCACAAAATATTAAGACTGAATTTGTATAGCTTTCTTATTTTCCAAAGGTCTTTGATAAGAATGGTCTAACTTTGCCCTTATAGCATCCTTATGAGGTTTGGAGGTGCGGATATTATCCCCATTTTACAGAAGAGGAAAGTGAGGCAAAGAGAGGTTAAAGGACTTGCTTAATAATCATAATAATGATAGTAGCACCATTTATAAGTATTTACTATGCGGAATAGATAGAAAGTTATCAGGTCAGAGTCAGTCCCTGTCCCGACTGATGCCCACATTCTGTCATCTCCATTTTACAGATGAATAAACTGAGGCCCGGAGAGGTTATGTTGAAGCAACTGGGCCTAGTGGAAAGAACACAGGCCTGAAAGTCAGAAGGCCTGGATTCTAATCCCTGCCACACCACCTGTTTTCTATGTAACCTTGGGCAAGTCACTTTACTTCTCTGTGGCTGAGTTACCTCATCTGTAAAATGGGGATTCAACATCTGATTCCCCTCCTATTTAGATTGTAGGCTCCAATCCAGCCTGTATACCTTGTATCTACCCTGCACTTGGTACAGTGTCTGGTATTTACTAAGCACGTAGCTCATCTGTAAAAATCAGGATTAAAAAACTGTAAGCCCTGTGTGGGACAGGGACTATGTCCAACTTAATTTCCTTGTATCTACCTCAGAGCTTAGCACTGTGCCTGGAACATGGTTAAGTGCTTAAAAACACCACTAAAAACAAATACCACATTATTATTATGATTATGATTATTATTATTATTATTGTTTTTTTCCAAACTCACATGGCAGGCTAGTGTTAGAGCTGGAAACAGAACCCAGGTCTGCTGATTCCTAGCCCGGTACTCCTTCCACTGGGCCACCGGTAATCTAGAAGACTAGAGGCAGAGCCGAGGTTAAAAACCAGGTCTTCTTGCTCTCAGACATGTTCTTTGCACTAGATATTTTCCCCATCCCACAATATCATAAGCAACACAAAATGAACTCAAATCTCCTATTTAAGATTTGGAGAAAAGGTATCTTCAAATTTTGATGGTCAGCACAATACTGTTACAGGATTTGTATCAGCTGGAACACCGCTTGTCAGGTTGGAAAAGACTGCTAATTAATAAAATGAGCACACTGCACTTTTCAGTCTGCCCAGACTGCATCCCTGTATGCCATGGGCATGAGAAGATCAGCAAGTGTATGTTACCGTTAGCGGCCATTACAAAAGACTCAAGTTTTCAGCAATTATTTTAAGCATGGCCTGCAGAAACAACTTAATTCAGAAATTAGGTTGAGAGGATATTCCTAAGTAAATGATATTTATCTGTTCCTTTTTAAGGACATCAGGAAATGAATTTGGTAGAATGCTTATCAACACCCTATCACATGCAGAGGAGCAGCGTGGCCTAATGGAAAGAGCATGGGCCTAGGAGTAGGAGAACCTGGGATCTAATCCCTGTTTCGCTACTTGTCTGTGTGACCTGGGGCAAGTCACTTAACGTCTCTGTGCCTCAGTTACCTCATCTGTAAAATGGGGATTAATAATAATAATAATAATGGCATTTATTAAGCGCTTACTATGTGCAAAGCACTTTTCTAAGTGCTGGGGAGGTTACAAGGTGATCAGATTGTCCCATGGGGCTCACAGTCTTAAGATTGATGATCTCTGCCAGCAAACTAAGTTTGCGCCATAACGTGGAACTTTCCTTCTCTTGGGTTTTGTAACTTCTGTCAGATTTTATTTTGTTGCTTTGCCAAAACTTTTCACTAGGGGGAGTGATTGTTCTTTTTTTAAATAATTTAAAATAATATTCTCTAAAAATCAGGATTTTGTTCCATTTAGGTAGATACAAAAACTTTATATGCGGCATTTAATTAGTGAAGATAGTTGGTTAGATGGACACTGCAGTTTGAATCCAACATTGTAGGAAAAGGATAACTTCTTAGGAAAACACAGGGATTTCAGGATCCCTGAAGATATGGGATGAGCTATTATTTTTGCTCACTGACTACCTCCTACATTTGGTAAATCTTCTGGGGGGCAACAGTAGAGGAGTGGGAGGGTCTTAAAACAGATTGCATCCATTTCTAATTCTAACAGTGGCTGCCTTGCTATGACCTGCTGAGACTATCACTAACCCCCTTCAGCTCTTCTTGGCTTCTCTAGACTGTAAGCTCATTATGGGCAGGGAATGTGCCTGCTAATCCTGTTGTATTGTAGTCTCCCAAGTGCTTCGGACAGTGCTCTGTGCAAAGTAAGCAATCAATAAATACCACTGACTTATTCTCTTGGCTTCATGGCATGCCAGGAAACTCCTACTCACAGCCAGTCCTGGAATGGGGCCAAATTATAATGCATTTCAAAACTAAAGAATCTTCTAAACCACTCCAAACTCTAAGGAAACTTTGTAATTAAGGGTTCATCTCAGGAACTAAGCCAGACTGGAATGGCAAAATAATTCTTGTATGCTTTGAAGATGAACTAAACCTATCATAACTTTGTTGAAAGCATCTCATCAACTCTTGATGTGGCATTTTGTGAGCTAGCTAAGAAAACATGAGGAAGGAAATCTGAAACCTACGGTTTTGAAGAACACTTTGTTCCCGTCCTAAATCCTTATTCCATTTGCTATGGCAAGAAACAGTTGTGTGTTTTTGCGTGCCCCAAAGAAACATGAAGTGGTTATAGTCCACTAGATTGTAAGCTCTTTGTGGGCAGGGAATGTGCCTGTTTATTGTATTGTACTCTCCCAAGGGCTTAGTACAGTGCTCTGTACACAGTAAGTGCTGAATAAATACAATTGACTGACTGACTAAACAAAATATCATTAATATAAAACCTGATGGGAAATGTGACTAATGAGAGGAAAATATCTCTGAAATTTAATTGAAGATAGCCACATGGGTAGTATTTTTAATATGGAAGGGAGTAAAGCTGTGTTACAGATCATTTTAGAGCTTTTCTCAAAGGGTGTTTAAGATAGAGCGTTCTGAAGTCATGGGAAGATAAGAGATTAAATATTTGGAACAAGAGTATTAGAAAAGTTGGGCAGAGAGATTTTGAAGTATGGCATCTGTCAATTCCTAAACCCCTCAAACTCGAGGTGTCCATTTATATGTGTCTCTAGATTTTCCCTCGTGTCACTCATCTTTCAGGGGAAAATGATTCCAATTCCTCTATAAATCTATTTTGAACATATCTGGCTTGGGCACTTGTTGATAATATTGGATTGCTACACCCGCTACTGGACTCACCAGTGTTTTATAGTAGGGTCCAACTATTAACGATCCAACTACTGAGTTTCATTCAGCAACTTGGGACAAGAGGTGGTCTGGAAGTACACTAGTGGAGGTGGGTTGCTGCTGCTAGAGGGTCCTACTCAACTTCGAGGAAAAAGGGTTTGGGAGTCATCACTGACTTTTTTATGGTATCTTTTAATCAATCAATCAATTGCACTGTAGACCACTGTACTAAGCACTTGGGAAAGTATGATATAACAGAATAGGCAGACACGTTCCTTGCCCAGAGAGAGCTTACAGTCTAGAGGGGGAGCCATATATTAATATATTAATAAATAATGTATACATACATAAATGCTCTGGGGCTGAGCTTTTTTTAAGCTCTTACTGTGTGCCAGGCACTGTACTAAGTGCTGGGGCAGATACAAGCTTATCAGGTAGGACACAGTCTGTCTCCCACATGGGGCTCACCATCTTCATCCCCATTTTACAGATGAGGTAAATGAGGCACAGAGAAGTGAAGTGACTTGCCCAGGGTCACAAAGCAGACAAATGGCAGAGTTGGGATTAGAACCCAGGTCCTCCTGACTCCCAGGCGCATGCTCTATCCACTAGGCCATGCTGCTTCTTTATATGCTAAGTATTGTACTAAGCACTGAGATAGATACAACATAATCAGATCAGACACAATCCCTGTCCCTGTCTACGAAGGCGGAAGAATAGGTATATAATCCCTATTTTATGGATGAGGAAACTGAGGCCAAAAGAAGTCAAGTGACTTGCCCCTATCTTAAACAGTAGGAAAATGGCAAAGCCAGGAATAGAAGGCAAGTCCTCTGATTTCCAGGTCTGTGCTATTCCGCTAGGTCACTGCTTCCCATGAGAAGAAAATGGCTATGATGACGGAGTCCCTCCCAAAAAATGCAACAGACAAACCTGGATATTGAGATTGCAGGATGTGGGAAATAACTGATGATAGTGGTGGTGGTTTGTACAGCGCTATTCACAGTCTGGGGCAGTAGTTGGTGCAACAAGCGAGTACTCAGGCAGGAGCACAAAAGAAGATTTTGACATGCAAGACATATCTGTGACAAAAGTGACTGCAGTATACTAAAAATGATGATGATAATAATAATAATAATAATAATCATGGTATTTTTAAGCACTTACTATGTGCCAACCACTGTGGCTGATACAAGATAATCAGGTCAGACACAGTCCCTGGCCCATATGGGACTCAGTCTAAGTACGAGGGAGAACTGGCATTTATTCCCCATTTTACAGATCAGGAAACTGAGACACAGAGAAGTTAAGGGACCTCCCCAAGGTAGCACAGCAAGCAAGTGCTAAAATAGGGATTAAAACCCGGTCCTCTGACTCCTCAGCCCCTACTCTTCCCACTAGTCCACAGACTTCATCGGCTCAGGTTAGCCAGGCATTTTTCAAGATTCTAGGGTCTAGTCACCTCATTCATTCAGTCGTATTTATTGAGTACTTATCATGTGCAGAGTACTGTACTAAGCGCTTGGACAAGGGCAGTATAACAGTAAACAGACACATTTTCTGCCCACACCTCAAGTAATGTACTGTACTTCACCACTAATGGCATAGCTTTAAGCAGGCATTCCCTTACTTACAGATCTAGGACTGAAACCCAGGTCTTCTGATTCCCCAAGACGAACTCTTTCCTCTGGACCAATAACAAGACTGCATTTTAATGCTGTCTTGTCAGTGAAGAGGATCAGATGCAGAACATTTCTTCCACATACAGCTTTTCGGACACCATTTTCAACAGCACAATCCCATGTAAATACCACTGACATGCAGTAATCTAGCTAGAGCTTAATTCCCTACTCAAGGGGAATCCAGAAATGGACTGGTAAGATAAACGCACAAAAAGACAAGCTTCCCAGCTGTGATTGGCTGGGAGTGCTGAGCCATAGAAGGGGTTGGAACAGAAAAATGTTGAGGGAGGGGGAAGCAGCATGGCCTAGTGGATAGAGCACGGGCCTGGGAATCACAAGGACCTGGGTTCTAATCCCGACTCCAACATGTGTCTGCTGGGTGACCTTGGGCAAGTCACTTAATTCCTCTGGGCCTCAGTCACCTCATCTGTAAAATGTGGATTAAGGCCCTGAGTCCCCTGTGGGACAGGGACTGTATCCAACCTGATGAACTTGCATCTAACCCTGCGTTTAGATCAGTGCTTGACACACAGTAAGCGCTTAACAAATACCATTATTATTATTACGCATGGCCTGATGGAAAGAGCACAAGTCTGAGAGCCAGAGGATCTGAGTTCCAATCCTGACCGTGGCTTGTCTGCTACATTACCTGGGGCAAGCTGTGTAACTTCTCCGTAAAATGGAGATGAGGGACTGTGAGCCCTATAGAGAACATGGACTGGGACCTGATTAGCTTGTTTCTACCCCAGAGCTTAGTATGGTGTCTGGCATTTAGTAAGTGTTTAAAAAAATCCCATAAAAAATGGTGAGAGAACAGTTGAGAAGAGGAAGAAAGAACCAGAAAGGCAAAAGAGGTTGGAGCCATTGGAACAGCCAGAAAAAGGAAGCACGGCAAAGCAGGGCTTTAGGGGGAGAGTTCAGTAACAAAGATCCTTGGCAGATTTTGAGATCCTCCTCTTTCCTTTTCATTTGCTCCATCCTCCCCTCTTCCTGTGCCTATTTGAAACCAGGGACATCCCTGATCTCTGCTGATTACAGAGAAGGGACAGCTGGCTAAAGTGGCCCCTCCTAGACCTTTCAACAGCTCTCTGCGCTGCTGCCTTTTGGCTCTTGGCTGTGACAACAACGCAGAGGATGTGGCTGATGTGTATGGAGCTGACCTCCAGTCATGCCTAGGAGACAGCAAGTCAGTCGAGGTGATGGGTGATTCTGTCATCCCTGAAGGAAATGACACGTAGATTATCCCAAGGGGCTTTCCTATGTTCTGGGATGCTGCACATCCCCACTCCTTCACATACACATACACAATTATATATATATATATATATATCTCCGATGCCTCTTGGCAAGGTCACGCATATTAAAAGAGTATCACTAGGGAACCAATGTCAGTCAAGTATATGTGTCTTGCTCCATATATCCTGCTAATGTATTTTTTTTTCCCTGAGGAAGACATGACAAAACTTCCTTGTGGATCCATAAAATTCATGCGCCCTCAAAGCATGGAAATCTTGGTGCTAGAAAAGACTCAGGCTTTTTTGCAGAAAGTATATGAGCTAGCCAACCAATCTTAGCCCTCTTTCACAGACATTTCACATCTCGATTAAACCTCAGACAATGTGGCATCGCTGTGAAACATGGGGAGATGGCAGAAGATGGGCCAGTCTGGCAAGCAGCAATTAGAAATGGGGTGACTCTCTTGGAAAGATAGAGATGCCAATAGACAGAAATGGAACCAAACTCTAATGGTAGAGACTGTAAACGGTTGAGTAGAGAACCACCTTTACATTCATACTGTGTGGAAGAGAATCTGAAATTCCTCAGTTTTAATAGCCACATCTGCATATGCATGTCACTGTCCTAAGGACAGTCTTCGAACCCTAGAGGATAGCCATCTATATTAATGACTATGCCCTCAGGTTCACAATGACGTAATCTGGCAGTTTCCTCTTTGCAAGCGGCATCGCCTCCATCCATGCAGTTTGTTTAATCTATATAGCAAGCAACACATTTTTCACAGTGGATATTCACTGGTCAAAAGCCCTGCTCTCTAATAATTTCTGCTCCCTAACCCCCCAAACCACTATATAGTGTAGCAAAACACTGCTACTATTACAAGACCATTCCAAATCTAGTAAAGACCCGAGTTTTAAACATATGGGCAAAGCTCCTTCTTGCCTTAGGCTCTCTTGAGAAATAAATCCACTGTACTCATGGAGACTGTTTATTTCTGAAACCTTCATTCCCATTTTTAATGAATACCTTAGTTCAGCCACTGAAAATCTTTTCATTTTGGGCCACTTTTTTCAGCCACTATTCTTCCCTGACCTTTCTTTTTTCAACTGTTACTGACAAGCTTCACCACAGGATGAATCCAAGTGAGGCTGTGCATTGTTTCTTTGCAATAACATCCTTGCGAACTCTCTAAATACAGTGTTTCAGCTCAGGCAAAGGTGAACCATTTTGGAATAGTTAGCTCACAGAGCAACAGAGAGAGGCTTTGGATCAGGTAGATTCTTGTAATCATAGTTCTGGAAGAGAACACTATCCTTATCCTCTTCTTCCTTGGACCTAGGACCACAGCTAAACCAGCTAAGGGGATTCCACAATTTCCCCATAAAACCTGCTCTAATACCTAGCCAACTTTTCCCTATTCAGCCAATCAATCAGTGGTATTTACTGAGACTTGCTTTGTGCAGAGCATTGTACTAAGTACTTGGAAAGGTACAATACAGTTGGTAGACATGATCCCTGCTCTCAAGGAGCTTACAGTACTAAAGATGTTTTCCTTAAGCGTAGTCTAAATTATTTTGCTCAAGTAAAATCCATCACCTCTTTTTCTGCCTTTGGTAGAAATTAAGAAGCGCTGGTTACCAACCTTCTCTTATTAAACTTTTAGATGTTTAAAGGTTGTTGATAAATTTCCTTGTTCCACAATTTCTAACTATAAAATTAAAATAATTGAAATATCAGAAGCACTAAGGAATGTGGAACATAAAATTAATTTAGACTCATTATCTGATAAGCAAATTTCAAAGTATTTGCTTTTTATGCATATTCTTAAAATGGAGGTGGTAGGATTGGTAAAACAAGTGAGATTTAAAGAAATGGATCACCTAGCAACTCAAGGAAAAAATGTGATCAAAACAGGAGTTAATTCAGAACAAAATAGAGCAATGCATTTACATGAAGAACAAACAGACATGACAATTTATATAGTAGTTATAGGGACTTTACAAGGAACGCACTCCTCTGAGTTACCATCATTATTATGAATCAACTAGGTCTATTTGTTCATTCACTGGGCCTGTATTTATTATGAATTACTGACTGGATATTCTGAATGTTCTCATTAGTCCACTTTGTGCATTTAGGCTAGTAACTAAAGGCAGGATTTCAAAATATTCATTCATTTATTCATTGATTGATTCAATCATATTTACTGAGTGCTTACTGTGTGCACAGCACTGTATTAAGTGCTTGGGAAGTACAAATTGGCAACATATAGAGACAGTCCCTATGCAACAGCGGGCTCACAGTCTAGAGACGGGAAAGGAGTGTGCATAATTTACATACAGTGATTTTAGACTTACCTGTGTTAAGTCTAATGTTAAATCAAGTGCCAAATTTCCTCAGTAGTATCAGTAATAACATCTTTTAAGCACCCATTGGGTGCTTGTATAGTACAAAACAAGAGGTGACTTTTTTTGTGCTTACACTCTACTGGGGAAAACAGATACAAAAGTATTTATAAGCAAAATAAATAACTGAATGTACACTTTAATCAACTTACTTAAATTGCTGGGGATAGGTATAGATTAAGTTCCTAAGTGCTAGAGATGGCTAATGGGTTTCTAGAACTTGGAGTGTGGGAATTAGGCCTGTGGACTAGATTTAATTAAGAGTCTTCTTAACTCCTCCTTTTCCAAGTAGTGGATTTATATTCACAAGGTAAAGAAAACTTCCTCCAAGAGTTTTTTCCCCCCCGCTACAATTCCAATTGCCACTGTAATTCTATTACCACTGAACTGTCATTTGGATTCTGAGTGGGAGTCACGCAAGAAACAGCTTCTTCTGTCAGCACCTCTCTGTTTTTCCATGGCATTAAAATGTACTGTTTTACATGTGCTTTGGGGTAAAAAGAAATAAAAAAACACCTTCCAGGTACAGCCAGTTAAACTAAAAGTACAGTCTGGAATGACAATTCTCCCATTTTCTTTTTTCATATCTGTAATCTATCCCAGGCCTGGCACTTTCTGCTTCTGTTCCTATTAAAACTATCTCATCTTCTCTGGACAAACAAAATCTTTCCCATATACTGAAGTCACAACAAACACCAATAAGAGGAGAAAATATGAGAATGGCAAGAGGGTGAAAGGCAATCATTTCCCAGAGGGAGAAAGGAGACTCCATTAATCTGTTCAACGGTCTGAAATGGGCCCTTCTTTAAAGGAGCATCCTGACTTTTTTTTCCCAATTCAGAGTGTTCAGTAGTGCAGTACTAGCAGTGCACGACTGGGACAATATGGTACACACATCAGTTTAAATCTTTTCAATCAGCCCTGAATGCCTACTGAGTGAAGAGCACTGTACCTAGAGTTGGGAGAGCATGCCATCCACAAAACACTTAATCCCTGCTAATAATATCAGACATCAATCAGTTCTACAATTTAGTTTACAATTTCAGCCAATGGTCCACAGCATTTGTGGAGTAGTGATAATAATAATAATAATAATGGTATTTATTAGGCACTTACTAGGTGCCAAGCACTGTTCTAAACCACCTTGTGCGCTGGTGTGTTCTGAGTGCAGATTGGTGTGTTTGGGCCTGGGTCTGTAGTGGAATTCATTCCTTTTACATTATCTCAGTTGCATCAGAATTTGAAGTTTATGACTCAGGAAGTATTGCTTGACTCTGATTTGGCATGCTTGAGGTCAGCAGCTTCAAGGGTTAGAGAAACTGCTTGGAGTGACACCAGTTCAATGTCAGCTATCTGAGATGATTCCATTTGAATCTGGTTCTTCCTAATTATTAATAATCCCTGAGAGGTATAGTAAAATATGAGCCAGAACCAAATTTCTATTTCTGCAATTATTTCCAAAGACAAGGGTAAATCCTATTTCTGCTGTACGCTTCCTCTTGTACAATTCCTTACAAAACATACATGCTGTCTGCCTTCTGCCACTGGCCTGCCACTGCCACTCCCTCCTTAAATCTGACAAACAATTACTCTCTCCTGCTGTAAAAAGCCTTAATGAAAGCATATCTCCAAGAGGCCTTTCTGACTAAGCCCTCCTTTCCCCTTCTCCCTCTCCCTTCTGCATCACTTTGACTTGCTCCCTTTACTCATCCCCTCTCCCAATCCCGCAGCGTTTATGTACATATCTGTAATTTATTTCTTTATATGAATGTCTGTCTTCCCTTCTAGACTATAAACTCGTTGTAGGGAAAGTGTCTGTTTATTGTTATATTGTACTCTCCCAAGTGTTTAGTACAGTGCTCTACACACAGTAAGCGCTCAATAAATATGATTGAATGAATGAAGTTGTCTACTAAAGGATTAGGAACAAGTCAAAGGTAAGTATAATTCCAATTAATTTTATATGGAGAATGAGACACTTGTTTTTATACATTTCTAAATACCTTTTTCCTTCTCCCATCTCCCTCTCTATCAAAAAGGAAGACTGGCAAATATGGTATTCTTAAACTTACAATATATCATAACTGGCAAAGTTTTAAACTTTGAAATGTATAGAATTTTGAGCTATAAAACTAGGACTGAAAAATAAAAAAGGCAAATTAAAGCTAAATGAAAAGGTAAAGTAAAGGTATTTAATGAGCATCCACTTTGTCAATGTGCTGGGTAAATACAACAAACAAGAGATAGGTTCCTTGAATGGCTTAGCGGATAGAGTACGGGCCTGGGAACCAGAAGATCATGGGTTCTAATCCCAGCTATGCTACTTGTCAGCTGTGTGACATAAGGCAAGTCACTTCACTTCTCTGTGCCTCAGTTACCTCATCTGTAAAATAGGGATTGAGGCTGTGAGCCCCACATGGGACAAGGGCTGTGTCCACCCAACTTGCTTGTATTCACCCCAGTGCTTAGTACAGTGCCTGGCAAATAGTAAGCACTTAACAAATACCATAATTATTATCATCATTATTTTCTACAATGGGAATTCTATTCTAGCAGGGAGTGAAAGAGAGGTGAGGTGGGGAGCAGATATAAAAATATTTACAAAGAGAGAAATCAGACTCAATTGTACATTTGATCAGCTGTACACACAAACACAAGTATGTATGGTATAAATACATTTATTTAATAAAGGTGAAAACAGATTGATGTGACGGGGTGCTGGGATTTTAAATAGGGAAGGGTTGTTGGATGAGGTGGGATTTTAGGAGGGTGTTGAATGTGAGGAGAGTTGTGGTATGCTGGATCAAGAGAGGCAGTGAGGAAATTACAGGCTGGGGGAACAGCATGAGAAAGTAATGGAGATGGGAGAGTAAAGTGGGAAATACAACTAAGTTCAGAACGAAGAGAATAAGCTGAAAAGTAGTGGGAGAAAAGGGCTGATAGTAAGATGGAGAGGGTTAGTGAAGAGCTTTTATTCCCATCCTTTTTGCTCAATGCAGAGGGAAATGAGAAGCCCTTGGGAGGTTCTGATGATAGGAAAGAATTGTGCTGGGGCCTACTGTATTTAGTCCTGTTTTTTAAAAGTAGATTTATGGTGAAATTAAAATACTGGGGTACTCCAGGATACATGTATTAAATATTCTTCAAAAATCTGGTTATATCAGGAATGGTTTACCCTGGAGTATGTTTTCCCATACATTTATATGCATTTGGAATTTTTCTATTTCAGAACCAGGCCCAACATGACCCCAGAAAACTACAGGTTAAGTAAAAATGATGCTGTGGTTCTCTCCTCTATTACTTCTAAGTATTCTTTTGGCCCCCATGCACTCCAAATGAGGACACTCCTTCCCTGTGTCTCGAGGCCCCTCCAAACTGCTTCCTCAGTATCTTTTTTTTCTATAAAGCAGATATTGTCATGGCCCCTGCTCCAGCTGTGTGCCAGTGCCCAATGCTGCTGCCACTTGGAGGACAGGGTTGGGGAGAGGGAAAGAAATGATAATGGCTTCCAGTCAGGATCTCGATAACAGACACTTCAGCCTTGGGTCTGCCTCTTTCTCCCCCATGGCAGGGAGCCAGCTCAGCTTCACCCATCTCCCCTGCCCCTCGCTGTTCTCGGTCAGATCCAATTTTCCCTGCAGACACTTGTCCTGCTCATGCTGCCTGCCTGCTCTCTTTCCCGGAGAATGGATGGCACTGTTGCCATGGAGACTGGCATGGCTTTCCTTCCTCCCATGGAGGAAAGCCTGCGAGAGGGACTGGAGCCAGAAGCAGGCATGGGGGGCTCTTGGGGTAGGTTGGGCCTGAGAGAGAGCGGAGAAAGTGGAGGGGGGGGGCACAAAAGCTTGATCAAACTGAGTCAAATCTGCACTACTTAGGGCAAGGAGCAAAGGGTTATGGCTCAAACCTGTGAGCTCATTGTGGTCACAGAATGTGTCTGTTGTTGTACTCTCCCAAGCCCCTCATACAGTGCTTTGCGCACAGTAAGCATAGTGGATAGAGCACGGGCCTGGGATTCAGAAGGTCATGGGTTCTAATCCCAGTTCCACCACTTGTCTGCTGTGCAACCTTGGGCAAGTGACTTCATTTCTCTGGGCCTCAGTTACCTCATCTGTAAAATGAGGGTTGAGACTGTGAGCCCAAATGGAACAGGGATCCAACTCGATTTGCTGGTGCCCACCCCAGCACTTAGTACAGTGCCTGGTACATAGTAAGTGCTTAAGAAATACCATGAATATTAATAAATACAATTGAATGAATGAGTCACCGTGTTCCCTATTCAGGCCTCTCTGAACATAGGCACAGCTGCCAAGTTGCAGAACAGGGTGGCAGGAATCAAGATGAAGGGAGTCTGAACACTTGAACAAAAAGTACCAGACATCAAAGGCATAATGATAATAACATTAATAATAATAATAATAATTGTGGCATTGTTTAGGCATCTACTGTGTGTCCAGCATGTACTAAGCTCTGAGGTGGATAGTCAGGTCCACATGGGGCACCCAGTCTGAGTAGGACAGGCATCTGGTGCCCTATTTTCAGCAGGTCTGTTCCATATAAAACCCGATAATAATAATAATAACTGTGATATTTGTTAAACCCTTACTATAAACCAAACACTGTTCTAAGTGCTAGGATAGATGCACGGCAATAAAGCTGGACACAGTCCATGCCCCACATGGGGCTCACAGTCTTAGTTCCCATTCACAGATGAAGTAACTGAGGCACAGTGAAGTGACTTGCTGAAGGTCACACAGCAAATGAGTGGCACAGCCGGGATTAGAACCCAGGTCCTTCTGACTCCCAGGGCCGTACTCTATCCTCTAGGCCATGCTGTTTTCCAGTGACTGCCCCACATCCCCAATCTGTGGGGTTGTACTGGGCAGCCTTTAATACCAGCCTGGCCCTCTCTTGGAGTCATGCAAGCCACACATCTGATTTAATGCAAACACCTGACAATGAAGAGAGCATCAAGTGCTGTTTCAGTGACCCTGCCCCACCTCACTTCTTGCCTGAAAAGTCTTGGCAAATCCTAGATCCCAAGTGTAGGGTTAAAGGCTCCAGAACAGAGATTCCAGCTCTGCCAGCCAGCAGCTCAGTGGGAAAAAACTCCCAGACCTATCAAATGCAAACCTCAAGGCCCCAAACAAGCCCTGTTTCTCTATTCTTAATTAATTAATTCATTCAATCAATCGTATTTATTGAGCACTTACTGTGTGCAGAGCATTGCACTAAGCACTTGGGAAGTACAAGTTGGCAACTTATAGAGACGGTCCCTACCCAACAACGGGCTCACAGTCTAGAAGGGGGAGACAGACAACAAAACAAAACATGTGGACAGGTGTCAAGTCGTCAGAACAAATAGAAATAAAGCTAGATGCACATCATTAACAAAATAAATAGAATAGTAAATATGGACAAGTAAAATAGAGTGATAAATCTGTACAAACATACATACATGTGCTGTGGGGCGGGGAAGGAGGTAGGGTGGGGGGATGGGGAGGAGGAGAGGAAAAAGGGGGCTCAGTCTGGGAAGGCCTCTTGGAGGAGGTGAGCTCTCAGTAGGGCTTTGAAGGGAGGAAGAGAGCTAGCTTGGCGGATGTGTGGAGGGAGGGCATTCCAGGCCAGAAGGAGGACGTGGGCCGAGGGTCAATGGCGCAACAGGCGAGAACGAGGTACAGTGAGGAGGTCAGCGGCAGAGGAGCAGAGGGTGCAGGCTGGGCTTAGAAGGAGAGAAGGGAGGTGAGGTAGGAGGGGGCAAGGTGATGGAAAGCCTTGAAGCCGAGAGTGAGGAGTTTTTGCTTGATGCGTAGGTTGACTTG
This sequence comes from Tachyglossus aculeatus, assembly GCF_015852505.1. NCBI lineage: Eukaryota > Metazoa > Chordata > Mammalia > Monotremata > Tachyglossidae > Tachyglossus > Tachyglossus aculeatus. Next base: position 52,091,599 of record NC_052068.1, on the reverse strand, counting down.
CAGCCACTGGAGATTTTTGGGGAGTAACATGTCCTAGCATTTCTGCACAGAGGTGATCCAGGCAGCAGCATGAAGTATAAACTGACGTGGGAAGAGACAGGAGGATGGGAGATCAGAGAGGAGGCTAATACAGTAATCCACTCAGGATAGGATGAGAGATTGGACCAGAAAGGTAGCGGTTTGGATGGAGAGGAAAGGGCGGGTCTTGGCGATGTTGTGGAGGTGAGACCAGCAGGTTTTGGTGAAGGATTGGATGTGTGGGGTGAACGAGTGAGCAGAGTCGAGGATGACACCAAGGTTGATGGCTTGTGAGATGGGAAGGATGATAGTGCCCTCTACAGTGACGGGAAAGTCAGGGAGAGGGCAGGGTTTGGGAGGGAAGATAAGAAGTTCAGTCTTGGACATATTGAGTTTTAGATGGCGGGCAGAAATCCAAATGGAGATGTCCTGAAGGCAGCAGGAGACACAAGCCTGAAGGGAGGGAGAGAGAGCAGAGGCAGAGATGTAGATTTGGTTGTCATCAGCGCAGAGATGATAGTTGAAGCCGTGGGAGCGAATGAGTTCACCAAGGGAGTGGGTGAAGACATCAGATACGAAAACCACCATTGCAAATCTTCTATTCAAGGTGCTAGTAAATAGGCTTGCAAATGCTTGCTACTTTAATAAAACCTGTGGCCTTGGGGTCAGGAATTATTTTATAAAAATGACACCCATGCAGAGCTCACCAATGGTTGCTACAGGACTACGAAAGAAGGTAATATGCATTGAAATAATTCAGACTGGCATTAACCAGAGACACAGCCCCAGTGAGACAGAGAGCTTCAGATTTTCCCAAGAGAAAAAGAAATGAACAGAAACAGAACATAAAGTTTCTGAGAGTTAGTGTTTTTTAAACTACCACGTTCCTAAATTTCCAAGGCAGTCATGGTGACATTCATTCAATCATATTTATTGAGCGCTTACTGTGTGCAGAGCACTGTACTAAGTGCTTGGGAAGTACAAGTTGGCAACATATAGAGACAGTCCCTACCCAACAGCAGGCTCACAGTCTAGAAGGGGGAGACAAACAACAAAACAAAACATATTAACAAAATAAAATAAATAGAATATGTACAAGTAAAATAGAGTAATAAATATGTGCAAACATATATACATAGTGACTTGAATATAAATAGCACACCCCTCTAAATGGTTATCACAACCAAAAATTTGGTAACCCAGTTTTCTGGATATGATGATGATGATGATGATGATAATGGCATTTGTTAAGTGCTTACTATGTGCAAAGCACTGTTCTAAGCGCTGGGATGCATATGCTAGGTATCTAAGCATGGAGACTTTCTTTTTTTCAGAGCAGTAGTTGCCCAAAATCAATCGATTAATCAATGCTATTTATAATAATAAGAATAAGAATGGCATGTATTAAGTGGTTACTATGTGCCGAGCACTGTTATAAGCGCTTGGGTGGTTACAAGGTGATCAGGCTGTCCCACGTGGGGCTCACAGTCCCAATATCCATCTCACAGATGAGGCAACTGAGGCACAGAGAAGTCAAGTGACTTGTCCAAAGTCACACAGTTGACAAGTGGCGGAGCTGGGATTTGAACCCATGACCTCTGACTCCAAAGCCCGTGCTCTTTCCACTGAGCCATGCTGCTTCCCCTAATTGAGTACTGACTGTGCAGAGGTCTGTACTAAGCTCTAGAAGAGAACAATATAACAGAGTTGGTAGACACAAGCATAAAATCTAGAGATGAGTTTACAGTCTAGAGAGCAGCTTACCATCTACCCTAAATTTGAAACTCCTGGTGCTCCCCTACTGCCCCTGCAGTGACATTAGGATCATTTGAGATGAGTTTGTTCAATCCCAGAGAGATCATTTGGATTCTTCAAAGGGCTGGAAAGCTGCATAGCCTAGTGGAAAGAGCACAGGCCCAGGAGTCAGAAGGACCTGGGTTCCAATCCCAGCTCCATCACTTTCCTGATGTGTGACCCTGGGCAAGTCACTCAACCTCTCTGTGCCTCAGCCATGACATCTGCAAAATGGGGATTAAGACTGTGAACCCCGTGTGGGTCAGGTAACTGTGTCCAACCTGATTAGCTTGTATCCATCCCAGCACTTAGTAGAGTGCCTGGCACATAATATGTGCTTAACAAATACCATTTTTTAAAAAAAACCTTTGGGGTTCCAGGAGTTGTTCTCCTACTGCTCCTATAACATACCTGCATCCCCTCTATCAAAGAATGACAGACCTGTTAAATTAGTGTTCCATCTCCAATAAAAAGAGAAAATTCAATTTTCCAAAATATTCACGTATTTTAATGGTATTTTAAAGAGCTTACTATGCGACTCTGAGCCTCATTTCCTCCATATGTAAAATGGGGATAAAATACTTTCCCTTCTTACCCCTCTGACTGAGGCTCATTTGGGTTAAGGTAATGTGTCCATTCTGATTATCCTGTATCTGCCTCAACCCATGGCACTGTTGAGATACCACTGTTAGTAAGGTGCCATTTATGGAAATAGTCAAAAGCAGTATCTAGGTCAACAGGATTTATTGAACACCTGCAGTGTGCACATGACTATTCTAGGTGCCTGGGGAACATATGAAAGAAGGAGGAGATGTGATTTCTGTACTCAAATAATTTCCAATCTAATGGAGGAGACGTTAATATAAATTGACAAAAGGTGCCATAGTAAGCATGAGATAATAGATATAAGAAATTGTTAATAAATGATGATGATGGTATTTGTTAAGTACTTACTATGTGCCAAGCACTGTTCTAAGCACTGGGGGAGACACAAGGTCAGCAGGTTTTCCCACATAGGGCTCACAGTCTTAATCCCCACTTTACAGATGGGGCAACTGATACACAGAGAAGTTAAGTGACCTGTCCAAAGTCACACAGCTGATAAGTGGAGGAGCAGGGATTAGAACCCACGGCCTCGGACTCCAAAGCCTGGGCTCTTTCCACTGAGCCACGCTGCTTCTCAATGACAAATAATAAATGACAAATTAGTCACCAAATAAGTACAATGAGCACTGAGGTGGCTGAGGAAATGGCCTGTTTGGGAAATTAGGAGGTTAGTTAGGGATGATTTTTTTTGAGGGAGTTTTTGAAGGTTTTGGTTTGGCAAAACTGAGAGGGAAGGGTATTTCAGGGAGTGACAAAGTAGAAGAGAGATAATTGAACAGTTTGCTTGGGAGGAATAAATAGCTGAGTTGTAGCAGAAGAGAGTATATAGATCAGAGGGGGCCCACTGTCCATTGTCTTAATTTTACTTAATGCTAGAATCAATCAATCAATCAATCGTATTTATTGAGCGCTTACTATGTGCAGAGCACTGTACTAAGCGCTTGGGAAGTACAAATTGGCATCACATAGAGACAGTCCCTACCCGATAGTGGGCTCACAGTCTAAAAGGGGGAGACAGAGAACAGAACCAAACATACCAACAAAATAAAATAAGTAGGATAGAAATGTACAAGTAAAATAAATAAATAAATAAATAAACAGAGTAATAAATATGTACAACCATATATACATATATACAGGTGCTGTGGGGAGGGGAAGGCGGTAAGGCGGGGGGATGGAGAGGGGGACGAGGGGGAGAGGAAAGAAGGGGCTCAATCTGGGAAGGCCTCCTGGAGGAGGTGAGCTCTCAGCAGGGCCTTGAAGGGAGGAAGAGAGCTAGCTTGGCGGATGGGCAGAGGGAGGGCATTCCAGGCCCGGGGGATGACGTGGGCCGGGGGTCGATGGCGGGACAGGCGAGAGCGAGGTACAGTGAGGAGATTAGTGGTGGAGGAGCGGAGGGTGCGGGCTGGGCAGTAGAAGGAGAGAAGGGAGGTGAGATAGGAGGGGGCGAGGTGATGGAGAGCCTTGAAGCCCAGGGTGAGGAGTTTCTGCCTGATGCGCAGATTGATCGGTAGCCATTGGAGGTTTTTGAGGAGGGGAGTGATATGTCCAGAGCGTTTCTGGACAAAGATAATCCGGGCAGCAGCATGAAGTATGGATTGAAGTGGAGAGAGACACGAGGATGGGAGATCAGAGAGAAGGCTAGTGCAGTAGTCCAGACGGGATAGGATGAGAGCTTGAATTAGCAGGGTAGCGGTTTGGATGGAGAGGAAAGGGCGGATCTTGGCAATGTTGCGGAGCTGAGACCGGCAGGTTTTGGTGACGGCTTGGATGTGAGGCGTGAATGAGAGAGCGGAGTCGAGGATGACACCAAGGTTGCGGGCTTGTGAGACGGGAAGGATGGTAGTGCCGTCAACAGAGATGGGAAAGTCAGGGAGAGGACAAGGTTTGGGAGGGAAGACAAGGAGCTCAGTCTTCGACATGTTGAGCTTTAGGTGGCGGGCGGACATCCAGATGGAGATGTCCTGAAGGCAGGAGGAGATGCGAGCCTGGAGGGAGGGGGAGAGAGCAGGGGCAGAGATGTAGATCTGGGTGTCATCAGCGTAGAGGTGATAGTTGAAGCCGTGGGAGCGAATGAGGTCACCAAGGGAGTGAGTGTAGATTGAGAACAGAAGGGGACCAAGCACTGAACCTTGGGGAACTCCCACAGTAAGAGGATGGGAGGGGGAGGAGGAGCCTGCAAAAGAGACTGAGAAAGAACGACCGGAGAGATAAGAGGAGAACCAGGAGAGGACGGAGTCTGTGAAGCCAAGGTCAGATAACGTGTTGAGGAGAAGGGGGTGGTCCACAGTGTCAAAGGCAGCTGAGAGGTCGAGGAGGATTAGGACAGAGTATGAGCCGTTGGATTTGGCAAGCAGGAGGTCATTGGTGACCTTTGAGAGCGCAGTTTCCGTGGAATGAAGGGGACGGAAGCCAGACTGGAGGGGGTCGAGGAGAGAGTTGTTGTTGAGGAATTCTAGGCAGCGCGTGTAGACAACTCGTTCAAGGAGTTTGGAAAGGAATGGTAGGAGGGATATGGGACGATAACTAGAAGGTGAGGTGGGGTCAAGAGAGGGTTTTTTTAGGATGGGAGAGACATGGGCATGTTTGAAGGCAGAGGGGAAGGAACCAGTGGAGAGTGAGCGGTTGAAGATGGAAGTTAAGGAGGGGAGAAGGGATGGAGCGAGAGATTTCATAAGATGAGAGGGAATGGGGTCAGAAGCACAGGTGGCCGGAGTAGCACTTGAGAGGAGGGAGGAGAGTTCCTCTGAGGATACCACTGGGAAGGATGGGAGAGTAGCAGAGAATGTTGAGAGCCGGGGGGTTGGAGAAAGGGGGGAAGAGACTTTGGGGAGGTCGGACCTGATGGATTTAATTTTGTTAATGAAGTAGGAGGCCAGATCGTTGGGGGTGAGGGAAGGAGGAGGGGGAGGAACCGGGGGCCTGAGAAGGGAGTTGAATGTACGGAAGAGCTGGCGGGGGTGATGGGCATGGGTGTCAATAAGGGAGGAGAAATAGTTTTGTCTGGCAGAAGAGAGGGCTGAGTTAAGGCAGGAAAGGATAAACTTGAAGTGAACGAGGTTGGCATGGTGTTTAGACTTTCGCCAGCAGCGTTCGGCAGCTCGAGCATAAGAGCGAAGGAGGCGGACAGTGGCAGTGATCCAGGGCTGTGGGTTAGTGGTGCGAGAGCGGCGAAGGGAAAGGGGAGCGAGCGAGTCTAGCTGAGTAGAAAGGGTAGAGTTGAGAGCAGTAATCTGATCATCAAGACTGGGTAGAGAGGAGAGGGCGGCGAGGTGGGGTGTGAGGCGTTCCGAAAGATGGGTGGGGTCCAGAGAGCGGAGATCTCTGTGAGGGAGTAATACGGAGTTACAGGGGAAAGGAGTGTGAGTGAGGAGGCAGGTGAGAAGATTATGATCAGAGAGAGGGATCACAGAGTTGGTGAGGGTGGACACAGTGCAGCGGTAGGAGATGATGAGGTCGAGGGTATGACCAAGTTGGTGAGTGGGTGAGGTGGGGTGGAGGAAGAGGTTGGCAGCGTCAAGGAGAGATAGAAGGCGGGCGGCAGAGGAGTCGTTAGGGATATCCATGTGGATATTGAAGTCTCCAAGGATCAGAGTGGGCATGGAGAAGGAGAGAAGGAATGTGAGGAAGGGGTCAAAGTCGTTAAAGAAGTTGGAAGTGGGGCCCGGAGGGCGGTAGATGACGGCTACAAGAATCTGGAGGGGGTGGTAGAGGCGAATAATGTGGGCTTCAAAGGAGGGGAAGGAAAGGGAAGGGGGAGGAGGGATAGTGCGAAAGCGACATTGGGGGGCGAGAAGGAAACCGACACCTCCTCCTTTTCCAGTGAGTCTGGGGGAGTGGGAGAAGAAGAGGCCTGCACTGCAGAGAGCAGCAGAAGAGACCGTGTCGTCCAACGACAGCCATGTTTCAGTTAGGGCGAGGAGGAGTAGAGAACTGGAAAGGAAAAGGTCCAGGATGAAAGGAATCTTACTTAAAACGGAGCGGGGGTTCCAGAGGCCACACTTGGCATCAGCTGTCGAGGGTGGGGAGGGAGGGGGAAGGGTGCGAGGGGTGGGGAGGGTTTGGATTGGGATGAGTTGGCGGGGGCCTGGGCGGGGAGAGGGGGAAGGGGGGTGGCGATGGGAAAGGAGAACTGGGATGGGGTGGGGGCGGGGAGAAGGGGAGGAGGGGGGTCGGGAGGGAGAAGCAGAGGACCTGCGCTGGTACAGAGGAATCCTTGGTAGGGGTTGAGGGGGAGCGGTCTTGGTGGGTGAGAGGGAGGGAAACAGCTGGGTGGGAGAGGGGAAGGGGAAGGTGAGGAATGGGAATGGCAGTTGGGAGCAAGGGAACTGAAAGTTCATGGTGAGGTCAGCAGGGCGAGTGACAGTACAGTGGGGGGTTAACAATTGAGATGCAGAAGCAATAAAACAGTAGCAATGATAAAAGTAGGCGATGGCATCACAGGGTGTAGTTGAGCAATCAATATGCTATGGCAATAATAGAATTGGCAAACAATGATGCCACAGAGAGCAGATACAAACTATTAAGAGCTGGAGTAGGGTGGGCCAGTTAAGGGGGGTCAGGGAGCAGAGATACCTGGGGAGGGGAGCGAACAGTCAACTAGCATGGGAGGGCTGAGGAGGTGTGAATGAGGTTGTCGTTAATGTAACATGTAACATGGTGCTAACAAGGTGCTAACAAGGGCTTTTTACCTGGGGGCGGGCGGGGGTAGAGTCAGTCAGGACCGGACCGGGAAGGGGGGGGGGATGAGGGGCACTTTACGGAAGGCCTCCTAAGTGGGGGGGGTGGAAGCAGGCGGGGCGTCCGTGGGGGCGCTGAGATGGCGGGAGGGTGGGCGGCCAGGCCTCTCGGGAAGGGAGTCACGGGCGTCAATGGCGGCGCTCTGAGGAGAGGAGCCTTCCGGGAGCGGCAAGTCCTCGCGGTGTGATGGCGGGCGGGCGGGCGGGCCTCTCGGGAACGGAGTGCCGGGCGTCTATGGCGGCGCTCGTGATTACAGATGCAACAGTTTCTTTGAATGTAATTATCCAACAACCTTTTCTTCATGTGTGCTTTTAGCAGTATACAAAGGAGCAATACGTACACATACTCACTCCACTCTTCCAAGGATCTAGTACGTCTGTGCTCAAAGGAGCCCATTCTACCAATGCTTCTTCTTTCTACAGATCACCTGCTACTCTCAACACAGGGGGGAAGCCTTTGGGAATTATTGAGGAGGGAAGTTATGTGCTCCAATTAGCATTTTTAAGAGGTGTCACTTGCAGCAGTTGACTACACGACAGAGAGGCTGTAGTCAAGGAGAACACTGAAGAGGCCAGTTTATTCAGTGAGGTGGACTGTCCATCCCCTTACGCATAATAATAATGCCATTTGTGAAGTGCTTACTATGTACCAGGCACTGTTCTAAGCGCCGGAGTGGATACAAGCAAATCAGGTTGGACACAGTCCCTGTCCCTTGTGGGGCTCAAGGTCGCAATCCCCATTTTACAGATGAGGTAACCGAGGCACAGAGAAGCAAAGTGACTTGCCCAAGGTCACACAGCAGACATGCAAGTGCCATCTGGATACATGTGCTGATTGGGTCAAGGGCAGTGGTTAAGGACATCGGGCATTACTCCTGACTCCCTTCCCCACCACCCCCAAGTCTCCCAGGGGGCCCGTGAAGAGTTAGGATGGGAGACTTCTGGAAGAGAGGCCGTTTTGCATGAAGCAAAGTTTTTTCCAGAATTGGGAATTAATTCCCCAATGCCTCCCAATTGCCCAGAGGCTGTGAAGTTCCAGTATGGGAGACCTTTGGAAGAGTGGCCGTTTTGCCTGAAGAAAAGTTTTTCCCAGAATTGGGCACTATGCAAAATCCCTCCTCTTCCACTTCAGATTTTATTTTCTCGGCCCGCTCATACTCTGGACCAGAGGCTCGACACTGAGCTTCAGGTCCAGATCAGTTTCCTGTGAACCAGTAGTCGGATAGTCTCCAAACCCCAAAATCATCTGATTTTTCCTTCAGTCTCCATTATTCTATAATGGAACATTCTGTGGCTGAAATAGTGACATTTTCCAACACCCCCTCCTCCACCAAAAAAAAAAGAGCCAAAATGGGAGCTTTTGCTTAACTTTTGTCCCAAAACGAAGAGTCTGGATGGAAATAGGGGGTGAAAAATCAGCTGACCTAATGAACACAAAAATTCATTGAATTCTTATTGGGATCAAAATAATTTACTCAATCAGAAGTGCCTTTTTTAAAAAGCCTTTCTCTGAAAATGCTAGATTAACCATACTGGAGATTCATCCATGATCTAGTAACAGGATGGAAAGCAGCAACACTGAGGCACAAACACACATTATGAAAACAAAACATCTGAGAAGGTAAGTCTCTTTCGCCCACAGAGATGCAGCAGTGGCACTGAAAACACACAAGCACACACACACTCACTCCATCAGAGACAGGAAATTAATGAGTCCCCACTGTTTTCCTAGCATTTGAACCAGGATTTCAGATGAAATTTATCACCATGATGGGTCACAAATTCCTTCAACCTCATCCATAACCCCCCTTCCCACCCCACCGCCCTGTCTTTGAACTGATTCACATACTCTTCCTGGATAAACTGTGAATTATCTGAGGGACTGAATGGCAGAAACCTCTAAGATGATGTTTGTAGGAAACCATCTCTCAACAGGATTGAACCCTGTGGGAAAATAGATCTTGTTTTCCCAAAGGTTCCAGAAAATGATTCAGCAAACCAAAAAGTCAGGCATTTAAGAAAGTAGTTAATGGGTTACTGAGCCTTTAATAAAAAAACTAAAATCATAATTTCTGGAAACTTGAAGGGAACAGAAAAACAAAGAACAAAACAAAACTGCACTCAGTAATAATATGACAAGATAAAGATGGAGTCATTACCATACTGAAAAGGAAATTCAAGCCATTACCAGTTCCTTCATGTATATAAATATTCATGTACATTCCTTAAATATATGCTTAGAAATAAAACCAAGGTAATAGATAATGATTTTTTTTTTTCACACCAGACAGTCTGCTGGGAAACTAACATTTCAAGATAAAGTCATTTTCACCAGACTTGGAACATAGGGGTTTTTAACCACAAGAGGGTGCATGTATATCACTCAAATGATGCAATCAAACAAATGCACCTATGTACTTGTCACAGTTGTATAAATTTGGACTTTATACATCGCTGCAATATTTTTAGGTATGGCTTATCAAATATCTCTTGTGTCATTTAATTTTATTTTGTAGCTCTTCTAGAATAATGTTCACAGACAACTCCGGTGATTTTATAATATACATAAAGGGTGTAATTTTAATTCCCCGAAAGTCTGATTTTGTATTCCCACTACAGTTTTGCTGCTGAGCCTTTTCTATTATACCAGTCCTAAGTGTGTTAAAATCCATGCTTTATCTAATCCTACATATAGGGATGTATTTGGGAAAAACAAACAGCAAGTAATTGCCATAATCCAATGTTTTCCGAAACCTCAGTAACACAGAGGCACTGATAAATACAGTAATCACAGTGCATAGACCATAGTGTTTAGGTCCCACAAGCATCAGCCCCTCACTTTTGGAATGCACAAACTGGCACATTTTCTATACATTTGCTGAGGTGCAAAGATATGTGCAATTTATTTATTTACATTAATGTCAGCTTCCCCCCTCTATACTGTAAGTTCGTTCTGGGCAGAGAATGTGTCTGTTTATCGTAATATTGTACTCTCCCAAGCTCTTAATATAGTGCTCTGCATACCCTAAGCACTCAATAAATATGAATGAATGAATGAACTGGGCAAGCATATATCTGGGTACATTCGAGAACTACAGGTTTAGATGTGAAGCAAGGCTTTGGTCTAGATTTTTAGTTCTGTTTTTGTTTTGTTTTGTTTTTTAATAGGGGCTCTACAGCAAATACAGAAAAACACCTCAGTCATTGAGGCTGGGATGAAAGAACACAGTCAACAATAATAACTGTGGTATTTAAGTGCTTACTATGTGCCAGGCACTGTACCAAACTGCACTTGTAGATGCAAGATGATTAATAATAATAATAATAATAATGGCATTTATTAAGCGCTTACTATGTGCCAAGCACTGTTCTAAGCGCTGGGGAGGTTACAAGGTGATCAGGTTGTCCCATGTGGGGCTCACAGTCTTAATCCCCATTTTACAGATGAGGGAATTGAGGCACAGGGAAGTTAAGAGACTTGCCCAAAGTCACACAGCTGACAACTGGCAGAGCCGGAATTCGAACCCATGACCTCTGACTCCAAAGCCCAGGCTCTTTCCACTGAGCCACACTGGTGATTGATTTGGACACAGTCCCTATACCACACGGGGCTCACAGGTCTTAATCCCCATTTTACGGATGAGGTACAGATGAGAAATTACTTGACTTGCCCAAGGTCACACAGCAGACAAGTGGCGGAATCACTATTAGAACCCAAGTCTTTCTGACTCTCAGGCACATGCTCTATCCACTAGATCACACTGCTTCTAGGACCAGATCAAGGTGATTTGGGGGAGAGAGTGCACCAATTCTGCCTTCCTTGGAAACCTGTGTTCCCCTCCCCAATCCAACTGGAGATATTTTCAGTCCAGCAGCAGGCACAGGAATCAAGTAAATTGGCTGGGTGGGGAGAAGCAGGCGAGGACTGCTCCTGAAAGGGTGTGATGAGGCTCCCTAAGGACTGTTGCAAAAAGGACAGTTACTCCTTCTCACCAAGAAAGCCTCTGAGCAGTCCAAGTTTTTGTTCCGAATCCCAACTTTTGTTCTAACCACCTACGGTGATCCAAGTTGAATAAAATCACACAATCAAAGCAAGACTCATGCTTTCTCCCTTTCTGTACAGAGAGAAGAGACGTATGTGAAAATAGTGTGAGGATCCTATTTTCACATTATTTGCCACTATTGTGATCCCCAACAAGTCCTGACTGCTTGCTCGGTTTTCCATTCCAGGGTGCCACGGCAGCGGGGACTTGGCCGAGTTAAAGGAAAGGGTTTGTCCTTGAGCGCAATGAGATAAGAATTTCAACCACATAGTATGGTGCCTTCATCTGAGGAAATAACAAGGGAGTCTAGACTGTAAACTCTACAACATCTGGAGACATATGGAGTCCATACAGATGGAGTCCAGTGTCATCCACTCTATAACAGATTACCTCTAAATCATATGGATCTTGTTTATTATTGTAAGCTCTTTGTGGGCAGGGAACATGCCTACCAACTCTAATATATTACAATCTCCCAAGCACTTAGTTCAGTGCTCTGAACACAGTAAATGCTGACTAAATACCACAGACTGATTAGAGTCCAGAGACTGAAGGTAGGAGGGAGAGGGGGAACATTTTTCTACAAAAATGTTCAGGACACGCTTCCCCTCTCCTCAAGAACCTCCCATGGTTGCCCATCCACCTCCACATGAAACAGAAACTCCTCACCATTGGCTTTAAAGGAGTCCCCTTGTCCCCTCCTACCTCACCTCGCTACTCTCCTACTGCAACCCAACATGCACATTTCAATCCACTAATGCTAACCTTCTCACTGTGTCTCAATCTCATCTATCTCACCACTGACCTCTTGCCCACATCCTGCCTGTGGCCTGGAACACCCTTCCTCCCCATATCTGACAGACAATTATTCTCCCCATCCTCAAAGCTTTACTTAAGGCACATCTCCTCCAAGAGGCCTTCCCTGACTGAGCCCTCCTTTCCTCTTCTCTCACTCCCTTCTGCATTGCCCTGATTTGCTCCCTTTATTTATCTCTCTCCCAGCCCCACAGCACTTATGTACATATCTGTAATTCATTTATTTATATCTATCTCCCCTTCAAGACTGTAAGCTCACTGTGGGCAGGGAATGCATCTGTTTTACTGTTATATTGCACTCTCCCAAGCGCTTAATATAGTGCCTGGACATAGTAAGCAATCAATGAATACAACTGACAGACTGGGACAGCCAAGTCAATAACTTCTCCTCTTGTCTTTAGGGTGCTCCGGAACCATCCCCCAAAGCCCTGGAATTCAAATTTTCCATAGTAGGTCCACTGTCAAATCTAACATGGTGGCATCCAGAATGTCAGGAGCCCACCCAGCTGTCATTGAGTCACACTGAAATACAGCAGCGCATCTGTAGGGAACTGCTGGAAAAGCTAATTCTCACTTGTGGAAATCTCTCCCTGCCCTCTCTGTCAGATTTCCAATTTATGAACCATCAAAACCTGCTGCAAGATCTTGTTTCAAGATATTGCTGACCATGTTGCTACATGAGGCTGGAAAGGGAATCATGACCTACAGTCCCAATCTGTTAATATCTAGATTAGGTTTTTCTAGGTTATGGAGAAAGCAGAACTCTGGAAATGTCCCTCTAACGGCATTACCTATCCTAGATTAAATTGGTGACAAATGTTCTCCCCACATTTCCAAATAATTCAAATATCATCTGGGGAAAGAAAATATTTCTGTAATCCTTCAGTGCCTGATGACTTCAAAACAAGAATTGCTAGCTTCTGTATTGTCAATTGCCTGTATTAAAGCCTCACATTAGGTGTCAGTTAGTTGGTCAATCATATTTATTGAGTGCTACTGTGTGCAGAGCACTGTACTAAGCACTTGGGAGAATACAATATAACTATATAACAGACACATTCTCTGCTCACAATGAGCTTACAGTCTAGAGGGGGAGACAGACATGAATATAAATACACTTTAGCCCACAGTTCCCCTGGGTTTTTTTTTAATGGCATTTTGTAATGGTATTTGTTAAGCATTTACTATGCTTCAAACACTGTTCCAAGCCCCAGGATAGGTACAAGCCAGTCTGTCCCTGTACCGCATGCGGGTCGCTGGCTAAGTACAGTTAAACACTTACTACACACCAGGAACTGTACTAAGCACTAGAGTAGATAGAGAATAATCAGATTGGACACCTGTCCCACACAGGGCTCATAGTCTTAATCCCCATTTTACAGATGAGGTAACTGAGGCACAGAGAGGTTAACTGACTTGCCCAAAGTCACACATCAGACAAGTGGCAATCAGAATTAGAACCCAGATCCTCTAACTCCCAGGCCCATTTGCTTTCCATTAAGGCCCACTGCTTCTCCCTCCTATTTAGACTGTGGGACAGGAACTGTGATTGACCTGATTATCTTGTATCTATCTCAGTGCTTTGAACAGTGCTTGGCACAGAGTAAGGACTTAACACATACCATAACTAATATTATTTGTTACAACACTATATGATTATGTCAGTAGCTAACTGGAAAAAAAAAACCTGAAATACCTTTAAAGTTATGTCAGTCCATGAACTATGATTGCCAATAATGACTAAGTAATGATTTCTTTAAAAACAAAAACAAAAATAATGTTCTTAGCAGCTTTATGAGCCTCGAAGGAAAACTGCCACTTGCCTGCTGAGACCTTGGGCAAGTCACTTAACTTCCCAGGGCCTTAATTTCCTCATCAATTAAATGGGGATTGAATATTTGTTCTCCCTCCACCTTAGACTGTGAGCCCCATGTCGGGCAGGGACCATGTCTGATCTGATTATTTTGTTTTCTACTCCAGTGCTTAGTACAGTGCTTGGGCTCATTGGAAACATTTACAGCTACTACAATTATTGTAATCTATCGGTCAATGTACATATTGACAATGAACAACTGTAAGACAAAGAATGCACAAGAGCCAAATGGTCATTTTCACTGAGAAATGTCTAAGTTATGATTATTGTCTGGGTACACTTCCAAGGTTTGTGCTATGTAAATATTTCCCTTCAAGTCACCTCTAGATCATTTTTGAGATAAATTCCTTAAAAGATTGACTGTAAGGTCCTTGTAGACAGGTGTTATATTCCAGACTGTGAGCCCATTTTGAGTAGGGATTGTCTCTGTTGCTGAATTTTACTTTCCAAGCGCTTAGTACAGTGCTCTGCACACTGTAAATGCTTAAAAAATATGATTGAATGAATGAATATTGTACTCTCCCAAGAGCTTAATACAGTGTGCTCTGCAACCAAAGGATGCTGGATCAATACTACTGATTATTTGCTCTGTTAAATTAAAAACACACTCCAAAACCTAAACGCTTCACCAGAACTATTTTAATACAAGATTGCCTATTTTTCTTTACTCACAATATGAATCCTTTTATTTTTTCTGGCTTGTGTTTTTGTATAATGGCTTTTAAAAAATCTTTCCCTTTCTTCATAATTCAAACACATATACTAGGAAAGGAAATTGAATGTGTTCAGGGGATATCATAAATTTCCAAGTGGGATACCAACTTTCATCCCATCAGGAAGCTGTTTAGAATGCCTATGGAAGCTAGACATTTCATTCTGGCAAACTGAGATCTGAAATGCTCTGAAACAGTAGCCTGTCCCAGAAGGCCCCAGACAACATCGGACCTGTAGAAGCGAAGGGAATTTATCTGTATCATATTGCATTTCATACACAGCTTATAGAGAATGCATGGAAGCCTCCGGAGACCCTATAACATAAAAAGACTTATAAGTCTGTTTGGAAGAAAGTACCACCAAAGGATGACTGAGTTAACCATTGTTCAGATACCACTGATTATTTTGATAGAATAACATATATCACCAGTCCTAAAAAAAGATATGTATGTGGATTAAGTATTTGGGGAGGGGAAAAACATTTTATTTATTTGTATTTTCATATATCAGTTGTTTTCAAATGTGTTATAGTATTATGACCTGTAAAATATCCATCTTCCCTCTTTTCTAGAAAAAAAATTAGTAAAGTAACATTCAGTAGACATCAGTTGCTAATAATTACTCTAAAGCATTGGTTATTGATCCTTATTCACAGCCCCTTTATTTTGTAAGGAGAGTGGAACATCCTCTACATTGCAAGAACAATTTGTGATAAACATTTTAAATACAATCTATCTAGAGGGATCCAAGTAATTAAGATAAAATGTCTTAATGTACTGAGGATCCAGTGTTTGCCAAGTTGTCTATATTAGTTTCTCTTTGGCAAGTGACAGTTGAAGAAAAGCAAGAATTTTGCTCAATTTTTGACTTCTACAATTTAGTGCTCTTATATTTAGTTCTATTTAATCTTCAGAAAAATTGTCTGTCTGAAACTTTCAAAAGAAAAATTATAACACAAATGACACATAATTGGGCTGCAATGTGGAGGAGTACTAATTTTACATCCATGATATTAATAAAATTAAAAAAACACTAACCTCCTCTTGGCATTTTAAAATAATACAGGCAAAAATAGTTCCTTCTCCTGTTGTGACCTTTTCACCTTTTGACAGTTTATGAACTGGGTCCCAAATCTGTTGGGTCTTTTATGTTTCTCAAAATGGACATATTCAGTTGTTGGCTTTGGGTTTTTTTTGTTAGCTCAGAGTCAAAGCATAAAAAGGATCTCCTCATGGCAGTGGCTTGGGAGTCAGAGGAACTAGGTTGTAATCCCAGCTCTGCCACCTGCCTGCTGTGTGAGCTTTGACAAGTCACTTAACATCCATGTGCCTCAGTTTCTTTACCTGAAAGACGGCTAAATATCTGTTCTCTTTTATTTTTAGGCTGTGAAATCCATGGACTGTGTTCTATAAACATAAAATACACCACTTGTATTTATTCAGCACTTATTGTGGGCAGAGCACTGTACTACGTGCTTGGGAGAGTTCAGAATAACAGAATTGATAGACGTATCCCTGCCCACAGTGAGCTTACATCATATAGGGGGACACAGACAAACTCAGTTTCAGATATGTACACGGGCCCGTGTATGATAAATATCAATGGCTTAAAGCATACAAATTCAAGTACAAGACTGACGCAAAAAAAAAGGGAGTAGGGAAAATGAAGGCTTATTTGGGAAAGGCCTCTTGAAGGAGATGTGATTTCAAAGACAAAAAATGGTTTGATTAAACTTATTTCTCTATGTTTATAAGATACTGTCAGGGCAAACGATTATGCTTCAACTCAAACTAATCAACAATAGGGATCCAAAGAATACAAGAAATCATTCATGGCTTCTTCAGGACTCTGCTCTTTTGGGGGACAAAATAATGGGTTGGATTGATGAACCACTGATTTGACTCAGCACCTGCATTTCTTATAGTGACATCCAAGAATTCTAGTATGATTGTAATGGTGTTTTGAGAGTACATTAATGGTTCTAAATGTCAAATTCATGCCACACAAACCTTTCAGCCCCTCTTACTCATGGCTGAGAAGAAATATTTTAATACAAAATATCAAGTATCAACTAGAGATATGAAAACTCATATTCCAATATTTTATTGATCTGTCACTTCAAATTTCCATCCCAGTGGTTAATATGTGGAGACAAATTTGGCTATTGTTGGAAGGGCAGCCCATTAGTGATCAGTTATTTACAGTGAACCCAATTCAACCAGTGCCTAAAGTTATTTCCCTTATTTCCCTGGAGTTAAATCAGGTCCATAGGGGGGACTCTTAACTCTTTCAGATCGCTATGGGGCCTTTTAGGTTCAATTTGCTAAATAATAGTTGTGGTATTTGCTAAGTGCTTACTGTGGCCCAAGCACTGTACTACTATACTCAAGATAATTACTGCCAAACAAGGCTCACAGTCTAAGGGTTATTAACTGCTTTGCACATAGTAAGCACTTAATAAATGTCATTATTATTACTAGGGTTAATAACTTTAAGGATGAAAAGAATTGAGACCATACCCAAGTCCCCATTCCTCAAAAACTTTCAGTGATTGGCCATCAATCACTACATCAAACAGAAACTCCTTACTATCGGCTTTAAGGCATTCAGTCAGCTCTCCATCTCCCTCCTAATCTCTTTAATCTCATTCTGTAACTCAGCCTGCAAATTTTGCCCCTCTACCACCAATCTACTCACTGGGCCTCAATCTCAACTTGGAATCTTTGCTTTGCTCACATCCTCCCTGAGCAAACTCCCTCCCCCTTCATATCTGACAGATCACCACTCTCTCCATCTATAAGCCCCTAATAAAATCACATGTTCTCCAAGAAGCCTTCTCTAACTTCTCTTTTTGCCCTCCTTTCCGTGTCACCTTTGCACATGGGTCTGGATTCTTGGAAGCACTTTGATACTCCACTCCCAGCCCCATAGCACTTATGTAGAGAGGCAGTGTGGCTAGACAAACAGTGGGGCTTAGTGGAAAGAGCCCAGGCTGGGGAGTCAGAGGTTGTGGGTTCTAATCCCAGCTCTGCCACTCATCAGCTGTGTGACTTTGGGCAAATCACTTAACTTCTCTATTGTTCATTTTTCTCATATGTAAAATGAGGATTAGGACTGTGAGCCCCACCTGGGACAACCTGATAACCCTGCATCTCTCCCAGTGCTTTGCACATAGCAAGCACTTAACAAATACCATCGTCATTATTATTATCATTACATACCCTTACACTTTGATGCTTCCCTATCTGTAATTTCTTTTAATATCTGTCTTCCCCACTAAATTGTAAACTCTTTGAAGGAAAGGATTATGTTTATCAATTCTATTGTACTGTACTCTTTCAAGCCCTTAGTATAGCCTGTAAGGTCATTGTGGTCAGGGAATGTGTCATTTATATTCTGTCCCAAGTGCTTAGTACAGTGCTCTGCACACAGTAAGTGCTCAGTGAATATCATGGATTGACTGACTGAACTGAGCAAAGTATTCTTTGTTGGTCCACCATTCTCCAACTTGTTTCACAGTTCCGGCCAACTCAACTTTTCATTTTTTCCTAAAGCTCTAAATTTCTTAGGGACAGCTTTTGTCATTTTCCACCAAAGAGTTAGTTCAATCAGTTGTTTGTTGTTGCTGAGAAAGAAAATCAACACCTACCCACTTCAGAATAGAATGTCATTTTATTTCCCTTTGATTCAGTACAGAAATTAATTACTCTGAACTGCTAGCCACTATTCCCTTTAGTTAAAAGTTTGAATATATTAAGTTGGGGAAAGGGGAGGATAAAAGCCCCTAGACAGGCTAGCAAATCTACACTGTAATGCTCTAGCTTTCAGTTTCAGTTTAGGAAATCTGAATGACAAACTGCCTACTCCAGCCCCTACCATCTAATCACATACTACGGTTTTTATGAGACTGTGGGTCTCTGACATTGCCAAGATCCGCCCTACATTACCAAGATCCGCCCTTTCCTCTCCATCCATACCGCTACCCTGCTCATTCAAGCTCTCATCCTTTCCTGTCTGGACTACTGCACCAGCCTTCTCTCTGATCTCCCATCCTCGTGTCTCTCTCCACTTCAATCCATACTTCATGCTGCTGCCCGGATTATCTTTGTCCAGAAACGCTCTGGGCATATTACTCCCCTCCTCAAAAATCTCCAGTGGCTACCAATCAATCTGCACATCAGGCAGAAACTCCTCACCCTGGGCTTCAAGGCTCTCCATCACCTCGCCCCCTCCTACCTCACCTCCCTTCTCTCCTCCTACAGCCCAGCCCGCACCCTCCGCTCCTCCGCCGCTAATCTCCTCACTGTACCTCGTTCTCGCCTGTCCCGCCATCGACCCCCGGCCCACGTCATCCCCCGGGCCTGGAATGCCCTCCCTCTGCCCATCCGCCAAGCTAGCTCTCTTCCTCCCTTCAAGGCCCTGCTGAGAGCTCACCTCCTCCAAGAGGCCTTCCCAGACTGAGCCCCTTCCTTCCTCTCCCCCTCGTCCCCCCTCCAACCCTCCATCTTACCTCCTTCCCTTCCCCACGGCACCTGTATATATGTATATATGTTTGTACATATTTATTACTCTATTTATTTATTTATTTTACTTGTACATATCTAATCTATTTCTATTTATTTTACTTTGTTAGTATGTTTGGTTTTGTTCTCTGTCTCCCCCTTTTAGACTGTGAGCCCACTGCTGGGTAGGGACTGTCTCTATATGTTGCCAATTTGTACTTCCCAAGCGATTAGTACAGTGCTCTGCACATAGTAAGCGCTCAATAAATACGATTGATTGATTGACAATAAAAATATCAATTATGATACTGCACGATTCGAAACTGTCTTCCATATTCTTTATCTGCCTTAGTTAATCCTCACGTGCTTACAAGAAGGAGTGTCAGAAAACAAATGGGGGAAATTAAGCCATAGAGAGGTCTCACAATAATCAGTATCTTGAGTGAGAGACAAAATCCATATTCATTTATTCAATTGTATTTATTGAGCATTTACTGTGTGCAGAGCACTGTACTAAGCACTTGGAAGAGTGCAATACAACAATAAACAGACATATTCCCTGTTCACAATGAGTTTACATTCTAGAGTTACTGTCTAAATCTATAATTCTGTTGATCTGTTTTGATGTTATTGATGTCTATCTATTTGTTTTGTTGTCTGGCTCCCCCTTCTAGACTGTGAGCCGGTGTGGGTAAGGGATTGTCTCTATCTGTTGCTGAACAGTACTTTCCAAGCACTTAAGACAGTGCTCTGCACACAGTATGCACTCAAACACAATTGAATGGAGTAAAAACACTGTATAGAGGATGAGTTTATTTATGAACTTAGGGTGCTTGAGGGCATTAACATTAAGGTCATTGAGGGAGAGGAGCATATCTTGTATTGTAGTATTGCATTGTACTCTCCTAAGTGGTTAGTTTAGTACTATGCACAAAGTAAGCGCTCAAATAGGATTGAATGAATGTCTACCTACTGTATTGTACACTCTCAGCACTACACTCTCAGCACTTATTAGAGTGTTCTGTATAAAGCAAATGCTTACTAAAGAATACTGACGGATGTCTGTTCTCATAATTATAATAGATAAAAATTGTGGTATTTGTTAAGTGCTTACTTTGTGCCAGGCACTGTTCTAAGTGCTGGGGTGGATACAAGCAAATTGGGTGGACATAGTTCCTGTTCCACATGGGGCTCGGAGTCTTAATCCTCATATTACAGATGAGATAACTGAGGCATAGAAAAGTGACTTACCCAAGGTCAGACAGCAGACAAGTGGCAGAGCCAGCATTAGAATCCAGCTCCTTCTTTCTCCCAGGCCTGTGCTCTATCCACTATGCCTCAATGCTTCTCCATGCTTCTTTACAGTCCTTGCCACACTGTGTCATGAGAACACATGAAACCCAAATCCTGGTACCGTTCCCCAATTCCTCTGGTTACATACTAATGCATAACAATGTACTGATGTGTCTCTGGGACCCCAGTGGAGTTCCCTGATAATTTTACAGTGTGCTAAGGACATTAAGAAGTCAGTCAATCATATTTATTGAGTGATTACTATATGCACAATAACTGTACTAAGCATTTTGGAGAGTATAAAATAAGAATATCACCAACACATTCCCTGCCCAAATTGCGACTACAGTCTAGCAAGTATGGACTCAGAGAAATCAAAGACAGGGAGGCCCTGCCTGGCATTAAATGGGCAGTCTGTGTGCAACCTCCTCTCTGCATTTCCCCAAGGAGAAAAATTGGGGGGAATTAAGAGGGGTCTACATACTACATTTCCTAGGCTAACTGTGCCCCTAAATCGCAATTGCTTAAATGCTGCCTCTGAGTTTAGTAACTCCCTTAAGCCTCTGCTTTAAAGGATTCTCCAATGCAGACTGCCAAATCCCAGATTGGTTTGTTGGTAGCAGATCCCCACTCACCACCTGAAATCTTTCTATAGGTCTTTTCCATACCAGCTTACTGTTCAGCAGCTGTTCTGGTTTTGATGGGGATACATGAGTCTCATATGTCCTTCACCATGTGGCTTCATGGAGGGGAGACATGAATTAATCCAATTCCAAACGGGCAAACCTTACAATGGAACTAATGTGATATCCTCTGAACTTATCAGTGTTTCTGAATTCTCACGACTGTTTCCTTGAATAGGTTCTGCCAATTTGCTAAAAGGCACTAATTTTCTAAGTGATGTTGGAAATGGAAAAATGTTCATTACAAATTGAGCCACTACACTGATTTTTCCAATGTCTGTCCCCACCTGGAGTTAATCTAGCTAGAGAGAAAAGTCTAAACGCAGATTTAAAGAGAATGGACGGGAAGGATGTTAGAAAAAAAACTTACCATCACCACAACTTATCCCTAAAAAGCATCAAGAAGTATTTTAAACTCATTCTTAAAGTTAAAACACTTTTGTAAGGCAATAGATTTAGCCTATAATAGAAATCACAGGGAGCAAAACTCTCCATTGATCTCTTAGCTTGCCATGGAGAAGGTTAAAAAAAAATGCATTCAGCTATCTTCTTGGTTGTTCAGTTTTTGCCATTTATCACAGAAAAACAATTGCATCCTCATTTGGCTAGGGGATATTTAGTTATATCAATGAGCATGCCTATAAGCTGTTTGCAAAAATTATTTCATTTGCAAAATTTCTATTTAGTACCCCAAATTTGCACTTACCTTTCCCACATGAATAATGTTACCCTCCACCCCCCAACCCCCTTCACATATGGACATCATTATCCCCTTCAACAGCTCTCCATATCAAGCACAGATCTTAAACTCCCTCTCAGGCTCTCCCCACCCCTCAAAGCTATGTCTGGAAATAAACTTTTCCTTTGGTATCCACTTCAGGGCTTAAAAGTGAGACAAAAAATAATGAAAATGTGAAACAGAAAAAGGAGTGAAAGCAGCATGACCCAGTGGAAAGTGTCCAAGGCTGGGAATCAGAGGTGCTGGGTTCTAATTCTGACTCTGCTAATTGTCTGTTGTGTGACCTTGGTTATGACACAATTTATCTGTGATTCAGTTTGCTTACCTGCAATATGGGGATTATATACCTTTTCTCCCTCCTACATAGATCGTGATCCCCATATGGAATAGGGATGTGTTGCATCTGCTATTAATGCAACTACCTCAGTGCTTAGCACAACGTTTGACACATTGTAAGCACTTAACACATATCAATCATTGCTTTAAATTAATTCATTCAATCATATTCATTGAGCGCATACTATGTGCAGAGCACTGTACTAAACACTTATTGAGTGCTACCTGTGTGCAGAGCTTAGTAGTAAAGGCTTTGGAGAGTACAATACCTCTGAATCGAGAGACATGTCCCTTGACCCTAAGAAGCTTACTGTCTAGAGCAGGAGGCAGATGCTTATATGAATAAAAAAATTATGGCTACGTAAATAAATACTGTGGGATTGAGGAAGGAATGAATATCAAATACCACAAATTGTTGGAAAAAAAAGAATATCAAGGGCATCAAATACCACATATGATGAAAAAAAAATAAAGCTAATACTGTACTAACCCCCAAAAGTGATCCACATGTGTGTAGTGTCTGTCAACAACACACCTGTCCCGCCGTCGACCCCCAGCCCACATCCTCCCCCTGGCCTGGAATGCCCTCCTTTCACACATCCGCCAAGCTAGCTCTCTTCGTCCCTTCAAAGCCTTACTGAGAGCTCACCTCCTCCAAGAGGCCTTCCCAGACTGAGCTCCCTTTTTCCTCTCCTTTCATTCATTCAGTCAATCGTATTTATTGAGCGCTTACTGTGTGCAGAGCACTGTACCAAGTGCTTGGGAAGTACAAGTTGGCCACATATAGAGACGGTCCCTACCCAAAAGCGGGCTCACAGCCTAGAAGGGGGAGACAGACAACAAAACAAAACATATTAACAAAATAAAATAAATAGAATAAATATGTACAAATAGAGTAATACATACGTACAAACATATACACATATATACAGGTGCTGTGGGGAGGGGAAAGAGGTAACAAAGGGGGGATGGGGAGGGGGAGGAGGAGGGAGGAAGGAGGGGGCTCAGTCTCCTCCTCCTTATCCCCCTCGCCCTACCTCCTTCCCCTCCCCACAGCACCCGTATATGTTTGTACAGATTTATTACTCTATTTATTTTACTTGTACATATTTACTATTCTATTTATTTTGTTAATGGTGTGCATTTAGCTTTAATTCTATTTATTCTGATGATTTGACACCAGTCCACATGTTTTCTTTTGTTGTCTGTCTCCCCCTTCTAGACTGTGAGCACACTGTTGGGTAGGCACCGTCTCTATATGTCACGAACTTGTACTTC
Organism: Tachyglossus aculeatus; assembly: GCF_015852505.1. NCBI lineage: Eukaryota > Metazoa > Chordata > Mammalia > Monotremata > Tachyglossidae > Tachyglossus > Tachyglossus aculeatus. The sequence goes on along the minus strand of NC_052068.1, from coordinate 52,068,165 downwards.
CCAAGTGCTTAGTACAGTGCTCTGCACACAGTAAGTGCTCAATAAATACGATCGAATGAACATCAATTAAATCTGCCTTTTCCTCTCCATCCAAACTGCTACAGTGCTGACCTAAATGCTTATAGAAGCAATGAGACCTAGTAGAAAGAAGAGGTGCCTGGGAGTCAGAGGACCTGGGTTCTAATCCCACTCTGCCACTTACCTGCTTTGTGACCCTCGGCAAGTCACTTAATTTATCTGTTCCTCAGTTTCCTCATCTTTAAAATGGGGATTCAACACACATTGTCCCTCCTGCTTAGACTGTGAGATCCATGAGGGACATGATTATCTTGTATCTACCCCCATCCCTTAGTTCAGTGCTTGGCACTTGAATTAATTACTATTATTATTATTATCCTTTCCCACCTTGACTACTGCATCTGCCCGCCCCCACTGATCTCCATGCCTTCTGTCTCTCTCTACTCCAGTCCATATTTCATTTTGCTGACTGGATCATTTTTCTTAAAAACCTCTCAGTCCTCGTCTCTCTGCCTTTCAAGAACCTCCAGTGGTTGCCCATCCACCTCCACATCCAACAGAAACTCCTTACCATTGGCCATCAGATCAGGCCATCAGATCAGCCCCTCCTACCTCACTGATATTCAATTACAGCCCAGCCCACACACTTCCCTCCTTTCACTCGAGCTTCCTCACTGTGCCCCAATCTCTTCTATCTCTCCATTGACACCTCTCCCAATCCTCCCTATGCCCTGGAACTCCCTCCCTCCCTCTCCACATACTCCAAATTCATTCATTCATTCATTCAATTGTATTTATTGAGCGCTTACTGTGTGCAGAGCATTGGACTAAGCGCTTGGGAAGTACAAGTCATAAATATATAGAGACGGTCCCTACCCAACAACAGGCTCACAATCTAGAAGGGGGAGACAGGCAACAAAACATGTAGATAGGTGTCAGAATCGTCAGATCAAATAGAATTAAAGCTAGATGCACATCATTACCAAAATAAATAGAATAGTAAATATGTACAAGTAAAATAGAGTTATAAATCTGTACAAACATATATACAGGTGCTGTGGGGAGGGGAAGGAGGTAGGGTGGGGGGATGGGGAGGAGGAGAGGAAAAAGGGGGCTCAGTCTGGTAAGGACTCTTGGAGGAGGTGAGCTCTCAGTAGGACTTTGAAGGGAGAAAGAGAGCTAGCTTGGCAGATGTGTGGAGGGAGGGCATTCCAGGCCAGGGGAAGGATGTGGGCCAGGGGTCGATGGCGGGACAGGTGAGAACGAGGCACAGTGAGGAGGTTAGTGGCAGAATAGCCGAGGGTGCGGGCTGGGTGGTAGAAGGAGAGAAGGGAGGTGAGGTAGGAGGGGGCGAGGTGATGGAAAGCCTTGAAGCCGAAAGTGAGGAGTTTTTGCTTGATTGGCAGCCACTGGAGATTTTTGAGGAGGGGAGTAACATGCCCAAAGCGTTTCTGTACAAGGATAATCCAGGCAGCAGAGTGAAGTATAGACTGAAGTGGGGAGAGACAGGAGGATGGGAGATCAGAGAGGAGGCTGATGCAGTAATCCAGTAGGGATAGGATGAGAGACTGAACCAGTAAGGTAGCGGTTTGGATGGAGAGGAAAGGGTGGATCTTGGCGATGTTGTGGAGGTGCGACCGGCAGGTTTTGGTGAAGGACTGGATGTGTGGGGTGAACGAGAGAGCAGAGTCGAGGATGTCACCAAGGTTGCGGGCTTGTGAGACGGGAAGGATAGTAGTGCCATCTACAGTGACTGGAAAGTCAGGGAGAGGGCAGGGTTTGGGAGGGAAGATAAGGAGGTTCAGTCTTGGACATTCTGAGTTTTAGATGGCGGGCAGACATCCAGATGGAGATGTCCTGGAGGCAGGAGGAGAGAGGAGCCTGGAGGGAGGAAGAGAGAGCAGGGGCAGAGATGTAGATCTGGATGTCATCAGCGTAGAGACAATAGTTGAAGCTGTGGGAGTGAATGAGTTCACCAAGAGTGAGTGTAGATAGAGAACAGAAGGGGACAAAACCTTATTGAGGTCACGCCTCCTCCAAAAAGCCTCCCCCTATTAACACCCCCTTTCTCTGACTCCTCCTCCCTTCTGCTTCATCTATGCACTTGGATCCCTACCCTCTGGATCCCTGAGTCTTGACCCTCTAGACTGTAAGCTCATTGTGGGCGGGGAATGTGTCTACCAACTCTGTTGTACTGTACTCTCCCAAGCACTTACTTCAGTGCTCTGCATACAGTTAGTACTCGATAAATACCATTGATTGATTGATTGATTGATGAGGTATGAATGCCATGAAATGGGACACGCTGCCTTGAAAGTCCTAGAATGCCAATCAATCCCCAGTCCAGGTCCTTTCTGTATTCAATGGCCACCACTATGGTGATTCAATGAATACTAGATGGTATAAGCAGATTGAGAATTTACCAGAAGAAACTTGAAATTTCACTGTCTTCAAGTGCTGAGATAAATCTTCATATCTTTTTTCCTCATACTGAATTTTAAAAATGTGAAATTGAATCAAATCAACATTATCATACACCTCTGCTAAGAAATCAACCAATCAACCAACCATATTTATTGAGCGAGCTCTTATTATATGCAAAGCAAAGAAGCAGGGTTTAGTGGAAAGAGCCTGGGCTTGGAAGTCAGAGGTCGTGGGTTTTAATCCCGGCTCTGTCACTTGTCAGCTGTGTGACACGGTAAGAGCTTAATACCATCATTTCTATTATTTTTAGGTTAAGAAGCAGAGTGGCCATGTGGATGGAGTACAGGCCTGGGAGTCGGAAGTACCTGGGTTCTAATCCCTGCTATGCCTCTTGTTGTCAGTGAGACCTTGGGCAAGTCACTTAACTTCTCTGTGCCTCAGTTAACTCATCTTTAAAATGGGAATTAAGACTGTGAGCCGCACATGGGACATGGACTGTGTCCACCCTGATTATCTTACATCTACCCCAGTGCTTAGTACAGTGGATGGCACCCTTTCCAAGTGCTTAGTACAGTGCTCTGCGCACAGTAAGTGCTCAATAAATACGACAATGAATGAATGAATAGTAAGTGCTTACAAAATGCCATAAAAATTTTCATTGTTTCAAGTGAAAGCTTATGTTAAATACAAAATGCTGATACGTAAATGACTTGCTCACTGAGAAATACTAACAAATTATAAAACCTTTGTTTATTTTTAATGAACAGGACTCTCAAAATATATGTCACTCAAGAGAGGCAGGGCTCAGAACCTACCAAAATCTGAGCTAAAAATCACACCACAAAAGCTGGCAACACTGAATTCTTTAACAGCAACATTTATTTTCAATGAAGACATGAAGAGGCAAATATTAATCCATTTCTAAAATGCAAACCATCCATTCCGTTAAAGATTAGAGTCAATGGCTATGGTTATCAGTCAAATACACATGGTGTGCATCAAAACAGGAATGTTCTTCACTCTTCCACATTCAGGGCTGAAAATAATAATCACCCTGTAGCTATGGTAACAGCTAGCAGATAAGAGCTGTATTTGCAAGCTAACAATGTTAGGTGTGTGCATAAATTGGGGTTGCTTCATTTGAGTTTTCATGTTTCGCACATCAGCTCTACCTTCACTCAGGGTTAAAGATAGATTGAGATTTAAAATATTAAAAGAAAACATGTCTTCTTTTTTTAAGATAAAATATTTCAAGTAATATTTTGATAAGTGAGGCCAAGAAGTTTTCATTTTTAAAATGGTACTTTAGCACCTTAGATGAAACCTGCCAATCACAATTAAATCACTCTATTTACTGGAGTAAGTAACTCTAAATTCTAGTCCAGCTCTACTGCCTATTAGACTAAGGCTAAGACATAAGGGCAAACGTTCTAATAAGCCTTCATTTAAATACTAGCTAAAAGCCCAGTGCATTCTTAAAATACCTTGTCAACACATTCACTTGGACATCACCCCCAGTGACATATGTACAGTGAGAACAGTGACTACTATCACTTGGAAATGATACCAGATAAGCCCTAGGTGCTATCAATGATAAATAGAAGCCATTCCAAGGGTACTGCGAGAATTACATTTGCAAAGAGCAAAACACAGTTAGAGGGCTCAAAGAGGAGACCCCTCCATCTTATTTCAGAGCACAGAGACTTGATGGCTTCCAAGGGAATGGAGGCTCAGATCCCTGCTTCCATGAGTGAGTGCTCCAGAAATGTTGCTGACTCAAATGTGTTCACAATAATATAATAATAATCATATTTGATAAGTGCTCACTATATACCAGGCACTGTACTAAGCACTGGGATAGATACAATGAAATCAGGTTGGATACAGTCCCTGGCCCAGATGGGGCTCAAAGTCTTAATCCCCATTCTATAGATGAGGTAACTGAGGCACAGAGAAATGAAGTGACTTGCCCAAGGTCACACAGCAGAGAAGTGGTGGATCTGGGATTACAACCCTGGTCCTTCTGACTTCCAGGCCCATGCTCTATTCACTAAGCCACACTGCTTCACATGCTGTTTACGAATGTGGGCATCCTCAGAATCTAAGAACATAATAATAACCATAATAATAGCGATATGCATTAACCACTTTCTATGTGTTAAGCCTTACATCATGCCTAACGTGATCTACCTCCTGTGTTCCTTGCAAAATTTATGGTAAAAGTTATGAGATATAGTCCAAAATATCAGTTCATTGGGCAGGAATAAAAGAATTAGATAAGGGTCAAGGAATTATAATCCAAGAAACCACTGCAGTTCCGCAAGAATCTTCCTTTCCCTTCCATTATATTGTGGGAGAAGTACTGGTCTGGGCATCAGAAAACACAGCAGTAAGTAATAGCATAATAGTAACAATGAAGCTGCATGGCCTAGTGGAAAGAGAATTGGCCTGGGAGTCAGAAGGACCTGGGTTCTAAACCCGGCTCTGCCACTTGCCTGCTTTATGACCTTAGGCAAATCAGTGCACTTCTCTGTGGCACAGTTACCACATCTTGCAAAATGGGGATTGAGACTGTGAGCCCCATGTGGGACAGGGACTGTGTCCATCCAGATTTGCTTGTAGTCACCACAGTGCTTAGTAGAGTGCCTGGCACAAAGTGCTTAACAAATACCACAATTATTATTAGTAGTAGTATTAGTAGTAGTAATAATGTTTATTACTCACTATGTGAAAAGCATTGTAATAAATGCTAGGAAAGTATACTCAAATGGAAATTAGGCACAGTCCCTGGCCCTCAAGGGGTTCATAATCTATGAATATACATGGGAGAAAAGAGTCTGGGGAATGACACATCAGGAGTGATGAAACAATAATACACGAGAAGGAACACTGAAAGAAAAACAACAATCTGAAGGTGCTGTGGCTGGAGGAGAATTTCAGGCTCCTCCGGGCTCAGAGTCTCAGGCAGTCCCATGGCCACAGCCACTGCTAGAGTGGCCACCAGTCTTCCTGAAGTTTTGGAGAGGCCTGGAGCTGCAGGTGCTTAAAAAAAAAAATCCTGTTCCAGGTCAGGAGGGTTAGTGACCACTACTTCAACTCTAATCATATGTGGAACATTGAGAGATGGATTCTAGTTCAATTTCAGGATCTCTGGGCCCTATCATAGAATAATAAAATGATAATAATAATAGTACCTGTTAAGCACTTCTTAGAAGAAGCATGGCCTAGTGGCAAAAGCAGGGCCTTGGGAGTCAGAAGACATGGGTTTTAATTCCAGCTCTACCACTTTTCAAATGTGTGACTGTGGGCAAGTCACTTAACGTCTCTGTGCCTCAGTTACCTCGTCTGAAAAATGGGGATTAAGAGTGTGAGCTTCATGTGGAATAGGGACTGTGTCCTTTTCCAAGCCCACTCTAATCCTAGGAGACTTCAACATCCACATGGATATCCCTGGTGACTCCTCTGCCGCCCACCTTCTATCTCTCCTTGACGCTGCCAACCTCTTGATCCACCCCACCTCGCCCACTCACCAACTTGGTCACACCCTCGACCTCAACATCTTCTACCGCTGCACTATCTCCACCCTCACCAACTCTAAAATTCCTCTCTCTGATCAGAACCTTCTCACCTGCCTTCTCACTCACACTCCTCTCCCCTGTAAATCTATATTACTACCTCACAGAGACCTCCGCTCTCTCGACCCCATCCATCTTTCTGAGTGCCTCACACCCCACCTCGCCTCCCTTTCCTCTCTACCCAATCTTGATGATCAGATTACTGCTCTCAACTCTACCCTCTCTACTCAGCTCGACTCCCTCGCTCCCCTTTCCCTTCGCCGCTCTCGTACCACTAACCCACAGCCCTGGATCACTGCCACTGTCCGCCTCTTTCGCTCTTATGCTCAAGCTGCTGAACACTGCTGGCGAAAGTCTAAACACCATGCCAACCTCGTTCACTTCAAGTTTATCATTTCCTGCCTTAACTCTGCCCTCTCCTCTGCCAGACAAAACTATTTCTCCTCTCTTATTGACACCCATGCCCATCATGCCCGTCACCTCTTCCGTACATTTAACTCCCTTCTCAGGCCTCCTGTTCCTCCCCCTCCTCCTTCCCTCACCCCCAACGATCTGGCCTCCTACTTCATTAATAAAATTAACTCCATCAGGTCTGAGCTCCCCAAAGTCACTCCTCCCCCTTCTCCAACCCCCCAGCTTTCAACACTCTTTGCTACTCTCCCATCCTTCCCAGCAGTATCCTCAGATGAGATCTCCTCCCTCCTCTCAAGTGCTACTCCGGCCACCTGTGCTTCTGACCCCATTCCCTCTCATCTTATGAAATCTCTTGCTCCATCCCTTCTCCCCTCCTTAACTTCCATCTTCAACTGCTCACTCTCTACTGGTTCCTTCCCCTCTGCCTTCAAACATGCCCACGTCTCCCCCATCCTAAAAAAACCCTCTCTTGACCCCACCTCCCCTTCTAGTTATCGCCCTATCTCCCTCCTACCATCACTGTTGGGTAGGAACCGTCTCTATATGTTGCCAACTTGTACTTCCCAAGTGCTTAGTACAGTGCTCTGCACACAGTAAGCGCTCAATAAATACAATTGAATGAATTCCTTTCCAAACTCCTTGAACAAGTCGTCTACAACTGCTGCCTCGAATTCCTCAACGCCAACTCTCTCCTCAACACCCTCCAATCTGGCTTCCGTCCCCTACATTCCATCAAAACTGCCCTCTCAAAGGTCACCAATGACCTCCTGCTTGCCAAATCCAACAGCTCCTACTCTATCCTAATCCTCCTCGACCTCTCAGCTGCCTTCGACACTGTGGATCACCCCCTTCTCCTCAACACGTTATCCAACCTTGGCTTCACAGACTCTGTCCTCTCCTGGTTCTCCTCTTATCTCTCCGGCCATTCATTCTGAGTCTCTTTTGCAGGCTCCTCCACCCCCCCCCCCCCCGCCCCCATCCCCTTACTGTAAGGATTCCTCAAGGGTCAGTTCTTGGTCCCCTTCTGTTCTCTATCTACACTCACTCCCTTGGTGAACTCATGCTCTCCCACGGCTTCAACTATCATCTCTACGCTGATGACACCCAAATCTACATCTCTGCCCCTGCTCTCTCTCCCTCCCTTCAGGCTCATGTCTCCTCCTGCCTTCAAGACATCTCCATCTGGATGTCTGCCCGCCATCTAAAACTCAATATGTCCAAGACTGAACTCCTTATCTTCCCTCCCAAATCCTGCCCTCTCCCTGACTTTCCCATCACTGTTGATGGCACTACCATCCTTCCCGTCTCACAAGCCCGCAACCTTGGTGTCATCCTTGACTCTGCTCTCTCATTCACCCTTCACAACCAATCCTTCACCAAAACCTGCCGGTCTCACCTCCGCAACATCGTCAAGATCTGCTCTTTCCTCTCCATCCAAACCGCTACCCTGCTGGTTCAATCTCTCATCCTATCCTGACAGGATTACTGCATCAGCCTTCTCTCTCATCTCCCATCCTCCTGTTTCTCCCCACTTTGGTCTATACTTCACTCTGCTGCCCGAATCATCTTTGTGCAGAAACGCTCTGGGCATGTTACTCCCCTCCTCAAAAATCTCCAGTGGCTACCAATCAACACACGCATCAAGCAAAAACTCCTCACTCTCGGCTTCAAGGCTCTCCATCACCTCGCCCCCTCCTACCTCACCTCCCTTCTTTCATTCTACAGCCCAGCCTGCACCCTCCACTCCTCGGCCGCTAACCTCTTACTGTGCCTCGTTCTCGTCTGTCCCGCCGTCAACCCCCGGCCCACATCCTCCCCGTCCTGGAATAATAATAATAATAATAATAATAATGATGGCATTTATTAAGCACTTACTATGTGCAAAGCACTGTTCTAAGCGCTGGGGAGGTTACAAGGTGATCAGGTTGTCCCACGGCGGGGCTCACAGTCTTAATCTCTATTTTACAGATGAGGTAACTGAGGGCCAGAGAAGTTAAGTGACTTGCCCAAAGTCACACAGTTGACAATTGGCGGAGCCGGGATTTGAACCCCTGACCTCTGACTCCAAAGCCCGTGCTCTTTCCACAGAGCCATGGGAGGGAATGCCCTCCCTCCGCACATCTGCCAAGCTAGCTCTCTTCCTCCCTTCAAAGCCCTACTGAGAGCTCACCTCCTCCAGGAGGCCTTCCCAGACTGAGCCCCCTCCTCCCTTTCCCCCTCCTCCCCCTCCCCACCTCCTTCCCCTTCCCACAGCACCTGTATATATGTTTGTACATATTTATTACTCTATTTTACTTGTACATATTTACTATTCTATTTATTTTATTTTGTTAATATGTTTTGTTTTGTTGTCTGTCTCCCCCTTCTAGACTGTGAGCCTGCTGTTGGGTAGGGACTGTCCCTATATGTTGCCAATTTGTAGTACAGTGCTCTGCACACAGTAAGCGCTCAGTAAATACAATTGAATGAATGAATGAATAAATTACCTTGCATCTACCCCAGCACTTAGAACAGTGTTTGGCACACAGTAAGCATTTAATACCATTATTATTATTATTATTACATACCAGACACTGTACATAGTACTGGGATAGATACAAGATAATTAAGTTGGACACAATCCCTGTTCCATATTGGGTTCGTAGTCTAACTAGGAGGGAGAAAGGTGTTAATCCGAATTTAGTGCACATATGATTTATTGATAATGAGCTCAGTTATGGTTCCAATTTTCATTCCTTCTCAGGAAAAGGCTTGAGTCAGACACACTGACCTTGGCTGCTTGTCACAAACACTGCAGGCATTTTAGGACTCTGCCTGGGTCTTCTTAATCAATTTATAAACGTGGGATTGGCACTTGGTTCTCTGCTCAAGCTGAGGCTAGGGTTTCTGGGGCAAACACTGAGGGGGCTTAGAGGTACACGTCCCCAAAAACATCAACCTGGTCATAGTTCGTGACCTCATGCAGATTCACATCAAGACAAAGTTTTGTAAATGAGAAATTCTCTTCCAAAAATATATGTATGTACCTATATATATATATATATATATATATATAGCTATTGACACTTGTCTACTTGCTTTGTTTTGTTGTCTGTCTCCCCCTTCTAATAATAATAATGATGGTATTTGTTAAGCACTTACTATGTGCCAAGCACTGTTCTAAACACTGGGGTAGATACAAGGTAATCAGGTTGTCCCACGTGGGGCTCACAGTCTTAATCCCCATTTTACAGATGAGGTAACTGAGGCACAGAGAAGTCGAGTGATTTGCCCAGAGTCACACAGCTGATAAGAGGCGGAGCCAGGATTAGAACCCACGACCTCTGACTCCCAAGCCTGGGCTCTTTCTGCTAAACGATGCTGCTTCTCATAACTGTGAGCCCATTGTTGGGTAGGGACTGTCTGTTGCCATATTGTTCCATTCCAAGCGCTTAGTTCAATGCTCTGCACAGAGTAAGAGCTCAATAAATATGATTGAATGAATGAATATATAATTCAATGTTGGTCCCATCAAGGCAGTGTTATAGATTCTTTGGTACAGAGTGCTAAAGGAGTTCTATTCCTTTTTGTTCAAGTTTACAACTAAGCTACAGTAATAGTTGAGTGTCTCTGATTGTGAAACAGAATCACCTACAGAGTTCCCATATATGAGAGGTCAAAAATGTCCATGATGCCCAGTGGAAGGATGGAGCTCAGCAGATGTCATCAGAAAGAGAAGCAGCATGGCATAGTGGATAGAGCCCGGGCCTGAGAGTCAGAAGGACCTCGGTTCTAATCCTGACTCAGACACTTGTCTGCTGTGTGACCTTGGGCAAATCACTTCATTTCTCTGCGCCTGTTAGGGATTAAAGGATTAAGACTGTGAATCCCATGTGGGTCAGGTACAGTATCCAACCTGATTTCCTCGTATCTACCCCAGTGCTTAGGTCAGTGCCTGGCACATAGAGAGTGCTAAAGAAATACTACAATTGTTATTATTACTGCTATATCATCATCATCATTCTTCTGGTCAACCCAGAAGTGAGAATGTAAACTCTTAATAGGGGAAGGAATACATCTGTTTATATCACTTCATACCGAATCTAACACATTCTATCCTCAAATATGCACCAGATGAAGACCTTGGATGGAGCTATAGAGAAAAATTTCCCAAAATAAAATGCATCTTTCAAATCCGGAAGACAGAGGAATACATAAGAATGTTAAGAAGAAAGTCTGCCTCCCCACTTCTAAACTGTGAGCTCATTGTGGGCAGGGATTTCCTGTACTTGTTGCTGAATTGTACTTTCCAAGCACTTAGTACAGTAAATCCTCAATAAATACAATTGAATGAATGAGAAAGAGGAGGAATGAGAAGTAGCATGGCTTAGTGGATAGAGTACGGGTCTGGGAGTAAAAATGGCCCTGGGTTCTAATACTGGCTCTGACACTTGTTGTGTGAACTTGGGCAAGTCACAACTTCTCTGCGCCTCAGTTAACTCATCTATAAAATGTGGATTAACACTGTAAGCCCCATAAGGGAAATACACTGTGTCCAAGCTGATTAGCTTGTTTCTACCTCAGCACTTGCTACAACATCTGGCACTTAGTAAGCCCTTAACAAATACCATTAAAAAAAACAAATGCTACTCCTGTGTCAGATGATTGATCCATCCAGACCAAAATCCTGTCTAAGACAATGCCAATACAATTCTTGCAGAAACAACTGGTGGGCCGGGGGGGATCCTCTCCTGCCAATTACCCTATAGGATGGGGACATAACATTTTTTATCTCTACCTTTTCCCTTTTACAGTCATGAAATGTTTGCTATAACATATCCTGAAGGTACTGAAATCTAGAATGTTGCTCCAAGTTTCAGTGCTTCATTCCCCCAAAGGATAAAACTGAAAAGCCAATAGCTTTTCAAAGTCAAAGCCCTTTAACTCAGTGGATTCTCCCATGACTAAGAGAACAGCCCTGAAAGGATCTGAATCACAGACTATCATAAAAATTAAAAAAAAAATACTCTGAAACCATTTAGAAAGAAAACAGTGTTTTTGTCTTGCCTTTTCAATAACTCAAAGACAACAGGATGAAGTAGCAAGCTTAAAATGGAGAGAAGAAAATATTTTCATCTCACATGTAATTATCCCATTGACCTCACTGCCCAAGAAACAATCCTGAGGTAAATGGTTTGATAATGTTTGCAACAAGGATCTGAAAGCAGCTGCAGATACACATTGATTAAGGTATAAAGATAGATTGTAAACTAGAATATAAGCTCTTTATGGCAGGGATCATGTCTACTAATGGTACTATATTCTTCCAAGCACTTTGTACAGTGCTCGGCACAGAGTAAGTGCTCAATCAATACTACTGATTTGACTGAAGAGGACTCCTGGTTTGGAGGAAATTCATTAATATGGTGAGACCTGTCTGCTTCCCCAACTGGACCCCTAAAATTCAAACTTCCTCCCCACACACATCTTTCCAAATCATATGAATTTTAGGGGTCCAGTTGGGGAAGCAGACAGGTCTCATCATATTAGAACAGACGGCACCTGGATCGGCCATTAGCGTAAAGCAACATGGCTGCACTTCAATTTGCACAGGCTTGATACAGTGAAGCCATTTTCTCGATCTGTTCCATTGTGCTTGTAAATGTCACAGAAATCAACGGGAATGCTAAAAAAAAATTATGTAGACATATCAGTCGATTAAGCCACAGAGGACGCTTTGAGAATGGGGAAAAAAGAAAAATCAGACAAAAAGGATGACTAATCATACTTAGCAAAATATGACCTTTTCTGCTTTATGATTCAAATCTGACAAACTGTATATTTCAGAGAAAATAATGATAGAATAAATAGCTATTCTTTCAGGTACAGTTTATTTTTAAAGAAAGGAACAAATAATTTCCTAACATTGGATTTCAGTGAACAAAGGCTGGCAGAGAGAATCAGGGTTATTCAGCTGTTCATGCCTTATTTTGGAGATTAATTTGATTTGGAAACTAAGGGGAAAGGGAGGTCAAGGCCTTGGAAGGTGTGTCCAACTGATTAGTGTCTCAGATGAAGGTTGCTTCTCTTAAATGCCGCAAACTTCGAAAAACATCTTTAAGAGAAATACTTTCATTTTAGAAGGACCACATCACACTCATCTTTTCCTGTCACAGACTAGCTGACAAAACAGAAGACAGCTAATTCCCCATTCACCAGTACTTATACAATCAACTGTATTTACTGAGTGCTTACATATGGTTCACAAGCTACATGGGGCTCTTCTTGAAATCAAATGTAGCTTGGCAAGCTCCGCCGAAGTTTTAATGTGGCTCATTCTCCCTCCTCTGTCCCAGGAGCAGTATACTGGCTGTTTTGAGGGGACACTGTACTAAACAGATGGGAGAGTACAACACAACAATATAACAGGCACAATCCCTGCCCACAATGGACTTACAGTCTAGATGGGGAGACAGGTGTAAACAAACAAATTATAGGTAACATAAGCGCTCTGGGGCTGGGGGCGAGGGTGGTGAATAAAGGGGGTAAGTCAGGGCAACAGAGAAGAAAGTAGGAAAAGAGTAAATAAGGGCGTAGTCAGGGAAGGCCTCTTGGAGGAGATATACCTTTAATAAGGCTTTGAAAGTGGGGAGAGTAATTGTCTGTCGGATATAAAAAGAGGGGCATTCCAGGCCAGAGGCAGGACGTGGGCAAGAGGTTGGCAGTGAGATAGACAAGATCAAGGAACAGAGAGTTGGTTGGCATCAGAGGAACAAAGTGTGTGGTCTGGGTTGTAGTGGGAGAGTAGCAAGGTGCAATGGGAGGAGGCAAGGCGATTGAGTGCTTTAAAGTCAATTTTAAGGAGTTTCGGGTTGATGTTTGATGGGCTTTAGTGGGGTTCATTCTCCCTCCTCTGCCCCAGAAGCATTATATTGGCTGTTTTGGGGGCAACACAGCCCCTTTGCTAGCTCTTGGCACCGCCTTCCAGTGCTCCCTGCCCGCTGGGGCCATGGCTGCAAAGGGAACTGGAGTTGTGTTGCTCCTGAGAAAGCACCTGCCACTCACTTGCAGGATGGAGTTGAGGAATGGAGTGGGGAACCTCCCTTGCTCCCCCAGCTTTTCTCATCTTCCTCACCTTGCTCCTCCTCCACCTCTACTTCCTCTTCCACTTTCCTCATCCCCCACATTTCCTCATCCCTTACCTCTCCTTCCTCCCTCCCCCAATTTCCTCATCCCTCCACCTGCCTTCCTTCCCCTCCCCCCATTCCCCCTTTCCTTATCCCCCTACCTCCCTCATTGATTCATTCATTCAATCATATTTATTGAGCACTTACTGTGTGCAGAGTACTGTACTAAGTGCTTGGGAAATACAATACAGCAACAGTGACAATCCCTGCCCACAATGAGCTTACAGTCTGGGGGAGACAGACATCAATACAAATAAATAGACATCAATATAAATAAATGAAATTACAGATATATACATAAGTGCTGTAGGACAGGGAGGGGGAGAAGAGCAAAGGGAGTGAGTCAGGGTGATGCAGAAGGGAGTGGGAGATGAGGAGAAGTTGGGGCTTAGTCTCAGAAAGCCTCCCTGCCCCTCACCTTCCTCATCCCCCCTACCTCCCTTCCCTCCCCAAACTTTCCTCATCCCCCAACTCCCCACCTCTTCTCAGGATACATGTTCTGTTGCACTCCCTGAGAGCAGTAAGTGGCACAGGTGAGCCAGGAAAGAGGAAGGGAGCTTTGTATTCCTTCAGCAATTACCAGGCTGCAGTGGGAGGAGAAGGTGTACTTAAAATTTGGCTGGGGTGGCAAATACTCTGATCCCAACACTTTGACCCCTGCCAACTTGGAGGGTGAGAGGAGTGGGGCTGAAAGGCAGGGAGGAGGGGCTGGAGGGCAGGAGAGGGTGGCAAGGGTGAAACAACAGGCCAGAGCTAGTGTGTTGTCAGCAACAGTTGCTGTTATGAAGCGGCTGTGGAGAACCAAGGGAAAAGACAATGTCTTCATCTTAGGCTGATGCTGGGTGATGGAATTTTGTTGGGCTTTTCTGCACAAAAGTGTCATCGGCCTCCACTATATGATCCTGGGTCACCAGGACAAAAGCAAGACTTGAGAAACTTTTTCACCCTTAAAGAAAACTTCATCCCTCCCGACCTTTCCTATCCACTTTAATCCTTCTTCCATAAGATGGATACCTCCACTCTCTTCACCATCGCCAGACTCTCCTCTAAAATGCAAGCTCTGAAAGCTCTTTGATGACAAGATGTATTTACCCTTTGGTACTCTCCCAAGCACTTAGTACGGTGCTCTGCTCAGTGTAGGTAATCAATAAATACCATTGATTGATGGACTGTGTGTCTGGTGAGATCCACAGACATACTGAACTGAAGTAGAGACATACTGAACATGGTGAACCCACTGAGCATTTAGCTAGTTAATCTATAATACTGGCCCTCTCTTTGAACCCTAACTATGAAGCAGCGGCTCCCTCTGCAGTCAGTACAGTTTGACCTTTCCAAAGTTAGGTGCTGGTGTTTCCCCACTTTTTGGTGGTACATCTCCATGTTCCTCTTATGTTATTCATTTATTCTCACTCTCTCTCTCCCTCTTCCTCCCTCCCTCCCCACCTTTATCTTTCTGGTTCTTCCTCTCAGTCTTTCCAGCCCTCTTCTTTTCCACCCTCACGCTGCATGTTCCTTTCTCCCCAACTTCCCTATCACCCTGACTTCCACCACAGCCTCTTCAGGGTATACCGAGCTCTTTCTGGCATGACAAAATCTGTGCCACAGACACCTGAGAAAGGTCCTGGTTGCACCAGAAATGCCACTTCCATTCAGGTCCTTGCCTGATGAGCCCTCCCAGAGAAAGTGAAAGCCCTTGGGTCAATCCAGTCCAGTCCAACATAGACAAGAGGTTGAAGGAAACTGAGTAAAGGGTCAGAGGCATCACAAACCCTGGTCTCTCAGTTTTGTGACATCCCAGCCATGCTTCAATGGTTTTTATCATGTGCTTATTCTGTGCACAGCACTTCGCTCATGAGGGCGAATATTTACCAGTGGAGTCACCATTTCTGGGTAGTTGGGCCAGGAGTCAAGACTAGAGCAAGGGACAGGCAATTACTACCTGACAGACAATTATTCTCCCCGCTTCAAAGCCTTACCGAAGGCACATCTTCTCCAAGAGGCCTTCCCAGACTAAACCCTCCTTTCCTTTCTCCCACTCCCTTCTGCATCGCCCCTGACTTTTTCCTTTCATTCATCCCCACTCCCAGCCCCACAGCACTTATATACATATCTGTAATTTATTCATTTATACATGTCTGTTTCCCCCTCTAGACTGCAACCTTATTGTGGGCAGGGAATGTGTCTGTTTATTGTTATTTTGAACACTCCAAAGCACATAGTACAGTGCTCTACACACAGTAAGAGCTCAATAAATGTGATAATGACTGATTGGGAAAGTTCACTGCTCAATTCACGGGGCCATTCACCTGTCTTTAAGTCCAAATGATTTCAATTTCTCCTCTCTGGAAGTGCTGTGGCCTGCCATAAGGACACACATTTCCTGAATGGCTTCATTGTGTCTGTCACTGTGACTAACCCCCTCAGGCCCCGGAAAGAACCTTGCTTCAAATACTGCTACCACACTTTTGGAGTGATTTTGGCTGTTCTGTTGTCTCTTACACTTTGACACTGTGTAAAAGAAGTTCTAAGAGAGGAGAGCATTTTGGAATATTTCCGTTCACAGCCTGGCAGCGCCGTTACCCTGAGTGGTTTTTCATTGCTCTTTCTGAACCTTAATGAATGGCCCAGGAGGTTTTCGTCATTCTCTTCAGAGGTCTGCCCTATCACCCTCCACCTGCTCAAAAGCATATTCCTATTAGTGTGGTCTGCCAGGAACACTCGTGAGCCTTCAGTCGAAACACTGATATTATTTAGAAAGTAAAGCCCATATCAAGGCTCTGGCATCCCCAACTCAATTGATCAGTCAGCAGTATTCATTGAGTGCTTTATCACGTGTAGAGCACCATATCAAGTACTGAACTGGACTGCATCTCTTCCTGCCTCCATAACATCATTTCTCCATAGCATCATCATAGCAGCTCTAGCTCAACATGCCTCAACGTGAATTCATTTTCCTTCTCAAATCCTCTTCTCTGCGTTTCTTTTCCACCACTGTTGACACCATCACTATATTCTCCATCTCTCAAGCCCCCAACCTTGATATTTTTTTTGGCTGCTCTCTCTTTTTCAACCTCCATATTTAGTCTGTCACCAAATTTCGGTATGTTCTTTCTTCACAAAATCTCCAAAATTAGCCTCTTCCTCTCTAACCAAACTGTTAACCACATTGGTCCAAGCACTTCCCATATCTTGACTTGACTACTGCATCGGCCTCCTCGCTGACCTCTCTGCCTTCAGTCTCTCCCAATCGCCAATCCATACTCCACTCTGTTGACTGGATCATTTTTCTAAATCATTATTTCGTGCACATCTCCCCAAACCCCCCAAAAACCTCAACCTTTGCATGCCTTTCTGTATCAAGCAGAGACTCCTGACCATTGTCTTTAAGGCTATTAGCTCTTTCCCCCTACTTATGCTTGCTCCTCTCCTACTACTCCTCAGCTCACACACTTCAGTTCTCTCAAGCCACCCTGCTCATTGTGTTCTTGTCCCTCTTGCTGCTAACCTCTTCCGCATAACTCCCTCCTTCCTCGGTCTCCTCATCTTCAAGGCCCTCCTGAAATCACATCTCCAGGAGGTCTTCCCTGATTTGCCTCATCTCCCCTCTCAATTTCCTTCCTTTACTTCCATTTGAATACTTGTGCATTCCCCAAACACTAAAGGCACTCACCACTGTCTCCTGCCCTCAAAGCACTTACTGTACATATCTTTAACTCTGTTGCTTCCCCCTCCCTGTAATTAATTTTACTATCTCTCCCAGCTAGCTCTTAAGCTCCTTGAGGGCAGAGACCATGTTTACTAATTCCACTATAACCTCCCAAGTGCTCAGGACTGGGCTCTGCATAGAATAATAATAATAATAATTGTGGTACTTGTTAAGCACTTACTATGTGCCAAGCACCGTTCTAAGTGCTGGTGGCGGGGGTGGGGGGGTGGGGCAGGGGGATGATGACAAGGAAATCAGGTTGTCCCACGTGGGGCTCACAGTCTTACTGTAAACACTCACTAAATACTACTGATTGAGTCCTACCACCCTTCTCGTCTCACAAGCCCGCGACCTTGGTGTCATCCTTGACTCCGCTCTCTCGTTCACCCCTCACATCCAAGCCGTCACCAAAACCTGCCGGTCTCAGCTCCGCAACATTGCCACGATCCGCCCCTTCCTCTCCATCCACACCGCTACCCTTCTCGTTCAAGCTCTCATCCCATCCCGTCTGGACTACTGCATCAGCCTTCTCTCTGATCTCCCATCCTCGTGTCTCTCTCCACTTCAATCCATACTTCATGCTGCTGCCCGGATTGTCTTTGTCCAGAAACGCTCTGGGCATGTTACTCCCCTCCTCAAAAATCTCCAGTGGCTACCAATCAATCTGCGCATCAGGCAGAAACTCCTCACCCTCTTCTTCAAGGCTCTCCATCACCTCGCCCCCTCCTACCTCACCTCCCTTCTCTCCTTCTACAGCCCACCCCGCACCCTCCGCTCGTCCGCCGCTAATCTCTTCACCGTACCTCGTTCTTGCCTGTCCCGCCATCGACCCCCGGCCCACGTCATCCCCCGGGCCTGGAATGCCCTTCCTCTGCCCATCCGCCAAGCTAGCTCTCTTCCTCCCTTCAAGGCCCTACTGAGAGCTCACCTCCTCCAGGAGGCCTTCCCAGACTGAGCCCCTTCCTTCCTCTCCCCCTCGTCCCCCTCTCCATCCCCCCATCTTACCTCCTTCCCTTCCCCACAGCACCTGTTTATATGTATATATGTTTGTACGTATTTGTTACTCTATTTATTTATTTTACTTGTACATATCTATTCTATTTATTTTATTTTGTTAGTATGTTTGGTTTTGTTCTCTGTCTCCCCCTTTTAGACTGTGAGCCCACTGTTGGGTAGGGACTGTCTCTATATGTTGCCAACTTGTACTTCCCAAGCGCTTAGTACAGTGCTCTGCACACAGTAAGCGCTCAATAAATACGATTGATGATGATGATGATGAGTCAAGTGAAGAAGGGGCTGAGTGGGTAGAGGAGAGGAGAGAAAAGATCAAAGGAGTGATCTCACTCCTAGAGGGCAGAAATAGAGAAGGGAAGGGGGAGGAAAGGGCTTGAAGGGACCTAGTGCAGAGAGTTTGGAAGAGAAGCCCCTTTGAAGACAAAATTAGAAAGTAAAAAATTCAGTTGGAAGAGCAAATCAGCAGTTTCCAAGGAAGACTTCAGATGAAAATGATGTCAGGATCAATAAGAAATTGCATTCAAAATGGGCTGCTATTTGGGATGCAGCATGTAAGATTTGTGATGGATAAAGCAGGCAGAGGCAAACCTTAGCTATATGAACCTTCTGAAACTGTCCCTGAGTTAAGGATTAACATCAAGAGACCTCGCTATCAGAGAACACCAGGCACTCACAATACTGCTTAATGAGCTGTAGATAAAAGAAAGAAGGTACTTAATAGCGATAGCAGGGAGCAGGCAAGGACTCCTATCAGCAGTGCAACTCAAACCATCATTTCCAGTGCTGGAAGAAAACTGGGATTGGCAGAAATTTAGTTCCAATAAAAGAGAAAGTACCAGAATGGGCTCTTTGCAGTCTCTGCCCCTGACATACCCTATGTGGCCTCCTTCACCCCAGACAGCCTCCTCTTACCACCCCTGGCCGACACCTGCACAAAGATTTATTTTGTTTTAAACTTTCAGCCCTGATTATTTTCCCCTTAATAACAATAATAATAATAATAATAATGGTATTTGTTAAGCGCTTACTATGTGCAAAGCACTGTTCTAAGCGTTGGGGGGATACAAGGTGATCAGGTTGTCCCACGTGGGGCTCACAGTCTTAGTCCCCATTTTACAGATGAGGGAACTGAGGAACAGAGAAGTTAAGTGACTTGCCCAAACTCACACAGCTGACAATTGGCAGAGCTGGGATTTGAACCCATGACCTCTGACTCCAAAGCCCGGGCTCTTTCCACTGAGCAGGTCAGTAACCTGGTCAGTGTCTCACAGCCAGTCAGCCTGTCAGAGTCAATGATTCCCTATTTCTGGCTCTAAGCCAAATACTATTTTCAATGATGTAAAACATCTTTCCATAAATGTTGAGGTACCAACTGAATTCACTGCTTACCCAAAGTTGAAAGCATTCTTTACAGAGAATTCGTTTCCATCATTTGCAGTACAAAGCTGGCATGAAACCTGCCGCTGAGTTGAAGCTTTATTCATTCATTCAATCGTATTTATTGAGCACTTACTATGTGCAGAGCACTGTACTAAGCGCTTGGGAAGTACAATTCGACAACATATAGAGACAGTCCCTACCCAGCAACGGGGCCGTCCTGTCCTAGTGCTGCTTCAGGGAAAACTCAAGGACAAGGAGTTCAGAAAACTCTAGCAAAATGTTCTGGCACCTGGCAAGGTGAACACCTGCCCAGGAACTAAGACAACTCTCAAACAGTTATAGCACCTCCATATTTAGGAAAGCCTCCTGTCTCCGGATCTGTGGCTATCCTGTCTTACAGGAAGTAAGGAGTAAGTCTATTTTTGACCTCCCTTGGCCAAGGGAGACATCTGAAGCAGGGCCAAGAAGCCATGGGGAGAATAGAGGTAACTCCTTGTAAGGAATCATGCGAACACGATCATCCGACAGGGGTTCCCAGTTCTGGGTTAGGGAATCACATAGTCTGGGCAAGAAAGCTCACCTCTTCTGGAAAGGCCAGCACTTTACAGTTGGATGGAGTGGGGCTGTGTCTAAAGCTGGGCATGTTTTGGGAGAGAAAGGGGAGTGTGTTGGGAATGAGAATGGAATCAAATTGATAAACTGGAATTAAGGGAAGAAAGATCAGAGTTGAGATGGAATGTTAATAGTTATAAAACTTCCTCTATCAAATGTTGGCAGGGAACATAAAACTTTCTGAAGGAACCATCTGGGGTAAACAGGTGCTCGGTCCCGAAGCCAGAGGCAAAGCAGACACAAATCTCTGACCAGCAAAGAAATCCCTTTCAGAGCTCGGAGGAAGAAGTGTGGCCTAGTGGAAAGAGCATGGGACTGGGAGTCAGGTGCTCAGTTTCTACAGCTATAAAATGTTTATAAAATAACTCTTCGCCCTCCTTCCTTCCTTTTGGGCAGGGAACACGTCATTTTCAACATCCCCTTCTAGACTGTGAGCCCATTGTTGGGTAGGGACCGTCTCTATAAGTTGCCGACTTGTACTTCCCAAGCACTTAGTACAGTGCTCTGTGCACAGTAAGCACTCAATAAATATGATTGAATGAATGAATGAATGTCATTTCTTCAATCTGTACTTTGGGCACTCAATCAATCAGTGGTATTTATTCATTCAATCATTCATTCAATTGTATTTACTGAGTGCTTACCGTGTATGCAGAGCACTGTACTAAGAGCTCAGGAAAGAACAATAAAATAGAGTTGGTAGAAAGAATCCCTGCCTACCAGGAGCTCACTGTCAGAGCTCAGGTTGGACAGGAGCTGGGTCAATACACTCTAGCTACTCAATCACATCAATAAAGTCAGTCTCCAGCCTACAGGAAGTCAGATTTGGATTGGCCACAGATGCCACATCTGGCTTCATTATAAGGAAGCAAATTAGTACAGTGCTCTGCACACAGAAAGCGTTCAATAAATATTATTGATTATCAGGAGCATCAGTGATTTACTTAATGTTTTTTCCTCCATCATATTCACTGTATGAGAAGCCGTGTGGCTCAGTGGAAAGAGCATGGGCTTTGGAGTCAGAGGCCATGGGTTCAAATCCCAGCTCTGCCAATTGTCAGCTGTGTGACTTTAGGCAAGTCACTTAACTTCTCTGTGCCTCAGTTACCTCATCTATAAAATGGGGATTAAGACTGTGAGCCCCCCATGGGACAATCTGATCATCTCGTAACCTCCCCAGTGCTTAGAACAGTGCTTTGCACATAGTAAGTGCTTAATAAATGTCATCATTATTATTATTATGAGGCTTTGGGGGGTGCTGGGGGGTGGGGAGACAGGGAGTGAATTGGACACAGATTGATCATTTGTATTTATTGAGCACTTACTGTGGGCAGAGCATTGTACTAAGCACTTGGGAGAATACGATATAACAGAGTCGGTAGCCATGTTCCCTACCCAGAGCCTGCATTCAAGGAGTTTTCAATTTAAGGGAAGGTGAACCTAGTAAAAATTCTTACATTTTAAATGCAATAGCTAGATGATGAACTTACAACAGGGAGGCACTGGGCTTGCTAATCCTGTTGAAGATTGTAGGGTTGGGTTTTTTTTTTTTTAAATCTATGCAATTTTCTCAAGTTTCTGAGGGCAGACTGTGTTTTCAAAATCTCTGATGCTATCTTCAAGCCACATGGTGAGACTATCACCAGCCACTAGTGCACTATGACTGAACCAGCCCATAAGTTATATGGGGAAAGTGATAGATTCAGGAAGCTAGCTTTGTGTGGGAGGGGTAGGTGGGGAGGGGAGAAGGAAGGGGAGGGGAGAAGGAAGGGGAGGAAGAGGGAGAGGAGAGTGGAAAAAAAGACAAGAACAAGAGAGCAAACAAGTTTACAAAGTTTAATTAGGGGAAAGAGATATCATTTGGTTTTTTTCTGCATATTCCATTCATTCATTCAATCATATTTATTGAGCGCTTACTGTGTGCACAGCACTGTACTAAGCGCTTGGGAAGTACAATTTGGCAACATATCCATCAACTGGATGGTTTGCCAAAACCAACCCTAATTCGGAAGCACCCCAGTCCAAGGTTTAAGAATTGCCTCACTTCAAGGTGTAAGATTGATCATGCTGAGAATGTAGAATGGGAAAAGGACCAAAGTGAGACCCTCATAAAGCCCTCAGGTGAAAGCATAAAAATGACTGGCCAAAACAATACAGTAAATCATCAAATCTGAGAAGATTTGTTGGGCCCTTTCCCAACAAAGGCTGAAAAGAACACTTCAAAGAAAGGTAATCAAGAGTAAGTTTATAATATGAGTCATCTGTGCATAGAAAATCTTTTGTACCCATATCAGGCTGATGCGCCAGTAGCAGGGGAAATATCAAAATTGCAAAGGCTAAGAAGCACAACTTATTTGCTTCTGGCTTAGTAGGCTAACTGTGTCAGCTGTCTTCAGACATGTCATAATTGGTTCCGGAAAATTTCTTTTTAGTTGAAACCAACGTTGGCAACAATTTTCTAATAAAAAACAATATAAGAAATGAAGGATCTGTTCCAGATCAAAGTTGGGTACCCCAAAGTTACCCAGAATTCTGCATTTAATTATAAAGAAAGGATGTACAATGCATATTGAGTCAGAGAGATCTTATAACAGGGAAATAGACTTTTACCTCATCAGAAATAAAACTGACCCTCACTGGTCATTCCACTTGAGATCAGGCAACCAATCCCCAATCCCCTACCACTCTGCACCTCAAACATTTCCTCCCAATTTTCTCCACAATGAGAATTTTAGAATTACCTCCTTGTGGACACAGTTCATGTCAACCAACTCTGTTGCACTGTATTCTCCCAAGTGCTTAGTACAGAGCTCTGCAGATAGTAAAGATTCACTAAATACCATTGTTGAATTGATTGAAATTGTTTTCGTGTTTTAGAATGGCTCTCATGTTTGCCAACCTCAGTGCTCATGTTGCCATAGAGGAGATCAGCACAGTGATTATTTACCTGATGGGTTTGTAGATCTGAAATAGGGTGTACATTTGAAAAATGTCAATTCAGTTCATCTTCAATCTAAACACATCCATTTCCACCACTTTTCTAAAAACACGTCTGGATGCAGTCCAGATATTGTAAAAATCCAGAACCATTGTAGGCCCTCTCCAGTGAATCAGCATCCATCTGTGGATGATGTGAGCTTGGACACTAAAAAGGAATCTGGCAGTGGGAGGAAATTCAGACTACCAAGATCCTCCAACAGCTGGTGTCAACTGGGCAGATTATACTGAGTGGATCAGAAGCCTGGTAGAATGCAATCTCATGGCCAAAACTGCCCCTGCAATCTAACAACTTTTAGGCCCAGCTCTGCTGGGATTTGATACAACGCACAAGTTATAAAATCCTAGCATTTATTTTGGCAGAGCCATTTAGGAAGACATAAATTTTCTTTTACCTTCATATACGGTTTGGATCAAATTACAAGCATGACCCACAACTCGACTTCTCTAAATTTGAGCTCTTCATGTCTCAATCTTCTGTTGGGTAGGGACTGTCTCTATGTGTTGCCAACTTGTACTTCCCAAGCGCTTAGTACAGTGCTCTGCACACAGTAAGCGCTCAATAAATACGATTGATGATGATGATGATGACTACCAGGCCACAGTACGCCTCAACCTTAGGAGAATCTCAATCTCAGGATCTTAACCTCAGATCCAAGGAAGATGAAATAATGATTGCTTTAACCAGCCCCCTTATTTCCAAACCCTTTTTCCTCTCCTCCTCCCCATCCTCCCCGCCCTACCTCCTTCCCCTCCCCACAGCACTTGCATATATGTTTGTACAGATTTATCACTCTATTTATTTTACTTGTACATATTTACTATTCTATTTATTTTGTTAATGATTTGCATCTAGCTTTACATCTATTTATTCTGATAACTTGACACCTGTCCACATGTTTTGTTTTGTTGACTGTCTCCCCCTTCAAGACTGTGAACCTGTTGCTGGGTAGGGACCGTCTCTATATGTTGCCAACTTAGACTTTCCAGGTGCTTAGTACAGTGCTCTGCACACAGTAAGCATTCAATAAATATGACTGAATGAATGAATGAACTATACATTTAGAAATGATATGAAAATCATACAAAATGCATCAACCTCTAGTTCTGAAGGGTTCTGCCTCCAGGCATATTTTCAAGTGTTGCCTAGTGGAAAGAGCATAAGACTGGAATTTAGGAGAACTGAGTTTTAGTCTCAGTTCCACTATTTGCTGCTGTGTTTGACCTAGGTCAAAACACTTCAATTCTCTTTATCTCACTTTCCCCAACTGTAAAATGTAAAATATCTGTTCCCCATCTTAGACTGTGAGCCCTGTGAGGGACAGGGACTCTGTCTGATCTGATTTTCTTATATCTATCCTAGCATTTAGCACAGTGCTTGGAATACAATAAGAGTTTATTCCATTATCATGATAGTATTACTATTCCTAACACTAATAATAATAATGACATAGTTCGCTGTCACATTTTTAAGATCTCCGGGGAAGGAACTGTCCAGGAAGACAAATCTCACGTGGTCCCTTCAGGATCTTGTTGCAACTGCCAATGCTATGATTTTGGTTTAAATGCACCATTGTCCTGATGCAGCAATAGAATTGCTTATTTTTTTAATAATCAATCATATTTATTGCACGCTTACTGTGTGCAGATAACTGAACTAAGTGCTTGGGAGAGTACAATATAACAAGAGTTAGTAGACACGTTCCCTGCCCATAACAAGCTTACAATCTAGAGGATTCCACAATCTCCATCGGTCAAGTTCTGTCCATCCTGAAGGATCGTAATTCTCAATTTGTTACCCACCACCTACCACCGATGAACTTACCAACTACTCAGGCATGAATGAGTTCCCCCAAACCTCCTCCTCACTTCCCCAGCTCCCTCCTACACTTCAATAAAATTGTTTTTATTAAGTGCTTACTGTGTGCACAGCACTGTACTAGCACTTGGGAAAGTACAATACAGCAATAAAGAGTGACAATTCCACTACCTTATCAACCCTCTCATCCTTCTTGACAGTCTCTCAAGAGGAGCTTTCCTGCATGTGTTTAAAATCTACTCCCTCCACCTGTGTCTTGGAATCCAACCCTCACCTTCTATGAACACTTGTGCTCCTGCTTCTTCCCTCCCAGAACACTGTGTTCTACTGCTCGTTTTGATGACGGCTCCTTCCCCTTTCTTTAAAACTCAGTCATGTCTCCAGTATCTTAAAAATTTATTCTCTGTACCCTACTGTACCATCCAGCTACCTCCCTCAAATTCCTCCTACAATTTCTGTCAAAACTTTTTAACTGGGTCACACAGTTCTCCAACTCCCTTCTTGACCCTCTTCAATATAGGCTCTGCTGAATTCACAAAATGGAGGTCACTCTCTGCAAGGACACCAATCATCTCTTTCTTGTCAAAGCTAATGAACTCTATGTTGTTCTAATTCTCCTCAATTTCTCAGCTGCCTGGAACCCTTTGGATAATTTCCTTCTCCTGGAATCATTATCTACTTATGGTTCATTGTTTTTTCTGACACAGTCTTCCCCTAGTTCTCCTCTTACCACTCTGGCCAATCCTCTCCATCTCTTTCCGTTGGCTCGTCTTCTGCCTTTCTGTAGATATATGAGAGACAAAGAAGCAAAGGAAAACAACAGCCCCAGGCATTACAAACATTACAGCCCCAGGCATTACAAACATTACACATAACAATAACTTTGTGAGGGTTTTTTGTATGGTTAAGGTAGCCAGGACTATGCTTCATTCCTGAGTCTCTTGCTGCCCTTTTACTCTTGCCCATCCCACTGCCTGGAATCTCCTCTCCCTTCACACCCAGCAGATCGCTCTTTCCCCATCTTCAAAGCCATTTTTAGCCACTCATGCACAAGTGAATTTTATCATCAGCGATCTCTTTTTCAAACAAGGACAACTATGTGTGGTGCATAAATATACATATGTATGTTTCTATATAGTTTATATATATTGAAATATACATATATTTATATGAATTAAAATATATACTTTAAAAAGTAAACCTGCTCTTTAGGGGTTCTGAGTTCCCTTTTCTTCTCAATCTATACTCACTCCTCTTTGGGGAGCCCAATCTCCTCCCATGGCTTCAACAACAACTTTTATGCAGATGACTCCCACATTCACTCTCTTCTCTGCAATCTCACAATTCCTCCTGCTTCCACATCTCTGTGCGGATAACCACTGACATCTCAAGTTAGACAATCTAAAACTGGAACTCCTTATCTTTCCTCCTAAACCCTTCCCTGCACCTAAATTCCCCATTACAGTGGAAAACCCTACCATCCATGACTCTCAAGTCTACAATCTTGGCATTGTCCATGACCCCTCAATATCCCGTCTGTTGCCAGTTCTTTTTCCACAACATTTCCAGAACCCCTCCCTTTCTCTCCATCCAATCAACAACTGCTCTGGTCCAGGCACTTGTCATATCCTAGACTGACTACTGCATCAACCTCCTCGTTGACCTCACTACCTCCAATCTCTCCCCTCTCCAGTCGGTATGTCATTTTATTTACTTTTCTTCTGCATGTGGCTTCCTGATCCTCAAAATCCTCCAATGGTTGGTCATTCTTCATAGCCAAAAGAAATTTTTGATCATTAACTTCTTGATTACCCTTAGTCCTCTTCCACTCCACCCCAGGACTGACACTGCATTCCTTTCAAGGCAACCCTAAACACTGTACCTCGTTCTCATTTCTCTCACTGTCCTCTTGCACTTCTCCCTCAGGCCTGGAATTCCCTCTCCCTTCACATTCAACAGACCACTGCTCACCCCATCTTCAAAGCCCTTTGAAATTACATCTCCTCCAGGAGGTCTTCCCTGATTAATTTCAAATCTCCTCTCCTTCTATCCCCCTACTACCACCTCAGCCATTTGGATTAAATCCTCCTCCTTCCAACTTAGACTGTGAGCCTCATGTGGGACTGTATCCAACCTGATGAATTTGTATCTACCCCAGCGCTTAGAGAGTAAACACTAAACAAGTACTGTAGAAAAAGGCATAAACTGATACCTTAAAAGCTTCTGATTTATGATCACATATTTTATTCCTTGGAAGAGCAAATCGTTCAAAGTGTAGCCAACACGGACTTCACTTCATTGTTCTAAATCATCACAATAATGTATATTGGATTTCAATAGGCTTTGTAAAGGAGCTCTACATGCCTACAGTGATCTGGCTTTAAAAGAATCACAGTATCTTAATAGTGCCTGGTGCTGTCCCAGGGGGGATGACAGGAGCCAAGAGACAACATGTATGTCCTCAGTTCTTATTAAAAGGGAAAAGACGGGTATCGGCCTTTGACAGAACAGGCATCGCATGCCAAACAATGACCGCTTGGTGAGAGGAAAGCCGATCATCAGACTGTGAATGACCTAAGTCCTGGAGAGCACAGGAAGTCATCAGGAGAGAGCAAGAATGCTTACAACGAGGCAAAGCATGAAATCATGAAAAGCAGTCAGTCAGACATTGACATTGTGTCAGACATCATAACCAAATGGATGTATGACACCGGAATCAGAGCAACACGCTTCTCTCCACCCAGAGCTGGGAAGGTTGGAGCTACATCAATAATATCCAGAGATTGCAATTGTCACATCAGGAGTTCTGGCAAAGATCACACCACAGAGGCCTGCATTAAGATTAAACATAGGCAGAAAGAATTACACGGCAGCTGCTTTTACATGGGCTGATAGTGGTTACATTGTAGGGGAGGTTTCTATGGACACTGAAGGGAAAAGTACACCAAGGCAGAAGAAGAAACTCAAGAGAGCCTTTTATACAATTATAGTTTCAAACAGGAGAGGGAAGGAAGGGCAGAAGGAAGGAAGGAAAGGAAACAGTGTGACATAGTGGATAAAACACGGGCCTGGGAGTCAGAGGACTTGGATTCTAAGCCTGGCTCCACCACTTGTCCGCTGTGTGACCTCTGGGCAAGTAACAACTTCTCTGTGCCTCAGTTATCTCATTTGTCAAATGGGAATTAAGATTGTGAGCTCCATATGGGACATGGCCTGTGTTCAACCTGATTATTTTCAATCTATCCCAGCACTTAGTAAAGTGCCTGGCACAGAATAAGCACTTAATAAATACCATAAAAAAGGAGGTGGGGAGGAAGGGAAGAGGGAGAGAGAGGAAGGAGAAAGAAAGAGGTGGGGGGAAAGTTACCAATCACAGAGAGAGTTGTTATTGGGTGATGTTTCAGGGCAAATGAGAGAGATTTATCTTGAAGTTTTAAATGGCTTTTCCAAATCACTGCATTGGAGGCATTAACTAGAGTGACTAAGATCTAAAGTGATGTCCAAATCCTGAATGCTTATTCATGTTTTTAAGTTGACCTATTTCTTGTTGTCACTGGTTATGGGGCCGAGGTCATTGTTTCTGCTGGGAAAGGTCCAAAACAACTGTGGAAAATATAGGCATGAATTGGCTCTACTCCTCACACTACCTGAGGCTCCTGGGAGGCATTCTGAGACAACCAGGACTTTTTTTGTTTGTACTGACTAAGCACTTAGTATGTGCCAGGCATCATTCTAAGCAATGAGGTAGATAAAACCTAATCAGGTTGGACACAGTCCATATCTCACATGAGACTCATAGTCTTAATCCCCAGATTTTACAAAAGGGGAAACAAACACTGAGAAGTGAAGCGACTTACCTAAAGTCAGATTAGAACTCAAATTAGAACCCAGGTCCTTTTACTCTCAAGCCCATGCTCTTTTCACTAGGCCACCCTGCTTCCCAGGACATTCTGGGAGCCCACAAAATAGACTTACTGAGGCTGGCATGTGAGCCACTCAGTCATCCTCATTAATGTAACCAGCAGATTGAACTCATGCGGCATTGTCTTATGCAGAATTGTAATAGCTACATTAGCAAAGCAGAGGAGCATGTACTCTCCCTCTCAGTCCTAAGAACGAGTTAGATCATTCATTAGCCGTGACCAGACAGTGAGTCAACAGGAAGAGATGCTCAGAACAAAACCATTCTGGAAATGTGCACAATCAAATGATGTCATTTTTGGGCTCCTTGCTGTTTGTAGAAGAGCATTGCAGAACTGTACCTGTGATCCTCTCTATCCTAATCCTCCTCGACCTCTCAGCTGCCTTCGACACTGTGGACCACCCCCTTCTCCTCAACACGCTATCCAACCTTGGCTTCACAGACTCCGTCCTCTCCTGGTTCTCCTCTTATCTCTCCGGGCGTTCATTCTCAGTCTCTTTTGCGGGCTCCTCCTCCCCCTCCCATCCCCTTACTGTGGGGGTTCCTCAAGGTTCAGTTCTTGGTCCCCTTCTGTTCTCGATCTACACTCACTCCCTTGGTGACCTCATTCGCTCCCACGGCTTCAACTATCATCTCTACGCTGATGACACCCAAGTCTACATCTCTGCCCCTGCTCTCTCCCCCTCCCTCCAGGCTCGCATCTCCTCCTGCCTTCGGGACATCTCCATCTGGATGTCTGCCCGCCACCTAAAGCTCAACATGTCCAAGACTGAACTTCTTGTCTTCCCTCCCAAACCCTGCCCTCTCCCTGACTTTCCCATCACTGTTGATGGCACTACCATCCTTCCCGTCTCACAAGCCCGCAACCTTGGTGTCATCCTCGACTCCGCTCTCTCGTTCACCCCTCACATCCAAGCCGTCACCAAAAACTGCCGGTCTCAGCTCCGCAACATTGCCAAGATCTGCCCTTTCCTCTCCATCCAAACCGCTACCCTGCTCGTTCAAGCTCTCATCCTATCCCGTCTGGACTACTGCATCAGCCTTCTCTCTGATCTCCCATCCTCGTGTCTCTCCCCACTTCAATCCATACTTCATGCTGCTGCCCGGACTGTCTCTGTCCAGAAACGCTCTGGGCATGTTACTCCCCTCCTCAAAAATCTCCAGTGGCTACCAATAAATCTGCGCATCAGGCAGAAACTCTTCACCCTCGGCTTCAAGGCTCTCCATCCCCTCGCCCCCTCCTACCTCACCTCCCTTCTCTCCTTCTACAGCCCAGCCCGCACCCTCCGCTCCTCTGTCGCTAATCTCCTCACCGTGCCTCATTCTCGCCTGTCCTGCCGTCGACCCCCGGCCCACATCATCCCCCTGGCCTGGAATGCCCTCCCTCTGCCCATCCGCCAAGCTAGCTCTCTTCCTCCCTTCAAGGCCCTACTGAGAGCTCACCTCCTCCAGGAGGCCTTCCCAGACTGAGCCCCCTCCTTCCTCTCCCCCTCGTCCTCCTCTCCATCCCCCCCGTCTTACCTCCTTCCCTTCCCCACAGCACCTGTATATATGTATATATGTTTGTACATATTTTTTTTACTCTATTTATTTTACTTGAACATATCTATTCTATTTATTTTATTTTGTTAATATGTTTGGTTTTGTTCTCTGTCTGTCTCCTCCTTCTAGACTGTGAGCCCACTGTTGGTTAGGGACTGTCTCTATATGTTGCCAACTTGTACTTCCCAAGCACTTAGTACAGTGCTCTGCACACAGTAAGTGATCAATAAATATGATTGATTGACTGATTGATTGATCCTCCAGGGAAGCAAGTCCCACCCGCTGTCTTCCAAAAGGATTCATGGAGACGAACTGTATCAATTGGTAGGCTCTCGGTTTTGTTTTTTGTACTCACCCAAATGCTTAGTATAGAGCTCTGCACACAGCAAGTATTCTATAAATACCACTGATTGATTGATTTTTGCATCATTATTGCAGTGTCATTATTCATTATAGTCAAGAGCACCTCTCCATCCAGGAGGTTCAGATCTTTTCACTCTCTCAGAAAAGTATTCCTATTAAAACATCTCCATGGTAGTAAGGCAGCAAGCAAATTGTGTCAACCCAGATTTCCCATGAGGAAAAGGCACCAGTATGAAGTTTTTTTAATTATCATTTTTAGTGGTATTTGTTAAGTGCTTACTATGTGCCAGGCACTGTACTAAGTGCTGGGGTAGATACAAGCTAATCAGGTTGGACACAGTCCCTGTCCCATGTGGAACTCACAGTCTTTATCCCCATTTTGCAGGTGAGGGAACTGAGGAATAATGAAGTTAAGTGATTTGCCCTAGGACACATACCAGACAAGTGGCACAGTCAGTATTAGAACCCAGGTCCTCTGATTCCCAGGCCCGTGCTTTTTCCATTAGGCCACACTAAGAGAATTTGCTTGATAGCAGCCAGAGGCAGGAATTCAGCTAAATTATCCCATCCCCCAGCCTGCTGTGATCTACCTTTGATCCCTTAAGCAGCATGGCTCAGTGGAATGAGCCTGGGCTTGGGAGTAAGAGGTCATGGGTTCTAATCCCGGCTCTGCCACATGTCTGCTGTGTGACCTTGGGCAAGTCACTTAACTTCTCTGAGCCTCAGCTACCTCATCTGTAAAATGGGGAGACTGTGAGCCCCACATGGGACAACCTGATCATCTTGTATCCCCCCAGTGCTTAGAATAGTGCTTTGCACATAGTAAGTGCTTAACAAATGCCATCATCATTATTATTAAGATTCCCCAGATGATACTGAGTTTGGATGGTGTAGAGAGAAACCTTTGTTTTTCCAGTTACTACTTGGAAAAGTTTCACTAAATAGAAATCCTAACCTGATGCCAAACAGAATGATTTCCAATTCAAATACTTAGTCTGTGCAAAAAACTGTGTTAAGCACTTGGGAGAGTTCATTAATTTTTTTATGGTATTTGTTACGTGCTTACTATGGGTTAAACACTGTCCTGAGACGTGGGCTAGATATGAATCAGGTAGTAGAAATTCATTCATTCATTCAATCACATTTATTGAGATGATCCATGTCCTTAAGAATCTTAGAATCTAGCAGAGGAGACAGGCACTGAAATACATGACAAGTAGGGGGAAGCAACAGAGTATAAAAGCATGTATAGAAGTGCTACTCACAGGCCGGTTGGAGGGAGGGAAGCATGATGGTTAGTAACCAAATGTGTACATAGAGAAAAGAAGAGGAACCAGAACTAAGCCTCTGGGGGACTCCCAGCATAACAGAGTGGGAGGCAGAGGAAGAGCCAGTGAAGAAGATAAAGAGCGGCCACAGAGAAGCAAAGAGAACCAGGAGAGGACAGTGGCAGTGAAGTCAAGGTTAGACAGCATTTCCAGGACAAGGGGTGGTACAAGGAATCAGAGGCAAGAGGTGAGAATTTTAGGGACAGAGGAGAGAGTCTGTTAGATTGGGCAAGAAGGAGGTCATTGGTTTCCTCAGAAAGAAAGTGGTCTTGGTGAAGGGAGCAAAAGCTGGATTGTAGAGGATCCAAGAGGATTTGAATGAGAGAAAGAGGAAGCAGTGTATGCATACAATCCATCTGAAGAGTTTGGACAGAATAGCAGGAGGGAGATGGCGTGACAGCTGAATGGTATGGTAGAGTTTAGATAAATTTCTGCTGGTTTTTTAGGGCAGGGGAAATGAACATGTTTGAAAGCAAGGGCTGGAGATCCACCAGGACCTGGGTTCTAATCCTGACTCCTCCACTTGTCTGCTCTGTGACCTTGGGCAGTTACTTCACTTCTTTGTGTTCCCTAATCTGTAAAATGGGGATTAAGAGTGTGTGGTCATGTGGGCCATGGACTGTGAATAACCTGATTACCTTGTATCTACCCCAGCATTTAGTATTATGCCTGGCATGCAGTAAGTGCAAAATGAATACCATAAAAAAAAACCCTAAAACCAGTATGGGTGGTTGAGGATGGTGGTCAGGGAGGGAAGAAGAGTGGGAAGAGTGTTGTTTTTAGGTGTGCTGGGATGCGGATGAAGACGCAGGTGGAGGGAGCTGATTTCATAAACTTGGGAGATGGCTGAGAAGGATTTGAAAGTAGAGGGAGGGGATCAGAGCTGGTAAGGTGAGGGGGATATTTGGAGGAGCTCACACCTGAGGCTTGCAATTTTGCCAACAAGGTAGTCAGCCAGATCATCAGAGACAGAGATGGGAGTAGGGGGTTGGGGGCTGGGCACTTAAGGAGGGAATTTAAGGTCTGGAATAGTTACTTTGCATCGAAAAGAGTCAGGTTTACAGGAAAGATTAAGGTCTCAAAGGTGGAGTCCAAAAGGTGAACTTGCTCCCTCTTCAGTGATTCAACTCAGAAGTGTTTAGATCACAACTTGGTGGAAATGGGATGGCAACAATCAAAAGAAAACCTAGGGAGGGGGGATGCTGGGATTCCAACTTTACCTCTTTCAACTCCATAGAATAAAACACATATTTTAAACATTATCCAAATTTTATCCAGCACATATTGGAAAAATCAATTTAATGCATTTCTGAACTTCTGTTCTGGACTCTAACATTGGATGATCAGGGTAGGGCAGAAATGGGAGTAAGGAAACATATAAACGATAGGGAATCATAAAGGAAGCTAAATGTGACGGTGCAAATCACAAATCTGAACACTATCACCTCAGTTCTCTCATACATTGACTCTCCAAGTAAATAAACATCTTTAAACAATTTTTCTGCAATGATTCTAAAATTGTTTTTCCTACTGAGAGCCTCCATTATCCCTGTTCGAGTCCTGACAACCATCCACATTCACTATCATTTCCTCATTGTCTCCACCTTTTATTCCTCTCCTACTTCCACTTTTCTCCACTTTTCTGTCTCCACCTTTTGACCCCCAGTTCTCTTCCTTCCCTCGATCTATTCTGGAGTTCTCACCACATGCCATTTTCCCCAGAGGGCTAAACTATTGTACTCTCTAATTGCTCTCAGATACAAGTGCCTAAGAGTAAGCATTTTATTTCTATTGCATCAACTCCAAGCTCTAGGTACAGTACATCTGATGGGGAAACAGGCCTTTTATAAAAGACTGGATGGGTTGTAAAGCTGGATGTGAAGACGAAGGCATAAAATTCTGATGGGGTGCTCTGGACTCTGAGTTATCTTGTGGTTTTGACACCTGTGCATTCAGCAGTCTTTAAATGGCAACCCCTCTTTTGCCACCCTCAATGCTATAGAGGCCCAGCACCATATGTGTGGATGGGTTTGTACAGCGTTGGTGTCTGGGTGAAAAGGGGTTCTATTAGAATATGAGTGCTTATGAGACTGTGCATGAGCACGGACACTCATGCTCAACACGCTATCCAACCTTGGCTTCACAGACTCCGTCCTCTCCTGGTACTCCTCTTATCTCTCCGGTCGTTCATTCTCAGTCTCTTTCGCAGGCTCCTCCTCCCACTCCCAACCCCTTACTGTGGGAGTTCCTCAAGGTTCAGTTCTTGGTCCCCTTCTGTTCTCGATCTACACTCACTCCCTTGGTGACCTCATTCGCTCCCACGGCTTCAACTATCATCTCTACGCTGATGACACCCAGATCTACATCTCTGCTCCTGCTCTCTCCCCCTCTCTCCAGGCTCGCATCTCCTCCTGCCTTCAGGACACCTCCATCTGGATGTCTGCCCGCCACCTAAAACTCAACATGTCCAAGACTGAACTCCTTGTCTTCCCTCCCAAACCCTGCCCTCTCCCCGACTTTCCCAACACTGTTGACAGCACTACCATCCTTCCCGTCTCACAAGCCCGCAACCTTGGTGTCATCCTCGACTCCGCTCTCTCGTTCACCCCTCACATCCAAGCCGTCACCAAAACCTGCCGGTCTCAGCTCCGCAACATTGCCAAGATCCGCCCTTTCCTCTCCATCCAAACTGCTACCCTGCTCATTCAAGCTCTCATCCTATCCCATCTGGAATACTGTATCAGCCTCCTCTCCGATCTCCCATCCTCTCGTCTCTCCCCACTTCAATCTATACTTCACGCTGCTGCCCAGATTGTCTTTGTCCAGAAATGCTCTGGGCATGTTACTCCCCTCCTCAAAAATCTCCAGTGGCTACCAATCAACCTATGCATCAGACAGAAACTCCTCACCCTCGGCTTCAAGGCTCTCCATCACCTCGCCCCCTCCTCCTCACCTCCCTTCTCTCCTTCTCCAGCCTAGCCCGCACCCTCTGCTCCTCTGCTGCTAATCTCCTCACCGTGCCTCATTCTCGCCTGTCCCGCCGTCGACCCCCAGCCCACGTCATCCCCCGGGCCTGGAATGCCCTCCCTCCCCACATCCGCCAAGCTAGCTCTCTTCCTTCAAGGCCCTACTGAGAGCTCACCTCCTCTGGGAGGCCTTCCCAGACTGAGCCCCCTCCTTCCTCTCCCCCTCCTCCCCCTCTCTATCCCACCCGCCTTACCTCCTTCCCTTCCCCACAGCACCTGTATATATGTATATATGTTTGTACCTATTTATTACTCTATTTATTTTACTTGTACATATCTATTCTATTTATTTTATTTTGTTAATATGTTTTGTTCTCTGTCTCCCCCTTCTAGACTGTGAGTCCACTGTTAGGTAGGGACCATCTCTATATGTTGCCAACTTGTACTTCCCAAGCATTTAGTACAGTGTTCTGCACACAGTAAGTGCTCAATATGACTGATTGATTGATTGGTTGATTGATGTGTGTGCAATAAGTAGCTTGGCCTGCTGGGAACAGCCCAGGCCTGGGTGTCAGAGGACCTGGGTTCTAATCCTACCTCTGCCACTTGCCTGCATGAGTCACTTAAATTCTCACAACTAATCTATGCTTCAGTTTCCTCATCTGTAAAATGGGGATTTGATATCTGTCTTCCCTCATACTTAGACTGTGAGCGCCACGTAGAGACTGCATCTGACCTCAACATTTTGCAACTTCTACCTTGGGAAACAGAATGGCCTAGGAAAAAGAGCACGGGCCTGGGAGTCAGAGGACCTGGGTTCTAATCCCACCTCTTCCACTTGTCTGTGTAACCTTGGGCAAGTCATTTCACTTCTCTGGACCTCGGTTACCACATCTGTGAAATGGGGATTGAGACTGTGAGCCCCATATGGGACGTGGACTATGTCCAGTCTAATTATTATTATTATCAAGTGCCATCAGTTTGTTTCTGATTCATAGTGACTCTATGAATATATTTTCTGGAGAACATCCTGTCTTATGCTATAATCCGTAACCTTGCTAATGGTTCTTCCGTTATCATTATTATGGTCTCTATCTTATCTAGCTGCTGGTCTGCCTCTTCCATGTTTTCCCTGGACTTTTCCTAGCATCAGTGGCTTCTCCAGAGAATTAGACCTCCTGATGATATGTCCAAAATATGCTAATATAAGGTGAGTCATTTGGCCTTCCAAAGACCACTTTGGCTTAATTCGCTCCAAAATCCATTTGTTTGTTTTTCGGGCTGTCCATAGTATTTGCAAAAGCCTTCTCCAACACCAAGTTTCAAAAGAATTGTTCTTTCCACCCTGTTTTTTCACTGTCAAGCTTTCAGATCCATATATTGTCACTGGAAACACCACAGAATTGACAATTTGTATTTTGGGGCCAATTGTTACATCATCATATTTCATGACTTTTTCCAGGCTCCTCAGAGCAAGTCTTCCTAATATTAATCTTCAGTGTTTTTCTGACTACTAGTTCCTTTATTATTGATTACTGATCACAGCTTGTATCTATCCCAGCACTTAGTACAAACCTTGGCACATAGTAAGCGCTTAAATACAACAATTATACCATACAGTTACTGTGCATAATAATATCTTTATTTGTACAGAATTTTCATTTCCCAGAACACTTTCACTTACTTATTTTATCCTGACAACACCTCTGTAAAGGAGGGAAAGGTAGGTATGATTAGCCCCATTTTACAGATGAGGAAACAATGGTTATGTGACTTGTCTGAGATCATCCAGATCAATGATAAGGCTGGGACTTAAACTCAAGTCCTCTGATTTCCAGACCAGCAACTTTCCATCCCATTTTATTCCTGTATGCACTCAAACATGTCTAGACTGTTTCTCCCCCTTTTAGACTGTGAGCCCACTGTTGGGTAGGGACTGTCTCTATGTGTTGCCAATTTGTACTTCCCAAGCGCTTAGTACAGTGCTCTGCACATAGAAAGCGCTCAATAAATACGATTGATTGATTGATTGATTAGACTGTAAGCTCCTCTAGACTATACGTTTGCTATGGGCAGGGAATGTGTCTGTTTACTGTTATAATGTATTTTCCCAAGCATTTAGTACAGTGCTCTGCACACAGTAAGTGCTCAATAAATACAATTGAGTGCATTTATGTTTGCATGAAACTATGGATAAAGAATGGGAAAAGAGGAAAACCTGGAGACAAAGAGAGTCATATATTATATATATTATATATTACATATTATATAGTATTATATTATATTATGTTATATTATATATTATAATGCACACACATACACAGAGAGAGAAAGACAGAGAAAATGAATCATTTGATCAAAAAAAGGTAATTTCAATGGTCATTTATGTAGGACTTTGGAGCCAAAATAAAAAGTAGAGCAACGTATTCTTTCCAAATATTCTTGTTGACTGTCACTGGATATATGTGCTTGATCTCTGAAAATATTTATTAGCAAATCTCTTTGTATATATTTAGACACTTTACCATCATATAACGATAAATGACATCCTGAATAATGATCCATGTTAATATCACTAAAACCCTTGGCATTTTCTGAAATAATTCTTAAGACAAATTAAGGGAAGCACTGCCTAGTGGAAGGAGTATGGGCCTGGGAATCAGAGGTCCTGGGTTCTAATCCCAACTCTTAACACTTGTCTGCTGCATGACCTTGAGCAAGTCACTTCTCTTGGGCTTAATTACATCATCTATATAAACGGGGATTAAATCCTATTTCTTCCTACTTAAACTGTGAGCCTCATGTGGGATAGGGACTGGGTCCAACCTGATTATAATGTATCTGCCAGGGTCATAGTAAGCGCTTAACAATTACCTTTACAAAAAGTTACAGGAATAAGATATTGGCTAAGAAAAAACTCTAATCACTATTTCATAAAGACTCAATTACCATGATTTCACCACCTGAATGAGAGTGCAGTAGAACAACAGTGGCTCATTTTCCTTTCCTGGGCTGCTACTTTCTCTTGATTGACTTATAAGGCTGTGTGAATTGGAGAATAATCTATCCATTTTATTTAATTCAAAAACAACATGGTTCTTTGATATATGGTATTCAAAACACTCCTGAATTTTAGGGTTATATTTGATGGAGAAAATGAACTAATGCTATTATAAATCGAACACTAAATGGATATACCTACATTATCTTTCATGATGTACTATATTTTTAACATTTAAGTCAATTTTAATATGAATGCTTCTCTTAATATTTGCATGGATATATTATAAGGGGGGAAAGTCACTGACAGAAAAGTAGCAGAGCACCAGAGCTGGATAAGAATTCATGCATATTCTACAGGTTGCCTTTTCCCCTTTGCTGTGCAATTAACAATTATAAATAATTCAATATTATACTCAAAAGCACATTACAACCCAGGAAACTGGGGGTTTGGTGGGGGGCGGGTAACAGGAGGATTAGCAGTAGTTTTTGATCAATGGTACCTTTTACAAATGATGACAATATGTACATTGAAATGTAAGACAAAATTTGATTCAATTCCATTTTTATTTCATTGTGAAACAAAGTTATATCATGAACAAATGTATTTCTTTTTGTAGCAGGCAGATGTTAAAATGTGACACAGAAGTCAATTTAAAAGGAAAATGGTGCAGGAATGTAGAACAAGAAGACTGATTAGTGTGCAACCAATTTAAAGTTACCACTGGCTACATTTTATATTGAGCTAATAATTATATTTCAGCTGAAAGGGTACCATGCAAAATGGAAAATGTTAATAATTAAGGGTAACACAATCCAGGATAATTCAGCCTTTTTTTTAATTTCATGGAGGCAAACATACCAGTCTTCTGTTCTCAGTTACCACAGGGAAAATGAATTTGTAGACGGCAACCATCATAATTCCTCAAAACCCCCTGTTGCTTTTGTCAGAGAATAAACATTGGACTGAACGCACCATTGATCTGACCCAGAGAGGGCATTCCTTATGGATTTATAAGTATGACTTTTTAAAAACGGAGTAAATATCATTAATAAGATTTCTTGAGTGCTTCCTGGGTGCACTAAGCTCTAGGGAGAGTACAATACAACAGAATTGGTAAATGTATGGTGAGAAGGCTAAAAATGGCTTAAGTAAGCATTCCTTTCATCCCAGATTTTCATCCCCTCTAGACTGTAAACTCCTGGGAAGGGACGTGGCTGCCAACTCTGTTGCACTGTACTCTCCCAAGCACTTAGTACAGTGTGCTGCACACAGTAAGTGCTAAATACATACCCTCAGTGTATTGATTGATCCCATATTTTGCTTATCCAAGGTGCCTTCATCTTTGCCCACCATGTCCCGATCAATCAATCAATGGCATTTATTGAACATTGTCAGAAAACTGGGGAAATGCCCTTCCTCAGCTCCACCCTGAATGAAGTCATTGCAAAGGAAGGGAAGTATAACGTGGGCATATTCAGTGATGGTATCCTGGAGGCACAAGATGGTCACAGGACTTACGTATCTGAGGGTGTGAATGAGTATGTGCTTAATACATGAGTTTATGGCTGTCCTTTTAATTTAAGAAAGTACTATTTTTGTAATGGACTATAATACCACACACAATTGGTTTCTCTTGGGCCTAGGAGAGACAGTCAGTCCATCATATTTATTGAGCGCTGATACTGTGTGCAGAGCACTGTACTAAGCGCTTGGGGGAGTAAAATATAACAATATAACAGACACATTCCCCACCCACAACAAGCTTACAGTCTACTGATTTCATGAAGTACTTGAAGACTTCCCAATGTAGTTTTTTTTTAAATGGCATTTATTAAGTGCTTACTATGTGCAGCACTGTTCTAAGAGCTGGGGAGGTTACAAGGTGATCAGGTTGTACTATGGGGGGCTCACAGTCTTAATCACCATTTTACAGATGAGGGAACGGAGGCACAGAGAAGTGAAGTGACTTGGCTCAAAGTCACACAGCTGACAATTGGCAGAGCCAGGATTTGAACCCATGACCTCTGACTCCAAGCCCATGCTCTTTCCACTTAGCCACGCTGCTTCTCTACTTAAAATTACATCTTCAGTAGGGTCATAAAACTTCAAGAGTTCATCAATTTTGACTAGGATGACATGAAAGAATCTCAGAAACATGAATGCTAGAAGGACAGAGCTCGGATAAACCTCAAGGGATGATCCTAGCACCAGGCTATCGGCAAGTAAAGAAAAGAAAGTCAAGCCAAGACAAATGGTTACTGTTCTTTTCAGAGACTATGGTTCTGCAATCTTTTCTTCACAGAAACTACCAACCAGATAGTCTGGAAGTTCTTCCTTAAACCCAACCAAAATCTCACTGGTACTAGGGGTCCAGTGGGCAAGATAGCACACCAAGCCTGAATCCTTCCATTACATTTGGACAATTCTGTAATTGCTCATTTTTGGAAGCAGGGCCTCCAGAAATCTTCTCTTCACATCTCCAACATGAGAAACTTCCTCTCAAAGAGGTCATGGGTACCATTATCAAAAGGATGACCCAGTACCATTTACATGACCCAAAGAGGAATTTTCTCAATAATAACAATAATGATAATAATAATGGCATTTGTTAAGCGCTTACCATGTTCCAGGCACTGTTCTAAGAGCTGGTGGAGATACAAGATGATTGGGTTGGACACAGTCCCTGTCCCACATGGGGCTCACAGTCTTAATCCCCATTTAACAGATGAGGGGACTGAGGCACAGAAAAGTTAAGTGACTTGCCCAAGGTCACACAGCAGACACGTGGTGGAGCCAGGATTAGAACCCATGACCTTCTGACTTCCAGAGCTGTGGTCTATCCACTAGGCCATGCTCAATGACTCCTGTACACCATCAAAGGAAAAAATGTCCCCCAAAAGGGTTCCCACATGCTATCAGAAGAAAGGAGGCACTTGCTCATCAAGCCAGTGCTATTTAATGAACTGGGTACTAGAGAAGAGGAGTTTGGGTGGCATTTGGGATTATGGGGGTTATACGGCTATCACAGGCATAATAATGATGGTATTTGTTAAGCGCTTACTATGTGCCAAGCACTGTTCTAAGCACTGGGGAGATACAAGGTAATCAGGTTGTCCCACTTGGGGCTTACAGTCTTCATCCCCATTTTCCAGATGAGGGTACTGAGGCCCAGAGAAGTGAAGTGACTTACCTAAAGTCACACAGCTGACAAGTGGCAGAGGCGGAATTAGAAGCCATGACCTCTGACTCCTAAACCTGGGATCTTTCCACTAAGCCACGCTGCTTCTCTATTATCCACTGTGGGTGTGCCTCAGCCTTGGCTGAAAAGGTGTGCGCTTACCAGATGATCCTGAGATGGTGCATTCTGGCACATGGGGTGAGTGGGACCCTCTAATGAAAGAACATGTTATGAGCTGCGATCCCGGTCCCTTCAGGAATGTCTACTGAGAGAGACGATCTCCAGCAGGTCTGCAGTATCCAAGACAATCTTTTTATTCATTCATTCATTCATACAATCAATAGTATTTAAAGCAGCGTGGCTCAGTGGAAAGAGCGCGGGTTTTGGAGTCAGAGGTTGGTTGGTTCAATTCCCAACTCCGCAAGTTGTCAGCTGTGTGACTTTGGGCAAGACACTTCACTTCTCTGTGCCTCAGTTACCTCATCTGTAAAATGGGGATTAAGACTGTGAGCCCCTCATGAGACACCGTGATCACCCTGTAACCTCCCCAGTGCTTAGAACAGTGCTTTGCACATAGTAAGTGCTTAACAAATGCCATCATTATTATGTATTGAGCGCTTACTGTGTGCAGAGCACTGTACTAAGCACTTGGCCTGATCAGGTCAGTATTCACGTGCTTTCATTTAAAGACAATGAAAGTAATGTGGCCAAGTGGAAAGACCATGAGCCTGGGAATCAGAGGACCAGGGTTCTAATCCTGGCTCCACTAGCTGTCTGCTAAGAGACCTTCAGCAAGTCACTTCACTATGCCTCAGTTCCCTCATCTCTAAAAATGGGGATTAAGACTCTGAGCCCCATACAGGACTTGGACTGTGCCCAACCTGATTACCTTGTATCTACTTCAATGCTAAGTACAGTGTGCAGCACAAAGTAAGCACTTAATAAATACCAGAAATAAAAAGTCACAACTTCTCTGCACCTCAGTTCCCTCAAATGTAAAATGGGGATTAAGACTGGGAGCCCCAAGTAGGACAGCGACTGTTTCCAACCCGATTCTCTTGTATCTATCCCCATTGCACAGTAATAATAATAGTAATGGTATTTGTTAAGTGCTTACTATGTGCCAGGCACTGTACTAAGGTCTGGGGTAGATACGAGCAAATCAGGGTGGACACAGTCCTTGTCCCATTTTGGGCTCACAGTCTCAATCCCCATTTTACAGATGAGGTAACTGAGGACCAGAGAAGTGAAGTGATTTGCTCAAGGTCACACAGTAGACAAGTGGTCTCTATATGTTGCCGACTTGTACTTCCCAAGCACTTAGTACAGTGCTCTGCACACAGTAAGCACTCAATAAATATGACTGAATGAGTGAATGAATGGTAGAGCTGAATTAAAACCCATAATCTTCTGACCCATGCCATACTGCTTCCCCAGTGCCTGGGCACATAGTAAGTGTTCGACAAATACCACTATTACTTAAACTCATTTCCCATTGTTCAATGCCCAATGTACATATAAAACCGTTGGCCAGCATCTGACTCATCGACATTTCCAATATTAAGCCACCTCAAGACCTTCTCTTCTTTAGTCTAACAACTCAAATTTTATTAATGTTTCCTTACAGAATCTACTTTGACTCTGTAGCTGTGAGACTTAGACCTACTATGGAAGGCCCACCTACTCTTTAGCAGTTTTTCCAGTTTCACTGATGAGCCATACTTAATTACCACCACCAACAGGGCCTGGGAAATCAGTCAGCTCACCAGTGCTGAATCAATGATCATAGTAACACAGTGTCACTGAGCAGGGCCGGTGAGGAGAATGCAAATCAGCAGGATAATAAGAATAATGATGATGGTATTTGCTAAGCACTTACTAGGTGCCAAGCGCTGTTCTAAGCACTGGGGTAGATACAAGGTAATCAGGTTGTCCCACATAGGGCTCACAGTCTTTATCCCCATTTTTACACGTGAGGTAATGGGCACAGAGAAGTTAAGTGACTTTCCCGAAGTCACACAGCTGACAAGTGGCAGAGCCGGGATTAGAGCCCATGACCTCTGACTCCCAAGTCCATGCTTTTTCCACTAAGCCATGCTGCTTCTCTCATACAGCTTCGGTACAGTAAATAGAAAAAGGATACATGTTGGGAGAGTAATGAATAATTGTAACCTACTGCTGTTCAGTAACAAACAATATAGTATTGTTTGGAGACCATCACGAAAGACAGGCCAGCTTGAGGGACAGCTATTGGAAAAGAAGTTGTTCTTGAACAACAGCTTTGTGAAGACTGGATTTCAGGTTGTGGAAGGAAAAGTGCTTAGTACAGTGCTCTGCACACAGTAAGTGCTCAATAAACACGATTGAATGAATGAAAACAGACTGGCTTGTACTGGACAAACAGATGAATGCAACAAGGAGCTATCTTTAGGGACACACAATAAGTAAAGGAGTGTCACTCATGCATCAGTATCTCATCCACATTTGTACACATCC
Organism: Tachyglossus aculeatus; assembly: GCF_015852505.1. Classification (NCBI taxonomy): domain Eukaryota; kingdom Metazoa; phylum Chordata; class Mammalia; order Monotremata; family Tachyglossidae; genus Tachyglossus; species Tachyglossus aculeatus. The sequence continues at coordinate 52,024,238 of NC_052068.1, read as the reverse complement.
ATAGACTCTCACGGGTTATAACATCATCTTCAAAAATGAACGACAGCTCTCTCGATCTTTCCTGGTCTCTCCACTTTCTATTCCCGTGTAGCCACTCCCTTCAGTTTAGGATCATCTACAAATGTTGATGAGCATAATCTCAATCTTTTCAGCCAACTTCTATCAGCACCTTTCATCTCAAAACAATCCCAAATAATTTAAATGTTATAGCTAGGAGTTCTTTTCCTCCCACTCACTGAAATGGAAGCAAAAATCCAAGAATATCAACAATAGGTTGGAAAGAGAATATAGGAGAAGGTAAAATTAAATTGATTTGAAGCTTCAGCAATAGGTGGAATGAGACGAATATTTCAGCTGGAATACAGCCAAAACAACACATCATTAGGGAGAGGGTTCTGTCTCTGAGTTTGTAGGATTCAGTTTTCTCGCAAAGGAAATTTATGAAATGTGTTTCTAAAACAGCAAAAGGAGCATTCAAATCAGTGGGGAGGGGTGGACGTCAAACCCTGCTGGGTGTCAAATATCTAACTGGCAATACTCCCTGACGAGGAGCCCTCCAAGGCATGAGCATATTTGCACATAACAGTGCAAAGAGTGGGTGTATGGCTCAGTAAAATTGGTCATTTACAGTTCTTGATGCACATTGTGTGGTCTGTTTTCATTAGTCCCACACAAATTTAGGCAGACTAACAGGTCTCCTTGCTACTGATATGACATGCACTTAAAAAAAAAAAAAACCCAAAAAAATCAACTACTCAAACTAGGGAGAGACGTTAATAAGAAAAATGTCAGGATTTGTGAAAAGCTCATTTGCCAAGTAAACAAACCCAGATTTATATACACGGACTGTCTGACAACAAAGTGTATTTTCCCTTTTGAAAATACAGGACTCTGAAAGGACTCCATTTTGAGAGATTCATTAAGAAGAGATGGGAGAATAGGCTTTGAAAAAATATTGATTCATTCAAATAATTTGCAATTGGAAAGCTTCTCACCTCAGGGACAAGGAAGGTCCTAAATAGCTCACTCAATATTCATAATCTATATCCCCATAATTTTGTACATGCAATCGTTGATAATAATTTTTTTTTTAAATTCAGATAAATGATCTAATGTTTTGGAATTTAGCCATCCTACCTGCCTCGTTTTTTATTCTAACAAAGTCTCTTTTTAAATTTTAATGCCTCTCCCCATATGGATTCGTATGCTCATACTTGTGAATAGAATCTCTGAATTCTCTATTTTGGGTTCTTTTCCAACATTCTTTTGTTTTAACAATTTAAATCTGTTAGAACAATTACTTTTCAAATCAAACATTAGCTCTTCTTTCATGGTGAAAGTAAATGGCAATACCTCCCACTGATAAAATTCTGGAGGGCTACCATGGCAGTTGGCCTTTAAGCACTACCAGGTTGAAATTCAGCATCTACACAAACCTTTAGATGGAGAAACAGGTGACTGGATTAGCTTTCACTGCTTGGTGACCCAATAAGGCTATTTAACTCAAAGACAATAATTTCCTAATGTTGTTACTGAGAGTGCAAATGTCACCAAAACTAATCACAGACATCCCTCCTTAACACTCCACCTGGCCTTATATCCTTCAACTGAGAAGCAGTGTTAAGCCCTTGCCTTAAATGCAGAGGTGGCATGGTCTACTGGAAAGAGCACTGGCCTGGGAGACAGAAGGACCTGGGTTCTAGTCCTGGCTCTGTCACTCATCCACTGTGTGATCTTGGGCATGTCACTTCATTTCTCTGTGCCTCAGTTACCTCATCTGTAAAATAGGGATCAAGATTGTGAGCCCCATGTGGGACAGGGACTGTGTCCAACCTGATTACGTTGTATCTATCCCCGTGATCAGAACAGTGCCTGGCACATAGAAAGCACTTCACAGATACCATAAAAAAGTGCTTAACAAATACCATGGAAAACCAAACAAACAAAAAAACCCTAACCAGGGTGCCAGGACTCACCCTAATCAAAGTGCTTTCTGCAACACTGATGGAGATTTTTCAGTAATCGTTATAAACAGTTTTTAAGCATTGTTTCTTCCCTCCCTGGCTACCTTTTCATTTCTCTTCATATTCCTGACCTTGACCATCTTTTTTTCCTAGGGTATTTGGGCCATTCATTCATTCATTCAATCGTATTTATTGAGCGCTTACTGTGTGCAGAGTACTGTACTAAGTGCTTGGGAAGTACAAGTTGGAAACATATAGTGATGGTCCCTACCAAACGGTATTGGGGTAGATAAAAACTAATCAGGTTGGAAACAGTCCATGTTCCACAAGGGGCTCACAGTATTAATCCCGATTTAACAGATGAGGCACAAAGAAGTGACTTGCCCAAGGTCACGAAGCAAACAAGTAGTAGAGCCAGGATTAGAACACCAATTTGTCAACTGGGTGACTTTGGGCAAGTCACTTAACTTCTCTGTGCCTCAGTTCCCTCATCTGTAAAATGGGGATTAAGACTGTGAGCCCCACGTGGGACAACCTGATCACCTTGTAAACTCCCCAGCACTTAGAACAGCACATAGTAAGCATTTAATAAATGCCATCATTAATTAACTAATTAATCCTTCTGACTCCCAGCCATGTTCCATCCACTTGACCACACTGGTTCTCACTTCATCCCCAAAACTCTGCAGCGCTTTTTGACCTGAAATTTTTCAGACTTCATCTCTAAACATTTTCCAAAATATGGCAAAAGAGAGTCTAGGGATTTAGAAAAGTCCTTTTTGTTTTGCAAAATAATTAAAATCTTTATCATCCATGCACAAAGAATTTTCAGACAGATCAAGCATCCTGCTGAGTGCTATATAGCCGTCGGCATGCTGTTAGTATTTAACAAAAATTATTCAAAAGGTGTTTCCTGCAGAAGGATCATGAGTACATAAGGTACACTAATCTACATTTGTTACCAAATAAAATGTTTTCAAGTCCTACTATGCTGAAAAAAGCCAGTCCTTCTGAACAACAAAGGAAATGTAATCTACAAGATTGCTTCATTTTTTTACAAGGATCTATAAAACAAACAGTGTTAAAGACCTAACAGGTTTAATTCACATATGTGGAATTCAGTAATTTAAATAAAGGTATTGACAGCTTCTAAGGGCACGCAATAAAGATAATGGAATTGATGTAATAGCATTCATTCAATTCAATTGTATTTACTGTGTGCTTACTGTGTGCACTTACTAAGCACTGTAATAAGCAGATCAATCTTTTTCAGAACAAAGATTAAAGACCTATGCATATGACAAATTCTGCAGCACAGATTAAGACAATGCCAAATAAGCTGATACAGAAATTTCTGAGGATCTACATAAGTCAGGGAGAAGAGCTGAAAGAACATTCAACATCGTTTGGACCTGAAGGTGATGCGTGATGAATTCTGCAAATCTCCTCGTACTTCTTAAATACATTGCTTTCACTGGAAAGCTTACAAAAAACAGAAGCTCCTAACTTCCCTAGACTTACAACTGCTATTCATTGGGAGGTCCGCAGTCCACCGGTTTGACAAAGTTTGCAATTCTAATCAGAACCACATGCATTTGTGTGAATGAGTGACTTTTACTATGGGCAATACACTAGGGATAAGCCTGTATATTAAGTCAAAAATGTTAGGAGGCCCAAACAGGATGTCTGGTTCTTTGGGTGGGGCATTAAAGCAGTTGACACTAGAAAATCATTTATCCAAACTAATGAGGAGATGGACCATCAATGGATACCTGGCCAACCAGCCAAAATGGAGTCTGGCCAATTTTGATTGGCTCACAGCCTGTGGTACTGGACTAGTCTCTGCCTCAATAAACAATCTGGATAACACTCATTCAGTTAATTGACTTAAATTTATGTTTTAAATACTTTGAAGGAAATAGAAAGTCCAGGAGTTTGATACCACATACTCCCTTCTCTTGTACCTCACTCTAATACGTACATCCTCTCCTCATCATTAGCCAAGATCTCAAGTAGTCTAAAACAGAGTTATCTTTTTGTAAAGGCTAATCCATCAGGATTCCCACTAATAGCAGCAGGAGTTACAATGTGAGTAGTGAAGGAAAAGACAATTTTGTTGATTAAAGTCTCATTCTGGAAAGATACTCACTATATTTAATTTCCTCATAGGAAAAGAACTTGGAGCTGATTCAGAGGTGAGGGGGTTTAGTAGTTATCTCGCTGTTTTTGCTTTACTCAAAAAATATTTCACGGCGGTAGGAACACATTAAAGACTATGGAGATCATATTGAAACTTGGGGAATCACATGTGGATTCTTTTAAAAACATATCAAAATGTCTTGATCAATAAGGCAAGGCTGATTCTCTTCCAGGTGAGAGTAACCTCAAAATGAATTAATCAATATGTTATTTCTAATAATAAAAGTACTGGCTTTCCTGAGAGGAGCCATAGTTAATGAAATAATGGGATCTCAATTCACTTAATTCAGATGAACTTTGCTGCAAAGAAGCCACTAAGCACTTCAATGTAAATATATTTTCTGCAGTTCAATTTTCAAAGCACAAAGGTCCACTTTAGAAGTCAGAAATCCTGTAAAGTAAAATTGGATGACAAGTTCCCCATATAAACATATTCCTCTAAAACTACTGCTGATTTTAACTTGGAAAATCTGGTCTGTGTTAACTTTAAAGTATTAGTGGAGATGCTTAAAGGTCTTTGGTTCTTGCAATTCTTTTAGAATACTGAAAAGCTTGGTGGTAATTTAAAATAACACCCATAATAGTGGAACAACTGCAACCCAGAATGTACTGTTATCTTTTATATTTATGAAAATGGTACTATATAGTTCCATCATCTATTTATCAGATGATTAAACCATGCTCCCAATTCTACTGAGCTCAAAATATGCTTACATTTAGCTTCTAAATTTAGATCTAATATTTGAAAATCTCACATAGTCTTCCAATATTTAAAAAAGAAAAAGAAATTTTTCTGATTTAAATTCTGAAATTTTGTCTTGGGCATAAACCCCTGAATATCTACTACGTGTTTCACACTGGAACAAAACCTAATTAATGGCTGGATGACTTTTTTATCTCTTTGCTTTAGTCTACCTACACTCTAAACTGCCAATTGAAATGCCACCATTATCTAGCCGGCTGGGGTGTGGATAAGACGTTCTGTGCAGGAACATTTGAAGGAACTCTGCCAGAGTATCTTTAAATGCAGAGAAGAATAATCAGCAGAAAAATCAATACCCAACAATCTAGCAGAGTGGCTCTCATTTTTCATTCCTTTTCCTGTACCAAATGGAGACATTCACCCAAAACAGGGAAGACAAACCCTTCAACTTCATATCATGTTTAAGATGGAAAATAGGCACTTACCATCCTTCTTGGAATCTATACTCCAATAGTATCCACAATACCTGCATGTCAATGTTTTCCTACTGCTTTTATTGATTTTAGTCCGGAATATGTCAATGGGAATGAGAGCCAAAGAAAGTGAGGACAGCAAAGGCCAGACTGCTCATGTTCACTTACCTGTGAAAGAAAAAACACAGGTTTGAACTAATCACAAAAGGTGAAATATTCTCTTGAGATCTCTGTTAATTGGCTTTAACTCAAAGACCGATTATACGACGCAGAAAAAGAAGCATATAACCTTATGGTTTGAGTAAGTCCTGATTGAAGGAGAAACCCCCTTTCCCTCCCCATGTAACCTCAGAGGTCTTAACCAAGGACTAATTTATCTGATAAGGAAGTGAAACAAATATCATATTTATTACAAGATGATAAACATTTCCTGTTCTGATTGTTGAAGAGCAGACGTGACAATAAAACAGGTGGGGGGAAATATAAACCTCCCGGGTGTTTTCGCAGGAAGTGTCTAATGATCGTCACTGGATCTGTTGCGGCTCTTTCTTTATAGGATAACACAGGGCAAGTTGTTGCTGGGGTTTTGCCAGTGATCTCCTAGGCAACTGACAGCTCAAAGGAGCTACAAATAGAAGCAGCAATCCCCACTGCTGCCTGGAATCCTGAAGGATTTTGCTCTTCTATTTTTCAGAGTGTAATACCCACACATCTTCGATAAGTACATTGATGCAAAGAATGCTGCTTTCCATTTAAAAACCTAGGAAATGTTCAAAATCCTGCAATAACAGTGTCTTGGGCTTGTGATTAGGAATAAATAAAATGCAAGAATCTCTAACTGCATTAAATATATTTTTAAATACATTTTTATAAGGAAAAGTTCAATGAATTCCCATCCGTTCCTTTAAATCAAGAAATCTGTCATCTGACACAAATTCAAGGGCAAGGAATGTTGTCTGTTGCATTATACTGTACTCTTTCAAGCGCTTAGTATAGTGTTCTGCACAGGTGTGGCTTAGTGGAAAGAGCCCGGGCTTGGGTGTCAGAGGATGTGGGTTTTAACTCTGGCTCCACCACTTGTTGGCTGTGTGACCTTGGGCAAGTCACTTCACTTCTCTGTGCCTCAGTTACCTCATCTTTTAAATGGGGATTAAAAGTGTAAGCCCCACGTGGGACAACCTGATTACCCTATATCTACCCCAGTGCTTAGAATAGTGCTTGGAATATAGTAAGCACTTAACAAATACCATAATTATCACTATTATTAGAGTAAATGCTCAATAAATAAGATTGACTATGGGAACATTGGAGTGAATAGTCCCCTAGAAGTCCAAAATGCCAATTAATGAGAAGGGATTTCCAACCAGGTTGTATAAACAACACAGATTCAGAAGCATTAAGCACAGTATAAATCTGAAACATGGGGCAGGAGTGACTATTCTTGGGATGGCATATTGTTCATTATTTTATTATTGTCCTATTGCAATAAACAACCTCGATTCTTTCAGCAAAAAAATCATCTTTACAGCCTTAATTTGAGGGGTTTTTGGCTGACTGTTCAAACTGGACACAGGTGTCCATGGATTACCAGACTTTTGCCCTGCACGGCTGTTCATTGTATGCCCTGCCAGGAACTGCCCTCTGGAAACGCCAAGCTTAGCCCTCATGGGTGGATTTTTTTTTTTTAATATTATGGACAATGTCAAGGATCCAGCCTTTGGACACCCCTCAGTTTGCTCTTCTCTAGCAACTAGTCCACAGCATTAACTCTGTAATCCTCCGGTAGATAAAGCTCTGATGGATGTCAATGGTTTGCCTAGAGAAAGGAGCCAATGACATGGCCAGTTAAGCAAGAGGGGGCTGGTCTTCACAGATGTAGGGGTGGGGTGGGGCGGTGTGTGTGTGGGGTGTGTGTGTGTGTGTGTGTGTGTGTGTGTGTGTCTGACCAAAGTCTACATATGTGAGTGCCTTCTTCACAGGATGAAGAGTTGGGAGAGGATCTCAGATAAAAGACTGCCATCTTGGTAGCCTCTGGGGGCTTTTACCTGGACCTTTGCTGAAGCACTTAGTACAGTGCTCTGCACACAGTAAGCACTCAATAAATACGACTGAATGAAGTGCCCAGCATTGTGACTTCACTTCTCTAAAAATGATTTAAGAACTTGAAGTATAATAATAATAATAATAATAATAATAATAATAATGGTATTTGTTAAGTGCTTATTATGTGCCAAGCACTGTTCTAAGCGCTGGGGTAGATACAAGGTAATCAAGTTGTCCCAAGTGGGGCTCACAGTCATAATCCCCATTTTTACAGATGTGGTAACTGAGGCACAGAGAAGTTAAGTGACTTGCCCAAAGTCACACAGTTGTTAAGTGGCGGTGTCAGGATTAGAACCCATGACCTCTGGCTCCCAAGCTGATGCTCTTTCCTCTAAACCATGCTGCTTAGAGGAAATGCTTAACTACCATTCTTTTGATTATTCATGACTCCCTTGAGTGAAGCGGGAAAGGCTTCCTGAAGGAGTAAGACTTCTCCTGCACATCACCACTATTGTCATTCATTCAATAGTATTTATTGAGCGCTTCCTGTGTGCAGAGCACTGTACTAAGTGCTTGGAAAGTACAAATCAGCAACAGATAGAGACAATCCCTACCCAATAACTGGCTCACAGTCTAGAAGGGGGGAGACAGAAAGCAAAATAAAACAAGTAGACAGGCATCAATAGCATTAATATAAATAGAATTATAAATACACATCATTAATAAAATAAATAGAATAATAAATATGTACTTATATACCCAAGTGCTGTGGGGCGGGGAGGGGGATAGAGCAGAGGGAGGGAGTAGGGGAGATTGAGAGGGGAGGAGGAGCAGTGGAAAAGAGGGGCTCAGTCTGGGAAGGCCTCCTGGAGGAGGTGAGCTCTCAGTAGGGCTTTGAAGGAGGAAGTGTCTTAGTTTGGTGTATGCGAGGAAGGAGGGCATTCCAGGCCAGAGATAGAAGGTGGGCCAGGGGTCAACGGCAGGACAGGTGAGAACAAAGCACAGTGGGGAGGTTAGCGGTGGCACAGGAGCAGAATGTGTGGGCTGGGCTGTAGAAGGAGAGAAGGGAGGTGAGGTAAGAGGGGGCAAGGTGATGGAGAGCTTTGAAAACAGTAGTGAGGAGTCAAATCCTATGTTTTGAGAATCCTGTCAATCAATCGCTCAATAGCATTTATTGAGCACTTACTGTGTGCAGAGCACTATGCTAAGTGCCTGGTAGAGTACAACAGAGCAGAACTGGTAGACACAATTCCTGCCCTCAAGGAGACAACCTAGTAACTTGTATTTACCTCCAGCACTCAGAAGAGTGTTTGACCCACAGTAAGCACTTAATATATAGCATAAAAAGGAGACAGATAAAATAAATTACAGATAGGGAAGGGCAGATATACAGGGATTTATACATACGTGCCATGGGACTGGAGGGAAGGTGAGTATCAAAGTACTTCGGAGATATAGACCCAAGCACATAGGCGGCACAAAATGAAGGGTCAGTCTGGAGGAGGTGTGATCATACTAAGACTCTGAAAATGAGGAGAGTGGTGGTCTGTCAGATAGCGAGGAGGTGGGAGTTACAGAATAGAGGGCGGACATGGACAAAGGGGTCTTTAGGAAAGACAGACAATATCGAGAAACATTAAGCATTAGAGGAGTGAATGTGTGGGCTGGACTGTACCGAAGTTTAGCGACACTTTGTAGGAAGGGAAGGTCTGTGTCCTACTGGCATGGTCCCATATTTGACCCAGAGGAAATGCAGAAACATCACAAAACCATTTTTCTTCTCCATCCTACTCTCCACTCCATGAGACTGGAGAGATATTTGGGGGAACGAGCACTCTGGAGAAAATTGGGGGGATGGTCCTAAAGCCAGGGTGAGGTTGTTTCAGATTTTAGAGAAATGCCATATGAGTATGTGAAGAAAAGGTCTCAGAATACAAAATATGGGCTTAGAAGACAATCTTCCACGAACTCTCTCGTGAAAATAATGGGCATGGGAAAAAAAAAGGAAAGTTAATGCAAACACAGCTGTATTTCATCCCACCGAGAAAGTTTTGTTCGGGAATTGCAACTAAGAGCTTCTGCAGCTGGGAATGTAGAGGGAAAAGCAGTGATAAATCATGCATTGTAACCACAATCACTCAATCGTATTTATTGAGCGCTTACTGTGTGCAGAGCACTGTACTAAGTGCTTGGGAAGTACAAGTTGGCAACATATAGAGACAGTCCCTACCCAACAGTGGGCTCACAGTCTAGAAGGGGGAGACAGAGAACAAAACCAAACACACTAACAAAATAAAATGAATAGAATAGATATGGACAAGTAAAATAAATAAATAGAGTAATAAATATGTACAAACATATATACATATATACAGGTGCTGTGGGGAAGGGAAGGAGGTAAGATGCGGGGGATGGAGAGGGGGGACGAGAGGGAGAGGAAGGAAGGGGCTCAGTCTGGGAAGGCCTCCTGAAGGAGATGAGCTCTCAGTAGGGCCTTGAAGGGAGGAAGAGAGCTAGCTTGACGAATGGGCAGAGGGAGGGCATTCCAGGCTCGGGGGATGACGTGGGCTGGGGGCCGATGGCGGGACAGGCGAGAACGAGGCACAGTGAGGAGATGAGCAGCAGAGGAGCGGAGGGTGTGGGGGGGGCTGTAGAAGGAGAGAAGGGAGGTGAGGTAGGAGGGGGCGAGGTGATGGAGAGCCCAGACGTGACCCGCCACACCAACCGGGGGGGGGGGGGGGGGGGGGGACGACCGCCGGCCACCGTATCCCAATTAAATATTAAATTAAATATTAAATTAAATATTTAAATAAATAAACAATTAAATATTTAGTGCAGAATTCATTTCTGCAAAGGGCTAAGCAGCTCCAAAATAATGTAATAATGATGGCATTTATTAAGCACTTACTATGTGCAAAGCACTGTTCTAAGTGCTGGGGAGGTTACAAGGTGACCAGGTTGTTCCACGTGGGGTGGGGGTGGGGGGCTCACAGCCTTAATCCCCATCTTACAGATGAGGTAACAGGCACAGAGAAGTTAAATGACTCACCCAAAGTCACACAGCTGGCAATTGGTGAAGTCAGGATTTGAACCCGTGACCTCCAACTTCAAAGCCCATGCTCTTTCCATTGAGCCATGCTGCTTCTCTCAAGGAGAGAGTATGCTTCCTGTTATAATTTCATTTTAAATTCATTCATAGATAATTGCACATAGTCTCAACTACTTGAATAGACATATTCACCCCAGAAACATTCCTACCAAGGAAGTAAAGGAGAAGTAAGTCAGCCCATGCCAAAATCCCACCACAGCAATACTGCTCACTATCTTGGTTACTGACACCCTATAAGAAGGAACCTGGCTTTGGACTATTTTCCCTAAACCCAGGGTTGTCAGTGCAGGACTGCTTACAGTATAAATGACTTGGGAATGTGGTGGACTGATAACTTCTTTCTGAAGAAGATCCAAAGGGATCCTGTTCCTGAAAACTTCAAAGAACTGTGGCCATACCCTCTTTTCAGGCACAGATTTATCAAATCAATGTGCAACAGCGATTCAAGGCACCATGAAAGAGTTGGGGGATCTAGTTACAGTGCTATCAGCAACACTCCTTATTTCTCTCTCTCTGTCTCTCAACAGAGAGGGTTGGCTCCCATTTCATAGCTGGTGACAGGGCTGAAATCGCCTTTCATCTACAGAAGATGGGGGTCATTGGATTCCAGGAAGCTTTTGGCCATTCTGTCAGTACACTGGAAATAGAGGGATAGAGGATAATCTGCTAGGACCTGGATTTCAAGGTTTGGAGAGTTCCGGGATTTGAATCCGGTCAACTTGATCTCGTCAGTCGCAGAAGACTGAAGCCAGCACTTGTATCTGGAATGAGAACCCTTCACATCAACTTTCCTCTAGAGACAGCCACTCATATGCATCACAAGTTGCTTTTTCCCCTCACCTCACAAAGCCAAAGCACAGAATCTGTTCAAGGTAGACAGTTTGACACCTATACCTAATCTGAATCTGAGGAATTTGGAATTACCAAGGCACCTTCCCAAGCAGTTCAAAAGACAAAGACATTTTTGCCTTGAAATTTTAATTTCTATTTTGAAGCTTGCAGAATCTTAGAATTAATGACTCAGACAGGTTTCTAAAATCAGCTAACCAATGAGAATAACACTGGCAGCTAAAGTCTATCTATACAGCATGACTAGAATGATTTTCAATTGGTGTCATGGCTTTTTGAACAAATGGACTACTGAGATGAAACATTTAGCCAACTTAAAAAAAAAATCCTACTGATGGTTTAAGCGTGAAAATGGCCACCAAGTGAGAAAGAAATGCAGAGTGTATCCTGCTGGATTTCCTTTCACACTGTGCAAACCTGACTCGGTTTTTCTCCAGCTGAAATACCTTCCAAGGGTGGAATTAATTATTCATTGACATACAAGGAAAGTTCTTTGCCCCTGGGCTAAGATGCTGCCAGCAATTATCTTTGCCTGAGCTATCACATGCAGTAAAAGGTGAGTCTCAAGGATTTTAGATAGGTGAACCCGATATTTCTCCCCTTAAGGAAATAAACAAGGAGAGTGTGAACCTCTCTGAATTCGCAGTTGGTTCTCCGGGATTGGCACGTTCTGTATGTGAGAGTTGCTGGGAATCACTTGGGAACCAGCAGGAATGGTAATCTGAACCTGAGGATCTTAGAAGAATCCCTGAGGAAACTTGTTGAGCAGTTCATAAATGCAAATTAAAAGGGAAAGGTACCCCCAATTCAATCATACCCCCAATACTTTCCTAACTCCTGGAAAAAAGCTACCTAGGCTAGATGTTCCAATATTGTGAAATGCAGAATGAAGCCCAGTTCTTAATTATTACAGTGCTCTGCTTGCTTCCAATAGGTGCACACTAAATTCTGGGGAAAATTGGGAGAATAATGCTATATCCCAGCTATTAGGCCATGGGAAGCAGCCTGACCCATATGAGCACAGGGCTGAAAGTAAGGAGACCTGGATTCTAATTCCACTTTGCAAAACTGCTTGCTGTGTGCCCTTGTGCAAATCATACAACTTCTCTAAACCTCAGTTTCCTCATATGTAAAAGGGGGATTAAATACCTGTTTTCTTTCCCCCTTAGACTGTGACCTTCACGAGGGACACGGACTGTATTGGAAGTGATCAACGTTTTATCAACTGCAGTATTTAGCACACTGTTTGGAACATAGTAAGCACTTTACCACAATTATCATTAGGATTATTATTGGATAAAATGTCAAATCAATTGAGACGATTTTGCAAATACTTTTACAACTCTTCCTTGTTTATGGTATTATTGTCTGCAATTTTTGTTTATGGTATCTGTTAAGCGACTATATGTCAAGCACTGTTCTAAGCACTGTTCTAAACTTGAATATACTGAACAACTCATGAAGTAGAAAGCTCTATTTTGCAACTCATTTGCTTAAAATGAATTAAATCAAAGGTAATACAATAATAAAATACCTCCAAATTGTACGGCAGGGTTCCTTTCATTAATTATCTTATTATATTGCTAAAACTTCCCCATGAGGTAAGGATATAGTAAGGCCCTAAAAGGTTAAGTGACTTACCCAGAGTCACACAGCAGGCCAGTATGGGAAGCAGCATGGTCTAGCTGAAAGACCATGGACCTGAGAGTAAGAGGTCCTGGGTTCTAATCCCTGCTCTGCCACTTGTCTGCTGTATGTCCTTGGGGAAGTCATTTAACTTCTCTGTGTCTCAGTTACTTCACCTGTAAAATGGGGTTTAAAACTGTGAGCCTCATGTGGGACATGGACTGTGTCCAACCAGATTAGCTTGTATTTACCCCAACATTTAGTACAGTGCATGGCAAGGAGAAAGTGTTTAACAAATCCTGTTACCAAAATTAAAAATATTGAGAGCTGGAATTAGAACTACTACTACTACTGGCTACCACACTAATGCTCTTTCCTCTAGGAGGGGTAAACTCATGTGCTTTCAATTGTCTTCCAAAATATTTATTTCAGGCTAGCCAACTAGTATTATTTCAGGATGAAAACAGCCTAAATACGGGAATGCTACCCTAAGCCCAAACACAAAGCAGAGTTCAAAAGATGGAGAAAAATAAAGTTGGAAAAAATAGGTAAAGCTATAGTCAAATGGTAATAGCCATACTGTCAAAAATAAATAAAAAACAAGCTTACTAAATTTTCCCCATTAGGTGGATCACTTGCCCATTATTGCTGAACAGGTAAGGACCAAAAAAAAAAAAAAGTTCTAAATGTATTCACTTCAGCACTTACATACGACTGGTTTTGCTTTGAGTTAGTCAAGAAAACATCAAAAAACAGAAAATGGCAGGTAACTGCTTCTTTAGGTGGGATACTGACCAATTAGTTTCAGATTACTGATCATGCACAGGTTTGGAAGCTAGAGAAAAGCACTTAGTACAGTGCTTTGCACCGGGTAAGTGCTCAGTAAATAAAATTAGTAATAATAAAATAGCTTAAAAAATTACTGACCAATAAAGCATTTTACCTGCAGGTTTCTCGACAGCATAAAAGTGACTAGAAGTCTTAGGAAGATCAACATTGGGTTGAAAACTGAGGTGCGGGCTATTTGTTCTGACGACTTTGACACCTGTCTACATGTTTTGTTTTGTTGTCTGTCTCCCCCTTCTAGACCGTGAGCCCGTTGTTGGGTAGGGACCGTCTCTATATGTTGCTGACATGTACTTCCCAAGCACTTAGTACAGTGCTCTGCACACAGTAAGTGCTCAATAAATATGATTGAACGAATTAATGAATGCACATTTCTTCCCATGGTATGCAGTAATCTTTAATGATACTCTTTCAGTCAATGCACTTAGGGAGTGGCAAACTACAATCAATCATATTTATTGAATGCTTACTGTGTCAGAGCACTGTACTAAGCATTTGGGAGACTGCGATATAACAGAGTTGTTAGACTCATTCCCTGCCCACAGTAGTGATATTCCCTCTGGGTAACTGAGAGATGAGGGAGGGAGGGAGGTCAAGAACCAATCTACTTCAAGAGATCACCAATATGACCATGCAGTAGAAGGGGAAATGTCTTGAAATCCATCTCACCAGAGAATGTCATAATTCACCCTGAGCAAGATCTGTCTACTGTAATGCTCTCCAAACAGTCCACTGCTATTTCCCTTTTTTTTTGAGACTGTGCTTCACTCTGTCCTTAAAGAACTTATCTGGCCCTCCTGACTTGTAAACTTCACTGGCCAAACTGGAATGCATTTATCTGTGGGGTTCTGTCACCTGTTCACCTGGACTGGCATGGGAGGAGAATCTTCATACCAAGAGGAACCATAAAAGTCATTAACCCTCCTGTGACTCTCCCCTTTTATTACAGCTGGATCTGAACAGAGTACTTTCAAAGTAGTCAGTTAATCTCCTTCTGCACTCTGAATTCTGCACCTCCTGGCCTGTTTTGTGATGATAGTTACAAATTCCCAAATAGAATTGCCAAAACATCTTGAATAGTGGGTCTTATCTGGCCTAATGGTTATTCTTTTCCTACTATTAAGAAAATAGACCAAACTTCAATCATAACAGAAGTCATTTGCACAATGATAGCCTTAATCAACAGAGTGGACTTCCCTTTGAGGACATTCATGTAAAGATTTTGATGTGTGTTTGTTCTTAGTGACTGTGAAGAGAAATTACGGTTCTCCTCAACACTGGAAAGCTCAAAAATTAAAACACTAAAACTTCAGTACAAAATTTCCACAAACCAAATAAGATCAAAGAAAACAGATTAAAATCAGCGAATAAATGCACCCTTATGTCATCTCACTCTAAAGTTTGCAATAAGCAGCCACCATGAAGTATGTTTGGCCAGGCCACTTCTTGGTCTGAATCAAATGAAAGCCCTCTGAGGGAGACTAAGGTTCTTCAGAAAGTGGCGACCCATTGTAAATAGAATCAACAGGCCTGAACTCTCCTCTCCAATCTATAGCTGAATCCCTACATCAGTTATTCATCTAAGAATCTCTTAAACACTTAGCCAGAGAACACAGATATGCTGTAAACACCTGTACAGGAGAGGCAGCAAGGCTCAGTAGTTAGTGCACGGAACATGGGCATAGGAGTCAGCAGGACCTTGGTTCTAAGCCTGGTTCCTCCAGTTGTCTGCTGTGTGTCCTTGGGTAAATCACTTAACTTCTCTGTGGTCCAGTGACCTCATCTGTAAAATGGGGATTAAGACTGTGAGCCCCCTGTGGGACATGAATTATGTCCAACCTGATTACCTTGTTTCTACCGAGGTGCTTTAAACAATGCCTGGCACATAGTAAGTGCTTAACAAATACCATAAAAAATGCTTTCTTAAAATTATGGGAATCTCAGAGGATAGTGATTCAGAAATACAAGGGGAGCTCATTAAGTCAGACAATCAGATTTTTTGAGCGCTTACTGTGTTCATTCATTCATTCAATCATATTTATTGAGCGCTTACTGTGTGCAGAGCACTGTACTAAGCGCTTGGGAAGTACAGGTTGGTAACATATAGAGACGGTCCCTACCCAATAGCAGGCTCACAGTCTAGAAGAGGGAGACAGACAACAAAACAAAACATGTAGACAGGTATCAAAATTGTCAGAACAAATAGAATTACAGCCATATGTACTTCATTAACAAAATAAATAGAATAGTTAATATGTACAAGTAAAATAAATAGAGTAATAAATCTGTGTGTTCAGAGTACTGTACTAAGCACTTGGGAGAATACAATATAACAATAAACAGACACACTCCCTGGCCACAACAAGCTTACAGTCGAGTGGGGGAAACTGACATTAATATAAACAGAACGTAAAAGAGAAGCAGCATGGCTAGAGAAGCAGCATGGCACAGTGGAAAGAGCACGGGCTTTGGAGTCAGAGGTCATGGGTTCAAATCCTGGCTCTGCCAATTGTCAGCTGTGTGACTTTGGGCAAGTCAATTAACTTCTCTGTGCCTCAGTTACCTCATCTGTAAAATGGGGATTAAGACTGTGAGCCCACCATGGGACAACCTGATCACCTTGTAACCTCCCCAGCACTTAAAGCAGTGCTTTGCTTAATAAATGCCATCATCATTATTATTATTACAAAATATACATAATTTATAGATGTGCTGTGATTTCTTCACACACGAAGATCATGCAATAAGAATCCCACTTTGAATGAGAGTGAAAGAGGCACTATCAAATTGATGGCAACTGCAGAGACTGGGGAGAGAGCATGGTTTTAGCCAGTGATGCTTTTGCAAGCTTATAATGAATGCCTTTATCTTGAATTTACACCTTCACACTCTAATGGTTCCCCTCATTTCCTAGCTTTAGTGAATAACACATTCTGCCTCCTGGTAATGTACATTGATAAGGGACCTATTATAATAGGAAACAAGGAAGGAGGGGAGGAAGACACTCCTTGACCTGAAACTCCGGAGAATAAACTTCATAATACTTGAGGCTTGAATATTTTCCTAAGTAAAGAGTGCAATGATTTTTTCCCCCATTGGAAAATATCAGAAAAAAATAATTGTGGAAAGAACAAAAGTCATGGAAACAAGCCAGACAAAACAAACACTCCTTTACGCTCCAATACTATTTCCTACGTTGTTTTGTTCCCAGTCAAACCTGTATGTTTCATACCAACAGAAAGCACGAATGAGTACAAAATAGGAGTTGTGAACTGAAAATGGGCTATGGCTTTCATAGGGGAATCTGTAATTTTCAACTAATCAGGCAGGGAGCAGCACGGCCTAGTGGAAGGAGAATGAGCTCTGGACTCACAAGACTGTCAGCCCGCTGTGGGCAGGGATTGTCTCTATTGCTGTATTGTACTTTCCAAGTGCTTAGTACAGTACAGTCCCCTTGAACGAATGAATGAATGAGTCAGAGGACTGAGGTTCTAATCCCGGCTGCACAACTTGCCTTCTATGGGACCTGGGAAAGTCACTTCACTTCTCTGTTCTTCCTAATTAGATCAAGATGCCCACGGGTGAGAGGGACTGTGACAGACCTGATCCTCTAGACTGTATGCTCATTGTGGAAGGGAATGTGATTGCGGAAGGGAACGTGACTACCAATTCTGCTATATTGTATTCTCCCAAGTGCTTAGTGCAGTATTCTGCACACAGCAAGTGCTCAATAAATATGACGGATGAATTATCTTGTATCTACCCCAGGGCTTATTACAGTGCATAGCACATAGTACACATAGTACACATATGATAACTATCACAATTATTATTAACATTAATGAACCAATTCCCCAAACAGACATTTGAGGCTTATCTTTAGATTACAAATTATAAATTACTTATTCGTTCATGTTAATGTCTGTCTCCCCCTCTAGACTGTAAGTTCATTATGGGCAGGGCGTATGTCTGCTAATTAAGTTGCACTGTACTCTCCCAAGCGCTTAGTACAGTGTTCTGCACATAGTAGGCACTCATTGATTGATCAGGAAAAAAACTGAGCAGCTATATCTAATTCACAAGATACAATCTAAAGGTTTTAATAATGAAGCTGTTAGATGTTTGGTCAGGGGAAGGGGAGGGATAGGAGATACCCACTGATGAGAAAGACTATATTTCATCTTATGCTCTCCTGACAGGGAAGAAAAGGAAGGAAAAGACATATCATAAGGAAGTGCCTACACTTGTCTTCTAGACTATAAACTCTGTATGGGAAGGGGATATGTCTGTCAGTGCTGTTGTATTTTACTAGCTCAAATGCTTAGTACAATGCTCTGCACACAGTGAACACTCAGGAAGTACCAATGGTTGACAGTCACACTTGAACTGCCATACAGCTGGGCAAGTAGAAAGATGGACAAAGATGGACAGGTGTGGGGGTGGGCACATGGCAATATGGCAGTTTCAGGATGCTTAAACTATCTGCTATCCAACTCTCAACTTCCCTTTCCCTAAGATCTCAGCAACAGCTGAGAGGGGGCAATGAGTCACTACTCCCAAGTGCACTTCCTCCACCACTCCCCGAAGTATTATCCCTGCTGCTGCTCATCAGGGAAATACTCTAATGGCAAGGGGAATAAAAAAAGTATAGTATCAGAAAAACAACAAAAAATGAAGGGCAGACCATGAGCCTCCCATCTCAAGCCCCAGAAAAAGTCACTGACCAAACCCTGATGATAATATCCTCCAAAAATGAAAATGAATTATGAGAGATTGCAGGCTCCTCGAGGGCAGGGATCATGTCTATCCAATCTGTTAAACTGAACTCTCTCAAGTGCTTGGGATTGTGCTCTGCACACAGTATGTCCTCAGTAAATACCACTGATCCCCCTTCAAAGACTTATTGAAAGCAGTCCTCCTCCAAAAGGCCTTCCGTGACTAAGCCCCCTTGTTCCTCTTCTCCCACACCGTTATCTCGTTGTGAGCAGAAAATGTGTTTGTATATTGTTGTATTGGGCTCTCCCAAGCGCTTGGTGCTCTGCCCACAGTAAATGCTCAATAAATACGATTGAGTGAAGGTATGAATTGATTGAAATGACACCATAACTCATCCTTTAAAGAATTCGATCAGCTTGCACCATCCTACCTCACACCTCACTAATCTCCTAATTCAGCTCAGCCTGCAAATTCCACTCATCTAGCACCAGTTTACTCCCTGTGCTGTGATCTCATCTATATCACCCCAGATCCCTTTCCCACATCCTCCCCCTAGACTAGAACTCCCTGCCCCTCCATATATGACAGACCACCACTCTCTCCACCTTCAAACCATCATTAAGGTCATATCTCCAAGAGGCCTTCCCTAATTAGGTCCTCTTCTCTCCGGCACATTCTCCCTTCTGTGTTGTCTAGGCATTTATATCTGTGACCTTTAGACATTTGATAATCTCCCCACCCCCACCCCCATAGCACCTATGTACATATCTTTAAATTATATACTACAAATTACTTATATATACATGTTAATATCTGTCTCCCCCTTTAGAGTCTATGCTTGTTAAGGGCAGGGAACATGTGTGGTAATTCTGTCTTATTGTACTCTCCCAAGTTCTTGGTTCAGTGCTCTGCACATAGTACGAGCTCTAAAAATACCATTGATTGATTGACTGATTTGTAAAACCCATCTGGCCACTATAAACAACAACATACATAGCAAAATTGGCCAAGGTCAAAATCACTCACTAATAAGTTACCATCACTATTGTGGTCCTGCATTTTATTAACTTCCCACTAAACTTGCAATTGCAACTAAAAGATTTTTTTGGCATTTGGATGACTGGTGTAGCACAAAGGAGCTTTCAGCTCTGACATCCTATAATAAATCTCTTTCCCACTTCCAGCCATCCAAATTCCTTTTTCTCCCAGAAAGCAGGTCATCCCATCTCATTGTTTAGGGAATTATCCTCTAGAAACACCATCATCTTGAAGATCACCCTACAGTTGAATCAGTGATGGGGGGGTGGGGGGATAATCCTCAAAGAGTTTGCCTATCCCTGAATGTTCCCAGACACAGCAGACTGTAAGCTCATTGTGGGCAGGGAACATGTCTACCACCTCTGTTGCACTGTACTCTCCCAAGTGCTTAACACAGTGCATAGTGAGCACTCAGTAAATACCATTGATGATCAGTGTATCACTGTGCACCAGTTAGAAAGCCCCAGCCTAAAATGAAGAGTGTGTAATTAGAAACCATGATGACTACAATCCTTTAAATAATATTAGTTCAAAGAATCCATTCTGAACTAGTCACTTTGTAAATGGCAACCTAGAAAATTTCAGAGGCTTTGAAAGATAAATGTATTATAGCCATTAACTCTATTATACTATATCAAGCACTTAGCATGTGTTCTGCACTAAGTGCTCCATAAATATTACTGGTATATATATATATATATATATATATATATATATATACCATATATATACACAATACATATATATGTGACTAGCTTTGTTAAGTAGCTGAATGCAGACTTGCTAGTTAAAACACTACTAGTTATGATATGACAGGGAATTCATTAGGGAGACATAATGTAGTGTGAGCCTCATAACTGACAAACAAAATATTTCAGTAGCATTCTAGCATTATTTTCTGTCAGGTAAATTCTATCAAATTCAACTTATGCTTGTAATTCATTTTGGAGTCCTGCCTAATTATATGTATTTTATACTTAGGCAACATATGTACTTGTAAGTGAGCCTAGAACCCATAATAATTTCTGTTCCTAATGTATCACCTTTCTTGTTTTGCCTGGGAAAATTGATTAGTAAAACCCAGTATAGTGATATCTCTTGAATCTTAATTAAACTGCCACCCAAGATAAATCTCAACAGCACTTTAAGCTGTAATGGTGTTCACTCTGTAAAGTAACATTGGGCATTAAAATATCATCCTCCATCCAAGGATCATCATATACATTCATGCATTCATATGGTATCTTAATAAATACTAAGCAATCTATTTTCACCACCCCAGGGTGGAAGGCAGAAGACATTTATTTTTCACCTGCAACAAATGAATAGACACACTCAGCACTGAAGTAACTTGCCATTACTATTCAGCAACGGAACGACGGATGGTTTCTATGTCTTCTACAGGCTGGGATAACCGTAGAAAAAGAATCTTTCTGAAGTTAACGTAAGTCAAGCAATGAAAAACAAAGAGGAAGGACTGAAAGAGATATTTGACCTTTAGTGGCTACTGTACCAGATTAGACCATAAACTCACTGTGTGAAGGGAATGTGCCTCCTAATTTGTTATACTATACTCTCCCAAGTGCTTAGTACAGTGCACTGCAAACAGTAAGCACTCACTAAATACATTTGACTGATTGACTACACTGGTCTCAGCCTGTCCCACCCCCCTCCTAAATGCCAAAAGTTTCTCGATCATTCATGGGTCATCTGATGATAGGTTTCCTGAGGAGCTGAGAAAGATGTGGTGAAGACTGATGTTCCTGTGCTTCCAAAGTACAACCAATCCAACACTGGTATTTATTGAGCACTTAACCATGTTCAGACTACCTTACTACCTTACCTTACAGCAGCATGGCTCAGTGGAAAGAGCAAGGGTTTGGGAGCCAGAGGTCATGGGTTCTAATCCTGGCTCCGCCACTTATCAGCTATGTGACTTTGGGCTAGTCACTTCACTTCTCTGTGCCTCAAGTACCTCACCTGTAAAATGGGGATTAAAACTGTGAGCCCCACATGGGATAACCTGATCACCTTTATCCCCCCCCAGTGCTTAGAACAGTGCTTTGCACAGAGTAAGCACTTAACAAATGCCATCATTATTATTACTAAGTGCTTGTCAGGCTGCAGGGTAAAGTCTGTTATGGTGGAAAAGGTCAAGGAAGCTTTGCTTCCACTGCGGACTCAGCAAAACCCTGACCAGAGAAGGTTGCAGCAAGCAGCGGGTCGTCTGGTGAAACGAACCTCTCTGCAGTCCCTGTAGAGTTGACATTTTCTCCCTCTAAACAGTGTTCTCAAAGAAATCCTGGATGAAAATCATTCCTAGCAACACAAACTGGCTCTGACATGGCATTGGGCCCTGTCAGAAGGCCACAGTGGCAAAGCCCACTTGACTGATTTTTGCCACGCTTGTTAGAGGACAGTTCAGAGGAAATGGATGGACACTAGTAGTGACAGGGGTTGACAGGCTGGATTTTTAGTGTCAAATTCACAAAATTCATATTTGCAATCTAAAAGCCTTTATAAACTGTCTCTCAAATCAGTCAAACCAGTATAAGCACCCACACTGGCCAAGAAGAATGAAGCTAATTGATAAAGAAAAACACAGTTATGTTAATGTTATTTTGATATTGGAAAACTTTATTGATATTGGTCCTATTAACCTAGGGGGTAGGTGTGATCTACACTGCTGTTTACAAAACCTTTGGTAAATCACAAGCCCTCTGGGCTACAAAAGATTTTCAGAGGAACTGGGGTGTCCAGTGGAGGAGAGCTTGGGCACTTCCTCTCAATCCCACTGTTCTAGAGAAAGTTGTTAAGGGATACTCAGATGACTCAATCAATCAGTGGTAGTTTTTGAGTGCTTATTGTGTACACAACACTTTTCTAATGATTTCATTCATTCAATCACGTTGAGCACTTACAGTGTGCAAAGCACTATACTATGTGCTTGGGAGAGTACAACAATAAACAGACGCATTCCCTGTCCACTACAGGCTTACTGTATAGAGGGGGAGGCATACATTAAAATAAATATACCCTAAGAAGATAAGAATCATGGGGAAACATTAGATATGAAAGCACATATACCCTATAGACTGTAAGCTTCCTGTGGGCAGGGAACATGTCTACCAACTCTAGTATATTGTCCTCTCTGAAGCACTCTGCACACAATAAGTGCTCAATAAATATGTTGATGGATTGAGAGTACCTCCCACTACAAGTGAAGGAAAAAGCTTTGATCCTGAGACAGAATGACCATGAAGTAAGTTCCTTGTGTGCAGGGAATTGAGTGTTTATTGTTGTATTGGAATAATAATTATTATTATGGTATTTGCTAAGCACTTATTATGTGCCAGGCACTGTTCTAAGTGCTGGGGTGGATATGAGGAAATCAGATTGGACACAGTCCCTGTCCCAGGTAGGGCTCACAGTCTCAATCCCCATTTTACAGATGAGGTAACTGAGGTACTGAGGTAACTGAGGCCTAGAGAAGTGAAGTGACTTGCCCAAGGTCACACAGCAGACAAGTGGCAGAGCCAGGATTAGAACCCATGACCTTCTGACTCCCAGGCCTATGCTCTATCTACCACACTGTGCTGCTTCATGCTGCTTGCACTCTCCAAGTGCTTAGTATTGTACCCTGCACACAGTAATCACTCAATAAATATGATTAAATGAATGAATAAAGGAAGTAATTTATTTTCACTGCCGGTGGCTTGTCCAGCATCCAACGCATTCTAAAGAGCACGGGCTTTGGAATCAGGGGTCATGGGTTCAACTCCCGGCTCCGCCAATTGTCAGCTGTGTGACTTTGGGAAAGTCACTTCACTGGGCCTCAGTTCCCTCATCTGTAAAATGGGGATTAAGACTGTGAGCCCCCTGTGGGACAACCGGATCACTTTGTAACCTCCCCAGCACTTAGAACAGTGCTTTGTACATAGTAAGCACTTAATAAAGTGCTTAGGGGAAGCAGTGTGGCCCAGTGAAAAGAGCACGGGCTTTGGAGTCAGAGGTCATGGGTTCAAATCCCAACTCCGCCCCTTGTCAGCTGTGTGACGTTGGGCAAGTCACTTCACTGGGCCTCAGTTCCCTCATCTGTAAAATGGGGATGAAGACTGTGAGCCCCTCGTGGGACAACCTGATTACCTTGAACCTACCCCAGCGCTTAGAACAGTGCTTTGCACATAGTAAGCGCTTAACAAATACCAACATTATCATTATTATTAATAATAATAAATGCCATTATTATTATCATTATTATTATTGTTATTAATACTTAGTCATCATTCAATCATATTTATTGAATGTTTACTGTGTGCAGCATTGAGGAAATCCTTACTGAGTTGGCTTAATACCATTCCTGTCCCACAGAGGGCTCACGATCTTACTTCCCAGTTTACAGATGAGGTAACTGAGGCACAGAGAAGTTAAGTGATTTGCCCAAGCTCACAACAGGTACGTGTGGCAAAGCCAGGATTAGAGTTCAGGTCCTCTGACTCCCAGGCCTGTCCTCTTTGCACTAGGCCACATAGCTTCTCAAACTTCCAGATATTTTTGCCAGAAACGGTGTTCTGGGAGCAAAATGTGGATTCCCTTTAGTTGACTATGAATCTTAACTCTCTCCCCCAGTATCACTGGAATATTTTCCCCTCCTAATTGCATTTTCACTCTTAAACCTTGCTTAGCGAACAGAGCCCTCTCTGTGAATTGTGCTCATCCATCTACATGGTGACAGGTAAATTAGAAGGGCTTTTGAAACTGCTAAAATGATTTTCCTCACTAGGCTATAAAATTATTCAATCAGTCGCTCACAAAGTGCTATAATATAGACTCATAATAAACATCACACACCTCCGCCAAACTCCACACATCTGGCAAACTAGCTCTCTTCCTCCCTTCAAAGCCCTACTGAGAGCTCACCTCCTCCAGAAGGCCTTCCCAGACTGAACCCCCCTTTTTTCCTCTCCTCCTCCTCCCCATCATCCCCCATCCCTCCCTCTGGCCTACCCCCTTCCCCTCCCCACAGGACTTGTATATATTTGTACATACTTATTACTCTATTTCATTTGTACATATTTACTATATTTATTTTACTAATGAAATGTATACAGCTATAACTGTATTTATTCTGGTGGTATTGACACCTGTCTACTGGTTTGGTTTTGTTGTCTGTCTCCCCCTTGTGAGCCCGTTGTTGGGTAGGGACTGTCTCTATATGTTGCCCATTTGTACTCCCCAAGCACTGAGTACAGTGCTCTGCATACAGTAAGTGCTTAATAAATGTGATTGAGTGAATAAATACATCAAGTTTCGCTTAGTACAGTGCTCTGCACACAACAAGCACTCAATAAGTGCGATTGAATGAATGAATAAATGCTTTGTTTTGTCGTCTGCCTCCCCCTTCTAGACTGTGAGCCTGTTGTTGGGTAGGGCCATCTCTGTATGTTGCCAACCTGTACTTCCCAAGCGCTTAGTACAGTGCTCTGCATGCAGTAAGCGCTCAATAAGTACGATTGAATGAATGAATGAATAATATAGTAAAAATAGAAGTTAGTTTAAAGATGGTAGACTACAGTAAGGCAAAGATAATATATGATAAGCATCTTCTACTTGGTTCTTTAAGCTGATGAGTTCATTTTAGAAAGAACCGTCTCTTCGATGTGAAATCGGGGAGCTTTTGTATCTTACATTCATTTACAAAAAAAGCAACAATGATGATTAAGAATAACCATTAAAAAGGATTCCTTTAATTAGGTTTTCCTTTGCATTTGCAATTAACATTAAAATTAGGATTTATTCAGTTTCTTAAAGGTTCATTTTAAAATATCCTTCAGGGAAGACCTGTGTATAAAGAAGTGTGTGTGTGTGTGTGTGTGTGTGTGTGTGTGTGTGTGTGTGTGTCTCCACACATACCTGTGCACATTCCCTCATTCAGCATCAAATACCAGTTGGATGGGTAAGAACTCATAAGTATTACCACCTGATAAATGCTAAAGAGAAATGGTGGAAAAGCAGCAAAGAGAATGGCACCAAATTCATCACAGGTTTCAGGATAAGGTACCCAGAAAAAGGTTGGCTAGAGCAGAGGTGAGCAACCACTTCAATCAGACACTACTTTGGATTTCATGTCCTCTTGGGTGTTGAGAAGGAGAAGAAAAGTTAAACCACGGAAGTGCAGCAACTTCACCCAAGATCATTCATATCTAGCTGTAGGTCATTGAGAATCCACTGGTCTTTTAAAAAGGTTGAGACTAAATAACAATTAATAGTAATTGTGGTATCTGTTAAGCACGTACTATGTACAGGTATGAGAGAAGCAGCGTGGCTCAGTGGAAAGAGCAAGGGCTTTGGAGTCAGAGGTCATGGGTTCAAATCCCGGCTCCACCAACTGTCAGGTGTGTGACTTTGGGCAAATCACTTAACTTCTCTGTGCCTCAGTTACCTCATCTGTAAAATGGGGATTAAAACTGTGAGACCCCAGTGGGACAACCTGATCACCTTGTAACCTCCCCAGTGCTTAGAACAGTGCTTTGCACATAGTAAGCGCTTAATCAATCAATCGTATTTATTGAGCACTTACTGTGTGCAGAGCACTGTACTAAGCGCTTGGAAAGTACAAGTTGGCAACATATAGAGACAGTCCCTACCCAACAGTGGGCTCACAGTCTAAAAGAAACACCATCATCATTATTATTATTATTTTGTGTGAAGTACTATTCTAAGCTCTGGGGAAGATAGCAGGAGAATCAAATCAGATACATATAGTCCCTGTCCCACACAGGGCTCGCAATCTAAGCAGGAAAGAGAACAGGTATTGGATTCCCATTTTACAGATGAAGTTACTGGGGCACAGAGAAGTAATAATAATAATAATTATAAATACAATTTGTTGAGTGGTTACTATGTGTCAGGCACGGTTTTAAGTGTTGGTTAGATACAAGCTAATTAGGTTGGACACAGTCCCTGTCCCACACGGGACTCACAGTTTTCATTCCCACTTTATAGATGAGGTAACTGAGGCACAGAGAAGTTAACTGACTTGCCCAAAGTCTTGCAGCAGACAAGTGGCAGAGCTGAGATTAGAAACCATGACCTTTGGACTCTTAGGCCCATGCTCTATCCACAAGGCCATGCTGATAGCTGCTCCCAGGGAAACAACTTGCCCAATGTCACACAGCAGGCACCTGGAGGAGCTGGGATTAGAACCCAGGTCCTCTGAATCCCAGGACCATGCTCCATCTGCTGGGCCACGCTGCGTCTTAAATTAGGAAGCTAGGAAGTCCACAGCCTGTGGTCCAGATCCAGCCTGGCCCTAAGCCAGCCACTTACACTCATGGAGAGCTCCCATGTGGCTCTGGCCCAGCCCGGATGAGGCCACTGACCCGGGACTGCCTGGCTTCTTAAAAGAACTCCCTGGCCCACACTGGCCTAGAACTGGAAGATAAGATTACCAGATTTGCAAAACCAAGTACTGGGTAATGTGACTGCTCCACAAGGAAGCCCAGGATGTGCAAAAGAAAACAAGATAAATTCCTCAAAATGGGCTAACTAATCTGTCTGGTTCTGAAACAAAGGGGCCAGTTTTAATTTTAAGTACCCACATTGCTATGGTTACTTAGACATCATTCTTATAGGTCTTTACAATCTTAATGCAGTTTGGATGTTTTTCCTCTATTTCATATTTTTGGCTGCTGGTTGGATGGAAGTTTTGGAGAAGGAAGCATTCTAATGGGGCATTATCTGGAATTAAACAGGTGAAGGGAATTTAGGACTTCTCTTTCCTCTCTGTGTTTGTCCACATATTTTTGTTCTGGCTGTGCATGGGTACCACACCCTGTCACCCCACCCATGTGTTGTATGTGACTCTGTGCCTATTTGTGGTTGCCCATCCACTTTCATATCAAACAGAAACTCCTTACCATCGGCTCTAAAGCACTCAATCACCTCGCCCGCTCCAACTTTACCTCACTGCTCTCCTACTACAAACCAGCCCAAACACTTTGCTCCTTTCACTGTACTACAACCTACCCACTGTACCTCACTCTCATCTATCTCATCACTGACCTCTCGCCCACATCCTGCCTCTGGCCAGGAAGGTCCTCCCTCTTCACATCCAACAATCACACTCCCCACATTCAAAGCCTTATTGAAGGCACATCTCCTCCAATTGGCCATCCCTGATTAGGCCCTCATTTCCTCTTCTCACACTCCCTTCTGCTCTGCCCTTGCACTTGAATTTACTCCCTTCTTTTACCCCTCCCGCAGCCCCAGAACACTTATGTATACATATCTGCAATTTATTTATGTATATTGCCTTGTCTCCCTCTCTAGACTGTAAGCTCACTGTAGGCAGGGAATGTGTATCCCAATCTGCTATACTGTCCTCCCTCAAGTGCTTAGTACAGTGTTCTGCACACAGTAAGTGTGGATTAAATAAAATTGAATGA
Organism: Tachyglossus aculeatus; assembly: GCF_015852505.1. NCBI lineage: Eukaryota > Metazoa > Chordata > Mammalia > Monotremata > Tachyglossidae > Tachyglossus > Tachyglossus aculeatus. The sequence continues at coordinate 51,996,225 of NC_052068.1, read as the reverse complement.
TTATTTGTGCCAATGATCATGGATGTACTTGTACCTATCTATTCTATTTATTTTATTTTGTTAGTATGTTTGGTTTTGTTCTCTGTCTCCCCCTTCTAGACTGTGAGCCCACTGTTGGGTAGGGACTGTCTCTATATGCTACCAGCTTGTACTTCCCAAGCGCTTAGTACAGTGCTCTGCACACAGTAAGTGCTCAATAAATATGATTGATTGATTGATTTTCAGCATGACCTAGTGGATAGAGTACAGTCCTGGGAGTCAAGAGGACCTGGCTTCTAATTTCAGCTCTGACACTTGCCTGATGTGTGATCTTGGGAAAATCACTTCACTTCTCTGTGCCTCAGTTTCCTCATCTGTAAAATGGGAATTAAAACTGTAAGCTCTATATGGAATAGGGACTGTGTCCAACCCAATTATCTTGTATCTACCCAGTGCTTAGTACAGTGCTTGGCATACAGTAAGTGCTTAAATACCATTATTATTATTGTTATTATTTTTGCATCTGTCAGTGTACGTGTACTTTGAGTCCTTTTATCATGTGTGGTAGTGTGTACTCTGGCTGGATATTTGTTTCCCTGAATATGATTATATATGTGTTTGGGTGTTTTCCATATACAAGTCTGGGCGCGCTTTGTTTTTCTTTGGATAGGAGCAGGAGTGAGGCATTGCCTCTGGAATGACTGCTCCATACACCCTGAGTCCATACTAAATTCAAGCCCTTAGAGCTGGGTGAATTTAGGGCAGAATTTAGGGACTGGGGCTCAACCTTGGCATTGTTTTGCAGCTAAAGAGGAGGAAACAATCTCCATGTCAGCCCAGTTCAGCTCTCGTACTTCCCTCAGATTCCTCCTGTCTCCTATATTTCCCAGAGTTAGAACTTGTAGGAGTGGGTGTGTTGGCGGTGGCTAAAATGTCCCTACTCGAACTCAAGAAGAGTTAAGTAGAACCATGAACAAAATGAGAAGCAGTGTTTCCCAGTGGATAGAGCATGGGCCTAGCAATCAGGAGGACGAGGGTTCTATTCCTGGCTCTACCACTTATTTGCTGTGTGACCTTGGGCAAGTCACTTTACTTCTCTGTGCCTCAGCTCCCTCATCTGTAAAATGGGGATTGAGATTGTGAGCCCCATGTGGGATGCGGACCGTGTCCTACCTGCTCACCTTGTATCTGCCCCAGCACTCAGAATGGTGTCTGGCACATAGTAAGCACTTAGGAAATACCGTTTTTTGTTTTTTTTTTTATGAACTACATAGGATTTCAAGAGGGAACTTTAGAGGAAGGAGTCAGGGATACTTAAAGATGCAAAATACATGGGCAGATATTTCCATGATCGATTAAAAGAGGGAGAAAGAATTGAGAATGCTTATATGAATGCTAATCGCTCTGCCTCCAACCATCCCTACTGGAGGTGCAATCCGTCAGCGACGGCAAACTGATTTGTACTGACCATGGACCTGTCCTAGTGATGAATATTTTGACATAAGTAATAACGTACAAGCAAAAATGTCTGATTGCCTAAGTGTCCATCTCAAAAGGGTCAGCATGTCAATCTTCACTTTAGCATCAGGTGAGGAAGTCATCCCTGACCCTGAAGAAATCTTCACTCTTCAGTCAACCCTAAATTCCATATCATTTTTCTCGCAGGAGGGCCTGTGTTTTCCTGTCTGACACAGTCATAAAGCAGATTTTATCGCTTAATTCCATCCATTGTGATCACATACAAGGAAAGTTTAATGTCTCAGACTAGAAGCCCTATTTTCACCAACACTGGTTGGCAGCAAAGAGAATAAATTGCTGACCTGTGGGTTTGATTCTGACCTCAACTCACTCTGAAAATGGAACTTCAATTACTTGTGTAATGATCATTTTGTCTGGTTCCAGGTCTACCTATACAAAAGTTGTATGCAGCTGCCTAGAAAAACAAAACCCTTGACCCCATCATCTCTCAGTATATCTTTAAGGAAACCTTCAACAGTACGGATCCACAGAGTAAAATCACTTCACTTTTCACTGTAATTACAAAGGTAATTTTCCCCTGCCAGGTAAAACCCCAAATTACTAGTATAGAGAGCTTAAAACTGTTGCTCTATTGCCTTTCTTTGAACTTCTTTGAAAATGAGCAGGCATTTTGAAGAATAATTCCAATCGAAAGTCTACATGTAAAATTGAACCAATAGCTAATTATTTGAATGATGAAATCAGAGCCATCTGTAAACCATCATCTCAAAAAAAATCTGATTGCAAGTTCTACTTGTTAAAGGTATCAAAATATCTGGCTCTACTTTGGCTCAAACTTTCCTGAAGCAATTATTCTTACAATTCAAGAAAATAATTTTCTTTTTTGAAATCTAACTTAAGCAAGTTCGAATTCAAGCAATGATTTCCCAACACCTCTTGGGGCTGCTTCAAAGAAATGCTGCATGGCTCAATCAATTCAAATTGAGCTTTCCTCTAATGACAGTGGTGATGTGAAATTTAAACCTCGTAAACAACTGAATACGGCTTTTATTATTTCTTCTGAACTGGACCTGACCATCCTCTAATGTTAAACCTTTCTTCAGTTTTGGGTTTTTTTTCTTAATCACTTAAGTACAGTGCTATTATACCAGAGAATTCAAGAGCCAAGAGAACATTTCAGCTCACCATAAAAATGTTTAATTTAATTGAGCAAGAATAAATCATGCTCACAAAGAGGAATGGCACTTTACTAAATGAAAGCAATCCAAGTAATTACATCCAACAAAGTAGGATAAGACAAAAGTCAGAATGACCATCAACACCAAATGCTTGACTCAGCAAAAAATCAATCATTGGTAGAGAAAATCCAAATAATGACAGACTATTTAATATTATGAAGAGAAAAAACAATGAAATTGAATGCAAACCGCAGTTCTTTAAAAACAGAATCAAGGATATAGAGAGAGTGCCATAAAATTTCAAATTTAGAGTTGATTGTCATTGTCGTTTTGGGGTCATCCTGAAAAAAAGAGCTTGTCTGTATTTGGCTGACTAGAGTAATTATGGAGATTCACTTTCCTTACTGAAATTATATGAGAAAATGGGAGTTACAGGTTTAAGTAACATTTCAACCATTTATTGTTTGATGCATTTTATCAATTTTCAATGCTTTCAGCAAACCACTGGCAAATTTTGAAACTAAGAAATCCATGATGATGTAACAGTACTTTGAAAGAATGCAATGCGGCTGTCACTGCCAACAACAACCTCAATTCATTCTTAACACATGTGTCTTACCCTTAAGAGACTGCGGAAGTGTTGGAATTAAATCAAAAATGTAAGTCCTCCACCGGATACAGTACCAGCTAACTCTAAAATGATTCTTTTTATATATTCCTGAATCATACTCACGAGACACTAAGACTTGTACTTAAAGAAACAATATTGGCCCTGAAAGTTGCTGAATAAAATAAGAGCTAGTTTTAATTAGGTGATCTATTGAAAGGTGCAATATTTCCCGTTACTAACTTGCCCCATTATTTTACCCTCTTTAGAAGACAAAAAATAATTTTTTCCCAAACTGAAAAAAATTAGCATCTTCAGTCACATCAGTATCTTCAAAAGTCCAAATCTGAAGCCCAATTCAGAAATATGAAAAAAATGGCATTTCACTTTCCTCGGTGCTCCCAGATTCAATTGCCTACAATGACTAAGACACATATAAATGTGATTCATGATGATTCATAGGTTTACAGAATTAAAATGGCTTTAATGAATTATTTCTAACAGTTATTTTAAGATTACAACAGGTAGAAGCCCAGGTAGTCATCATTCTAAGCAATAACAATTTAGTTTCATGTACTATTTGTATTGCGTTGAACATGAGGGCATCTGCTGGTATTCTCTTGACTCATAGCCTGAGTTAGGCTGTGTATTCTGTGACACTTATTTGAGAGAGAAATGGATATGATATTTCTAGAAGATGAGTAAAACTAGGAATGGCAAAAGCAAGTCAGCCCTTTTGAGTGGACCATTGTAATAGTTACGGAAAATTAATCCCTCTTCAATTCTAAACTAAAATGCCTTTCACAAGACAGAGCAATGCCCACCCACTCACATCTTGAGCCTTACACCCGTGGTAACACACACACACACACACACACACACACACACACACATACACTCTCTCTCTCTCTCTCTCTCTCTCTCTCTTTCTCTCCATCCAGGTCATGTCTTTTTCAATAAATCAATCAATGGCTTTAGGTGTTTACTGCATGCATAGCACTGTGCTAACCACTTGGGAGAGGAGAATGCAGTTGGTAGACATGTCCCCTCCCTACCCATACAATCTAGGTTACAGATGTGAAAATAAATTACCGATAAGTGTTGAGGGGCTGAGAATGACATGACTAATAAGTGCTTAAACGGTCCAAATCCAAGTACAAGGGCGGAACAGAAGGAAGAGGGAGTAAGGGAAATGAGGACTCAATCAAGGGAAGGCCTCTTGGAGGAGATGTGATTTTAATAAGGTTTTCAAGTTGAGGAGAGTGGCAGTCTGTCATAGATGAAGGGGGAGGGAGTTCCAGGTCAGAGGGAGAATTTGGGCAAGGTCAGGCTTGAGATAAATGAGAATGAGGTAATGTGAGTAGGTTGGCATTAGAGGGGCAAAGTGAGCGGACTGGGTTTTTTTTTTGCTTTTTGTTTTTTTTTAATGGTATTTGCTAAGGACTTACTATTTGCCAGGCACTGAACTGGGGTAGATCCAGGTTAATCAGTTTGGACATAGTCCCTTTCCCACATAGAACTCACAGCCTTAATCCCCATTTAATGAACAGGGAAATTGAGGCACAGAAAAGTTAAATGACTTGCCTAAGATCACACCGAGGCAAAATCAGGACTCAGGTCCTTCTGACTCCCAGGCCCGTGCGCTAGCCACTAGGCCATGCTACTTCTTGTAGCAGCTTCCACGCACCTAGTAGAACCACCCCCAGCCACTGACTGGGGTCCAGAGGACCCTGGATCCCAGAGGGCTTGTGGGAGAAGGGTGGGGCCAAAGTCAGCGAGGTAAGATAATAAAAATGATGGTATTTGTTAAGCACTTACTATGTGCCAAGCACTGTTCTAAGCACCGGGGGGTGGGGGGGGGGAGGATACAAGGTAATCAGGTTGTCCCACGTGGGGCTCACAGTCTCAATCCCCATTTTACAGATGAGGGAAATGAGGCCAGAGAAGTTAAGTGACTTGCCCAAAGTCACACAGCTGACAAGTGGCAGAGCCAGGATTAGAACCCATGACCTCTTACTCCCAAGCCCGGGCTCTTACCACTGAGCCACGCTGCTTCTCTAGATAGGAGCGGGCAAATTTATCGAGTGCTTTAAAGCTGAGGGTAAAGAGTTTCTGTTCGATGTGGAGGTAGACGAGCAATCACTGGAGCTTCTTAAGGAGTGGTGAATTATGGACTGAATGTTTTTACAGAAAAATGATCTGGGCAGCAGAATGAAGTATGAACTGGAGTGGGACGAGGCTGGAAACAGGGAAATTAGTGAAGAGGCTGAGGCAGTAGTCAAGATAGAATAGAATAAGTGCTTGGATCAGCTTAGTAGCAGTTTGGATGGAGAGGAATGGGCAGATTTCAGCAATGTTATGAAGTTAGAACCAAATAGATTTGTTAACAAATTTAGTATATGGTCTTAATGAGAGAAATGAGCCAAGGATAATGCCAAGATTACAGGCTTGTGTGACAGGAAGGGTGGTGATGCAATCTAGTCATGAGAAAGTCAGTGGAAGGACAGAGTTTGGGTGGGAAGATAAGGATTTTGTTTAGGAAGCGTTAAGTTTGAGGTTTCAGTGGGGGAACAATGAAGTAGAGATGTCCTGAAGTCAGGAGGAAGCAGAGAGGTCAGGATCAGTGAGGGAGATTTGGTAATCATTCACATGGAGGTGATAGTTGGATGGAATGAGTTCTCTGATGGATTACTCTGCTTCCAACCACCAATTTCAAGTTTTGCTTTGAATACAGTGACCACGGACAGCCCTGTGGAACACCAGTCATTGAGATACTGATCAGTGATTTGTAGGTGTTGGGTTGGGCGTGCAGCATAATGTAACGATGCCATTCTTGCCACTAGTGGAAGCATGCTGAGGCCACCTGTGTCCAGTCTGTTTCTGTACTCACTCTAGAGTCATTCTGTTCCCCACCCAACTTTCTCTCAACACAAATAATGAGTCCAAGCCGCAGGACCTGGTGGCCAGAAGGAGGCAGGTGGGGACTGCATATTTCATATGAAAATACCAGATAGAAAAGTGTCCGGTGCTTTATTTCTACCAGATTATTGGCCACCCTAGCTTTGACCTGGGTCTAAGAAGAGGCTTCTGATTCTAGTAAGGGAAAATACTTGTGTTCTGCTTCTGGAGGGACAAATGAGCAAGTCATCCTTCCTCCCTATGAGGGATCCTGTAGTAGAGACAGTCTCTGTGATATTGTCCGGGTGGAACAGATGACAAAGCTATGGGGGTTCCTACTAGAACAAGGCTTCTTAACATCTTCACAAGAGATTAGATGAAAGTTCACACCAAGGTCTTTATTGCAGTCACTGAACAAATAGGGGAAATGTTTGAAGAGACTTATTTCCTTCAGAGTACCCGAATGAATTCCCCCGCCCCCCAAAGAATCAAATATGATCCAGAATGCATAATAGCACAATTAAGCCTATCTCTCTCATTTAGTTTGCTGGATCCATTTTGTAATAGGAAAGCAATGTGACCCAATGGTAAAAGCACAGGCTTAGGAGTCAGAAGGATCTAGCGTGGCTCAGTCAAAAGAGCACGGGCTTGGGAGCCAGAGGTCATGGGTTCTAATCCCGGCTCTGCCACTTGTCAGCTCTGTGACTTTGGGCAAGTCACTTAACTTCTCTGGGCCTCAGTTACCTCATCTGTAAAATGGGGATTAAGACCGTGAGCCCCATGTGGGATAACCTGATCATCTTGTATCCCCCCCAGCGCTTAGAACAGTGCTTCGCACATAGTAAGCGCTTAACAAATGCCACTATTATTATTATTATTATTATTATTATTATTATTATTATCTGGGTTCTAATCCTGGCTCCACCATGTATCTGCTGAGTGACCTTGGGCAAATCACTTAACCTATCTGTGCCTCAGTATCTTCATCTGCAAAGTGGGGATTAGGACTGTGAGCCCCAATGGGACAGGGACTGTGTCCAACCTGATTCGCTTGTAACTACCCCCGTGCTTAGTACAGTGCCTGGCAAACAGTCAGAGCTTAACAAATATCATTTTTTAAAAGTATCATAAAAAAACAAACTAAACACTTTTCTGCAAAAAAACCCGCAAAATTTTCTGCAAAATGGGGATTCAATATTTGTTCTTCCTCCTTCTTAGAACGTGAGCCCCATGTGTGACCTGATTATCTTGCATCTACGTGGAAGGAGGCAATGGTTAACCACTTTCGTGTTTTTACCAAGAAAACTCTATGGATCCACTACCAGAACGATTGCAGGTGGAGAGCAGGGCATTCTGGGACAGCTGTGTCCGAGGTGTCACTATGGGTCGGAAATGACTCGACGGCATAAGACAAGACCCCAACACCCAGTAAGCACTTAAATGCCACAATTAATAATTATTATTAATACACTCAGTTCTGCCATACTACATCTTTGCTAGAACACTGATAACACTGTTAAACTCAACTAAACAAGCTTATTTGCACATAGCACACATATCAGAAAAAACCTTTTTCCCCCAGTATTTAATGCAGTACTTTTCAAAGAATAGGCATTAATAAACACCAGTGAATGAGGAAAGACAGGGTGAGTTTTACTTAACATGAGGTATTTAAGACTGCAACCCCCTCATTACAAAAGAACTGGACTTACTGAGAGAATAGAGGCATATATTAGGGGCAGCGACTGCAGCTAATCTAGTTGTGCTGTACTTACTCTAGCACCTAGCACAGTGCTTGGCATCATTATTAGCATTAAGTCACTGAGACACACATGTAGAACAGCATTTTAGAAAGATAATCTGAATGGCATAATTATAAATGGACTAGAGAAGAGAAGGGAGAGGCAGGAGTCAAGGAGACCAGAATGGAGGCCTAGTCAGGGTTAGGAACCCTAATGTACCTGGGCAACTGGTAAGTTGCAACTGGCAACTGGACCAGGTTGGAGAACATGGCAGATCCAGGAAAAGAGTTAAAGTAGAAACTATCAGAATTTAGCAACAGACTGAATGGGTGAGGTGAAAGATACCAAGTCTCTTTTGGGAAGTTCTGATATGGGAATGAATTTAAGAATATTCAGATTTTCACTATTCACCTATTAACACACCTACCTCCGGTAGTTTTGATGCTGGGTCATCCACCTACAGTCTTTTTGTATTTGAACACAAACCATTTCATTAAAAATGTTCTTCTGAAAAATATGGAATTTCTCACCTCTAGAGAGAGAGAGAAGGAGGGCGGGAGAGACAGAGAGATGGGGAGAGACATAGAGGAAGACGTGAGAAGGGCAGGGAGATAAGGAGGGGAAAAATCAATAACCTGCATTTATTGAGTGTTTACTGTGTGCACAGCACTGCACTAATGCTTGGGAGAGTATAACAGAGTTGGTAGACACATCCCCTGCCCACAATGAGTAAGGGAAAAATAGGAGAGGGATATGAGGAAAGAAGAGAGGAGAAGAGGAAAGGAGAAGGGAAGAGGAAGGACAGAAGGAAGGAAGGAGAAGAGAAAAGCAGAGATACGGCAGTGATTCAGTCATGGCCACCATTCTCTGGTGCTGCTGCCTCCTGGACATCTGTCACTTAAGATGGAACTGGAGGAAGAAGAGAGCAAGACACCTGCCACTTTCTTCTCTTTTTTGTTGCTGGGCAGCCCCATCCGTGGTCCCCCTTCCACCCTGGCAAGGCCTTCTGATTGGCAGGATGGATCCCCAAAAATGATGCCTATGCCCTGTTCTGTGCCCCCACTGAGTCACAGGTGATAAAGGGTAGGAGAACCTGGAAGTGATTCCGCAGGGAGACATTTAAATCTTAGCATGGCCTAGTGGTTACACAATGGGCCTGGGTTCTAATGCCGACTCTGCCACTTGTCTGCTATATGACCTTGGGCAAGTCACTTCACTTCTCTGTCCCTCAATTACCTCATCTGGAAAATGGGGAGTAAGACTGTGAACCCCATGTGAGACAGGGACTGTGTCCAACCTGATGAACTTGTACCTACCTCTGCACTTAATACAGTGATTGGCACACAATAAATAATTAACAAAATACCATAAAAAGCAAGGCTCCAGATAACGCCAAGGTGAGAACTAGGAGGGTTGATTTGGGATTAATAATTTTTAAACTGAGCTTCAGACTAATTACAGTCCAAGTATGGGGTAAAAATTAACTTGAAATTTTATAGGATGAGAGCAGCATTTTGCAGGGCTACAAATTCACAAATGCATTACAAGTCCTAAAATACAAATGAACACACACACACACATACACACACACACTCTTCAGTATCCAGTTTTCACTCAATTCCCTTTTTAGTATTTTAATACCAGAGCTATATTTATTCCTGGTGTCTGGAGTATGCTTACAAGTGTAGCACTAGTGGGTTATTTAGAACACAGCTTTGCACAGAAAAAGAATGGAGCTGTCATAGCAGCTGACTTTCTTTAAAGGCTAATTCAGAAATCATTGCGCTTAGGATGAAAAATAGAGAAATCCTAGTTTTCAGAAAGAGGAACCCAAATACAGTCCTTGCATTGGACATTTCTTGCTCCAGAGAGAAGTGGGTTTGTGTCTACATGGATGCCACCAAGTTGCTAGACTGACAAGCTGAAGGGTGGTTATCACCATGAGAAGGATCTCTTCATTGGTAAAATCATCTGCAGTACTCTTAGGTAACTAATATACATGTCAAAAGCTGTTCTCGCCCATTGCTTTGCTATATTTTTGCTTCATTTTGCCTCTTAAATTTTTGTTTAAAAATTTCTGATGTTTGTCTTTTAAAAAAGAAAACCTTGCTATTGGGCTTTAGCTGAAATTCCTTTATTGTGTTTGAGATTTTATGCCTTAATTACAGCATCCAAGTAGGGCAGATGAGTGTGAACTCACATGTTCTATGGGGATTTCCTTCAGATGCCTTGGCCTGAAACATTAGGTGATGTGTTTTGAGACTGTCTGCCTAGGGCCTAGAGTCCTTTAAAACTAAGAACAATGATTTCTGCCCCCCTCACCATCCCTTGCCCCTCAGTCTGGCCTCCACAAGGAAATAAACTATATATTTATATAATATTCCACAGAACTTGAGTTTTTTTATACTCACAGAAAACTCATGGAAACTTGGAAGTTCTAAAAACCTTACCCAAGTCTGAGTTGAGCAGAACAATCCTGTTTCAACTCTATTGGAGGTCATGTGACAAGTTAAAAGTAATCAAAAGAATGGTACATTATATGGACATTCTTCTAAAGTAGTGTAGCCCCCACAATCTCATGCATATCATGGAACAGAAAAATTGATATAATAATAATAATAATGATGGCTTTTTTTAAGCGCTTACTATGTGCCAAGCACTGTTCTATGCGCTGGGGTAGATACAACGTAATCAGGTTGTCCGCCATGGGGCCCACAGTTTAAATCCTCAATTTACAAATGAGGTAACTGAGGCGCAGAGAAGTTAAGTGACTTGCCCAAAGTCACACAACCGGCAAGTGGCGGAGTCAGGATTAGAACCCACAACCTCTGACTCCCAAGCCTGTGCTCTTTCCACTAACTACGCTGCTTCTCTGCTGCTTGATCGATAGATCACTGGAGTCTTCTTACAGTACATTTATTGAGCTCTTGGAAATATTTCATTTCCACTTCATAAAATGATTCATCCTCTGAAACTACAAGAAGCATAATAATTGCATTAAAAATTGGGTCTCATTACTACTACTGCAATTGGTAAATAAGCACTGAGCATGGAAAAACCAGGACTAAAATTTTCAATCTTAAAACAAGACACAATTGTACAGTATCACTTCTCCTCTCTGTTCAGCTGTTCAGGAAGGAATTTCTGTAGGTTCATAATTGCTTAAAGACATTTCCCCTAATTTTCAAAAGTTGTTAACCCTCAAATTATATATTTAATGATTTGTGTTATCCGTGCTCCTGCTGTCACCATTTAGTAGCAAGGTTGATGGAGAAAAGCCTACTGGACTTCCTGGGCTTTGATTAGCTTTGACCTTCACAGTTGACCTGTCTATAAGAAAAGTTGCTCTGCTTGTCACACAAGCAATCTGGAAATTGAATTTCAAAAGTTTTCTATACCTTGGACACCCTATTCCATTCAGAGTGACTGCAATTACATTATCTGATGGATACAAATTTCATAAAGTTAAAAAAAATCCAAGAAACCGAGAAAAATATTGAACCTAAAGACAGTCTAAACTTGGGTGAACAGAAAATTAGTCATCGGTGGAGTAAAGGTAGAGGCAAAGAAGACAAGACCAAAAAATGGACAGAGAGGAGAGGTCAGAAAAACAAGGTCAGAAAGAGAGGAAGGGAGAAAAAGGAGACAGTAGAATGTCCCTTATTGGCTGTAAACCCACTAGAACGTAAGCTTGTTGTGGCTAGGAAACATGTCTACCAACTCTGTTATATTGTTCTCCCTCAAATACTTAGTACATTGCTCTGCATAGAGAAAAAGCTCAATAAATATGATGGATTGATTGGCCTAAATGTACATGTACAACAAACTGTTCTTTTCCTTTGTGTTCTTCTGGGACTTGAACACGTCCACTAAAGTACAAGACGGCCAGGTAGCAATTCCAGGAAGGGCCCTTCCGTGAAGTAAACGGCAGCTACCTGATCATAGACAGAGCGGCCAGTGGCAGCCCTCAAGAATATCGAAACTTGATACACACAAAAGTCACATGTGTTGTCACACCAGGTATGCAGTTCACCTAAACCACAGTACTTCTCTAGGGCGGGCGAGGTGTGGAGGGGGATGTGGGGTGTGGAGAGGTAGGGGAGGTATGGGGTCCCCCTGACTTCCCCTTCTTCTTCTAGACTTCTTTGTGTTCCTTTCTCAGGTCAGCAGGAACAGAGGGACTACATTGGGAGTTGCAAAACTCACAGCAGTGAGGCAAAAGACAGGGACCCAAATATCAAGCGCTTAGTACAGTGCTCTGCACACAGTAATCGCTCAATAAATGTGACTGAATGAAAATATAAAAATATCGGATATAAGGGCAATCACTGGCATATCCAAACAAAGGAACATCCCAATCAATACATCAACCAATGGTATTTGTTAAGTGCTTATTGTGCACAGAGAACGGTACTAAGCATTTGGGAGATTACAATACATCAGAGTGGGTAGACAAGTTCCCTACCCACAGCAGGCAAGGGGAAATCCTTTAGAAATGGCAGCAACCTTGTATTGATCTTCTATGCCCTCCTCTTCCATAGAGGGTGAGGTCATATGAAGCAGAGGAAACCAGCCAAAATGTGATGACTTGGCTGGAGCTCTGATTTTTGAATAAGTCTCTATATCACAGCCAAAACCATGAACACTTGTAAGGTACCTAGGACTTGATGTCATCTCTGCCAAAGTCTGTAAGCATCGAGGAAATCTGATGCTTATATGCCTGAACAGACTTTTCCTCTCTAGAAGAAAGAAAAACCACAGTAATTCAAAGATGCTGCCATAATCACTACCTTCAAGAAGAGGAGAGTCAACATGGTACCTCACTGCTTTCCATTGCTGGCAAGGTCAGTGAGGTTAGGTAAAAAGGAGAGAGGTGATTAAGTGTCTTAGAGCCGACGGTGAGGAGTTTCTATTTTATGCAGGGGTAGAAGACAACTATTGGAGTTTTTTGAGATGGGGAAAGAAAGACAAAACCATTTTTTCAGAAAAATGATCCAGGCAGCAGAAGGAAGTATGGACTAAAGAGGGGAGAGAGAGACGGCATCAAGGTCAGCAAGGAGGCTGACATAGGAGTCAAAACATGAAATGATGAATGCTGGGATTAACTTGGGATCTGTTTGGATGGAGAGGAGAGGGTGGATTCCACAGATGATAGAACTGATAGGATTTTGTGACAGACTAAATGTGTGGGTTGAATGAGAGATATAAATTGAGGATAATACCAAGGTTAAGGGGCTTATAATAATAATGATAATAATTTTGGTATTTGTTAAGTACTTACTATGTGCCAATTACTGTTCTAAGCACTAGGGGAGATACAAGGTAATCACGTTGTTTCACATGGGGCTCACAGTCATAATCTCCATTTTCCAGATGAGGTAACTGAGGCACAGAGAAGTTAAGTGACTTGCCCAAAGTCACACAGCTGATAAGTGACAGAGCCGGGATTAGAACTCATGACCTCTGACTCCCAAGCCCATGCTCTTTCCACTGAGCCACGCTGCTTCTCTTTATAAGACATGGAGGGCTGTCTACAGTGATAGGAATGTCATGGGAAAGACAGGGCTTGGGTGGGAAGATGAGGAGTTCTGTTTTGGACACGTTAGGTTTGAGATGTCAGTGAGACATCCAAGTAGAGATGACCTGGAGGCAAGAAGAAATTTGAGACTGCAGGTAAGGAGAGAGATCACGGCTGGGGAAGTAGATTTGGGAATCATCCACATAGAGATTGTAGTTGAAGCCATGGGAGCAAATGAGTTCCCCAAGGGAGTGGGTGTAGATGGAGAAGACTACCCAAAACTGAGCCCTGAGAGGGTCAGAGACAGAGGAGGAGCTTGTGAAAGAGATTAAAAGCAATCAGAGAGATAGGAGGAAAATCCACATAAGATAGATTTGGTGAAGACAAGGACAGATAACGTTTCCAGGAGAAAGGGGCGGTCCACAGTGTTCAAGGTGGCAGAAAGATCAAGGAGGATTACAATGGAGTAGTGGCCACTGGATTTGGCAAGAAGGAGGTCATTGGTGACCTTAAAAAGGACCGTTCCATGGAGTGGAGAAGGCAAAATCCAGATGGCAAGGGGTCAAGGAGAGAAGTAGAAGCAGCAGGTGCAGCCAATTTGCTCAAGGAGTTTGGAGAGGAATGGTGGGAGGGAGATGGAGTGATAGCTGGAGGAAGCCATGGGGTCAAGGGAGATTTAATTTTTTTTAGAACAGGGATACACAGAAATGCTTGAATGGAGTGGGGAAGGAGCCATTGAAACGAGAGCAGTTGAAGATGATGGTCAGGGAGGGAAGATGGTAGCAGGAACCATGGTGTAGTAGATCGAACAGACAAGTCTGCCACTTGTCTGCTGTGTGACCTTGGGTAAGTCACCTCACTTCTCTGGGCCTCAGTTACCTCATTTGTAAAATGGGAATTGAGCACTTAAATACCACAATTATTATCATCATTATTATTGGGCAATTGCTTTGATGATGTGAGGAGAGGTGATAGGGACAGAATTTGAGAGACAGTGGGAGACCTCTTGAGATACTGCTGGGAAGGATGGGAGAGTCAAAGGGAGCTGGAGGAGGAAGGGGAAGAGTAGAGGAGCAGGGGAGATTTTAGGGAGACCATGCCTTATGGTTTTGATGTTATTGATCAACAATGTGGCCACATCATTAGGGGTAAAAGACGACAAGGGGTGGGATATGGGGGTTGAGAAGGAGGTTAAAAGTCTGAAACAGCTGTCACAGGCCATGAGCATGGCATTAAATGAGGATGGAGAAGTTGTGTGGCCGGGTGGATGAGATGGCACCTCCCTCTTGGCTGGAGAAGACACCTGCTCACCCAGTTGCCCCTCACCAAATCTCAGTGGTAGAGAAGCCCTTCCAGGATAGAGCTGGAATAACAGCTCCCAGCTAGATGAGCAGCTGCCATCTTGAATAGCCACAGGAGTTCTCTTTAGGAAGAGCTCCCAAGCTTCCATTCCTCTTACTCCCTACCCTGGATCTCCCATGCCACGTCAACACTGAGCCAAGTCCACGCCTCTTTGACTAAGGTAGAAGAGCCATCCTTCAGGATGATCTCATCAGGAAAGAAAATCTAAAACAAACAAAAAACTACTCTGGTCCAAACACCAGTCCTGGCAGTTTCCAGCATACTATGTGGCCAAACATCACCTCCTACAAAAGGCAGGGAAACAGGAGCTAATGGGACCAGAAATATGGCCAAAGACACCCTGAAAAAAATCACATAATAATAATGGTATTTGTTAAGTGCTTACTATATGCCAAACACTCTTCTAAGTGCTGGGGTAGAAACAAGGTAATCAGGTTGTCCCACCTGGGGCTCACAGTCTTAATCCCCATTTTACAGGTGAGGTAACTGAGGCACAGATAAATTAAGTGACTTGCCCAAAGTCACACAGCTGATAAGTGGCAGGGCTGGGATTAGAACACATGACCTTTGACTCCCAAGCCTGTGCTTTTTCCACTAAGCCATGCTGCTTCACACGAACAAGAAGCCAGCTGTAGCCAACACTGTTCAGGATTCACTGACTGACTGTATGAAGAGCTATCTATCAATCATATTTACTGAGCACTTGTGTGCAGAGCCCTGTACTAAACACCTGGGAGAGTACAATAGTATTAATAATAATGATGGCATTTATTAAGTGCTTACTATGTGCAAAGCACTGGTCTAAGCGCTATGGAGGTTATAAGGTGATCAGGTTGTCCTATGGGGGGCTCACAGTCTTAATCTCCATTTTACAGATAAGGTAACTGAGGCACAGAGAAGTGAAGTGACTTGCCCAAAGTCACACAGCTGACAATTGGCAGAGCTGGGATTTGAACCCATGACCTCTGACTCCAAAGCCCGTGCTCTTTCAACTGAGCCACACTGTTTCTCTAACAATATAACAATAAACAGACATATTCCCTGCCCACAACAAGCTCACAGTCTAGAGGAGGAGACAGGCATTAATATAAATAAATTGTGGATATGTACATAAATGCTGTGGGGAGGACAGTAGTAGACTCTTGGGTGCAGACGATGAAGTAGAGGATAGAATCTCTGCCTTCAAGGAGTTCACAACCCAGTGGAGAAGTTTACAAACTGACCAACCCAAAAACCAACCCAGGGGGTGAAGAGACAGAGACAACTGGTCCAGACTTCAACAGAATCACATTTTACCATTAGTAAAATAAAATTAATATAGTACACTCACAAAAGAAAGGAAGCATTTCCATTTACCATTTAAAGGTCAATCATGGGCTTAAAAATGGTCTCGAGGAAGTACACAGCCACAGGGGAAGCTTAGTAACTAAGCCTCAGAGTCCTGGCCTTTGCTTTTATTTAATTGCAAACCATCTCTGAAAAAGAACTGTAAGCAGAAGTTTGAAATTGCTGGCTGAAATCCTGAAATGTCAGAGGCATTACCCAGCAGGGGGCTTGCAGTGGGAAGAAAAAAATAATGGACTCTGAAGGTGGCATCTCGGTTCTTGTTAGCCTAAGTGCTCAATCGAACTTCAAAGCAGAGCTCAAGGAGGAGAGACTGCTGCTATTGCCCTTCCTCTGCATAAGTCAAGCAGAGGAAAAAAAAGTGTCAAAAAGCAAGGGGGCACTGACATTAAGCACAGATGAGAGACATCACAAGAGGCTTCTGTCTCCCCTTAGAATTCTGCTTCTCTTCCCCCTTCCAAGAGGTGCTTCAATAACTGACGTTCTGCCTGCCGGGCTTGGGGAGAGCCCCTGGGGTGGCTCTACAGCTCAAAAGCATTTCAGAAACAGTACAGCGCTCTGCACACAGTAAGCGCTCAGTAAATATGATTGAATGAATCAATCAATCAATCATATTTATTGAGCGCTTACTGTGTGCAGAGCACTGTACTAGGCACTTGGGAAGCACAAGTTGGCAACATATAGAGAGTTCCTACCCAACAGTGGGCTCACAGTCTAGAAGGGGGAGACAGAGAGCAAAACCAAACATATTAACAAAATAAAATAAATAGAATAGATATGTACAGGTACAATAGAGTAATAAATATGTACAAACATATATACATATATACAGGTGCTGAGAGGAAGGGAAGGAGGTAAGATGGGGGGATGGAGAGGGGGAGGAGGGGGAGAGGAAGGAGGGGGCTCAGTCTGGGAATGCCTCCTGGAGGAGGTGAGCTCTCAGTAGGGCCTTGAAGGGAGGAAGAGAGCTAGCTTGGCGGATGGGCAGAGGGAGGGCATTCCAGGCCAGGGGGATGACGTGGGCCGGGGGTCGATGGCGGGACAGGCGAGAAGGAGGCACGGTGAGGAGATTAGCGGCAGAGGAGCGGAGGGTGCAGGCTGGGCTGTAGAAGGAGAGAAGGGAGGTGAGGTAGGAGGGGGCGAGGTGATGGACAGCCTTGAAGCCAAGGGTGAGGAGTTTCTGCCTGATGTGCAGATTGATTGGTAGCCACTGGAGATTTTTGAGGAGGGGAGTAACATGCCCAGAGCATTTCTGGACAAAGACAAGACGGGCAGCGGCGTGAAGTATGGATTGAAGTGGGGAGAGACAGGAGGATGGGAGATCAGAGAGGAGGCTGATGCAGTAGTCCAGAAGGGATAGGATGAGAGCTTGAACTAGCAGGGTAGTGGTTTGGATGGGTAGGAAAGCGTGGATCTTCGCAATGTTGTGGAGATGAGACTGGCAGGTTTTGGTGACGGCTTGAATGTGAGGGGTGAACGAGAGAGCGGAATCGAGGATGACACCAAGGTTGCGGGCTTGTGAGACGGGAAGGATGGTAGTGCCGTCAACGGTGATGGGAAAGTCAGGGAGAGGGCAGGGTTTGGGAGGGAAGACAAGGAGTTCAGTCTTGGACATGTTGAGTTTTAGGTGGCGGGCAGACATCCAGATGGAGATGTCCTGAAGGCAGGAGGAGATGCGAGCCTGGAGGGAGGGAGAGAGAGAAGGGGCAGAGATGTAGATTTGGGTGTCATCAGCGTAAAGATGATAGTTGAAGGTGTGGGAGCGAATGAGGTCACCAAGGGAGTGAGTGTAGATAGAGAACAGAAGGGGAACAAGAACTGAACCTTGAGGAACCCCTACAGTAAGGGGATGGGAGGGGGAGGAGGAGCCCGCAACACAGACTGAGAATGAATGGCTGGAGAGATAAAAGGAAAACCAGGAGAGGACGGAGTCTGTGAACCCAAGGTTGGATAGCGTGTTGAGGAGAAGCGGGTGGTCCACAGTGTCGAAGGCAGCTGAGGGGTCAAGGAGGATTAGGATAGAGTATGAGCCGCTGGATTTGGCAAGCAGGAGGTCATTGGTGACCTTTGAGAGGGCAGTTTCCGTGGAATGTAGGGGACGGAAGCCAGATTGGAGGGGGTCGAGGAAAGAGTTGGCGTTGAGGAATTCGAGGCAGTGTGTGAAGACGACTCATTCAAGGAGTTTGGAAAGGAATGGTAGGAGGGAGATAGGGTGATAACTAGAAGGTGAGGTGGGGTCAAGAGAGGGGTTTTTTAGGATGGGAGAGGGCATGTTTGAAGGCAGAGAGGAAGGAATCAGTGGAGAGTGAGCAGTTGGCAAGTACTGTGGGGCAGGGAGAGGGGGTGGAGCAAAGGGAGCAAGTTGGCGTGACACAGAAGGGAGGGAGAGCTTAGGAAAAGTGGGGCTTAGTCTGGGAAGGCCTCTGGGAGGAGGTAAGCCTTCAGCAGGGCTTTGAAGAGGGGAAGTGGGATAGGCGGATTTGAGGAGGGAGGGCATATCAGGCCAGAGGTAGGACGTGGGCCAGGGGTCGACAGTGGAACAGGTGAGAACAAGGCACAGGGAAAAGGTTAGAACCAGAGGAGTGGAATGTGCAGGCTGGGATGTAGAAGGAGAGAAGGAAGGTGAAGGAAGAAGGGGCAAGGTGATGGAAAGCTTTGAAGCCAAAAGTGAGAAGTTTTTGTTTGATACATGACATCCTCTTACATGCTTCTCTGTCCTACTTCCACTATTTACAGGTAATTTTTTTCTGTCTGTCCTCCCCACTATATTCTAAGGCCCTGAGGGGCAGTGAGCAGATGTTTGCTTTCAGTGGTATTCTCCGAAGTGCTAAGTATAGTTTTAGGTATGGTATTTGTTAAGTGCTTACTACATGTCAAGCACTGTTCTAAGCGCCGAAGGAGCTACAATTTCATCAGGCTGGATACAGGGCCTCGGGCCTCATAGACAGTAACTCAAGAGAGCTTTAACACTGAGAAGTAGTGTGGTCTAGTAGGGAGACCACGGACCTGGGTGTCAGAGAACCTGGATTCTAATTCTGGCTCCACCACTTGCTTGCTGCGTGACCTTGGGCAAGTCATTTAACTTCCCTAGGCCTCGATTTCAACATCTGTATAATGGGGATTAAATACCTTTTCTACCTCTTAGATTGTGAGCCCCATGTTGGACAGGGACTGCATCTAACCCCATGATTAGGATTGGGACGCACAGTAAGCGATTACCATATACCACAATTATTATTAGTAGCAGTAACAGTAGTAGGACCTCAAAAAATACCATTACAGTAATGAGACTCAGCATGACGGTGCTGCAGAGAGGAAAAATGGGGTTATGAGTGAGACAGGGAAATACATACTAACTGCTTAACAAGAACCATAATTATTATTATTCAGCGCTAAGAACAATGCTTGGCACATAGTAAGCGCTTAAAAAGTACCTTTATTATTATATACACCACAATCAAAAGGTGGGATCCGTCCTACACCTCACCTTCCTCTTCTGTCTTCCATCACCTCAGAGAGGTCAAACATAGGACAAAGGGGAAACAATGAATCAAATAGGAATGTGAAAATCTAAACCCCTCTGTTTAAAGTGTTCGCTAACATCAGGTGCTGAGGTAAAAACTAACAAACTGAATTTGAGTTTGATTCAGTTTTGGACATTTGATCTTCGTACACCAAGCATGTGGGAACTTATTCTTCTCTGGATTGTGAGTTTAAAAACTGATTGAAGATACAGTTGATTTACTTGTTTTGACAGATCTAAGCCATGACCATGTAACAGCACACTCCTACTCTTTTGCAGAAAGGACAGTTAAGGGAAATTATGCTTGTAAATTAATTTCACTTGAAAAGCAGCCACTCTTTCAACAACTAATATAAACATTATAATGCCATTTTAAGAGCTTATGATTTTGTTTTAGGATGTTTATTTTTCATGAAAGCCAATCAAAACTTTGTGGATTACATTCATTTATTGTTCAATACCTTGAAACACTCAAGAGGTACAATCCAGCACCCAAATTTAAATTTAAAATTAATTTATATATCCTTAAGTATGTACTAAATCCTGATTTAATAATATTGCATCCATAATGCATATTAAAAATCCACGTTTGAGATTTTGTAACTAGTTCAAACTATATGTTAGACTTCTGCAAGATGTTTTCATTACAACCAATACGAATATCATTCTTTAAAAAACCATGAGCTTATGTCTAATGATCTGGTTTTAAATACGATATGGCACAAATAGCTAAATCATTCACTTAAGGCTACTGCTTGTCTATCAGTCATGAACTCTGAACTGATAAAGACTTTAAAAACATTTTCTATGATACTACTTTGCCCTAGGATTCTAGAAAAATATGAACTGAAGCAATAAGTTGTGGTGAACCTAAATGTTGTACTAAATTTACCAAATCAGATTTTTTCAATAACTCTTCACTTCACTATCAGCTGAATACAGTTTATTATATGAATATTTTAATGGTATTTGTTAAGTGTTTACTATATCCACTAGGCACTTTACTATGCATTAAGATAGGTATACGCTAATCAAGTGAGACACATTCTTAATCCCTATTTTACAGATAAGGCAACAAGCCCAGAGAAGTTAAGTGACTTGACCAAGGTCAGATAGCATGCAAGTGGCAAAGCTGGGATTAGAACACGGCCGGGTCTTTCTGACTCCCAGATCTGTGATCTAACCATTAGGCCATGCTGCATCTCAAGGTTGATGGAAACCTTCTAAATTCTACATCTCTTATAAAATTATCAAATACTAGGTTTTTAGTGTGTTGGTCTCTTGTCTCAATTTTAGAGCTCAAAGCCACAATCTTACTGTGAGACCCTCTGAAGCCAAAGTTATGAAAACCACATGGATATAAAAGCCTCCCCACAGAAGTCTACATTTATTCATTCAATCTCATTTATTGAGTGCTTACTGTGTGCCGAACACTGTACTAAGCACTTGGGAGAGTATAATACCACAATAAATAAATAACAAGCCCACAACGAGCTTATACTCCTGAAGGCATAATCCTCACATCTACATGGGCATTCACTCAATATACAGAACACTTGGTAGATGCCAAGTGACTTCAAAGATCACCATAACCACCATTTTTAATTAGAAAGGAGAGAGAGCTGACCAGCCAAAGTGGAGGAGGATCAAACATCCAAGCAAAACTCTTTACCATCAGCTTTGAGGTGCTCAATCAGTTCTCCTCCTCCTACTGAACCACATTCAACTCCCACTACTTTCCAGCCCACACACTTTACCCAGCTAACACAGCCTCTGTCCTGAGTTCACTGGAGTTGGAACTTGTCTATCTCGCCGCTGACCTTTTGTCTACATTCTCTGTCTTGCCTGGAACTCTCTTCCCCTTCATATCCGACAGTCCACTACTGTCCCCACCTTCAAGACCCACCTAAAATCACATCTCCTCCAAGAGGCATTACCAGACTAAACCCTCATTTCCCCTACTCACTCTCTTTTGTGTGTCACCTAAAACTTAGATCCATACCCTTTAAGCACTTGATAGTCACTTCACCCTCAGTTGCAAAACACTTATGTACACACACTTACACTCCACTATTTCCCCTATTAGTAATTTAATATCTTTCTCCCCCTCTAAACTGTGAGCTCCTATTGGGCAGGGATCACATCTACCAACTCAGTTTCACTGTACTCTCTCAAGTGTTTAGAATGATGCTCTTTCTACAGTAAGTGTTCAATAAATACCTTTGATTGATTGATTTCCCTTTATGGCAAGACTCTAGTCAGATCCTTTTGAACAGATTACAAAAGATCGTATTCAGCCTGTTATCTGAATCTCAATGTGGATATGATCTTTATAGCATGACAGACACAGAAAAAATTCAAAGAGCAACACTCTGATGTCTTTTAATAATGACGGTATTTGTTAAGCACTTTGTTCCAGGTGCTATCCACTGGGGTGGATACAAGCAAATAGAGTTGGACACAGTCCTTGTCTCACATGGGGCTCACACTTTCAATCCCCATTTTACAGATGAGGAAACTGAGGCACAAAATTTCAATTCAATTCAATCGTACTTATTGAGCATTTATTGTTTGCAGAGCACTGTTCTAAGTACTTGGGAAAGTACAACAGAACATAAACAGACACATTCTCTGCCCACAATGAGCTTAGTCTACATTTTCAGGTTCAGTGGTTAGTGACCACATTAATGGCTGATAGGCTGAGTGGGATTCATGTACAGACTTTAGGGAAGGAAGTGATTTGCCCTGGGTCACACAGCAGAAAAGTGGTGGAGCCAGGATTAAAACCCACGACCTTGCGATTTCCAGGCCCAAACTCTATCCCCTAATGTGTTTACTGACCTTACAAAAACACCTGAATGCCATCAACAAACCAAGGCTCTGGAAATTCCGACATAAATTTGGCTAGCCTACGAAATTCTCCAAGATCTTTGGCTCCTTCATGACAGAATGGTTGGTAGTGTCAGGATTGAAGGCACCAGGTCTGACCCCTTTTTCATCACTAGTTCTACCCTTATTCTAGGCTGCCATTCTTGAGAATGTAAGAGGACCTACATGCTGGAGTCCAAATACACTTTCCAAACACTGGGAAACTCTTCCTGCTTAAGTGGGTCTGAGCATCCTTAAATTTATCCGAGGCAGGGGTCCAGGTACTGCTCAATGCAGATAATGGTGTTCTTCAGATACGCACGCAAGGTCATGCAAATGATTACAAAACTCACCGCAGATGCACTACAGTGCTCTGGACTGATAATGAATCCAAAGAAAATGGGAAGCTCCATAGCAACTCACTCCTGGGGAATCCTACATAAAGGATAGAATTTCCTCAACAACTCACAACTTAAAGCTCTCTAAGTGATATGGATAGATGGGGAGAATGAAAACAGAATCAAAATGGTCAGCATTACATTTAGAGGAGTTATACCGCATGTGTCAATGAAGGGATATTGAACTGGATTCCAAGTTGGAAGTCTAGAAGGCTGCTGTTAATGCTTGATATTGCCCACTGTTGGGTAGGGACTGTCTCTATATGTTGCCAACTTGTACTTTCCAAGCGCTTAGTACAGTGCTCTGCACACAGTAAGTGCTCAATAAATACGATTGATGATGATGATGATATTGCTTAATATGTTAATACTTTGTAAACCCCTTAAATGCTTGAAATTCACTCCACCCTCAGCCCCATGGTACTTATATATCCATCTGCAATTTATTTTAATCAGCTGTAATCAAGCAGCGTGGCTTAGTGGAAAGAGCACGGGCTTGGGAGTCAGAGGGTGTGGGTTCTAATCCCAACTCCGCTACTTGTCTGCTGTGTGACCTTGGGCAAGTCACTTAACTTCTCTGTGCTTCAGTTACCTCATCTGTAAAATGGGGTTTAAGACAGTGAGTCCCACCTGGAACAACCTGATTACCATGTAACTCCACCAGTGCTTAGAACAGTGCTTGGCACATAGTAAGCGCTTAACAAATACTATTATTATTATTATTATTACTGTGTGCAGAGCACTGTACTAAGTGCTTGGGAAAGTACCTTTTAACCAAGTTGGTAGACATGTTCCCTGTCCAGAAGGAGGTTTTTAAAATAAATTACAGATATGTACATAGTTGCTGAAGGACTGATGGTGGGGTGAATAAAGGGTACAATCCAAGTGCAAGAGTGACACAGAAGGAGACTGAGTAGGGGAAGTGCTGAGGGCTTAGTCAAGGAAGGTTTCTTGGAGGAGATATGATTTTAGTAAGGCTTTGAAAGTGGGGAGAGTAATTGTCAATAGGTCAATATGAGAGGGGAGGGAGTTCCAGGCCAGAGGCAGGACAAGGGCAATGGGTCGGCAGCGAGATAAACGAGGTGGAGCTGGGGTGAATAGGTTGGTTAGGAGTGAAGTGAACGTGCTGGGTTGTACTAGGAAATCCACGAGATAAGGTAGGAGTGGGCAAGGTGATTGAGTGCTTTCAAGACAATGGTAAAGAGTTTCTGTTCCATGGGGCGTTACCAAGTCATCTGTTTCTCCCTCTAGCCTGTAAGCTCCTTGTGGGCAGGGAATCATGCCTACCAACTCTGTTATACTCCCAAGCAATTAGTAGAGTGCTCTGCACACAATAAGCACTCAATAAATATGACCGATGGACTGAATGACAAGATTATAAACAATGGTCTTAGAACACAGGGAACTCACCAGCATCGAAGCAATTCTTTCAGCTACAGAGCCCCAGTGGGCAGGACATGTGAGAAGAGAGGCTGACAACAGGCTTCCTTGGCTAGCAACAGCCTAGCTAAGCAACGGATGCATTTAGAACTGTAAAGGGTCACCCGGTCAGGAGAGCAGAATGAACAAATAAACAAACATTATAAAGACATAGCAAGGCACAAACTCAAATGGTGGAATATTATCAGAGGACTGTTAGGATATCACTGAAGCAGACAAGCCAGCCTTGTGCGGAGCAATCATGGGGTATATGTGTACATATCTAATCTGCATATACATATCCATATACATTTGCATATACACACGTTTAAAATTGATATTGTATATCTGTACAATGGTATTTACTGAGTGCTTACACTGTGCAGATACTACACTTGGGAGAGTAGGAAAAGTTCATAGACATGTTCTCTGTCCTCAAGAAGCTTACAATCCAGCTGGTGAGACAGATAATAAAATGAATTACATGTAGGGGAAGCCATGGAGAAATAAGAACCCCCCACGTTAGTTCTGTGGGGGTGGTATTAATTTTACATTTATGTTTGCTAATTTTACCTTCCTCTGGATTATAAATTCTTTGAGGACAGGATGGGACCATCCAAAAATCCAACAATTTTATAAAGCTTACTGTAGTTCTCTGTATCCCATGGGTACTCAAATGAGGTTAGTTGGTGATGTTTACCATGAGGAAACTTCTTCCACATTCATATCCTTTCTTGTTCCAACCATCGTTAAAGCCCACATCACACGGGAAGCTATCCCTGATTACCTTTTCTTCATTCTCCAAGCTACATCCCAACTCCTTGATCGACTCCCAGCCTTCAACTCCTTTTGAGTGCGTGTTCATATTTAACTTGCTTTTGCATTTGCTGGTCTTGCCTCTGGGAAGAAACTGACTGAGGACAAGGCTATGATTTTTTTTACCATTTTTTTTTCCTAACACTTAGTATAGTGCTATGCACCTGTAGGAACTCACTATTCACATGACTCTCTTCAGTGTACATTCTAATAGTGACTCTTCAGATGCTAAATCATCAATATACATTCCAGATAGGCTTAGAAAATCAGGCACCATCTTGGCATAAAATGGCATATCTCACAGTAGAGAATGCAGTTGAATTACCTACATGACAAGCCAAGAAATGTATCGAAACACTTGAATTATCCCTTCAAATAACACCGAAATCATCAATAATAAAATGATTTAATACCTTCCTGTTCCTTTTCCACACGGGCATTTCTCTCTAATTCTTTGAAAGCAAAAATTTGCTTGTGCCACCTGCCTTATGCAACTGAGCAATCCATTATATGGTATCTTCACTGCACTCATTTACCAGAAATCTGCATGTGCTCATCACGGTAAAAGCATTTCAAATTTTCACACAGTCCATACTGTGCCAAAATTTCAAAGGGCAAGCTATTGCTCCTGAACCTGCAGGCATGGCTTATGGAAATCTCAGTTCAATCCATTAATATGCTTCAAATTTCAAGACCAAAAGCCTTTCAAGTCAATGTTTCTTCAGTCAAAACCACATAAATGCCAATAGGAATGCAAAACATACATTTCCACTACATGCTTTTGTGAAAATTAATAGGAAGAGTAAAAGTAAATACAGAGAAATGTCTATGTTCTATTTGAGCAAGGCTGTGTATACCTAAAAAAAACACATCCAGGAAAACAGAACTTGGTTCCTCAAAGAGAACAATAACAACATGACTGACAAAGCTTTCCAGGTGGACATGTTTGGAAATTAGAAAACAAAACAGCATCAGTTTTCCCTTCCTTCTGTGCGTCACTGGCTCTATGACTAAGAATATAGCGTCTTCTCAGGTTCGGAAAGGGTTGTTATAACCAAAAACTTTAACTTCCTTCTCTTGTAATTCTCTCCTTTCAAGTTTCTTCAAATGCCACCTCTGCAGGTAAAACCCCACCCTATTTTTACAATGTATAATCCAACAGTCTCAACCGCCTATTGTGAGGCCGTTAATTACACACCAGTGATGGCGATCCTGTTTTCCCAAGAAACACCAGCTGATGTCCTACAGCAAAGTGAACGGGAGAGTTGGTTCCAGATTTCTTTTTCTGAAACAAATATGACTGCATACTTTTCAAGGGCAACAGAACTGGAAAAATCTCTTGATACTTTATAATAATAGTGGTATTTGTTAAGCACTTACTATGTGCCAAATACTGTACTAGGTGTTGGGGTAGATATAAGATAATCAGGCCAGAGTCTGGGGATAACTGTCCATGTAAGAAGGAACAAGATTTAATCTCCATTTTGCAGATGAGGAAACTGAGACAAGAGAAGTTAACTGCCTTGCTCTAGGCCTCACAGCAAGCACATGGCAGTGCCGGGATCAGGACCGAGGTCTTCTGATTCCCAGGCACATGCTCTTTCCACTAAGCCACACTGCTTATAAAGCTGAAATTTAAATAAAAGCTAATGGACTAAATAGAAATTTAATTTAAGAAGCTGATATCATTAAAATAGGTGAAATGCCTCAATCTTCGGTTTTAATAAATTGCAAATTCACAAATGCACAATTTCTGCCTGTTCCTAAAGTGATGTGGGTAAGGGAAATCTATCCAATCCAAGTCTAAAGAAAATTCTAATCAATCAGTCAATGGTAAGCCTTGATGGCTTACTGTGTGCCAAGCATTGTAATAGACATTTGAGAAAGTGCAATATAGTAGAGTTAAGAGACATGTCCACAATTCACAGTGAGCTTGCAGTCTAAGGATACATTTTCATGCAGGGACTACTGAAAACTACTTATTTTAATGTGATGAAATATTTGCTATGTAGTTTCATTCCTATTATTATTTAGAAATGTAAAAACTAAAAGACAAAAATGACTCCTTGCAAAACCTTCACTATGAAATATAACAGTCAAATCAGATCTTAGAGTACACTCAAACATAAGAAGGACTATTTGAATCCTATTCAAAAATTGTGTTCTAGTGTGGGGAAAATAGAGAAATAAGCTAATTACATAAGAAGGACTGTTTGAATCCTATTCAAAAATTGTGTTCTAGCATGGAGAAAATAGAGGAATAAGCTCATTACCTATTACTATTTCATCAAACAAATGTAGGAGAGGGAATGGATTGTAAACTCCTCAAAAGGCAGAAATTGTGCTGCCTTCTCTCACTGTATGTTCCCAAGTGCTTCCTTACTATGGTAAGGAAGGATTTAAGACTCTCCACCAACCTTCATTTTCTCAATTATCAGCTTTATTCACCCACTACATTCTAACTTGGATTGTTCTCTCCTCCCAAACTCACTTTGTAACTCTTCCTCTAATCCCTGGCTCAAGTTGTTCCCCTTCAAAAATACCAGCCCACTGTTCTCCCCATCTTCAAAACCCTTCTACAAAGCTCATGTCCTCCAAAAGAGGGAGAAAAAGAGGGTCAGTAAGAGAAAGAGAAGGACTGGAGACAAAGCACACAGGAAAAAGATAATATGGCAAATACAGTAAAAACAATAATTAAATAAATTCATTCATTCAATTGTATTTATTGAGCACTTACTGTGTGCAGAGCACTGTACTAAGCGCTTGGAAAGTACAATTCAGCAACAGAGACAATCGCTACCGAACAATGGGTTCAAAGTCTAGAATGACTGCGTAGTCTACTACAAGTATTTTGCCAATGAGCCAAAGGTAAAAAAAAAAAAAAAATCTATATACAAAAACACTTCAATTTCTCATTTTTTTGTCCATAGGACAAAGTATGCATTGAAGTATTAGTGGTCTTGATCCATATGGATTTGTGTTCTAAACCAGAGTTTCTGTTCAGTTAGTTACACTATTTACTAAGCACTTAATATGTACTTAACACCATTATAAATAGAAGATAATTAGAACAGACATCATCCATGTTCTAAGGGGAGTGCATAATCTAAGCGGGGGTAGATAACAACAATGAATTACAAACTACAATAAGTAAATCCCAAATAACAGTGTTGAACTAAGTAAACAAACCACTTCAGGCTCCTCACCACGCCAGCAACGTGACAAAAAGTGCTAGCGCTTTCCCCCACATTCTAAAGTTTCTAAAGGCAGGTTCCAGGTCTCATGGGTCCAGGCAGGCTAGAGTGATGTCAATCAATAGTATTTATTGAGCGGTTATGGTGTACAGAACACTGTACTGAGCCCTTTGGAGAGTACAATATAAGTTAGACACATTACCTGCCCATAACAAAGCATACAGTCTAGAAGGCAAGACAAATATTAAAGTAAACAAATGAACTACAGATATGAACATCAGTGCTGTGAGGTTGTCGGGAGGGTGTTTAATAAAGGAAGCAAATCAGGGTGATACAGAAGGGAGTAGGAGAAGAGGAAAAGAGGGGCTTAGTCAGGGAAGCCCTCTTGGAGAAGATGTGTTTTCAAAAAGGCTTTGAAGGTAGGGAGGGTAATTATCTGTCAGATATGAAGAGGGAGGGCATTCCAGGTCAGAAGCAGAATGTGGATGAGAGGTCGGGGGTGAGATCGATGAGATCGAGGTAAAGAGGAGGTTGGAACCAAAGGCGCAAAGAGTGTGGGCAAAGATGTAATAGGAGAGCAACAAGGTAGGAAGGGGGCAAGGTAATGGAGTACTTTAAAGGTGGTTACAAGGAGTTTCTGTTTGATGCAGAGGTGGACAGGCAACCACTGGAGGTTCTGGAGGAGTTAGGAAACACAGACTGAATTTTTTTGGAGAAGAATGATCTGGGCAGCAGAGAGAAGCATGTACTGGAGGAGGAGAGATAAGAGGCAGGGAGGTCAGCAAGGAGACTGATACAGTAACCAAGGTGGGATAGGATGAGTGATTGTATTAACATAATAGCAGTTTGGATAGAGAGGAAAGGATTGGTTTTAGCAATGTTGTGAAGCTGGGACTGACAGGATTTGGCGACAGATTGAATGTGGAATAAGTGAGAGAGATGAGTGAAGGATAATGCCATGGTTATGGATTTTGTGAGACAAGGAGGATGGTGGTGTCGTCTACAGTGATGGGAAAGTCACAGGGAGGACAGGGTTTGGGTGGGAAGATAAGGAGCTCTATTTTGAACACGTTACGTTTGAGGTGTTAGTGAGACATCCAAGTAGAGATGTCTTGAAGACAGGAGGAGATGTAAGACTGCAGAGAGGGAGAGAGATCAGGGCTGGAGCTATAGATTTGGGAATCATCCATGAATTGGTGGTAGTTGAAGCCATGGGAGCAAATGAGTTCTCCAGTGAAATGAGTGTAGATGAAGAATAGAAGAGGACCTAGAGCAGAATCTTGAGGGTCGCCCACAGTTAGGGTTGGGAGGCAGAGGAGGAGCCTGCAAAAGAAACTGAGAATGAGCACCAGCGAGATAGTAGGAGAACGATAAGAGGATGGTGTCAGTGAAGCCGAGGTTGGATAATGTTTCCAGGAGAAGGGGGTGGTCAACAGTATTGAAGGCAGCTGAGAGGTCAAGTAGGATTAAGATGGAGTAGAGGCCATTGGATTTGGCAAGGAGATCATTCATGACCTTTCACCTTTGAGAGGGCCATTTCCGTGGAGTGAAGGAGATGGAAATCAGATTGGAAGGAGTAAAGAAGAGGAATTTGAAACAGCAGGTGTAGAAAACTCACTCAAGAAATTTGGAGAGGAATGGTAGAAGGAAGATGGGGCGATAACTTGAGGGAACTGTGGTTTCAAGAGTTTTTTTTAGGTTAGAGGAGACAAGAGCATGTTTGAAAGCAGTAGGGAAGAAGTCATTGGAAAGCGAATGGTTGAGGCGCTTCTGGGAACAAGCTGATCCGGGAGGGTCTGTGGGAACAGCAGTAGCTGAGGCAGGTAGGAGAAGCTTCGGGCAGCTGCGTATTCCATGGGGGCAGGGGTCATCTTTGTTTTTCCCCCTCACCTCCCACCACTCCACTCTTGCACCTAATTCCTTTCCAGGGAGCAGCTTCCAAAACTTCCATGGTCCACATGACCCCAAAAGAACTCTCCTCCTCCTAACCCACCCGGAAGCTGTGCAATCTTCTCCTGAGGGGAAGGGAAGGGGATTGGAAATCCTGCCCCACCGGGAGTGCCCCCAGACACCCCGCCGGCCAGCAGAGTTGGGGGCTGGAATTATTTACAGAAATGTCTGTCTCCTTGTCTAGACTGTAAGTTCCTTGTGGGCAGGGAATGTGTCCCCCAACTCTGTTATACTGTACTCTCCCAAATACATAGCACAATGTTCTGCACACAGTAAGCACTCAATAAATATGACTGATTGATTGACTGATGGCAAGGCATCCCTGTCGTACTGATCTGGTGCGACATCACCACCAGGATGATGAAGCCTCCTGCATATTAGAGCAGAACACAAAGGGCCAGATAAGAAATGCTTATGTTGGAATTCCACAGTGCAATAGCCATAATTTTGGTGCATTATGCCATCCTGCTACTTCACTCTTCAACCAGTATTCACTTACATGAACTAATGAGGACTTTGGCATTTTAAAATAAGTTTGGCAAATTTTAATGAGAAACTTCACAACAGTCAATTTCTTATTTAGTGAGAGGAGGAATCAAGACTAAAATTATTTTTTGCTTCAGTAAATAAGACCACAAAATTTAGGGGGAAAAACCCCCCAAAAATTAGTTAAACCATCATGAGACTCACAAAAATCAGTGTCTGAATTACTGTAACTGTAATTAAGCTCTCATATAAGCTCCTGACATTAAGTATGATGTAACAGTAAAGTGCAGCCAAATTTTACCATTGAAATGTTTTTCCATTTCTTCAGGATTACGGTTTTTCTTGACTATTTTAAGTAAAGCATAGTACTAAATGTTTCGTCTGCTATGACTAGATTGAAATACTATTTTTACCATCTTTGCATGATATAATTTGTACTTATCTTAGAAGAAAATTATATTGACTCCATATATGGCTCAGTGGAAGGAGCATGGGCTTTGGAGTTAGAGGTCATGGGTTCAAATCCCAGCTCTGCCAATTGTCAGCTGTGTGACTTTGGGCAAGTCACTTAACTTCTCTGTGCCTCAGTTACCTCATCTGTAAAATGAGGATTAAGACTGTGAGCCCCCCGCGGGACAACCTGATCACCTTGTAACCTCCTCTGTGCTTAGAACATTGCTTTGCACATAGTAAGTGCTTAATAAATGCCATCATTATTATATGCATGTCAGAGATGTTGATATATCAATCCCAGATCAAGGATCAGATAGGAGTTACTATTCCCCGGGTCAGGCTGAATCATGAGCAAGCCTTCTAGAATGTAAGCTCGTTGTGGGTAGGGAACACATCTAGCAACTCTGTTGTAGTGTCCTCTCCCTGGTGTTTAGTATGGTGCTCTGAACCCCGAAAAACGCTAAATACCACTTATTGTTTGATATTCACCTGGGAAACAGTAAAAAATCTACTTGCATGAAAATCCCGGTCTTTGTATGGCCCATTTCCACTTTACATGATGTACCTTAATACCCTGGAAAACATTCACCACGAGAAAGGTTTGGGTAAACAAGTGCCGACCGAAGAATAAAGTAGCTTCATTAACAAAATTTATACCTTTATCCTCTGGAATTATAGTTTAAGACAAAATGAGAATATCAGAGGCCATAATACATTCTCTTCATTCTATCACAGAACTCAGTACTCAGTGAAAGAGTTCCATTTAAGCAGTTGGGGGAAATCCATTAATCTACTGATACGTATTTGATCTGGAGTGCAAAATTTGCCAAACCACAAAAGAATGCCTACAATTTAATTTTTTAAAAGAGCATATTCTCCCCTGTAGTAGTTTATAAATATTTAGATAAATAATTAATTGGGTTACATAGATAAACACCCAGAAAAATCATTACCATTAAAGTTCAGGTCATCATGGTTCACCTATCCCATATTTGGTAAAAGGTATAGATGACAATTCATTTCTGTGGCTCCTTCTCCTATTGATTGCTAAAATAAGAAGTGGAGATATCAGCCCAGAAAACAATCAATCAGTAGTAGAGGGCATTATACTAAGTACTTTGTAGAATACAACAAGAGTCAAAGATGGTTCCTGTCCTCAAGAAGCTTACAAACTAATGGGATAGACAGGCATATAAAAACAGCTTGCAAATAGTTTTGAGCAGGAAGCAGAACCCAGCTACAACTGATATTAGCAAGGGTGTGAAAACATAATTAATTAATAAGGGGAGCTCATGAATTGAAAAATGTATCATTTATGTGCTCCCCTTATTTATATCTATATCTATATACCTATATGTACAAAGATCTAGGATGCTAGATTGTTAATTTCCATCACCTAGGATCAGGTTATCCTGACAGCTAGATTTAGCCTTCTAAAGTCCCTTTCCCCAGTACCTCTCCTCTGCTTTGTCTATTAACTTGAATCCACACCTTTTGGGCATTTGGTATTCACCACATTTATGTACATATCTGTAACTTGTTTATTTATATTAACATTCGTCTCCCCCTCTAGACTGTAATCATGATGAGGGCAGGGAATGTGTCTACCAACTCTTTGCACTGCACCTTCCCAAATGGTTAGAACAGTGCTCTGCACATAGTAAGCTCTCAATAAATGTTGTTGACTGATATAGGGAGTTGTTGGGATAACCTGATGTGAAGTAGTGCAAATTAGTTGGGACTCTCTCTTGAGAGAATTGGGTTTTCAGGAAGGTTTCAAAGATAGGGGAGTGGGTGTGATCTGGTCAATCTGGAACATAAGGAGTTCCATAGAGGGGAAGGGTCTATGTACTAGGGGTACAGAAAAGGGTGCATTTGGGAGAAGCAAACAGGTTGGGAAGGAACAGGTGAAGAAAATTTACATTTTATAAAAGAGAGGCTGTTGGAAAGCCTTGAAGTTAATTATCCATCATCTTAAAAGAACACAAATTACCTAGAAGTAAATTCACTGAATCAAAAACTAGCCCTTTCTTGCCCCTGGATTAAGGCAAATGCAAGAGAACTGGACAAATTTTCCAGAAATTAATCTTGGTGCCAATACATTAAATTAGTACTTTACTACTGCTATTAAATCTTTAACACCCTAACAAGTGCTAGATGTCAAACAGAACCAACATGAGATACTACACTAGCTCTCCAGTAGCTTATGATCATTTCAGAAACAAAT
Source organism: Tachyglossus aculeatus (assembly GCF_015852505.1). NCBI lineage: Eukaryota > Metazoa > Chordata > Mammalia > Monotremata > Tachyglossidae > Tachyglossus > Tachyglossus aculeatus. The sequence goes on along the minus strand of NC_052068.1, from coordinate 51,962,784 downwards.
GAATTCCATGGAAAATGGAATTGCTAGATAGATTTCTGAGAAAGTATTCCTCAACTAGATGATTTACAGAGTACCTAATTGCAAGACACTCAAATCTCAAGTGTTGGGGATAATCAAAATGTAAATGCCTGACGAAAAAGGGAGGAAAACCTAGAATTGTTGGTTATAAAAAATGATAATTGTGGTATTTAAGTACTTACTATGTGCCAAGCATTGTACGAAATGATGGGGTACCTACAAAATATTCGGGTCAGGCACAGCCCCTGTCCCCTAGTGGATACACAGTCTAAGTAGAAGGGGGACTTTTATCCCCATTTTATAGATAATAATAATAATAATATTTGTTAAACGCTTATTATGTGTCAAGTACTGAGGAAACTGAGACACAGAGAAATTAAGTGACACGGCCAAGGTTCGGAACTGGCCCAGAACTATATGGAAAGGACTTCTCCAGAGGCAGATGACAAAAGCCTCTAGAAATGTTCAGGATCAGACTTCAATGCAGGGAATGTGTCCAGCAACATTGTTCTATTGTTCTCGCCCAAGCGCTTAGTACAGTGCTCTGCACACAGTAAAATCTCAATTAATATAATTCATTACCTGAGTTCTTGAAATATATTGGGTCCAACCCAGCCCATGATATCGGCGACTACTTGTTCAGAAGTTAGTTTTCTATATTTAAGCATTGCTAAGAAATCAGGAGACCTGGGGCATAGTTCCAGTTCTGCCACTAACTGGGTGACTTTGTCAAGTCATTCATGTCTCTGGGCCTCTATGTCACCATCTGCAAATTCTAAGCAAATATTTCCACAAGTCTCCCCCAGGCCACTTCCCCGGTTTTATATGAGCATCATTACAGTCATCTAGTACACCTGCCAATGGTCGTATGAATCATACAAAAAATTCAAGGACCCTATTTAAAAGGTATTTTTAAAATAAATATAAATTACTTTTTCCTGTTACTCCTTTTGTAGGCTTCTCCTGATTAATTTATCCCACCTTCCAAGACTAATGTGTCAATTATTTTAATCTTACCTCCATATATACTCATCACTTTTTGTCTAGCTTCAGATCTAAGAATATGACTCGATTGGATCACCTGATGGTTAAAAGATTATGTGAGAAACAAGAAAGCAGTTTCCAGATCCTGAAATATCAGGGCACCCATATATGTGGAAAGTGATGTAAGTGCAGAAGAGTTGAAGAATGAAAAAATTTTAAAACAATTTAACACATTAACTGGCAGGAATCTTTATCCTACAATGAGTTGGGCAACTGAGAAGTTATTATATACAAGCATTTATTTACTTTCTTCTTGTCGTTTAGGTACGGACAGAATTTTTGTTGTCATTAAATTGAATGACAATTGTCCCAACCAGGATAATCTCTCCTTGTCTGACTATGCATAATGCCAGACTTGTTTCTTCCTGCCCTTCCACTGTCAAGACCAAATGCATTTAGAGGATGACTAATTTCTCTTCAGGACAAGTACACCCTTTTCCTTTCAAGTAATCTTATTTCTTAAAAAACATATTAGAAAAATTGATGTGTTTGATAAATGCTAATAAATGCCTTCCTTCTGTCCTGCCCAAATGTTCATATTTCCTCCCAAAGATGAGCAGTTTACTCACAGGATCCTATTGGAAAAATTTTCCCCAGACAATTGTGCAGATCCTTCTGGGATTCATTTAAGGAGAGGTGCTGGCAGAGATAAAGAACTCTGGGGGTTTAAATAAAAGCCTACCTCAGTTGTAAGAAGCAGCGTTGCCTACTGGGTAGAGCACGGGCCTGGGAGTTAGAACTAAGGTTCTAATCCCAGCTCTGTCACTTGTCTGCTGTGTTACTTTGGGCAAATCTCTTTGCCTCTCTGAGCCTCAATTACCTCATCTGTAAAATGGGGATTAAGACTGTGAGCCCCATGTGGGATATGGACTTGAGTCCAACCTGATTAGCTTGTATCTACCCCAGAGCTTAGTACAAAACCTGGCACATAGTTAGTGCTTAAGAATTACCATAAAAAAAAAATCCCATTTTCAGCTAAGGCTCTATCCCAGCCCTACTGATGAAATTTCAGTTGCTTTTTTTTTTTAAAGAGGACACAACTGCAGGACAGCTTTGCCCACCCTTCATCCAAACAAAAACTCCAAACAAAAATTCCTCACCTTTGGCTTTAAAGCACTCCACCACCTTGCCCCCTCCTACCTCACCTTGCTTCTCTCTTTCTACAACCCAGCCTGCATACTTCGCTCCTCTAGAGCTAAACTTCTCACTGTCTCCATCTTGCCTATCTCGCTGATCCCTAGGAACGCCCTCCCTCCTCAAATCTGACAGACAATTACTCTCTCCCCACCCCTGATTCAAAGCCTTATCGAAGGCCCATCTCCTCCAAGGGGCCTTCCCGGACTAAGCCTCAACTTTCCTCAACTCCTACTCCCTTCTGTGTTACCCTGACTTGCTCCCTTTGTTCTTCCACCTTCCCAGCTGTACATATCTGTAATTTTATTTATTTCTATTGATGTCTGTCTCCCCATGCTAGACTATAAGCTCACTGTGGGCAGGGAATGTGTCTATTTGTTGTTATATTGTACTGTCCCAAGCACTCAGTATAGTGCTCGGCACACAGTAAGCACTCAATAAACAAGGCTAAATGAATGACTCTTCCCCTTCCCTGTGATCAGTCACGTGCCAGTTCTCTTGATCCTAGCCCACAGCTTTCTAGCCCTGACCTCACAGTCTCAGCTGCATGGGGAGGGGTCAGTTTAGAAGGGGTCATTCAGTGCACGAGGGAGTGCTGCGATTAAGAAAATCCATTTGTGAAGCTAAGTACTAAGCAAGGAAACTATTCCATTTCAGTGAAGTTAAAACATGGCACTGAAGACGCCTCTTGGAAGAAAAGAAAAGAATGTTACAAGACTAGCTCAAATTTCAAAAGATTAAAGGAAAAGACAACTCAAGGCTTATGGCGCCTAGTTCAGTGGATCAAAGTATCTATTTTATTCAGGCTGAAGGAATGTCGGTTGGTGATCGGAAACTCCTCTTCATGCATTGGGAATTTCTGGTCAGTCAACAGAAGGACGGAAAGAACAGGCAGAGAACTGGCCTCAAGGAGGTTTGGAGAGGAGTACTGCAAGGTGTGGGAAGAGAATTAGCCATGAGGAAGAAAGTAGGAACCCGACAGAGCCTTGTCCTGGAATGGCAGATTCTGGTGCCACTCCCATGACAACTACCATCGAGATTTTCCCCTAACACAGCTGCCCTCCACCCACATCTGACAAAGGGGGTTCTTCCATGTACATTTCAATTACAAGCCCTACTGGAGTCCAGGTCATATTCTCAGTGGTATCAAACACATCATCAAAAATGATAGTTGTCCACATGTGTACAACAAAGTTATCAGTGTTGTGCTCATGGCTGCCCCAAATAGCATTTCCCTGGGAAAAGAACATTGGAGTTAAGAAAATACAAGGTAAAAGAAACAAGATCATTCAATACAAAAAACAGACATGCTGGCATCTGAAGAATATAAATTCAACTCTCCTCAATCTCCCCACTTTTCCTATAAAATAAAGGTTTCAGTCAGCTCAGCGTGCCAAAATTTGAGAGAAGAGCAGGCGGCAGCCGTTTCAAATGCAGGACCCAAGCAATCAGATGTCCCAGAACCTTCTCCAGCTGCCCTACCTAGACCTACAAAATTATTCAATATTCACCACCAGGGAGAGGGCAGACAGGGGACCAATGCCTGCACTCAACCATCAGACAACAGAGAGAAGGTGTGCTTGGGTGCAATCTGGGACTAAGAAACTGGCCGGTAAAGTCAGACGTGGCCTAGGTGGCACACCCTGGGTTAGAGTTTCTTATCCTTAGTCGCTAAATTTCAGTGTTAAAAAAAAAATAGGACAACTGCAGGTCGGCTTTGCCCATCCTGCATTCCATTTGAAGCACCCTGCTCTAAAGAGTACCACTTTGATAAAGACATAGCTAATAACAGGTGTGCCAAGGCATGCCAGTGTGACTTGGAAATCCTCCTGTGTGCCCTGAAAATTTTGATATCATGCCAAATGTGAAATCCCAGACCAAGGCGTTGTTCCTATGCTCTGAGAAAGATTCCTCCATATGCTTAGTTAAAAGATGGTGGCCCACAAACAGCAAAGCTCGTTATGTGTGAGAAGCATTGTGTCAGCTTCCTTTCCTGCCACCATTGCAGCTCCTGTGGACTCGGTGGGGTGGGAGCTGTGCCTATAGGTCACTTCTCACGCTATGGGGGTATTATCGGCCCTTGTTGATTACTCCCTAAACAAGCCTTACGAGAAAAAAATGGTACTTTTCCCTGTCTGTTAAGTACCTGAGATACTCTCAATGTGTATTTCCCCCCATAAAGGACAGCTTACAGGTTATTTTTACTGCCATTTTGAAATAGCTCAAGAAATGCCTGCATAACCACAAATTTTCATTGTTCTTGTCCTTTGAATGTCTCCATACAAGCTATTGAGAAATGTAATTTTTAATAGTTGGGTGTCTTGGATCGCTTCTTCCTCCATTATAAAACATAGTTCTGCCAAATCATGGCCCTCCAGCCAGCTTTTGAGAGACCACACCCACTGATACCTCTGACCAGCTGCTTTTAGTGTGAGGATGGTCTATCCAGAGAGACCTTCTGGTGTAGCCTTTTGCGACACATTATTTGTCCCTCCCACTATTTCCAATGCAGGGGCACAAACAAACTGCATTCTTCTACGAATCAATAAAGAAATGTAGGTGTGCTTTTGGTTGGACAGGGAAGGAAAACAGAAAATGATGGTCCCTGAAAGAATACGGAGAAATATTAGTAACCACCAGTTATCATATAGGTCGAATAGTTAATATCATGCCCTTCTCTGATCAGAGAGACCTGTGAGATAAGGAGTCAACACTGAGAAGCAAGAGAAAGCCAACTGTCAAATTAGCATCAACAGGTTAACGGCCATTTAAAAGTAACATCTCCTTCCAAAGATTCGGAGACCTCTGGATTAACCAAAGGTATTTTTCACTGTGCTTTGAAAAGCCACCATTTTGGTTGTGCTCGGATGCCTCTTGATATCTATGTCTGCCAGACCCTGTTCAAGCATTGTGCTCGGGCACCTCAGTGCCTAAGACGGCACTCCTAAACACAAGCAAAGCTGCCGCTTTTCTTCCCTCAGACGGACACCGCTGTGCCAAGCACAAATAAGGCATATGTGCACAGCAGCTGCACCCACTACCCCAAATGGGATCAAAATATCACCTCTGCACCATTGCCAGGCCCTGCTGGAACAATGGGAGATGAGTCAAAATCACTTAAAACCGGTCTCCTGTGTGACATGGGGTGCTACAATGCTGGACCACTGCCCTAGAATGCTGGCACGTACGTGACTGTAGAAGACATGAAAGTGGGCAGATGATAGTAGCTCCTTCAAGAATGCTTAATTCAAATGGATCTTCTAGAAGTAACAGATGGGTTGATAAATAGTAATAATAATAATAAAGCTAACTATCTTGACCTACTCCAACTTAATGGCATTCTGAAAACAGTTCCTTTGTCCAGCCACTGTCCTTAATATAAAACCAGGCTTGAAAGTGGCATTTCAATGAGAGATTCAAATTAAGAACATAACCAGTTCTATGGAGGCTAAACTAAGTTGGGGCCATAACATTATGTTTAAAGCTACTAACTCAGAGACAGCAGTAAAATGAAAAGAGTAATTTGAAAATTTTCCCCTAAGACCTGAACTATAATCCTCTTTTGGTGATTGCAATTTCTCTTGCAACTGATATTTATCTTTCATGGCACACCCTAAATTGTTCCCCATGTCTCACAATGAAACAAAAATTTAAATGAGGTAGGGCAATTTCTATACCCTAAGAAGTGGATTTTTTCTCCAGAGGGGGGGAAAAATGACAATACATAGGCTACCAAGAGAAATTAGAAATGAATCCACAGGTTAAGAACAGCATACTAATTAAATACTAGTTTCATCTTTGCTCTGTGTTCTTTTAACAGAGGAAAGAGACAGCAGGATTTTCAGAAGACTAGTTACAAATTTTAGGGTTGAATTTAACCAGAAATTAGCCCAACTCCAAAACTTGATTAAAATGGAATTTTCTACATATTTAGAAAATGTGACCATCAGGTTCGTAAAGGTCCCCTAAAAATTTGCTTAAAAGCTAGACCAAAGTCACAGTAAAATTCATTAGTAAAATTGTACTCTGCTAATTAACAGGCATTTTAGAAAATCTGGAAAAAACAACACCCACCCACATAATTAGGACATGTGTTTACTTAATAATCCTGAATATCACTATGAAAAATACCACTTCAGTGAAATTTAAATGACTATATTTAACTGAGTATTTTAGTAATGCATCTGAGTTGTGATGTTTTTCTCCATCACAGAACACACCCATTAATGGCCAGCAAAAACAAAAGCATCCTGATTCTAGCAACTTCTCCCCTTCCCTAAAATCCAAACATATTCTACTAAAATCCATCAGAAAGACCTCCCCAATTTGTCAAGTAAGGGGGTGGCAGGGGGAAAAGAAAGAAAAGGGTTGGGGCACATTTAAACGTTTCTTACCTTTTTTCCTTTCCTCTTCCTATGAGCAGGCTTTACGTTTTTCTCCTTTGGTTCTTCACTCATTTTTAATCAGGAAAGTTTGTGAAAAAGAAGGGATCACTGCTTGTATTCCAACATCCAAAACCACCGGAAATCTTCAAAGCACTGAAACCAAAGTCCATCTACTGACGTTTCCCAGGCAAGTAGCAAAATAGCTGCTGCTTAAACACAGCCTCTGCTCCTGCTACACAGGCTCCAACTGCTCACATATGCTTTCCTCGAGAAGAAACTGGGTGTTCCTCCCATCAAACCATCTTTAATTCCTCTTAAGGGATCAATGTGTTGGCTTTTTTATTTCTTATTCTTTTTTAACCTAATCGCTACCCCTGAGACAAGATCTCGACCAGACTGGTGTAGCTCAGTCCTTCCACGGTGTTTCCAGCCTCTGTATGGTGTCGGTGAGCCCCACACCCAGAAATAAGCTGCAGGCTGCTGACAACACTCTGAAGCTTGTGCGGGGGATGATCTGCTGTTTCTTGCAGACGGGGAAACTGAATGTAAATTGCTCTGATTGCTGATAGCGTACAATATGAACACATGTGTTGAATGCATCAGGGCATACCAGAGAGCGAGGCCACAGAGAGGGGGAGAGAGAGAGAGAGAGAGTGCAATAGGAGATCAGGTTACTGGATCTTTAAAAACACTCGGAGGGATTTAAACAATAAAATCCACCCAACCCTGCTCAATGGTATCATCTAGTAGATTTTCATAACTACCCCCTTTTATGGCTTAATCAGAAATGGGAACCAATTGCTCAAATAAACACTGAAACCTTGAAGATAAAAATGAATCAAACACATCAACTCGAACCTACGCCCACCATCTGCATTTAGGATTATTCGCCTCACTAACCATCTGACCCTATGGGTACCTTCCACGGGAAAAAATCTTCAAGAAAAACGAGGAAGGGCTCTCTATTTGGCAGAAATGTCATGTGCCTCTTGTATGTGATTATGTCAGGGAAGGTTTCAGGTCACATTAAAACACACACACACACACACGCACACACACACACACACACACCCCGAACTGGCTTCACAGAATGCTTTGGTCCAATGCTCTTCTCGCTCTACTTCTTCCCCTCCCAGTTATGTAGTGGAGGGGTCTCACATGGAGAGTCCAAAATGGGTGGCGACTCAACAACAAAGCCACTCTCTGCATTTCCTGGCCCACTGTATCATATTTCCCACTACCCAGAGCCAATCTAGGTTGCCATGAATGGCCTGGAGAATGTTTTATTAAACAGCGGGGGTGGGGGAAGCAGGTAGAAGGGCAGATGGACAAGCTTCCTTTTGTAGGGATCCCTGCAACCTTCCTCATCCAACCCCAGGAGCCACAACATGCCAATGAGAGGAGAAAATGGGGGCTGGAGTTGAATATGGAAGAGAGACTCAGAAAAAGAGATGGAGTGTCAATCACGCACATAAATGAGCACAATAAACTACTGTCTACTTGCCTATAACAGGTACTGTTCAAGAACCTACCCTTGACTTATATCCCTCCCCTTGCCCTCAAACCAAAAATCATCCGGAAAGGCATAGGCACAAAGGAGAAGCTGGTGGTGATTGCCATGGGCTGGGGGGCTGCACTAAAGTCAAAGGGAAATGCCAGCAATGTATCTCCCCTTAAGGAAACACAATGCATTTTGCAAACTGCAGTTGGTCTGGCCCCTCTGCTAGTCCACCTATAGGTGGGCTGACACATCTCAATTGCGTTCGCATACCCACGATCACCACGAATCTCGTACGGCTATTTCAGGAAATGATGCCAATGTGCATCTCAGTTCCTAGTCGGCAAGTCTTACGTTTAGTGATCTACAGTCCTTTAACAACCTCCTCTTCCACCTTCACCTGGCATTCACATTAATCATTATATCGTATTTATTGGGTGCTTACTGCATGCTGATCACGGTACTAAAGCACCTGGGAGGGTATAACAGAGTTGGACGACACAGTCCCTGCCCACAAGGAAGTTATGGTCTAGAGCTTCAGTTAACTTCCCTAGAGATATTTGAACCCCATGATCTAGTTAATGATGACCTCAGTCCTGTACTGTGAGGAAGAGTCTTAATGAACCTCACATTAAGGAGAACTTGGGTCATTCATTCATTCATTCAATCGTATTTATTGAGCACTTACTGTATGCAGAGCACTGTATTAAACACTTGGAAAGTACAATTTGGGTCATAATGTGTGCACTCTGAGCTGTGCTGTGTGCATGAGCACAATTATTTCTTCCATCACATCACATTCTACCCAAAGAGATACATGTTTATAATAATAACAGCAACAATGAAATTTGCTAAGTGCGTCTGTGTGCCAAGCACTGAACTACACACTGGGGCAGTATCATGATAATCACATCAGACACAGTCCCCGTCCGGCATGGACCTCACAGTCTAAATAGGAGTGAGGACAGGTAGGGTTGGCAGAAAAAGCTCGTTGTGGGAAGGAAAGTGTCTGTTTGTTGTTAAACTGTACTTTCCCAAGTGCTTAGTACAGTGCTTTGCACACAGTATGAGCTCAATAAATATGACTGACTGAATGAATGAAAAATCTCCTCTAATTCCCTAACAGTGCTTGCTTGTTCATTCATTCATTCAATCCTACTGATTGAGCACTGTATCTAAATGAATAATGAGAACCAGTAATTTGAAAAACACTGTACAGGACAACAATGAGTTTTAACTCCCAAGTGGTTAGTAAGTGCTCTGCACACAGTTTAAATGCTCAATAAATACTACTGAATAAATGAACAGGAAGCCTGAACACAAACACCTTCAATGTTCTAAATCCAATTCATCTTTGAGACAAGAAAGTGCACATGGTGAGCACCCAGTAGAAATGACTGATCAATTGAAAGAAAAGTAATAATAATAATAGTATTTCATTCAATTCATTCAATCATCATCATCATCATCAATCGTATTTATTGAGCGCTTACTATGTGCAGAGCACTGTACTAAGCGCTTGGGAAGTACAAACTGGCAACATATAGAGACATTCCCTACCCAACAGTGGGCTCATAGTCTAAAAGGGGGAGACAGAGAACAAAACCAAACATACTAACAAAATAAAAAAAAAATAGAATAGATATGTACAAGTAAAATAGAGTAATAAATATGTACAAACATTTATACATATATACAGGTGCTCAATGTGTGCAGAGCACTGTACTAAGTGCTTGGAAAGTACAAAATGTGCACTTGGATGGTATTTGTTAAGCGCTTACTGTGTGCCCGACACTGTACTAAGTGTTGGGGTAGATACAAGCTAAAAAGGCTGGACGCAGTCCCTGTCCCACATGGGGCTCACAGTCTCGATCCCCATTTTCCAGATGAGGGAACTGAGGCTCAGACAAGTGAAGTGACTTACCCAAGGTCACCCAGCAGACAAGTGGCGGAGCAATGATTAGAACCCAAGACCTTCTGACTCCCAGGCTCGTGCTCTATCCACTATGCCATGCTGCTTCTCTCAAGCAGAAAGAACCTGCTAGTTCACCCTAGCCTAACACTTTTATAAGAAGTTTGTTTAGAGGGTTTTTTCTATTTCTTTTAAAGAGCATGTTCCATTTAAGAGCCATTCTGTTAAATGTAGGTATACCATCAACCTGCATACAGCCATAGAATTAGAGAGCAGACCTCGGGCTGGGAGCATGCAAGTAACTTGCAGGCAGACTTCAGCACCTGAATCTGACTCTTCACCAGGCTCTGACAACAGAAGCCTTACCAACACCACAGTGGAAGAGCCAAGGGGTGAATGTCTGAGGCATGGCATCCAAATAATTCCAGAGCTTTACCAAGTATTTCCTGAATGCACAGGAAATGAACCCAAAAGGGGTACAGTTAGGATGAGGCACATTCCTGGGCTTCAGGGAGTTTACATTCAAAAAGAGAAGACCTGCCACATATACCAACAATGCAAATATTTATCGATAAATATTCAATCACATGAAGGAGCTAAGATAAAGGAGAATTCAGATATACATTATGCTGAATTGTTTCATGACACATGCTAAATGAAGGTAGCAAATAGAGGCTTATGATCATTTAAAGGGAAAAACTGATTCCAATAGGTATTAATATTGGTTTTTCGATTTTCAATGGGAACAATAAGGTACTGAATACATATGCTTGTGTGTGAATGTAAAGGAATAGTTAAAGTGCTCTCTGCTGGTTGAAAG